>NC_090413.1:30920885-31522640 GCF_036365525.1 Heterodontus francisci
TACCTATAAGAGGCAAATTTATATTCGTTCAGTGTGGACTTTTCGAGATGGGTAACAAAGATGAACCAGATAAATATGACCAGTTAGTCTCACATCATTGATAGGCAAATGCTTGAAATAAAATTTAAAAATGTTTAGAGGTGCCTGGCACAACCAGTATGAATTTGTTCAGGAAAGTTCTGTTACACAAATTTACATTGGATAAAAAACAGGAATGTCGTAAATGGGGTAAATATGAATTCTGAGGCGGTGTCTCACAGAAGGCTAGTTTAAAAAATCAGGCATGTGGTATATGAGGAAGTACAATAGTCTGAATAGAAAGCTGATTAACAGACATGATCTTTCCCAGATTGGAGATGAGGTGATGCTGACATGACCCAAGACTCAGGGCTGGGTCTGCTTCAGCACTTACTGACAACACAAAGCATAGGGATGGCAAGCTCTAAGGCATACTTTAAAAAACTATAGGAGGACAGTGACAGAATAGTTGAATGGATAGATGGTACAAGGTGACAGTATACACTTTGGGAGCTTTGGCCAGTTGGGGTGATGCTTTGATACAGAGAGTGGTTGAGGTCGAAACAAGTGAACCTTTAAAGAAAAATTGGATAATGTCAGTAAACCCTTGTATGCCAATGGGACATATTAATTTCAACAGTTGGAAACTTACCTTAGACTTAATGGGAAAAAAAACCCTCCAAGTAACTTTTAAAAACTAGCAGTCAAGATGGCTACTTACCATTTACATCTGAATCACCAGGAGATTGGACTGGAGACAAAAAGTCTCACAAGAAGCCCAGCCAAGACAATGGCTTGCTCTAAGGGATTGAATTACCTAGAATGGTTTTCATTAGCACAGCAGTCCAAGGCCATCCCCACACATTGACTTTGAATAAGCCAACCCTTTCCAAGTGTGAAATGGACATCCTGGAGCATGTAGAATCATGAATTTTAATAGAAGATTGCAGAAAAAAACTCATTAGAAACCAAGGGGTTTGAGAAGAACCATGTAACCACCTGTGTTCATCTCTGAAAAACAAGTTTTGTTATACAGACAAGCAGTAACCAAGTGGACTGTAGCTGAGAAGGCTGCTGCTTCCCTGTCTCTCTCTTTCCCCAGAAAACATCAAGTGAAAACTGTCTGCGACTGAGGGACCTCCAAGCCTACAGACTGCTACAGCCAGTGACAAAGGGGATGACAGCCAACTGCAATTCTGCCTTCAAGCAACCCTGAGTAAAGCAGGCCAAACATAGTGCACTTTGACCAGCGAGGACTTCAACAATACAGCTTCAACCGAGGACTATTGGATTTACAGACTGTATTTAAGTCCCATTTAGTCTGGACTTTAATCCAACCACCAAATCTGTTTTCCCTCCTGTAATCTATTTGTGTGTGTTGAGATTCTCGTGTGAATGTGTAGCGGTATTTTTTTAATTGGGTTTAGAGTGTTAAGTATAATAAACTTACCTCTTGTTTAAACTCAAGAAAACCTGTCTGATTGGTTCTTTTGTAATCACAGTAAAGGAAAAAGGTAAAACACTCAGAGGTGGTAAGCACAACCACTGTTTAAAAGGAATAAACCCTGTTGCAGTCAAATAAGAGGATGGGACAAGAGGGGAGCCTGAGACCCCCTCCTGACCTGGCCATAGCAATAAATATTCAAAGCACAAGGAGAGGGGGCTACAGGGAAAGAGTGTTGTTATTTTTAGCAGAAAAACACAAAATGCTGGAATTACTCAGTAAGTCTGGCAGCATCTGTGGGTAAAGACACGTTAACTCTGTTTCTCTCTCCACAGATGCTGCCAGACCTGTTGAGCATTTCCAGCACTTGCTGTTTTTATTTCAGATTTTCAGCATCTGCAGTATTTTGCATATGTATTATATTGGGCTGATTTTTGGATTGTTCTCACAAAAAGCTGGCACTGATTTTAATCGCTCCACCATTGGTGGCCATGCCTTCAGCTGCCTGGGCCCTAAGCTCTGGAAATCCCACCCTAAACCTCTCCATCTCTTACTCTCTTTCATCCTTTAAGACACTTCTTCAAACCTACCTCTTTGACCAAGCTTTTGGCTCGCTGTCAAATTTTGTTTGATTACGCTCCGGTGAAGCACCTTGGAATATTCTGCTACATTAAAGGTGCTAATTAATTACAAGTAGTTGTTGTTAGCTTCTATTGTTCTCTGGACTGCAACAGGAAGGCAGTACTGGAACAGTGCTGATTTCTGGTTTTAATATTCTGTAGTGTTAGGTTGGCTTAAATTGTATCTCCTATTTCTGAGTCTGAGGTTTTGTGGGTTCACGGCCTTCAGTACATGATCTCAGCTTCCACTACTTCCCACACTTTGGAAGGCTTGGCTGCCTCTTCGGGTGAATATTGAACATACCATGGCTCAGTTGATCGCACTCTTGCCTCTGAGTCACAAAGTTCCAGGTTCAAGTCCCACTCCAGGACTTGAGCACAAACATCAAGGCTGACATTCCACTGCAGTACTGAGGGACTGCTGCACTGTCAGGAGTGCCATCTTTCACATGAGATGTTAAACCGAGGCCCCATCTGCCCCTCAGGCGGATGTAAAAATCCCATGACACTATTTCAAAGAAGAGCAGGGGAGTTCTCCCCAGTGTCCTGGCTAATATTTATCCCTCAATCATCACAAAAACAGATTATCGGGTCACTAACACATTGTCGGAGCTTGCTGTATGCAAATTGCTGGCTGTGTTTCCTGCATTACAATTTTAACTACACTTCAAAAGTAATTCATTGTCTGCAAAGTGTTTTGAGATGTCCAGTTGTTGTGAAAAACGTGAATCTTTCTTTCTGTCTTGTTTTCCAACATTCCTCCCTCAACCAACATCAATAAAATGGAATAAATGGTCATTTACTTTATTGCTGCTTGTGGGGTCTGCTGTACAGAAAATGGCTACCAATCTCACCCACATATCAAAACTAACATCACTCTCTGTCGGGTGATCACAGGTTTTGATGTAATAAAAGGTACTTGGTAAATGCAAGCCATTCTAATCCCAAGACTCCAAGATCTTCACCTGTATGACCCCTTTACCGACAACACTTGGAGCCTCAGAGTCTCTTACCTGTAAGACCCAGAAAGGCAGCGGTCTGTTCACCCAAATGATTGGAGACCTGCAGACGGAAAGAGTGAGTTATCACATTTGTATACAGAAACAAAAACCGGACCTCCGTCTCAAACACACACAACACACAGCTCACCCGCTCAGGGGACTTTCCCCAATGTCTGAGGAACACACCTGAGTGCCCAGCATACAGTTTATTCATTTATTCAAAGAATCCTCACCCCTCCATCTCCCTCACCCTCGACCCCCTCCGTCTCCCTCACCCTCTTCTCCCTTGACCCCCAGTCTTCCTAACCCTCGAACCCCCCTTCCATCTCCCTCACCCTGGACCCCACTTCCATCTCCCTCACCCTCGACCCCCCCCCTTCCATCTCCCTCACCCCCAATCCCCCCGCCAACTTCCTCGCCCTCGACCAACAACCCCCGCCAACTTCCTCGCCCTCGACCAACCACCCCTCCATCGCCCTCGACCCCCCTCATCTCCCTCGCCCTCGACCCCCCTCATCTCCCTCGCCCTCGACCCCCGCTCCATCTCCCTCGCCCTCGATCCCCCGCTCCATCTCCCTCGCCCTCGACCCCCCCCGCCCTCGACCCCCCCCGCCATCTCCCTCGCCCTCGACCCCCCCGCCATCTCCCTCGCCCTCGACCCCCCCATCTCCCTCGACCTCGACCCCCCCTCCATCTCCCTCGCCCTCGACCCCCCCTTCCATCGCCCTCGCCCCCGACCCCCCCTTCCATCGCCCTCGCCCCCGACCCCCCCTCCATCTCCCTCGCCCCCGATCCCCCCGCCAACTTCCTCGCCCTCGACCAACAACCCCGCCAACTTCCTCGCCCTCGACCAACCACCCCTCCATCTCCCTCGGCCCCCGTCTCCCTCGCCCTCGAGCCCCCCTGTCTCCCTCGCCCTCGACCCCCCCCTCCGTCTCCCTCGCCCCCCCTCCGTCGCCCTCGCCCTCGACCCCCCCTCCATCGCCCTCGCCCCCCCTCCGTCTCCCTCGCCCTCGACCCCCCCCTCCGTCTCCCTCGCCCTCGACCCCCCCCTCCGTCTCAGTCGCCCTCGAGCCCCCCTCCGTCTCAGTCGCCCTCGAGCCCCCCTCCGTTTCCCTCACCGCGACCCCCCCTCCATCTCCCACACCCTCGACCCCCCTCCATCTCCCTCACCCTCGACCCCCCTCCATCTCCCTCACCCTCGACCCCCTCCATCTCCCTCACCCTCGACCCCCCTCCATCTCCCTCACCCTCGACCCCCCTCCATCTCCCTCACCCTCGACCCCCCTCCATCTCCCTCACCCTCGACCCCCCTCCATCTCCCTCACCCTCGACCCCCCTCCATCTCCCTCACCCTCGACCCCCCTCCATCTCCCTCACCCTCGACCCCCCTCCATCTCCCTCACCCTCGACCCCCCTCCATCTCCCTCACCCTCGACCCCCCTCCATCTCCCTCACCCTCGAACCCCCCTCCATCTCCCTCACCCTCGAACCCCCCTCCTTCTCCCTCACCCTCGAACCTCCTTCCATCTCCCTCACCCTCGAACCCTCTTCCATCTCCCTCACCCCCGACCAACAACCCCTCCATCTCCCTCACCCTCAACTTTCCCATCTCCCTTACCCTCGACCCCCTTCATCGCCCTCAACCTGACACCTGCGCCCTCTCCCTCAGCCGCGTCACCCGCTCCATCTCCCTTACCCTCGACTTCCTCACTCCCGACCTCCCCCACCCCTGACAACCTTTCCATCTCCCTGTATTTATGCATATTGCCCCAAAATATATATCCCAGTCTCTGGTAGTTGTGTTTTTAAACACTCCTCTGCTCCAGACCACTCGATATGAATCTGTGAACATCACTGCCTTAAGAGGGAAACATTCCAGAGATTAGATAGAGAGGGGGTCTGCTGCCTCTTCCTGATAACAGTCCCATCACATGTTCCAAAAACAGCATTTTCAACTCCTCGTCAGAGTCATTTACGGTAGAGGAGGAGGTCATTCAGCCCATTGAGTCCATGCCAGCTCTCTGTAGAGCAATCCAGTCAGTCCCATTCCCTCACTCTATCCCCATAGCCCTGCAAGTTTATTTCCTTCAAGTGCCCATTCAATTTCCTTTTGAAATCAATCATCGTCCCTACCTCCACCACTGTCATAGGCAGCGAGTTCCAGGTCATTACCCCTCGGTGTGTAAAAAGGTTATTCCTCACATCCCCCCCTGCATCTCTTGCCCAAAACCTTACATCTGTGTCTCCTAGTCCTAGCACCATCAGCTAATGGGAACAGTTCTTCCTTGTCTACCTTATTTAAACACATCATAATCGCGTACACCTCTATCAGATCTCCCCTCAATCTCCTTTGCTCCAATGAGAACAACCCCAGCTTTTCCAAAATAACCTTGAAGATAAAATGCTCCATCCCTGGAACCATTCTAGTAAATCTCCTCTGCACCCTCTCAAGAACCCTCACATCCTTCCTGAAGTGTGGTGACCAGAACTGGATGCAGTATTTCAGCTGGGGCCTAACCAGTGCTTTATAAAGCTTCAGCACAACTTCCCTGCTTTTGTGCTCAATGCCTGTATTTATGAAGCCCAAGATCCCATCTGCTTTACTAACCACTCAGTATATCCATCTTCAAAGATCAATGCACATGCACCCCCAGGACCCTCTGCCGCTGCACAATCTTTACAACTGTGCCATTGAGTATATGTTGCCTCTCCCCATTCCTTCTGCATTATTAAATTCTCTATTAAATTCCATCTGTTACTTTCACTGTCCATTCTGCCAGCCTATCTATGTCCTGTTGCAGTCGATTTGTATCATCCTCACTGTTTGTCTCCAAGATTGGTATCATCTGCAAATTTTGAAATTTGACTCTGTATTCTAATATCGTAGTCATTATATATATAAAAAACAAAGTGACTCCTAACAACGCAGCGGGCCGCTGACATCATCAGAGTGCTCCAAGCTGCGCACGTGCGTAAATGGTCTCCTGCATTCAGTGAGATGCTGCGCATGCACAGGAAAACGTCATCGTGTAATGCCAACGTCATCAAGCAGCTGAATGAGGCACTTTGAGGCTGGAGCTCGATCCCTACTACTCGTTATCCCTGCTCGCTTCCCCCCACTCAGATACTCTCTCCCGCCCCACTGGCCGCTCTCTCCTCTCGGCGCAGGGCCTCCATGCTTTCTCCCCGTCCCCCCTCCTCCCCACTGGCCACTTGCCCGCCACAGCCGCTCGCTCAAGACTGGCTGACTGTTCCCCACTTCTCGCTTCCCGCACCCCCACTCCGTTCCAACCGCTCACTCCCCGCCCCCACCACCTGCAGGCTGTAGGCCACGCCACTTTCCTCCACTCGCTCCTATGTTGCCCCGTCACCCCTCGCAGCCCGCCTTGCTTGTTCGGGCGATGCGCGGAGAACAATCAAACATGGGAGCGAGTGGCCGAGAGGAGGGAAGTGGTGCGGCCTGGTGCCAGCATCTGGAGTAGGTGGGGTGGGGGGGGGGGGGAAGCGAGGAGTGAGTGGCCAGAGAGCGGGGTGGCGGGGGTGGGAAGCCAGGAGCGGAGAACAATCGGCTTGGGGGGGGCGGGGGTGGGAGAGCAGTGGCGAGGTCTGGAGCAAGCGGCTGAGGGCGGGGGGAAAACGGCAAGGCTGTAGTGAGTGCTTAGGAGAAGGCAGTGGGGAGCCAGTGGAGAGAAGACGGGCGCAGGAGGGTCCGATAGAGGGGATTTTTGGGTTGACGTTCCTCTGTGATAAATTGAGTAGTGCCATCTTTAATCCTGGCAACTGCCTGAACTTTGCCAACAGTGACATTTCAGTGGAAGAGGCTGCATTTGCGCATGTTCTAGTACTACACCACCTAGTGGTTGTGTTGTCAGCAAACGCAGCCATATAATGAAGAAGTGGTCCAAGCACTGACCCTTGGGGAACACCACTGTCTACCATCCTCCAGCCTGAAAAACAACCATTTACCACGACCACTGGTTTCTGTCCTTAAACCAATTTTTTATCCAAGCTGACACTGACCCTCCTATTCCATGAGCTTCAATTTTGTCAACTAGCCTTTTATGTGATACCTTATTCAAACACTTCCTTAAAATCCCGAGAAACAACATCGCATTCCCTTCATCAACCTTCTCTGTTACATCATGAAAAAATTCGATTAGTTAAGCATGATTTGCCTTTTACAAATCCGTGCTGGCTATCCTTAATTAACTCAAACCTCTCCAAGTGCCTTTTGATTTTTCTTCCTGATTACTGTTTCTAAAACCTTACCCACCACTGATGCTAGACTGACTGGCCGGCAGTTACTAGGACCATCCTTACACTCACTCCATAAAGTGTAGTGGCTCATTCTGCTGTGTATGACATGCAGAAGAAATTCCCTTCCTGGCTAACATTAACAGCAATAAAATCAAGAGCACTCCACAATGACTTCTTGAACACTGACAAACAGGAGAGACACTCACCAATCAAAGGTCACTGATTCCAGATGTACAGAGTGGTTTAATTTGGGACAGTTCCAGCTGTGAACAAACATTGAAGCAGATCATCATGTGGTACTCAGGAGAGTGACTGCAGCCCACTGCAAACTACAGCAGGAGTATGTGGGGGCAATTCGCATCCTATTTCCCTTTACCCATGGCCCTTGGTAGTCTGGCTCCATCTGTCTCTGGAGCTGTCTGTTTATGGCTCGCTGACTGTGGTGAGACTCAGTGCCAGAACATTCCATCAAAAAAGGACAAGGGAATCCAATTGACTGTCAGAGCGATCAACAAGAACATAGTAAGAAAATGTCCCTCTCAAAATATAAGAATTGGCCCATAGGAATTTCATTTTCCAATAGAGAACTGCCTTCAACAATCAGGAGGTAAGGATGGGAAAATCACAGACACAGACCAACATCCCAGCACCGTGTGGGGGAGATCAGAGACACAGACCCACATCCCATCACCGTGTGGGGGAATCACAGACTCAGACCCACATCCCATCACCGTGTGGGGGAATCACAGACTCAGACCCACATCCCATCACCGTGTGGGGGAATCACAGACTCAGACCCACATCCCATCACCGTGTGGGGGAATCACAGACTCAGACCCACATCCCATCACCGTGTGGGGGAATCACAGACACAGACCCACATCCCATCATGTGGGGGAATCACAGACACAGACCCACATCCCATAACCGTGTGGGAGGAAGCACAGACTCAGACCGACATCCCATCACCATGTGGGGGAATCACAGACACAGACCCACATCCCATCACCGTGTGGAGGAATCACCGACTCAGACCCACATCCCATCACTGTGTGGGGGAATCACAGACTCAGACCCACATCCCATCAAAGTGTGGAGGGATCACAGACTCAGACCCACATCCCATCACCGTGTGGGGGAATCACAGACACAGACCCACATCCCATCACCGTGTGGGGGAATCACATACACAAACCCACATCCCATCACCGTGTGGGGGAATCACAGACACAGACCCACATCCCATCACCGTGTGGGGGAATCACAGACTCAGACCCACATCCCATCACCATGTGGAGGAATCACAGACTCAGACCCACATCCCATCAAAGTGTGGAGGGAATCACAGACACAGACCCACATCCCATCACCGTGTGGGGGAATCACAGACTCAGACCCACGTCCCATCACCGTGTGGGGGAATCACAGACACAGACCCACATCCCATCACCGTGTGGGGGAATCACAGACTCAGACCCACGTCCCATCACCGTGTGGGGGAATCACAGACACAGACCCACATCCCATCACCGTGTGGGGGAATCACAGACTCAGACCCACATCCCATCACCGTGTGGGGGAATCACAGACACAGACCCACATCCCATCACCGTGTGGAGGAATCACAGACTCAGACCCACATCCCATCACCGTGTGGGGGAATCACAGACTCAGACCCACATCCCATCACTGTATGGGAGAAATCACAGACACTGACCCACATCCCATCACCGTGTGGAGGAATCACAGACACTGACCCACATCCCATCACCGTGTGGAGGAATCACAGACTCAGACCCACATCCCATCACCGTGTGGGGGAATCACAGACTCAGACCCACATCCCATCACCGTGTGGAGGAATCACAGACTCAGACCCACATCCCATCACCGTGTGGGGGAATCACAGACTCAGACCCACATCCCATCAAAGTGTGGAGGGATCACAGACACAGACCCACATCCCATCACCGTGTGGGGGAATCACAGACACAGACCCACATCCCATCACCGTGTGGGGGAATCACAGACACAGACCCACATCCCATCAAAGTGAGGAGGAATCACAGACACTGACCCACGTCCCATCACCGTGTGGGGGAATCACAGACACTGACCCACATCCCATCACCGTGTGGAGGAATCACAGACACTGACCCACGTCCCATCACCGTGTGGGGGAATCACAGACACTGACCCACATCCCATCACCGTGTGGAGGAATCACAGACACTGACCCACATCCCATCACCGTGTGGGAGAAATCACAGACACTGACCCACATCCCATCACCGTATGGGGGAATCACAGACACTGACCCACGTCCCATCACCGTGTGGGGGAATCACAGACACTGACCCACGTCCCATCACCGTGTGGAGGAATCACAGACACTGACCCACATCCCATCACCGTGTGGGGGAATCACAGACACTGACCCACGTCCCAGCACCGTGTGGGGGAATCACAGACTCAGACCCACATCCCATCACCGTGTGGAGGAATCACAGACACAGACCCACATCCCATCATGTGGGGGAATCACAGACACAGACTCACATCCCATCATGTGGGGGAATCACAGACACAGACCCACATCCCATCAAATTGTGGAGGAATCACAGACTCAGACCCACATCCCATCACCGTGTGGGGGAATCACAGACTCAGACCCACATCCCATCACCGTGTGGGAGAATCACAGACACAGACCCACATCCCATCACCGTGTGGGAGGAAGCACAGACTCAGACCCACATCCCATCATGTGGGGGAATCACAGACACAGACCCACATCCCATCACCATGTGGGGGAATCACAGACACAGACCCACATCCCATCACCGTGTGGAGGAATCACAGACTCAGACCCACATCCCATCACCATGTGGGGGAATCACAGACTCAGACCCACATCCCATCAAAGTGTGGAGGGATCACAGACACAGACCCACATCCCATCACCGTGTGGGGGAATCACAGACACAGACACACATCCCATCACCGTGTGGGGGAATCACAGACACAGACCCACATCCCATCAAAGTGTGGAGGGATCACAGACACAGACCCACATCCCATCACCGTGTGGAGGAATCACAGACCCACATCCCATCACCGTGTGGGGGAATCACAGACACAGACACACATCCCATCACCGTGTGGGGGAATCACAGACACAGACCCACATCCCATCAAAGTGTGGAGGGATCACAGACACAGACCCACATCCCATCACCGTGTGGAGGAATCACAGACCCACATCCCATCACTGTATGGGAGAAATCACAGACACTGACCCACATCCCATCACCGTGTGGAGGAATCACAGACACTGACCCACGTCCCATCACCGTGTGGGGGAATCACAGACACAGACCCACATCCCATCACCATGTGGGAGAAATCACAGACACTGACCCACATCCCATCACCGTGTGGGGGAATCACAGACACTGACCCACATCCCATCACCGTGTGGAGGAATCACAGACACTGACCCACATCCCATCACCATGTGGGGGAATCACAGACACAGACCCACATCCCATCACCATGTGGGGGAATCACAGACACAGACCCACATCCCATCACCGTGTGGAGGAATCACAGACTCAGACCCACATCCCATCACCATGTGGGGGAATCACAGACTCAGACCCACATCCCATCAAAGTGTGGAGGGATCACAGACACAGACCCACATCCCATCACCGTGTGGAGGAATCACAGAC
Source organism: Heterodontus francisci (assembly GCF_036365525.1). Lineage (NCBI taxonomy): Eukaryota > Metazoa > Chordata > Chondrichthyes > Heterodontiformes > Heterodontidae > Heterodontus > Heterodontus francisci. The sequence continues at coordinate 30,931,963 of NC_090413.1, forward strand.
TCAGACCCACATCCCATCACCATGTGGGGGAATCACAGACTCAGACCCACATCCCATCACCGTGTGGGGGAATCACAGACACAGACACACATCCCATCACCGTGTGGGGGAATCACAGACACAGACCCACATCCCATCAAAGTGTGGAGGGAATCACAGACACAGACCCACATCCCATCACCGTGTGGGGGAATCACAGACTCAGACCCACATCCCATCACTGTATGGGAGAAATCACAGACACTGACCCACATCCCATCACCGTGTGGAGGAATCACAGACACTGACCCACGTCCCATCACCGTGTGGGGGAACCACAGACACTGACCCACATCCCATCACCGTGTGGAGGAATCACAGACACTGACCCACATCCCATCACCATGTGGGAGAAATCACAGACACTGACCCACATCCCATCACCATGTGGGAGAAATCACAGACACTGACCCACATCCCATCACCATGTGGGAGAAATCACAGACACTGACCCACATCCCATCACCGTGTGGGGGAATCACAGACACTGACCCACGTCCCAGCACCGTGTGGGGGAGATCAGAGACACAGACCCACATCCCATCACCGTGTGGAGGAATCACAGACACAGACTCACATCCCATCATGTGGGGGAATCACAGACACAGACCCACATCCCATCAAAGTGTGGAGGGATCACAGACACAGACCCACATCCCATCACCGTGTGGGGGAATCACAGACACAGACCCACATCCCATCACCGTGTGGGAGGAAGCACAGACTCAGACCCACATCCCATCACCATGTGGGGGAATCACAGACACTGACCCACATCCCATCACCGTGTGGAGGAATCACAGACACAGACCCACATCCCATCACCGTGTAGAGGAATCACAGACACAGACCCACATCCCATCACCGTGTGGAGGAATCACAGACACAGACCCACATCCCATCACCGTGTAGAGGAATCACAGACACTGACCCACATCCCATCACCGTGTGGAGGAATCACAGACACAGATCCACATCCCATCACCGTGTGGGGGAATCACAGACTCAGACCCACATCCCATCACCATGTGGGGGAATCACAGACACAGACCCACATCCCATCACCGTGTGGGGGAATCACAGACTCAGACCCACATTCCATCAAAGTGTGGAGGGATCACAGACACAGACCCACATCCCATCACCATGTGGGGGAATCACAGACACAGACCCACATCCCATCACCGTGTGGGGGAATCACAGACACAGACCCACATCCCATCAAAGTGTGGAGGGATCACAGACACTGACCCACGTCCCATCACCGTGTGGGGGAATCACAGACACTGACCCACATCCCATCACCGTGTGGGAGAAATCACAGACACTGACCCACGTCCCATCACCGTGTGGAGGAATCACAGACACTGACCCACATCCCATCACCGTGTGGGAGAAATCACAGACACTGACCCACATCCCATCACCGTGTGGGGGAATCACAGACACTGACCCACATCCCATCACCGTGTGGGAGAAATCACAGACACTGACCCACATCCCATCACCGTGTGGAGGAATCACAGACACAGACCCACATCCCATCACCGTGTGGAGGAATCACAGACACTGACCCACATCCCATCACCGTGTGGAGGAATCACAGACACTGACCCACATCCCATCACCGTGTGGGAGAAATCACAGACACTGACCCACATCCCATCACCGTGTGGGGGAATCACAGACACTGACCCACGTCCCATCACCGTGTGGGGGAATCACAGACACTGACCCACATCCCATCACTGTATGGGAGAAATCACAGACACTGACCCACATCCCATCACCGTGTGGGGGAATCACAGACACTGACCCACGTCCCAGCACCGTGTGGGGGAGATCAGAGACACAGACCCACATCCCATCACCGTGTGGAGGAATCACAGACACAGACTCACATCCCATCATGTGGGGGAATCACAGACACAGACCCACATCCCATCACCGTGTGGGGGAATCACAGACACAGACCCACATCCCATCACCGTGTGGGGGTATCACAGACACAGACCCACATCCCATCATGTGGGGGAATCACAGACACAGACCCACATCCCATCACCGTGTGGGGGAATCACAGACTCAGACCCACATCCCATCACCATGTGGGGGAATCACAGACACAGACCCACATCCCATCACCGTGTGGAGGAATCACAGACTCAGACCCACATCCCATCACCATGTGGGGGAATCACAGACTCAGACCCACATCCCATCAAAGTGTGGAGGGATCACAGACACAGACCCACATCCCATCACCGTATGGGGGAATCACAGACACTGACCCACGTCCCATCACCGTGTGGGGGAATCACAGACACTGACCCACGTCCCATCACCGTGTGGAGGAATCACAGACACTGACCCACATCCCATCACCGTGTGGGGGAATCACAGACACTGACCCACGTCCCAGCACCGTGTGGGGGAATCACAGACTCAGACCCACATCCCATCACCGTGTGGAGGAATCACAGACACAGACCCACATCCCATCATGTGGGGGAATCACAGACACAGACCCACATCCCATCACCGTGTGGAGGAATCACAGACACAGACCCACATCCCATCACCGTGTGGGGGAATCACAGACTCAGACCCACATCCCATCACCGTGTGGGGGAATCACAGACACAGACCCACATCCCATCATGTGGGGGAATCACAGACACAGACCCACATCCCATCATGTGGGGGAATCACAGACACAGACCCACATCCCATCACCGTGTGGGGGAATCACAGACTCAGACCCACATCCCATCACCGTGTGGGAGAATCACAGACACAGACCCACATCCCATCACCGTGTGGGAGGAAGCACAGACTCAGACCCACATCCCATCATGTGGGGGAATCACAGACACAGACCCACATCCCATCACCATGTGGGGGAATCACAGACACAGACCCACATCCCATCACCGTGTGGAGGAATCACAGACTCAGACCCACATCCCATCACCGTGTAGAGGAATCACAGACACTGACCCACATCCCATCATGTGGGGGAATCACAGACACAGACCCACATCCCATCACCGTGTGGAGGAATCACAGACTCAGACCCACATCCCATCACCGTGTGGAGGAATCACAGACTCAGACCCACATCCCATCACCATGTGGGGGAATCACAGACTCAGACCCACATCCCATCAAAGTGTGGAGGGATCACAGACACAGACCCACATCCCATCACCATGTGGGGGAATCACAGACTCAGACCCACATCCCATCACCGTGTGGGGGAATCACAGACACAGACACACATCCCATCACCGTGTGGGGGAATCACAGACACAGACCCACATCCCATCACCGTGTGGGGGAATCACAGACTCAGACCCACATCCCATAACTGTATGGGAGAAATCACAGACACTGACCCACGTCCCATCACCGTGTGGGGGAATCACAGACACTGACCCACATCCCATCACCGTGTGGAGGAATCACAGACACTGACCCACATCCCATCACCATGTGGGAGAAATCACAGACACTGACCCACGTCCCAGCACCGTGTGGGGGAGATCAGAGACACAGACCCACATCCCATCACCGTGTGGAGGAATCACAGACACAGACTCACATCCCATCATGTGGGGGAATCAAAGACACAGACCCACATCCCATTACCGTGTGGGAGGAAGCACAGACTCAGACCCACATCCCATCACCATGTGGGGGAATCACAGACACAGACCCACATCCCATCACCGTGTGGAGGAATCACAGACACAGACCCACATCCCATCATGTGGGGGAATCAAAGACACAGACCCACATCCCATCACCGTGTGGGAGGAAGCACAGACTCAGACCCACATCCCATCACCATGTGGGGGAATCACAGACACAGACCCACATCCCATCACCGTGTGGAGGAATCACAGACTCAGACCCACATCCCATCACCGTGTGGGGGAATCACAGACTCAGACCCACATCCCATCACCGTGTGGGAGGAAGCACAGACTCAGACCCACATCCCATCACCATGTGGGGGAATCACAGACACAGACCCACATCCCATCACCGTGTGGGAGGAAGCACAGACTCAGACCCACATCCCATCACCATGTGGGGGAATCACAGACACAGACCCACATCCCATCACCGTGTGGAGGAATCACAGACACAGACCCACATCCCATCACCGTGTGGGGGAATCACAGACTCAGACCCACATCCCATCAAAGTGTGGAGGGATCACAGACACTGACCCACATCCCATCACCGTGTGGAGGAATCACAGACACAGACCCACATCCCATCACCGTGTAGAGGAATCACAGACACTGACCCACATCCCATCACCGTGTGGAGGAATCACAGACACAGACCCACATCCCATCAAAGTGTGGAGGGATCACAGACACAGACCCACATCCCATCACCGTGTGGAGGAATCACAGACACAGACCCACATCCCATCACCGTGTAGAGGAATCACAGACACAGACCCACATCCCATCACCGTGTAGAGGAATCACAGACACAGACCCACATCCCATCACCGTGTAGAGGAATCACAGACACAGACCCACATCCCATCACCGTGTAGAGGAATCACAGACACAGACCCACATCCCATCACCGTGTAGAGGAATCACAGACACAGACCCACATCCCATCACCGTGTAGAGGAATCACAGACACTGACCCACATCCCATCACCGTGTGGAGGAATCACAGACACAGATCCACATCCCATCACCATGTGGGGGAATCACAGACACTGACCCACATCCCATCACCGTGTGGGGGAATCACAGACTCAGACCCACATTCCATCAAAGTGTGGAGGGATCACAGACACTGACCCACATCCCATCACCGTGTGGGGGAATCACAGACACAGACCCACATCCCATCAAAGTGTGGAGGGATCACAGACACTGACCCACGTCCCATCACCGTGTGGGGGAATCACAGACACAGACCCACATCCCATCACCGTGTGGGGGAATCACAGACACAGACCCACATCCCATCAAAGTGTGGAGGGATCACAGACACAGACCCACATCCCATCACCGTGTGGGGGAATCACAGACACTGACCCACATCCCATCACCGTGTGGGAGAAATCACAGACACTGACCCACATCCCATCACTGTATGGGAGAAATCACAGACACTGACCCACATCCCATCACCGTGTGGGGGAATCACAGACACTGACCCACGTCCCATCACCGTGTGGGGGAATCACAGACACTGACCCACGTCCCATCACCGTGTGGAGGAATCACAGACACTGACCCATATCCCATCACCGTGTGGGGGAATCACAGACACTGACCCACGTCCCAGCACCGTGTGGGGGAGATCAGAGACACAGACCCACGTCCCATCACCGTGTGGAGGAATCACAGACACAGACTCACATCCCATCATGTGGGGGAATCACAGACACAGACTCACATCCCATCACCGTGTGGGGGAATCACAGACACAGACCCACATCCCATCAAAGTGTGGAGGGATCACAGACACAGACCCACATCCCATCACCGTGTGGGGGAATCACAGATTCAGACCCACATCCCATCACCGTGTGGGGGAATCACAGATTCAGACCCACATCCCATCACCGTGTGGGGGAATCACAGACACAGACCCACATCCCATCATGTGGGGGAATCACAGACACAGACCCACATCCCATCACCGTGTGGGAGAATCACAGACTCAGACCCACATCCCATCACCATGTGGGGGAATCACAGACACAGACCCACATCCCATCAAAGTGTGGAGGGATCACAGACACTGACCCACGTCACATCACCATGTGGGGGAATCACAGACACAGACCCACATCCCATCACCGTGTGGGGGAATCACAGACACAGACCCACATCCCATCACCGTGTGGAGGAATCACAGACACTGACCCACGTCCCATCACCGTGTGGGGGAATCACAGACACTGACCCACGTCCCATCACCGTGTGGGGGAATCACAGACACTGACCCACATCCCATCACTGTATGGGAGAAATCACAGACACTGACCCACATCCCATCACCGTGTGGGGGAATCACAGACACTGACCCACGTCCCATCACCGTGTGGAGAAATCACAGACACACCCACATCCCATCACCGTGTGGAGGAATCACAGACACTGACCCACATCCCATCACCGTGTGGAGGAATCACAGACACTGACCCACATCCCATCACCATGTGGGGGAATCACAGACACTGACCCACATCCCATCACCATGTGGGGGAATCACAGACACAGACCCACATCCCATCACCGTGTGGAGGAATCACAGACACAGACCCACATCCCATCACCATGTGGGGGAATCACAGACACTGACCCACATCCCATCACCATGTGGAGAAATCACAGACACACCCACATCCCATCACCGTGTGGAGGAATCACAGACACTGACCCACATTCCATCACCGTGTGGAGGAATCACAGACACAGATCCACGTCCCATCACCGTGTGGAGGAATCACAGACACTGACCCACATCCCATCACCGTGTGGAGGAATCACAGACTCAGATCCACATCCCATCACCGTGTGGGGGAATCACAGACTCAGACCCACATCCCATCACCGTGTGGGGGAATCACAGACTCAGACCCACATCCCATCACCGTGTGGAGGAATCACAGACACAGATCCACATCCCATCACCGTGTGGAGGAATCACAGACACAGATCCACGTCCCATCACCGTGTGGAGGAATCACAGACACTGACCCACATCCCATCACCATGTGGAGAAATCACAGACACACCCACATCCCATCACCGTGTGGAGGAATCACAGACACTGACCCACATTCCATCACCGTGTGGAGGAATCACAGACACAGATCCACGTCCCATCACCGTGTGGAGGAATCACAGACACAGACCCACATCCAATCACCGTGTGGAGGAATCACAGACTCAGATCCACATCCCATCACCGTGTGGGGGAATCACAGACTCAGACCCACATCCCATCACCGTGTGGAGGAATCACAGATCCACATCCCATCACCGTGTGGGGGAATCACAGACACAGACCCACATCCCATCACCATGTGGGAGAAATCACAGACACTGACCCACATCCCATCACCGTGTGGAGGAATCACAGACACTGACCCACGTCCCATCACCGTGTGGGGGAATCACAGACACTGACCCACATCCCATCACCGTGTGGGGGAATCACAGACACAGACCCACATCCCATCAAAGTGTGGAGGGATCACAGACACAGACCCACATCCCATCACCGTGTGGGGGAATCACAGACTCAGACCCACATCCCATCACTGTATGGGAGAAATCACAGACACTGACCCACGTCCCATCACCGTGTGGGGGAATCACAGACACCGACCCACGTCCCATCACCGTGTGGGGGAATCACAGACACAGACCCACATCCCATCACCGTGTGGAGGAATCACAGACACTGACCCACGTCCCATCACCGTGTGGGGGAATCACAGACTCAGACCCACATCCCATCACCGTGTGGAGGAATCACAGACACTGACCCACATCCCATCACCATGTGGGGGAATCACAGACACTGACCCACATCCCATCACCATGTGGGGGAATCACAGACACAGACCCACATCCCATCACCGTGTGGAGGAATCACAGACACAGACCCACATCCCATCACCATGTGGGGGAATCACAGACACTGACCCACATCCCATCACCATGTGGAGAAATCACAGACACACCCACATCCCATCACCGTGTGGAGGAATCACAGACACTGACCCACATTCCATCACCGTGTGGAGGAATCACAGACACAGATCCACATCCCATCACCGTGTGGGGGAATCACAGACACTGACCCACATCCCATCACCGTGTGGAGGAATCACAGACACAGATCCACATCCCATCACCGTGTGGAGGAATCACAGACACTGACCCACGTCCCATCACCGTGTGGAGGAGTCACAGACACACCCACATCCCATCACCGTGTGGAGGAATCACAGACACTGACCCACATTCCATCACCGTGTGGAGGAGTCACAGACACACCCACATCCCATCACCGTGTGGGGGAATCACAGACACAGACCCACATCCCATCACCGTGTGGAGGAATCACAGACTCAGATCCACATCCCATCACCGTGTGGGGGAATCACAGACTCAGACCCACATCCCATCACCGTGTGGAGGAATCACAGACACAGATCCACATCCCATCACCGTGTGGAGGAATCACAGACTCAGACCCACGTCCCATCACCATGTGGGGGAATCACAGACTCAGACCCACGTCCCATCACCATGTGGGGGAATCACAGACTCAGACCCGCATCCCATCACCGTGTGGGGGAATCACAGACACTGACCCACGTCCCATCACCATGTGGGGGAATTACAGACTCAGACCCACGTCCCATCACCGTGTGGAGGAATCACAGACTCAGACCCACGTCCCATCACCATGTGGGGGAATCACAGACTCAGACCCACGTCCCATCACCATGTGGGGGAATCACAGACTCAGACCCACATCCCATCACCGTGTGTAGGAATCACAGACACTGACCCACGCCCCATCACCATGTGGGGGAATCACAGACTCAGACCCACATCCCATCACCGTGTGTAGGAATCACAGACACTGACCCACGTCCCATCACCATGTGGGGGAATCACAGACCCACATCCCATCACCATGTGGGGGAAATCACAGACTCAGACCCACATCCCATCACCATGTGGGGGAATCACAGACCCACATCCCATCACCATGTGGGGGAAATCACAGACTCAGACCCACGTCCCATCACCGTGCATCGTAGTGTCTAAAAACATGAACTGGTCTTTTCTCGTTTGGATTCAGATCAACCCAATTGTTTTTATTTCTGTGAGGATTCTCTTGTACTGATGCACTGAAAAGTTCAGAGCTACTCACCAGCCCCCTCTGCCCTCACGGGGGTCATCCAGCAGGACTCGGATTATGTAAATCATACAGCTTAGTAACTTGAGAGAGAATTTAAACAGTCTGACTCTCAGACCTGCAACAAAGAAAAGCATCAACAGATCACTGCAAGCACACATCAAATATATACCACTTCCTGCTTAAAGCCCCACCTTCTACCCCATGCCCCCATCTCCACCTCATTCCCACCCCCCCCCACCAATCTCCATCCTGCCTCCACCCTCCCCATGCCCCAGTCTCCATCCTCAACCTCACCTGTGGCAGACTCTGCAGAGTCTGCTATCCTGCCAGTATCACTGCTCCACTTCTTGCATTCCTTCCCAGCCTCCGCTTTTTATGGGGAATCTGTAAACAGTGTGGATTCTGACTGGGGCACAGTGTCTTGGCAATCATTTTCCACATATGTCTAGACAATAAGTGTCAGCATGGTATTTGACCATCCTTGGCCTCAAGAGCCAAGCCCCTTCCCGTCCTCTCCTAGTGCCCCCACATTCAGCAAGCGTGACTGGACCTGGAGTGAGAATCCTGGCTCACTGAAGCCAATCACAGTCAAATCAACTAACTGCGCACAGATTGATCACAATTTGGAACCTCCTTTGTCTGTTGGGCTCAGTACCACAGTGGGCAGTGCCCTTACCCCACTAGGATACAGGGAACACCCAAGCATCGTATTGGCAGTGATTGGATGCTTGGACAGGTAGGTGAGTGCAACTTTCCATTCCTTCAGCTTGAATTATTAACTAATTCACTAAAAAAAAAGATTGTACTGAGATGGCAGGGCTGGTGGTGTGCTCCAACTGCAACATGTGAGAATCTGTGGAAAGCACTGCAATTCCGGACAACCATGTCTGCAATAAGTGTCTGCAGCTTATACGGCTTCAGCTCAGAATTGCTGAACTTGAGACTGAGTTGCAGACACTGCAGAGGATCAGGAAGGGGGAGAGTTACCTGGACACTTTGTTCCAGGAGGCAGTCACCCCCCTTAGAGTAGGGAAAACATTCGAGATGGCCACTGGTCAGGGATAGGAGGGTGTGACTGCGAGTGAGGCAGGCAGGGGGAATCAGCATGTAGTGATGGAGGAGCCTCAACCTCTGACTTTGTCCAACAGATACGAGGTCCTTGCTACCTGTGTGGATGAAGAGAGGACTGCAGGGTGGATGAGTGGACTGACCATGGCACCATGGTGAAAGATGTCATTCCAGTGGGGGGAGTGAAGAGGAATGTGGTAGCGATTGGAGACAGTGTCGTCAGGGGGATAGATACAGTTCTCTGTAGCCATGACCAGGAGCTTCGACCACTGTGTTGCTTGCCTGGTGCCAGGGTTAAGGACATCTTCGCGCAGCTGGAGAGGATCCTGGAGTTGGAGGGGGAGGATCCAGTTATTGTGGTCCATGTGGGAACCAATGTCATAGGTAGAACCAGAAATGATGTTCTGCTTAGAGCATTTGAGGAGTTCGGGTCCAAATTAAAACACAGAACATCAAAGGTAATCATCTCCGAATTGTTACCTGAGCCACACACAAATTGGCACAAGGTCAAGCAGATTAGAGAACTAAATGCATGGTTCAAAGAGTGGTGTGGGAAGAAGGGGTTTCGATTCTTGGGCACTGGCATCGGTACTCAGGGAACAGGGAGCTATTCCATTGGGATGGGCTTCACTTGAACCAGTGAACCAGTGTCCTGGTCAATCGCATAACTAGGGCTGTGGACAGGGCTTTAAAACAACACGCGGTGGGGGGAGAGTTTGGGTAAAGGGAAATTTAGAAATCCAAAGGGAGAGGTTAGGGCATCGGAGCAGGATAGTGATGTGGGTAAATGCCAACAGAATGGGACAGGAAGGGTCAGAAAGTTTAACAAAAATTGCACATTGGCATATAAAATTATTGCAGGGAATAGGGGTAAAAAAATGAAGTTCCTTTATCTGAATGCATGAAGCATCTGTAATAAGATAGATGAATGAGTGGCACGAATAGAAGTAAATGATCTAGATCTAATTGCCATTACCAAGACATGGTTACAAGGAGATCAAGATTGGGAAATAAATATTCCAGGGTACACAATATTTCGGACAGACAGACAGAATGGCAAAGGAGGAGGGGTAGCCCTGATAGTAAAGGATGGCATAAAGACATTAATAAGAAGGAATCTGGCCTCAGAAGATCATGAAAAAGAATCCATTTGGGTGAAAATTAGGAATAGCAGGAGTCAGAAAACACTGGTGTGAGTAATTTACAGGTCCCCTAACAGCAGTTATATTATTGGACAGAACATTAAATGGGAAATTATTGGAGCATGTGAAAAAGGTAATGCATTAGTTGTACAAAGAACAAAGAAAATTACAGCACAGGAACAGGCCCTTCGGCCCTCCAAGCCTACGCCGATCCAAATCCTCTATCTAAACCTGTCGCCTATTTTCTAAGGGTCTGTATCTCGTTACTTCCTGCCCATTCATGTATCTGTCTAGATACATCTTAAAAGACGCTATCATGCCCGCGTCTACCACCTCCGCTGGCAGTGCGTTCCAGGCACCCACCACCCTCTGCGTAAAGAACTTTCCACGCATATCCCCCCTAAACTTTTCCCCTTTCACTTTGAACTCGTGTCCCCTTGTAATTGAATCCCCCACTCTGGGGAAAAAGCTTCTTGCTATCCACCCTGTCTATACCTCTCATGATTTTGTACACCTCAATCAGGTCCCCCCTCAACCTCCGTCTTTCTAATGAAAATAATCCTAATCTACTCAACCTCTCTTCATAGCTAGCGCCCTCCATACCAGGCAACATCCTGGTGAACCTCCTCTGCACCCTCTCCAAAGCATGCACATCCTTTTGGTAATGTGGCGACCAGAACTGCACGCAGTATTCCAAATGTGGCCGAACCAAAGTCCTATACAACTGTAACATGACCTGCCAACTCTTGTACTCAATACCCCGTCCGATGAAGGAAAGCATGCCGTATGCCTTCTTGACCACTCTATTTACCTGCGTTGCCACCTTCAGGGAACAATGGACCTGAACACCCAAATCTCTCTGTACATCAATTGTCCCCAGGACTTTTCCATTTACTGTATAGTTCACTCTTGAATTGGATCTTCCAAAATGCATCACCTCGCATTTGCCCTGATTGAACTCCATCTGCCATTTCTCTGCCCAACTCTCCAGTCTATCTATATTCTGCTGTATTCTCTGACAGTCCCCTTCACTATCTGCTACTCCACCAATCTTAGTGTCGTCTGCAAACTTGCTAATCAGCCCACCTATACTTTCCTCCAAATCATTTATGTATATCACAAACAACAGTGGTCCCAGCACGGATCCCTGTGGAACACCACTGGTCACACGTCTCCATTTTGAGAAACTCCCTTCCACTGCTACTCTCTGTCTCCTGTTGCCCAGTCAGTTCTTTATCCATCTAGCTAGTACACCTTGGACTCCATGCGACTTCACTTTCTCCATCAGCCTACCATGGGGAACCTTATCAAACACCTGAATGAAGTCCATGTATACGACATCTACAGCCCCTTCCCTCATCAATCAACTTTGTCACTTCCTCAAAGAATTCTATTAAGTTGGTAAGACATGACCTTCCCTGCACAAAACCATGTTGCCTATCACTGATAAGCCCATTTTCTTCCAAATGGGAATAGATCCTATCCCTCAGTATCTTCTCCAGCAGCTTCCCTACCACTGACGTCAGGCTCACCGGTCTATAATTACCTGGATTATCCCTGCTATCCTTCTTAAACAAGGGGACAACATTAGCAATTCTCCAGTCCTCCAGGACCTCACCCGTGTTTAAGGATGTTGCAAAGATATCTGTTAAGGCCCCAACTATTTCCTCTCTCGCTTCCCACAGTATCCTGGGATAGATCCCATCCGGACCTGGGGACTTGTCCACCTTAATGCCCTTTAGAATACCCAACACTTCCTCCCTCCTTATGCCGACTTGACCTAGAGTAATCAAACATCTGTCCCTAACCTCAACATCCGTCATGTCCCTCTCCTCGGTGAATACCGATGCAAAGTACTCGTTTAGAATCTCACCCATTTTCTCTGACTCCACGCATAACTTTCCTCCTTTGTCCTTGAGTGGGCCAATCCTTTCTCTAGTTACCCTCTTGCTCCTTATATATGAATAAAAGGCTTTGGGATTTTCCTTAACCCTGTTTGCTAAAGATATTTCATGACCTCTTTTAGCCCTCTTAATTCCTCATTTCAGATTGGTCCGACATTCCCGATATTCTTTCAAAGCTTCGTCTTTCTTCAGCCGCCTAGACCTTATGTATGCTTCCTTTTTCCTCTTAGCTAGCCTCACAATTTCACCTGTCATCCATGGTTCCCTAATCTTGCCATTTCTACCCCTCATTTTCACAGGAACATGTGGGGGAGTTTAATCTGCATATTGACTGGGACAATCAAATTGGCAACAGTGGTCTAGAAGATGAATTTGTAGAATGCTATCCTGACAGTTTCTTGGAGCAATATGTTGTAGAACTGACTAGGGATAAAGTTATCTTAGATCTCGTACTGTGTAAAGAAGCAGGGTTAATCAGCAATGTCATAGTAAAAGATCCACTGGGAAAGAGTGGTCATAATACCATTGAAATTCATATTAAGTTTTAAAGTGACACATTTCATCACAAACTTAAACAAAGCCAATTACGAAGGTATGAAGGGATAACTGGCTAAGGTTAATTGGGTAAATAGACTGGAAGATATGGCAGTAAATGAACAGTGGGAAACATTTAAAGAAACAATTCAAAGGGTTCAACAAAAGTACATTCCATACAAAGCAAAAACCCATCCGTGGCTCACTCAGGAAGCTAAGGAAAATATTAGACTAAAATAAGAGGCTTACAATATTGCAAAAAACCGTTGCAAGTCTGAGGAATGGCAGTGTTTTAGAAACCAGAAAAGGGCCACCAAAAAGTTGATAAAAAGGGAAAAAACAGAATGAGAGTAAACTAGCCAGCAATATAAAAACAGATTGTAAGAGCTTAAGTATTAAAGGAAGAGAGTAGCTAAAGTAGACATTGGTCCCTTAGAGGCAGGGACAGGAGAAATCATCATGGGGAATGAGGAAATAGCAGAGGTATTGAACAAGTATTTTGTGTCTGTCTTCACAGTAGAAGACACAAGTTCCATACCAGAAATAGGCAGTAACCTAGGGGCTAAAGAGTGAGGAAATTAACGATATTGATATCAGCTGAGTAAAGGTATTGGAGAAACGTGAGGAACTAAAATCTGACAAGTCCCCAGGACCAGATGGCCTACACCCTAGGGCTCTAAAAGAGACAGCTGCAGAGATAGTGGATGTGCTGGCTGATTTTCCAGAATTCCTTCAATTCAGGAATGGTTCTGTCAGATTGGAAGTTGGCAAATGTTATGTTGCTTTTCAAGAAAGGAGGTAGAGAGAAAACAGGAAACTACAGGCCAGTTAGCCTATCAGTCATTGAGAAGATGCTAGAAACTATTATTAAAGAAGTCTTAACATTGCACTTGGAACAGCATAGTATGATTTGAATAAGTCCGCAAGGTTTTACTAAAGGGAGATCCTGTTTGACAAATTTATTAGTTTTTGAGGATGAACTAATAGGATAGATATAGGGGAACCAGTAGATGTAGCATACCTGGATTTTCAAAAGGCATTTGATAAGGTGCCACATAAAAGATTAATAGGCAAGATAAAGGCTCATGGTGTTGGGGGTAATATATTAGCGTGGACAGAGGATTCGTTATCAGACAGGAAGCAGAGAATGGGCATAAATGGGGCATTTTCAAGTTGGCAGGCAGTGAATAGTGGGGTGCCACAAGGATCAGTGTTGGGGCCTCAGCTATTTACACCCTATAGTAATGACTTGGATGACGAGACGGAGAGTAATCTATCTAAGTTTGCTGATGATACAAAGCTCGGTGGAAAAGTAAGCTGCAGGGAGGATGTAGAGAGGCCGTAAAGAGAAACAGACAGGTTAAGTGAGTGGGCAACGAGATCACAAATGGAGTATAATGTAGCGAAATGTGAAGTTGTTCACTGGTCGCAAAAGTAGAAAAGCAGATTTTTCTTTTAAGTTGTGAAACTGGTAAGTGTTGATGTTCAGAGAGACTTGGGGGAACTCGTACAGGGAACACACAAAGTTAACACGCAGGTGCAGCAGGCTATTAGGAAGGCAAATGGCATGTTGGCCTTTATTGCAAGGGGATTGGAGTACAGAAATAAAGAAGTCTTACTAAAATTGTACAGGGCTTTGGTGAGACCGCACCTGGAATACTGTGTGCAGTTTTGGTCTCCACATTTAAGAAATAATATACTTGCACTGGAGGCAGTGCAGCGAAGATTTACTAACTCGGTCCCTGGGATGAGAGGGTTGTCCTATGATGAGAGGCTGAGTAAATTGGGCCGATATTCTCTGGAGTTTAGAAGAATGAGAGGCGATTTAATTGAGACATACAAGATTCTGAAAGGGCTTGATAGGGTAGAAGCTGAGAGATTGTTCCCTCTGGTCAGGGAATCTAGAACACAGGGACACAGTCTCAGGATAAGGGGCTAATCATCCAGGACTGAAATGAAGAGAAATTACTTCACTCAAAGGGCTGTGAATCTTTGGAATTGTCTATCCCAGAGGGTTGTGGATGCTCCATCATTGAATACATTTAAGGCTGGGATAGATAGATTTTTGGTCTCACAGGGAATCAAGGGATATGGGGAGCGGGCAGGTAAGTGGAATTGAAGCCCAAGATCAGCCATGATCGTATTGAATGGCGGAGCAGGCTCGATGGGTCATCTGGTCTACTTCACCTCGTATTTCTTGTGTTCTACACAGTATCTAATACTTCATACCTGTCACCATCCCACATTCACTGATCAACCATCCAACAGAAACTGACTCATTCAAGAAGTTCTCCTTACTGGATCGTTGGTTTTTGATGAAAAATAATTTTAGTCGTTCTTTGAATGTGTTCTCATTTACATAAAACTCCACTTGCACTCTGTAAGAGAATCAAAGCAAGAGAAAATGAGTAAACAAGGGACACTAAGGCAAGGGCAAACACTGGACCAATCCAGGCCTGCAATCTGTGACAAATAACAGACCGATCATAGCAAACGGTCTTCTCTCCATGCACACTCCTCTTCGAGTGCTTACTCTCACTGGGATATAGATTCTACAGAGGCCACCTGGTAACTCATCCAACCCACATTCTTCAAATCCGAGCCGACAATGAGTGTCAGCAAACTATGTGATCACGAAAAGCACCACACATCCTCACCCAACATCCACGTGCACTTTTCCAGCAGGGGTAAGGAGCTGGATCGCTCCTCTCCTTGGCCAAGAGGCACTGAGTACAACTGTAGCCCTGACCCACTGCCAGTCAATCCAGCACTAATTCTAGAATGAACCTAGGCATCTCTGCTCTGCGTGACCAGTTTCAATGCCCAGCAGCAATCACTCCATTCTGTTGAACACATTGATACAGACAGAGTTTACAGCCATGTAGCTCCCAGTCTGAGTGACTGACAGACAGCAGGGATCTCATCAAGGGTGTTTGCTGGTGTAAAAGCTCTTGCAAACAGGCCTGAAACATCTGCACCCGTGACACTGCATCACAACCAATTAATGCTGTTTAATAAGCAGACTCGAGATGGAAAGACACAAAGCAGGGACTGGGTAAGAAGAGGTTGTGATTACAGACTGGGTGAGGATGGGTCAGCAAGGCACAACAGCCACTATGATAATATTGGCCATCTTGTGAGCCAGTGCTGGCACATGATTTTACACAATATCGTGGTCGAGCCACACAAAGAATTGTACCCTCCTAGCACCAGGCTGCTTTATGTCTGGGTGATGACACACAAATAGAGCCTCCACTTCCAAGCACTCCCACTCTCTGTTCACATGCACCTGATACAATTAGAGTTTGTTTTTCTACCAAAGGTCTCTGTCGCTGTGAGGCTAGAGCGCCCTGTTCCTGCAGACACACTCCATCACCAGAAGACAATGACAACACTGAACCTAATCCTTAAGAACAGGTAACACTAACACCTTGGGCATCCTCTCCCCAAATTATTTTCATCCTGCCCTGAAGGCAGTAAGTCTAGCTACAGTTCAGCATTCTCTTGTATTTCAACCAACGGGCTTCCTTTATGTGTTAACTTTGAGACAGCTGGAGTCTCTTCTTAAACCACTCCAGAAATTGTGCAGGACGGCAGCACAGAATGAGGGAAAGATTGGGTGGTGAGCCGTCTCATCTTACAACCTCAACCTGGATTTCCCTTCTGGCTCAGCCATTGCTTGCCTACCCACACATGCTCAAGATCTGTCTGAATCAGTGGAAAAGACCAAACTATTAGATCAAATCGTTTTATTTCTTAACTGGTAAGAGATTAGAAAGTGTGGATGTACAAAGGGACCTGGGTGTCCTTGTCAATAAGTCATTGAAAGCTAACATGCAGGTGCAGCAAGCATTTAAGAAGGCTAATGGTAAGTTAGCCTTTACTACAAGAGGATTTGAGTACAGGAGTAGCAAAGTCTTGCTTCAATTGTATAGAACCTTGTTTAGACCGCACCTGGAGTACTGTGTGCAGTTTTGGTCCCCTGACCTTAGGAAGGATATTATTACCATAGAGGGAGTGCAGTGAAGGTTCACCAGACTTTTTCCCGGGATGGCGGGACTGTCCTATGAAGAGGGATCGGGGAAACTGGGCCTGTATTCTCCAGATTTTCGAAGAATGAGAGGTGATCTCATTGAATCCGACAAAATACTTAAAGGGATAGACAGGGTAGATGCAGCTAAGATGTTTGCCCTGGTTGGGGAGTCCAGAACCAGGGGACACAATTTCAAAATAAGGGGGAAGCTACTTAGGACAGAGATGAGGAGAAATTTCTTTACTCAGAGGGTTGTGAATCTTTGGAATTCTCTACCCCAGAGGGCTGTGGAAGCTGAGTCATTGAGTATGTTTAAAGCAGAGATTGACAGATTTCTAAATACCAATGACATAAAGGGATATGGGGATAGTGTGGGGAAAAGGTATTGAAGTGGAAGATCAGCCATGATCGTATTGAATGGCGGAGCAGGCTCGATGGGCTGAATGGCCTACTCCCACTCCTATGTTCCTATGTTCAGGCAAAAAAAATCCTAAGACTTGTATACCAAATACAATTACACAGAATTGTTGGATTAAATCACCAGACAATATCACTCAACTTTTTACCTTTACACTTTGAACACAATTTTGGACAATACTTGTGGAACTCCTGTAGCCTCTGACTCACATAAAGGCACAATAAAATCTCAAGGGCATGGAGCAGCCTGGTTAAATGCTTTTCGTCTGTTCAGCATTCAAGCTGATGTAAAAGCTATTCCTTCACGACTATTTCTCCAAAATTGTACTTTATTCATAAAATTTGTAAACGTACATTATCTAACAGTTCTAATTTGCCATTACATGAAGTGCAAAACAGTTCTATTTCGTTCAATACAGTATGTGGCACTCTGAGGTACCGCACTACACTTAAAATTACAGGTTATATTTACATTTCATTTTGAACATTCTCTGGTGCATACAGCCCAAGGAATGTTTCATGAGTTCCAGCCCCTCAGTATACTGTGGCGGGAGGACCTTAGACTGTGGTTTTTTTTTCCCCGTTGAGCCTTTGTGCGGCTGCCCCAAGCTTTAGTGCATCCCTCAGCACAAAATTAGGGCCGTTCAGGAGAGATGTTAGGAAGCACTTCTTCACGCAAAGGGTGGTAGAGGTTTGGAACTCTCTCCCACAAACAGTAGTTGAAGCTAGAACAGTTCTAATTCTAATTATGGATGAAAATGGATTAGTGTAGGGGTCAGATGGTTTCACAGGTCAGCGCAACATCGAGGGCCGAAGGGCCTGTACTGCGCTGTAATGTTCTAAAAAAAAAAAAAAAAAGTCCTGAACCTTGGAATGTGTCAGTCTGCAACACTTGGTCATGTACTGGAAGACCAGCACGTTTCGGGCAGACCAAAGAGCATCTTTCCCCATGCTCATGGTCCTCCGACAGCAGTTTATCTCAGTGTGCGTCCCTGGGAACAGCCCGGAGAGCACTGAGGCCTGTATTACAGAGCAGCTCAGGTTAAACCTCAAAAACCACTGCATCTCTTTCTGGACCTTTGCAAAGGCAAATTCCAGAAGGAGGAAGTTTTTTTCCCCTCCGCAGCAGCATCGGGGTGTGCATGAAGGATCGGACAAGGTCAAGCTACGCCTTGGTGCTTGCTGAAAGTTCTAGCGATGAGGCATTCTGAAGACATTTGGCAGAATGACATTGAGAGTCTGCTCAGGAAACTATCCATCAGGATCTACAATCTCCTTTTTCCACAGGGCCTCCAGAACATTGCGTGCAGACCACTGTCTGAATGACTTGTAGTCAAAGGTATTTTTCTGTCCAAACCCTTTCACGAGGAACAGGTATTAGGGCATGGTCCAACTGAATGGAGTGTTCTACGGCAAAGTTGCCAAACCCATTCTTCGTGACACTGTGGACAGATGGAACCTCAGCACATAGTGACATTTGCTGTTTACATACCGGGGTCGACGCACAGCTTGATGCAAACGCACACAAAGGTGGCCATCAGGATGAAGGCGACATTGGGTATTTTTTTTCCCCTCTGCCTGAAGATTTGTATATCATGTCCCTGTGGACATTGTATCCTTCATAATTAAACTGAATCCAACTATTTGAAACTTCTACTTCCAGTGATAGTCCATAGACAAAGGGATCTGCAAAAATTATCTACACCAGCAAATACAGCCACACCAAACAGGACATGACTCTAAGATCAGCAAACTCATATTGTTTGCTGAACTAATAAGCCACTTTGTCCCAATGGGACTGTCTGAAGTAATGTAAATAATTTCCATTGAAGTGGCATCTATACACTAGATATGGTCTACTGTTTCACCACCCCCAACACACAGACATAAACCAGCAAAAACAGATATCCAGATATAATCTTGCTATACAACTTGGGCTATCAGAAGGAGCCGTGATCAGTTGTTACCTTCCGGGAGCCAAGCGGAGTGGAGTGGACCTGCGGGGAGAATCACCGACCTAGCAGAGGATAAATAGAGGCCGAGGATCACGGCCTGGTTACTTACCTTCCGGGAGCCGAGTGGAGTGGAGTGGACCTGCGGGGAGTATCACCGACTGAGGAGAGGATAAATAGAGGCCGAGGATCACGGCCTAGTTACTTACCTTCTGGGAGCCGAGCCGAGTGGTGTGGACCTGCAGGGAGTATCACCGACCGAGGAGAGGATAAACACAGACACAGTCCAGGCGCGCCGGAGTGTTTGAAAAAAACAACAGTGACATCACAGGACAGCTGCAAGTTGATTGGTTGGTGAGTAACTACTGTTAGGGAATAGCTCTAAATAGGTGACTTAGTAACTAAGCTAAGAAAGGTCTATAGTTTATTTTCCATATATAGTAAGTAGTGTTTTTTAGGGAGTTCTGCAGTAACGAGGACCAGGGAAGAAGGGTCCTAGAGTAATTGATATTATTTGATATTAAGCATCCTCCAAAAGGTTTAATTTAAAGGGTTAAGTCATGGCAGGAGAGCTCAAAGCCATGGTGTGCTCCTCGTGCTCTATGTGGGAAGTCGGGAACAATTCCAGTGCCCAGGACCAGCATGTGTGCAGGAAGTGTCTCCAGATGCAGCTCCTGGAAGCCCGGGTTTCGGAGCTGGAGCGGCAGCTGGGGACACTGTGGAGCATCCGAGAGGCAGAGAGTATCATGGATAGCACATATAGACAGGTGGTCACACTCCACAGGCAGGAAGGGAATGGGTGACCACCAGGGAGAGCAAGAGGACGAGGCAGGCAGTTCAGAAATCTCCTGTGGCTATTCCCCTGCAAAACAGGTATACTGCTTTGGATACTGTTGGGGGGAATGGCCTCTCAGGGGAAAGCAGCAACAGCCCAATTCATTGCTCCAAGGTTGGCTCTGCTGCACAGGGGAGGAGTAAAAAGTGTGGGAATGCAATAGTTATAGGGGATTCAATTTTAAGGGGAATAAATGGGTGTTTCTCTGGCCGCAAACGAGATTCAAGGATGGTATGTTGCCTTCCTGGTGCTCGGGTCAAGAATGTCCAGCGGTTCCAGGACATTCTGAAGGGGAAGAGTGAACAGCCAGTGGTCGTGGTACACAATGGTACAAACGATGTCGTTTAAAAAAAAGGATGAGGTCCTAAAAGCAAAATATAGGGAGTTAGGAAGTAAATTGAAAAGTAGGACCTCAAAGGTAGTGATCTCAAGATTACTACCAGTGCCACGCGGTCAGAGTAGAAATAGCAGGATATATCGGATGAATACGTGGCTGAAGAGATGGTGTGAGGGGGAGGGTTTTAGATTCCTGGGACATTGGGACCGGTTCTGGGGGAGGTGGGACCAGTACAAACTGGACGGGTTACACCTGGGCAGGACCGGGACTGATGTCCTAGGGGGAGTATTTGCTAGAGTGGTTGGGGAGGGTTTAAGCTAAAATGGCAGGGGGATGGGAACCTTTGCAAGGAGTCAGAGGAGAGGGGATCAAAGACAAGAACAAAAGACAGTAAGGGGAATAAGGAAAGCGATAGGCAGAGAAATCAAGGGCCAGAATCAAACAGGGCCACAGTGAAAAACTGTGGGAAGGGGACAAGTAATGTTAAAAAGACAAGCCTTAAGTCTTTGTGCCTTAATGCGCGGAGCATTCGCAACAAAGTGGATGAATTAATCACACAAATAGATGTAAACGGGTATGATATAGTCGGGATTACGGAGACATGGCTGCAAGGTAACCAGGGATGGGGAATGAACATCCAGGGGTATTCAGTGTTTAGGAAGGACAGACAAAAGGTAAAAGGCGGTGGAGTTGCATTGCAAGTTAAAAAGGAAATTAACGCAATAGTGAGGAAGGATATTAGCTCTGACGATGTGGAATCTGCATGGGTAGAGCTGAGAAACACTAAGGGGCAAAAAACGTTAGTGGGGGGTGTATATAGACCACCAAACTGTCATGGTGATGTTGGGAATGGCATTAAACAGGAAATTAGAGACGCATGTGATAAAGGAACATCTGTAATTATGGGTGATCTTAATCTGCATATAGATTGGGCAAATCAAATTAGTCACAATACCATAGAGGAGGAATTCTTGGAGTGTATACGGGATGGCTTTCTGGACCAATACGTTGAGGAACCAACTAGAGAACAGGCCATCCGAGACTGGGTATTGTGTAATGAGAGGGGAATAATTGACAATCTAGTTGTACGAGACCCCTTGGGGATGAGCAACCATAATATGATAGAATCTTCACCAAGATGGAGTGTGACGTAGTTGATTCTGAGACTAGGGTCTTGAATCTTAATAAAGGAAACTACGAAGGTATGAGGCACAAGTTGATGATGATGGATTGGGAAACGTTACTTAAAGGGACGACGGTGGATAGGCAATGGCAAAGAGCGCATGGATGAACTGCAACAATTGTTTATTCCTGTCTGGCACAAAAGTAAAATGGGAAAGGTAGCCAAACCATGGCTTACAAGAGAAATTTAGAGATAGCATTAGTTCCAAGGAAGAGGCATATAAATTCGGCAGAAAAAAAAAAACAGACCTGAGGATTGGGAGCAGTTTAGAATTCAGCAAAGGAGGACCAAGGGATTGATTAAGAAGGGGACAACAGAGTACGAGAGCAAGCTTGCAGGGAACATAAAAACTGACTGTAAAAGTTTCTATAGGTATGTGAAGAGAAAAGGATTGGTGAAGACAAATGTAGGTCCCTTACAGTCAGAAACAGGGGAATTTATTATGGGAACAAAGAAATGGCTGACCAACTAAATGCAAACTTTGGTTATGTCTTCACAAAGGAGGACACAAATATCATACCAGGAATGTTGGGGAACACAGGGTTTAGTGACAGGGAGGAACTGAAGGAAATCAGTATTAGTAGAGAAATGGTGTTGGGGAAATTGATGGGATTGAAGGCTGATAAATCCCCTGGGCGTGATGGTCTGCATCCCAGAGTACTTAAGGAAGAGGCACTAGAAATAGTGGATGCATTGGTGGTCATCTTCCAAGATTCTATAGACTCTGGAACAGTTCCTACAGATTGGAGGGTCGCTAATTTAACCCCACTCTTTAAAATGGGAGGTAGAAAGAAAACAGGGATTTATTGACCAGTCAGCCTGACGTCAGTTGTGGGGAAACTTCTACAGTCCATCAACAAAGATTTTATAGTAGAGCACTTAGAGAACAGTGGTAGAATCGGGCAGAGTCAGCATGGATTTATGAAAGGGAAATCATGCTGAACACATCTACTAGAATTCTTCGAGGATGTAACTAGTAGAGTTGATGAGGGGGAGCCAATGGATGTGGTTTATTTGGACTTTCAGAAGGCTTTGGACAAAGTCCCACATAAGAGATTAGCATGTAAAATTAAAGCACATGGGATTGGGGGTAGTGTATTGCAATGGATAGAAAATTGTTTGGCAGACAGGAAACAAAGAGTCGGGATAAATGGGTCTTTATCCGAATGGCAGGCTGTGACTAGTGGGGTACTGCAGGGATCAGTGCTAGGACCCCAGCTATTCGCAATATACATTAATGATTTAGATGAGGGAACTAAATGTAATATCTCCAAATTTGCAGATGACACAAAACTGAGTGGGAGGGTGAGTTGTGAGGAGGATGCATAGGGGCTTCAGGGTGATTTGGACAAGTTGAGTGAGTGGGCAAATGCATGGCAGATGCAGTATAATGTGGATAAATGTGAGGTTATCCACTTTGGTAGCAAAAACAGGAAGGCAGATTATCTGATCGGCTATAAACTGAGAGAGGGGAATATGCAACGAGACCTGGGTGTTCTCGTACACCAGTCGCTGAAGGTAAGCATGCAGGTGCAACAGGCGGTAAAAAAGGCAAATGGTATGTTGGCCTTCATAGCGAGAGGATTCGGGTACAGGAGCAGGGATGTCTTGCTGCAATTATACAGGGCCTTGGTGAGGCCACACCTGGAATATTGTGCGCAGTTTTGGTCCCCTTATCTGAGGAAGGATGTTCTTGCTATCGAGGGA
Organism: Heterodontus francisci; assembly: GCF_036365525.1. Lineage (NCBI taxonomy): Eukaryota > Metazoa > Chordata > Chondrichthyes > Heterodontiformes > Heterodontidae > Heterodontus > Heterodontus francisci. Next base: position 30,956,051 of record NC_090413.1, read on the forward strand.
GTGCAGCGAAGGTTTACCAGACTGATTCCTGGGATGGCGGGACTGACATATGAGGAGAGATTGAGTTGATTAGGATTATATTCGCTGGAGTTCAGAAGAGTGAGGGAGGATCTCATAGAAACCTATAAAATTCTAACAGGACTTGACAGGGTAAATGCAGGAAGGATGTTCCCGATGGTGGGGACGTCCAGAACCGGGGTCATAGTCTAAAGAAACGGGGTAAACCATTGAGGACTGAGATGAGGAGAAACTTCTTCACCCAGAGAGTGGTGAACCTGTGGAATTCGCTACCACAGAAAGCAGTTGAGGCCAAAATTGTATGTTTTCAAGAAGGACTTAGATATAGCTCTTGGGGCGAAAGGGATCAAAGGACATGGGGGGAAAGTGGGAACAGGTTACTGAGTTGGATGATCAGCCATGATCATAATGAATGGCGGAGCAAGCTCGAAGGGCCAAATGGCCTACTCCTATTTTCTATGCACACAAATGCCAGGCAATGCCCTTCTCCAACAAGAGAGAATCTAAACTTCTCCCCTTGACATTCAACAGCATTACCATTGCTGAATCCCCCACTATCAACATCCTGGGGGTTACCATAGACCAGAAACTGAACTAGACTAGCTATATAAATACTGTGGTCAGAGGCTGGGAATTCTGTGGCGAGTAACTCACTTCCTGACTACCCAAAGCCTGTCCATCCTCTGCAAAGCACAAGTCAGGACTGTGATGGAATGTTCTCCACTTGCCTGGATGAGTGCAGTGCCCACAACACTCAAGAAGCTCGACATCATCCAGGACAAAGCAGCCCGCTTGATTGGCACCCCATCTGCAAACATTCACTCCATCCATCACCGACGCACAGTGGCAGCAGTGTGTACCATCCACAAGATGCACTGCAGCAATGCACCAAGGCTCCTTCGACACCACCTTCCAAACCCGCGACCTCTACCACCTGGAAGGACAAGGTTAACAGTGGGAACACCAACACCTGCAAGATCCCCTCCAAGCCACACACCATCCTGACATGGAACTATATCACCGTTCCTTCATACCAACACCCCAAGGACTGCAGCAGTTCAGGAAGTTGGCTCACTACCACCATCTCCAGGGCAATTTGAAATGGGCAATAAATGTTGGCCTTGCAAATGATGCCCACATCCCAAGAATGAATAAAAAATTTAAGGATGGGATAAAACATAGAAAATAGGAGGAGTAGGCCATTCGGCCCTTTGAGCCTGCTCTGCCATTCATTATGATCAGGGCTGCTCATCCAACTCAGTAACCGGTTCCCACTTTCCCCCCATACCTTTTGAACCCTTTCGCCCCAAGAGCTATATCGAACTCCTTCTTGAAAACATACAATGTTTTGACCTCAACTGCTTTCTGTGGGAGCGAATTCCACAGGTTCACCACTCTCTGGGTGAAGAAATTTCTCCTCATCTCAGTCCTCAATGGTTTACCCCATATCCTTAGACTATGACCCCTGGTTCTGGACTCCCCCACCACCGGGAACATCCTTCCTGCATCTACCCTGTCAAGTACTGTCAGAATTTTATAGGTTTCTATGAGATCCCAACTCACTCTTCTGAACTCCAGCGAATATAATCCTAACCGACTCAATCTCTCCTCATATGTCAGTCCCGCCGTTTCAGGAATCAGTCTGGCAAACCTTCGCTGCACTCCCTCGATAGCAAGAACATCCTTCCTCAGATAAGGAGGCCAAAACTGCACACAGTATTCCAGGTGTGGCCTCAACAAGGCCCTGTATAATTGCAGCAAGACATACCTGCTCCTGTACTCGAATCCTCTTGCTATGAAGTCCAACAGACCATTTGCCTTTTTTACCACATGTTGCACCTGCATGCTTACCTTCAATGACTGGTGGACGAGACCACCCAGGTCTCATTGCATATTCTCCTCTCTGTTTATAGCCGTTCAGATAATAATCTGCCTTCCTGTTTTTGCTACCAAAGTGGATAACCTCACATTTATCCACATTATACTGCATCTGCCATGCATTAGCCCACTCACTCAACTTGTCCAAATCACCCTGAAGCCTCTCTGCATCCTCCTCACAACTCACCCTCCCACCCAGTTTTGTGTCATCTGCAAATGTGGAGATATTACATTTAGTTCCCTCATCTAAATCATTAATATATATTGCGAATAGCTGGGGTCATAGCACCGATCGCTGCAGTACCCCACTCGTCATGGCCTGTCATTCAGAAAAAGACCCATTTATCCCGACTCTTTGTTTCCTGTCTGCCAACTAATTTTCTATCCATCGCAATACACTACCCCCAATCCCATGTGCTTTAATTTTACACGCTAATCTCTTATGTGGGACTTTGTCGAAAGCCTTCTGAAAGTCCAAATAAACCACATCCACTGGCTCCCCCTCATCAACTCTACTAGTTACATCCTCGAAGAATTCTAGTGGATTTGTCAAGCATGATTTCCCTTTTGTAAATCCGTGCTGACTCTGTCTGATTCCATCACTGTTCTCCAAGTGCTCTGCCATAAAATCTTTGATAATGGACTGTAGAATTTTCCCCACTACTGACGTCAGGCTGACTGGTCTATAATTCCCTGCTTTCTCTCTACCTTTCTTTTTAAATAGTGGGGTTACATTAACTACCTTCAATCTGTAGGAACTGTTCCAGAGTCTATAGAATCTTGGAAGATGACCACCAAAGCATCCACTATTTCTAGGGCCACTTCCTTAAGTACTCTGGGATGCATACCATCAGGCCCTAGGGATTTATCGGCCTTCAATCCCATCAATTTCCCCAACACCATTTCTCTACTAATACTGATTTCCTTCAGTTCCTCCCTGTCACTAAGCCCTGTGTTCCCCAACATTCCTGGTATGATATTTGTGTCCTCCTTTGTGAAGACAGAACTGAAGTTTGCATTTAGTTGGTCAGCCATTTCTTTGTTCCCATAATAAATTCCCCTGTTTCTGACTGTAAGGGACCTACATTTGTCTTCACATACCTATAGAAACTTTTACAGTCAGTTTTTATGTTCCCTGCAAGCTTGCTCTCGTACTCTACTTTCCCCTTCTTAATCAATCCCTTGGTCCTCCTTTGCTGAACTCTAAACTGCTCTCAATCCTCTGGTCTGTTGTTTTTTTCTGGCGAATTTGTTTGCCTCTTCCTTGGATCTAATGCTATCTCTAATTTCCCTTGGAAGCCATGGTTTGGCTACCTTTCCCATTTTACTTTTGCGCCAGACAGGAATAAACAATTGTTGCAATTCATCCATGCGCTCTTTGAATGTTTGCCATTGCCTTTCACCGTCGTCCCTTTAAGTAACATTTCCCATTCCGTCATAGCCAACTCACGCCTCATACCTTTGTAGTTTCCTTTACTAAGATTCAGGACCCGAGTCTCAGCATCAACTACGTCACTCTCCATCTTGGTGAAGATTCTATCATATTATGGTCGCTCATCCCCAAGGGGTCTCGCACAACTAGATTGTCAATTATTCCTCTCTCATTACACAATACCCAGTCTAGGATGGCCTGTTCTCTAGTTGGCTCCTCAATGTATTGGTCCAGAAAATCATCCCGTATACACTCCAAGAATTCCTCCTCTACGGTTTAGTTTAGTTTAGAGATACAGCACTGAAACAGGCCCTTCGGCCCACCGAGTCTGTGCCGACCAACAACCACCCATTTATACTAATCCTACACTAATTCCATATTCCTACCACATCCCCACCTGTCCCTATGTTTCCCTACCACCTAACTATACTAGGGGCAATTTATAATGGCCAATTTACCTATCAACCTGCAAGTCTTTTGGCATGTGACTAATTTGATTTGCCCAATCTATATGCAGATTAAGGTCACCCATAATTACAGATGTTCCTTTATCGCATGCGTCTCTAATTTCCTGTTTAATGCTATTCCCAACATCACCACTACAGTTTGGGGGTCCACTGTATTGCGAATGCTCCGCGCGTTAAGGCACAAAGCCTTAAGGCTTGTCTTTTTAACATTACTTGGCCCCTTCCCACTATTTTTCACTGTGGCCCTGTTAGTTTCTGGCCCTTGATTTCTCTGCCTATCACTTTTCTTGTCCCCCTTACTGTCTTTTGTTCTTGTCTTTGATTTTCCCCTCCTCTGACTCCTTGCAAGGGTTCCCATCCCCCTGCCATTTTAGTTTGAGCCTTCCCCAAACACTCTAGCAAATACTCCCCCTAGGACGTCTGTCCCGGTCCTGCCCAGGTGTAACCCGTCCAGTTTGTACTGGTCCCACCTCCCCCAGAACCGGTCCCAATGCCCCAGGAATCTAAAACCCTCCCCCTCACACCAACTCTTCAGCCACGTATTCATCCAATATATCCTACTATTTCTACCCTGACTAGCACTTGGTGTGAATGTTACTGCCATTTATCAGCCCAAAGCTCAATATTGTCCGGGTCTTGCTGCATGTGGGCACCGACTGATTCAGTATCTGAGCAGTCTCAAATAGTACTGAACACTGTGCAATCATCAGGAAACATGCGCACTTCTGACCTTATAGAACATAGAATATTACAGCGCAGTACAGGCCCTTCGGCCCTCGATGTTGCGCCGACCTGTGAAACCATCTGATCTACACTATTCCATTTTCATCCATATGTCTATCCAATGACCACTTAAATGCCCTTAAAGTTGGCGAGTCTACTACTGCTGCAGGCAGGGCGTTCCATGCCCCTACTACTCTCTGAGTAAACAAACTACCTCTGACATCTGTCCTATATCTATCACCCCTCAACTTAAAGCTATGTCCCCTCGTGTTTGCCATCACCATCCGAGGAAAAAGACTCTCACTATCCACCCTATCTAACCCTCTGATTATCTTATCTTTCTTTCTTTCTTTTGGGCCTCCTTATCTCGAGAGACAATGGATACGCGCCTGGAGGTGGTCAGTGGAGTAACCTCTCCATGGCGCATGCCTGGGCAAATTTATGGAGGTTGAGAGTTGCCCAGTCGTCAAAACCCCCCTCTCGGCCTTTCTGGTGGGGTCCAAAGGAGTGCAGGACACGACGTTTGGCACCAGTATGGCTGCAGGAACTGCCGGAAACATGCCAAAGGTGACACATGACCGCCTACGGGGTTCCGCTCCGGATTTTCTGTTAGGGTTTACTCCCTTAGCCTTGGTCTCTCCCGAGACGCCCACAAGGCAGTGGGGTTGTTGGGGCCCCTACACAGGTGTAGGATGGTGCCGGTGGGAGGAGGGGATGCAAGGGGGAGGGGTAGAGGGAGGGGGTGGGGGGGGGGTGCAGGGGAAGGGGGTGCGGGGTGAAGATGGTGCGACCCTAGGAGGCAGTTATTCAGCTACTTTTGTGACACCATTGAAATAACTTCACATCAATACCAGAATGATAGTATAACTCTGAAGTTGGGTTCTGACCTGACTCCAGAGAGATGTGTGTGAGAGAATCCCTGGAGAATTGGTCTCTCCAGCTTAACAGTGTACAAAGAATAAATTAACTGAGTTAGCATTGCATGTAGTATAAATGCAGTGTCAAGCCAAGTTCAATAAACATTCAGGGGGTCCTGGCTACTTTACAGACATATGCAGAGACAATTTAAAGGTTTTCAGAATGTGGCTGCATTCAAAACAATCAAAATTTACCATCTGCAGCAAGCATACACAGAATTCTCATGAGTCCCCGAGATTCTCATGTTGCTTCACCAACTATTTTCAATAATAGTTATCTTTCTTTTAAAAAGAGAAAATTATGTAAATTAACAGTTTGAAATCCAGAGTTGGGACATTCAGCTAGATATAGGCAATAATGGATGCCCAGGATTGATGACAAGGCAAACATTTCACTAACGTCACCTGACCCCTCAATAAAAACTTATACTGGTACGTCCCCTCACTCAGGAGGGTATCTTGTGGCACTTAGCAATGAGGAGAAGGAGAACATCAAATGGGCACAGAAAGAAAAGAATTTGAATTTATATCACATCTTCAGTCATAGCCAGTCGAGTCAAATCTGCTCTGGAGTTGGTGATTTACCTTAATCAGACCTGCACTGTACCCGGCAGGAAGATCTCTGATAGTCTCGTGCTACTCAGGGATACGAACGTTATCTTATATGTCTCTATTAAGTCACCTCTCCTCCTCCTTCTCTCCAACGAAAACAACCTCAAGTCCCTCAGCCTTTCCGCGTAAGACCTTCCCTCCATACCAGGCAACATCCTAGTAAATCTCCTCTGCACCCTTTCCAAAGCTTCCACATCCTTCCTATAATGCGGTGACCAGAACTGCACGCAATACTCCAGGTGCGGCCACACCAGAGTTTTGTACAGCTGCAGCATGACCTCGTGGCTCCAAAACTCGATCCCCCTACTAATAAAAGCTAACACACCATATGCCTTCTTAACAGCCCTATTAACCTGGGTGGCAACTTTCAGGGATTTATGTACCTGGACACCAAGATCTCTCTGTTCATCTACACTACCAAGAATCTTCCCATTAGCCCAGTACTCTGCATTCCTGTTACTCCTTCCAAAGTGAATCACCTCACACTTTTCCGCATTAAACTCCATTTGCCATCTCTCAGCCCAGCTCTGCAGCCTATCTAAGTCCCTCTGTGACCTACAACATCCTTCGGCACTATCCACAACTCCACCGACCTTCGTGTCATCCGCAAATTTACTAACCCACCCTTCTACACCCTCATCCATGGAGGGAAGATCATTAATGAAGCAACTGATGGTCGAGCCTAGGACTCGAAATGAGGAACTCCTGCAGTGATATCCTGGAGCTGAGATGATTCACCTCCAACAACCACAAACATCTTCCTTTGCGCTCGGTTTTCCCCGATTCCCACTGACAATTTTGCTAGGGCTCCTTGATGCCACACTTGGTCACATGCTGCCCTGATGTTAAGGGCAGTCAGTCACCTCACCTCAGGATGCTTGGGGTCCTTTGCTACTCTGGCTGGGATCAAGCAACTGACCATTGGCCAGAGATAGAACCTGGGTTTTTCCTTAACTGCATGGCCCAAAACCACATAAGGCAGTGCATTTATCAACTGAGTTGTAAGCTGGGACGGTTATATTACAAACAGATTTTAAGAAACAAAGGACAGCCCCAAGAACCATCATTACAGGATCATTTTATCTTTTAATGTGAATGAAGTGGTGACAGGAAGTTGGGGTTTTGTTGCAGTTATCAGCAGATTATGATGGCCACAGTGCACGTTGAATAATTACTCAACTGCCTCTCCACCTTTTGCTGAAACCCTCATTCATGACTTCCTTATCTCTAGACATGACTTTTCCAATGCTCTCCTGGCTGACCTCCCATCTTCCACCCTCCATAAACTACAGCTTATCCAAAATTCTGCTGCCCGTATCATAACTTGTATCAAGTCCTGTTTGCCTGTCATCCCAGGACTCGCTGACCTACTTTGATTCCCGGTCCATCATCACCTTGAATTTAAAATTCTAATCCTTGTTTTCAAATGCCTCCATGGCCTCACCCCTCCCTATCTCTGTAATCTCCTCCAGTCCCACAACCCTGCAAGATCTCTGCACTCCTCCAACTCTGGCCTCATTACTCGACTCCAGGTGGCTGCGCCTTTGGTTGCCACGGCCCTAGCTGCAATTCTCTCCGCCTTTCGACCTCACTCTAATCCTTTGAAGACACTCCATAAAACCTTGCACTTGGACTCAACATTTGATCACTTGTCCCAATCTATCATGTGGGTCAGTGTCAAATTTTTGTTTGGTAACGCTCCAGTAAAATGCTTTAGAAACATAGAAACATGCATAGAAAATAGGAGCAGGTGTGATATAAATTGTTGCTGTGGTATCTCCTCGCCATCCAGACACGTACCTCTCATTGGCAAATCACAAAATAGTAGGGAACAACCCCAAAAATTCAGGAGCAGAATCAGGATTAAGCGAGCTTTCGCAAATCCCTGTCTAACCAGACAGGCTGTCCTGGCCACAGGCTGGCAATGAGGGCTGGTCAACTCTGTGAAGTGAGGGCAATTGACAGGAACCTGCCAGGCTCCAGAAAACTTTAACTGAGACACTGACTGAAGGATAAACACTAATTAAATTGTTGCGCTTAAACTCTGCAGCCTAGGAGACATGACATCACTCTGTCCCCACCCGGCAATGCAGAGATCACGGAGCCAAGGCTGCACCTGATCAGGGACAACCTAATAGTCACCATGACAACAGACAGTGATCGCTGGCTAGCCCCTCCCTATCGGACCACATTGAACAATCAAAGTAAATACTGTCAGCAATTGTTTCCAGAAACTGCAGGAAGGGCTGCTCATTAAAGAATTAGATTTCATTACCAAAGACTTGGGGCACTGCCACGTCTGAGTAAAAGGCAGCTGTTAATACTCACTGCACATATATCATGTCATAATTTACTCTTTATGAACACGGAAACTTGACAATTTAACAAGCCCAGGAACAAGGATGTTTCCAGGTCCACCACTGCTCTCCCAGCCCAGATCAGCTAACTTATTTTATTTATTTAGAGATACAGCACTGAAACAGGCCCTTCGGCCCACCGAGTCTGTGCCGACCAACAACCACCCATTTATACTAACCCGACAGTAATCCCATATTCCCTACCACCTACCTACACTAGGGGCAATTGACAATGGCCAATTTACCTATCACCTGCAAGTCTCTAGCTGTGGGAGGAAACCGGAGCACCCGGCAGAAACCCACACGGTCACAGGGAGAACTTGCAAACTCCACACAGGCAGTACCCAGAATCGAACCCGGTACCTCGAGCCTGTTCTGCCATTCAATCAGATCATTGCTCAATCATTTACAAACCTTGATAGGAAACAGGAATTGGTCACCTTTTGCACCCGGAAGGTCTGGATCTGTACTCGCTGAACAAATAATCCGCCAGTGAGTGTCAGTGAATGTGGAACCGTACCCCAGTGAGATTTGGTACCTGTGGAACAGTACCCCAGTTAAGAGTCGGTACCTGTGGAACTGTACCCCAGTTAAGAGTCGGTACCTGTGGAACTGTACCCCAGTTAAGAGTCGGTACCTGTGGAACTGTACCCCAGTTAAGAGTCGGTACCTGTGGAACTGTACCCCAGTTAAGAGTCGGTACCTGTGGAACTGTACCCCAGTTAAGAGTCGGTACCTGTGGAACTGTACCCCAGTTAAGAGTCGGTACCTGTGGAACTGTACCCCAGTTAAGAGTCGGTACCTGTGGAACTGTACCCCAGTTAAGAGTCGGTACCTGTGGAACTGTACCCCAGTTAAGAGTCGGTACCTGTGGAACTGTACCCCAGTTAAGAGTCGGTACCTGTGGAACTGTACCCCAGTTAAGAGTCGGTACCTGTGGAACTGTACCCCAGTTAAGAGTCGGTACCTGTGGAACTGTACCCCAGTTAAGAGTCGGTACCTGTGGAACTGTACCCCAGTTAAGAGTCGGTACCTGTGGAACTGTACCCCAGTTAAGAGTCGGTACCTGTGGAACTGTACCCCAGTTAAGAGTCGGTACCTGTGGAACTGTACCCCAGTTAAGAGTCGGTACCTGTGGAACTGTACCCCAGTTAAGAGTCGGTACCTGTGGAACTGTACCCCAGTTAAGAGTCGGTACCTGTGGAACTGTACCCCAGTTAAGAGTCGGTACCTGTGGAACTGTACCCCAGTTAAGAGTCAGTACCTGTGGAACTGTACCCCAGTTAAGAGTCAGCACTCACATGAGACACTGATGGGTAAATATAGAATGGCAATGTTTTATCATCCTCTCCTGCAGGCTCGCCCCTCACAAACCAAGTCAAATATTATATTCAGAGAAACAACTGATCTTTTTAAATGATTTCATATCATCTTTGCCTTTTGAAAGATTCATTGCGACTGTTAAATAAAAGTTGATCACCGATGAGTGAACGTTTGTCACAATAAAAGACATGCAGAATGTACACCCTGTCAAATGACTCCTTAAATGAGCTTTCCCAAAAATACCACAGTGTACGGGAATTATATTCTGAGCCGAGTCAAAAAGAAAAAGGAAGCATTTGTAAGGGCTGGAAGGCTGGGAACAGATGAGTCCCTTGAGGAATATAAAGACCGTAGTAAGGAACTTAAGCAAGGAGTCAGGAGGGCTAAAAGTGGGTCATGAAAAGTCATTGGCAAACAGGATTAAGGAGAATCCCAAGGCTTTTTATACGTATATAAAGAGCAAGAGGGTAACCAGGGAAAGGGTTGGCCCGCTCAAGGACAGAGATGGGAATCTATGTGTGGAGCCAGAGGAAATGGGCGAGGTACTAAATGAGTACTTTGCATCAGTATTCACCAAAGAGAAGGACTTGGTGGATGATGAGCCTAGGGAAGGGAGTGCAGATAATCTCAGTCATCTCATTATCAAAAAGGAGGTGGTGTTGGGTGTCTTGCAAAGCATTAAGGTAGATAAGTCCCCAGGGCCTGATGGGATCTACCCCAGAATACTGAGGGAGGCACCTTTTGTATCAGTCTGCCATGAGGGACCTTATCAAAGGCTTTACTGAAGTCCATATAGATAACAGCCACTGCCCTTCCTTCATCAATCATCTTTGTCACTTCCTCAAAAAACTCAATCAAATTAGTAAGACACGACCTCCCCTTCACAAAACCATGCTGTCTCTCGCTAATACGTTCGTTTGTTTCCAAATGGGAGTAAATCCTGTCCCAAAGAATCCTCTCTAACAATTTCCCTACCACTGACGTAAGGCTCACCGGCCTATAATTTCCTGGATTATCCTTGCCACCCTTCTTAAACAAAGGAACAACATTGGCTATTCTCCAGTCATCTGGGACCTCAGCAGTAGCCAATGAGGATGCAAAGATTTCTGTCAAGGCCCCAGCAATTTCTTCCCTTGCCTCCCTCAGTATTCTGGGGTAGATCCCATCAGGCCCTGGGGACTTATCTACCATAATGCTTTGCAAGACACCCAACACCACCTCCTTTTTGATAATGAGATGACTGAGACTATCTACACTCCCTTCCCTCGGCTCATCATCCACCAAGTCCTTCTCCTTGGTGAATACTGATGCAAAGTACTCATTTAGTACCTCGCCCATTTCCTCTGGCTCCACACATAGATTCCCTTCTCTGTCCTTGAGTGGGCCAACCCTTTCCCTGGTTACCCACTTGCTCTTCATCTTCGTATAAAATTCCTTGGGATTTTCCTTAATCCTATTTGTCAATGACTTCTCATAACCCCTTTTAGCCCTCCTGACTCCTTGCTTAAGTTCATTCCTACTGTCTTTACATTCCACAAGGGATTCGTCTGTTCCCAGCCTTCCAGTCATAACGAATGCTTCCTTTTTCTTTTTGACTAGGCTCACAATATCCAGCGTCTTCCAAGGTTCCCGAAATTTGCCAAACTTATCCTTCTTCCTCACAGGAACATGCTGGTCCTGGATTCTAATCAACTGACATTTGAAAGACTCCCACATGTCAGGTGTTGATTCACCGTCAAACAGCCGCCCCCAATCTAAATTCTTCAGTTCCTGCCCAATATTGTTATAATTAGCCTTCCCCCAATTTAGCACCTTCACCCGAGGACTACTCTTATCCTTATCCACAAGTACCTTAAAACTTATGAATTATGGTCACTGTTCCCGAAATGCTCTCCTACTGAAACTTCGACCACCTGGCCGGGCTCATTCCCCAATACCAGGTCCAGAATGGCCCCATCCCTAGTTGGACTATCTACGTATTGTTTCAAGAAGCCCTCCTGGATGCTCCTTACAAATTCTGCCCCATCCAAGCCCCCAGCACTAAGTGAGTCCCAGTCAATATAGGGGAAGTTAAAGTCACCCACCACTACAACCCTGTTACCTTTACATCTTTCCAAAATCTGCTGGGACCTTTGCTCTTTGTAGTATATATAAATGATTTGGAGGAAAATGTAACTGGTCTGATTAGTAAATTTGCGGACGACACAAAGGTTGGTGGAGTTGCGGATAGTGATGAGGATTGTCAGAGGATACAGCAGGATATAGATCGGTTGGAGACTTGGGCGGAGAAATGGCAGATGGAGTTTAATTCAGACAAATGTGAGGTAATGCATTTTGGAAGGTCTAATGCAGGTGGGAAGTATACAGTAAATGGCAGAACCCTTAGGAGTATTGACAGGCAGAGAGATCTGGGCGTACAAGTCCACAAGTCACTGAAAGTGGCAACGCAGGTGGATAAGGTAGTCAAGAACGCATATGGCATGCTTGCGCCTTCATCGGTTGGGGCATAGAGTATAAAAATTGGCAAGTCATGTTGCAGCTGTACAGAACCTTAGTTAGGCCACACTTAGAATATTGCATGCAATTCTGGTCGCCACACTACCAGAAGGACGTGGAGGCTTTGGAGAGGGTACAGAAGAGGTTTACCAGGATGTTGCCTGGTCTGGAGAGTATTAGCTATGAGGAGAGGTTGGATAAACTCGGATTGTTTTCACTGGAACAACGGAGGTGGAGGGGCAACATGATAGAGGTTTACAAAGTTATGAGCGGCATGGACAGAGTGGATAGTCAGAAGCTTTTTCCCAGGGTGGAAGAGTCAGTTACTAGGGGACATAGGTTTAAGGTGCGAGGGGCAAAGTTTAGAGGGGATGTGCGAGGCAAGTTCTTTACACAGAGGGTGGTGAGTGCCTGGAACTTGCTGCCGGGGGAGGTGGTGGAAGCAGGTACGATAGCGATGTTTAAGAGACATCTTGACAAATACATGACTAGGAAGGGAATAGAGGGATATGGACCCCGGAAGTGCAGAAGGTTTTAGTTTAGGCAGGCATCAAGATCGGTGCAGGCTTGGAGGGCCGAATGGCCTGTTATTGTGCTGTACTGTTCTTTGAACCATTTGACCAAACTCCAGTTGGGTCGACTCTGTTGGGGACCCCCTTGGAATTTCCCAGTCTGGGCCGTTTGGATTAGCACAGTTCATTCTACGTAGTCTGAAGGCCCACCTCCATCAGCCAAGCCAGTAATCTGTGCAGCTGACAGAATCGCAAGACATAATCAAAATATCCAGATACCTCTTCAACAGAGTCTAATATATTCAATCCCTGTTAATTCATTGGTTCAATTTGATGGAAATAGGTAAAAGTTTAAAGACATAAGGAGCAAAGGTGGGTCAGTGAAGTCGAGGAAGAGATCAACCATGATCGGACTGAATGGCGCAGCTGGCTCGAAGGGCTGAATGGCCTCCTCCCGTTGCTATGTAAACACTAATTGTGGTGCTGAGGAATGAATTCTCCTCACTCAATCCCACATTGAGAGAAATGAAAGCAGTGAAATTGCAGTGACCCATTACTGGGCAGTTTTGCTGCAAACCACATCAGGAGCTTGCCAGGTGGCTGATCATTGCAGACAATCTGTTAGGACTGAGCTAAGAGAGGTGAATATCACACATGGCCCATTAGAGATTCAGCAACAGGATAGAAGCACTGACATTTCAAGGCACTGATTATACAGTCATTAATGTCATTCAAAGGCCACTTGTGCATTACAAACAGCACTGCATCCAGAGGTAACACTCCCACACAACAGGCAGCTGGGCTGGGGGCGTGCAGTCAACATACTGTTTAACAAATCTACAGTAGGATTTGGCTCTGTGCAAATCCTAAGGGCTGGTGATAATCAGAGGTGCTGGGGAAAAGACAGTTTTGTTGGAACAGAGGGAGTTCATTCAGCTCAAGTCCGATGTGCCGTTTACTTTTGATCAGGGATGATCTGTACCAGAACTCCATTTATAGAACCATACAAAAATTATGGCACAGAAGGAGGCCATTCAGCCCATCATGTCCGTGCCAGCCGAAATAACTAGCCGCCCAATCTAATCCCACCTTCCAGCACCTGGTCCATAGCCTTGCAGGTTACAGTACTTCAGGTGCAGATCCAGGTACCTTTTAAAAGAATTGAGGGTTTCTGCCTCCATCACTGATCTGGGCAGTGAATTCCAGACACCCACCATCCTCTGGGTGAAAAGGTTTTTTCTCATGTCCCCTCTAATCCTTCTACCAATCACCTTAAACCTGTGCCCCTGGTAATTGACCTCTCCACGAGGGGAAACAGGTCCTTCCCGTTTACTCTATCTAGGCCTCTCATAATTTTGTACACCTCAATTAAGTTACCCCTCAGCCTCCTCTGTCCGAAGAAAAACAACCCTAGCCGATCCAATCTTTCCTCATAGCTGCAACTTTCGAGCCCTGGCAACATTATTGTAAATCTCCTCTGTACTCTCTCCACAGCAATTATGTCCTTCCTGTAATGTGGTGACCAGAACTGTACACAATACCCCAGCTGTGGCCTAACGAGTGTTTTATACAGTTCCAGCATTACATCCCTGCTTTTGAATTCTACACCTCAGCCAATGAAGGAAAGCAATCCATAGGCCTTCTTCACCACTTTATCTAGCTATCCTGCCACCTTCAGGGACCTGTGGGCATGCACTCCAAGGTCTCTCACTTCTTCTACCCCTCTCAATATCCTCCCGCTTATTATTTATTTTTTATTTTATTTATTTATTGATACAGCACTGAAACAGGCCCATCGGCCCACCGAGTCTGTGCCGACCATCAACCAACCATTTATACTAATCCTACACTCATTCCATATTCCTACCACATCCCCACCTGTCCCTATATTTCCCTACCACCTACCTATACTAGGGGCAATTTATAATGGCCAATTTACCTATCAACCTGCAAGTCTTTGGCAGTCTTTATGTATTCCCTCGCTTTATTTGCCCTCCCCAAATGCATTATCTCACACTCCTCTGGTTTGAGTTCCATTTGCCACTTTTCCGCCCACTCAACCAAACCATTGATATCATTCTGGAGTCTACAGCTATCCTCTTTACTATCAACTACACGGCCAATTTTTGTGTGATCTGAAAATTTCCCAATCATGCCTCCCATATTTAAGTCCAAATCATTAATATATACCACACACAGCAAGGGACCCAACGCTGAACCCTGTGAAACGCCACTGGAAACAGCTTTCCATTCACAAAAACATCTGTCGACTACTACCCTTTGTCTCCTGTCCCTGAGCCAATTCTGGATCCAACCTGCCACCTTCCCCTGTAACCCATGGGCTTTCATTTTAATGATCAGTCTGCCATGTGGGACCTTGTCAAATGCCTTACTAAAATCCATGTAAACCACATCCACTGCACTACCCTCATCAATCCTCCTAGTTACTTATTCAAAAAACTTTTTCTGTTTATTTCATAAGATCTTTCAGGTGATGGATCTAATGAGAAATAAACAAGCTTGGGTTAAAAATATTTTGTCCTTTCCCTCCCTGTTTGTTTTCTTTCCGTGTCTCCATGCTGTTCCCTGGTTACAGAAGGTTGGCTGATCATCCATCCCATTCACTTGGATGTCACGCTCGGAGATGTAGTAAAGCAGCTAATGTTTGCCTTGTGCTCCTGATTTCCTTTGGGGCTGGCCACTTTTCAGACACAGCCTGGAATTCAGGGAGTCACTGATGGGAAACTGTCAACACAGAGTCACCCAGCAGTGTAAACTGATCCAAATACAAGGAACCAGGTCATTTACTCTCTGCTGAGACTCTCCTACATTAACCACACACCATTCCTTCCTGCCACATCACTCCTTCCTATTTTCTCTTGGTAGAGAGAAACTCAGCAGCTAATCGCGAACCATTTGCAAATCTGGAGCTTCAATGACATAACAGTGTTGCTGAGAGTGGTGGGACTGCGCATGAGAGGCAGATGGCTGAGAATAGCTAAATAATCTTCACACTGAGAATAAAGATACCGTATCTTCTTCCAATGGTGTCTTTTTAATCAAGTCTGTCATTGCAGGCTTCCTCAGAGACATTTCAATCAATAACACATCCAAACACTGGCCTGCAATTGCTGCAGCTGCACTGAATTTAATAGGCATTACTGAGGATCATACTCACTGATTACAATCTGCTGCTGCTTGCTCCTGTATACTTTTCCTGAGTTTGCTCTGTCACTTTTTAAAAAATTCATTCATGGGATGTGGGCGTCGCTGGCCAGACCAGCATTTATTGCCCATCCCTAATTCCCCTTGAGAAGGTGGTGGTGAGTTGCCTTCTTGAACTGCTGCAGTCCATGTGGGGTAGGTACACCTTCTCTAATAATGTTAAGGCGCGTATCCATTGTCTCTCGAGATAAGGAGGCCCAAAAGAAAGAAAAGAAAGAAAGGATTGCTAATTCCAGGCCATGTTACTGTTTACACATTTTCACACGCATGCAGACACCACTTTCCTCTGACATCAGGTTTGCTCAACCCAAGACAAGACTGAAATATTGAGATTTTTCAAATTTATCCCCCTTCTAAAGCTGCTAACTCATGCTGGCAAGCCTTTTCGCCCAAGGGGGCTGACTCTCCCGTGGGCACAGCACCCCCTCCTCTCCTGAAGGTGCTGACTCTCCCGGGGGCACAGTTCCCTCCTCTCCTGAAGGTGCTGACTCTCCCGGGGGCACAGTTCCCCCTCTCCTGAAGGTGCTGACTCTCCCGGGGTACAGGTGCATTGGCACAGTCTGTCTCTAGTACCACACTTGTTTTCCATTCTTCAGGGAAGTCAGTGGGATAGTTTTCTGTGGAGGCATGTGAAGAGATCGTAGTCACGCTGGATTCTGCCCTCACTCTGTGCACTAAAGACACTATTCAGCTAGACCCTCTGGACAATGATGAGCAGCAGGAGCCCTGGCTGAGTTTCCCACACTCCCTGCCCCTAAATTCCAGGGCAGCCTCCCTTATAATCTTGGTCCCACAATCCTGGATATGTCTTGCAGATTATCAGATCTCACTGAGGCCACTGAACTTGTAATGTCCCAGGATTTACAAAGTAATGGTACGTGACACTGTCTGACACTGACTTACTTCACGTTCCACCATCTTTCGGTGCTCCAATGGATTCCTATTCAGGATGGGCTGCCCTGACATGAAAGGAGGGAGTGGTGCTCACTGTGGTAGCTAGCCAAGGCTTTCTGAGCCCAAGTTTGGTGTGTGACTCTTGCCAGTTCCCTAACGTGGATCTTCAATTTAATGAGACCTCAAGGATTAGCTGATCTACTCACCTGAAAGTGTCTGGATACCATGCAAGGTTATAGAGTTCATGAATATTAAGCAGCGTCTGTTCTGTTTATTCCGATGGAATCATCAGCTTCCGACCTCTCTTGGAATTGGCAGGGATCAATAAAACAGAACAGTTTGTGACATTTATTCCTGCCAGAAGCTCGAAATACATTGGTTACTGAGCACTGGCACCCGGCCTCAAGCATTTGGATATATTCAGATCAGTAGCAGAAAGCGTGGCTGATTTTCCCAACCCAGGAGTGCTGAATCCAATTAGAGCACAGATTGCTACTCCTTTGAGAACCTGGGCCCTTTCTGCACTGTGTGCGCTCCACACCGAGTCAGATCAACTACCAGCTCAGTATAGAAAGAGAGGCTCCTCCACCCTCCCAGCACCGGGAAGTCCCCCGGGCAGAGAGAGGCTCCTCCACCCTCCCAGCACTGGGAGGCTCCCCGGCAGAGAGAGGCTCCTCCACCCTCCCAGCACCGGGAAGTCCCCCGGGCAGAGAGAGGCTCTTCCACCCTCCCAGCACCGGGAAGTCCCCCGGGCAGAGAGAGGCTCCTCCACCCTCCCAGCACCGGGAGGCTCCCCGGCAGAGAGAGGCTCCACCACCCTCCCAGCACCGGGAGGCTCCCCGGCAGAGAGAGGCTCATCCAACCTCCCAACACCGGGAGGCTCCTCGGCAGCGAGAGGCTCCTCCACCCTCCCAGCACCGGGAAGTCCCCCGGGCAGAGAGAGGCTCCTCCACCCTCCCAGCACCGGGAGGCTCCCCGGCAGAGAGAGGCTCCACCACCCTCCCAGCACCGGGAGGCTCCCCGGCAGAGAGAGGCTCATCCAACCTCCCAACACCGGGAGGCTCCTCCACCCTCCCAGCACCGGGAGGCTCCCCGGCAGAGAGAGGCTCCTCCACCCTCCCAGCACCGGGAGGCTCCTATGCAAGAGCACCCACTCCCCCAGGTGCTGGAGAGAATGAAGGAGCCATGAGTGCTGGAGTCATGTCACTTTCCCCATTGTAAATCTCCAGGCAATCCTTGGCATCTCAAATGGGGGAAGGGGTTCAAAAGACTGGAATTTTTCACTCCTGTTGGGGAAAACCGAGGGACAAAGTATCTGATTTTCCCACTCAGTTCTGTGTGGATTATTTCATTTATTAAAACCATCATATTTAAGTTTGTGCTGGTTTGTATAGAAAAGAGTTAAAACTGTTTTTCTGCTGAATAATCTAACACCCCAGGGAAGTGGCTGATGGTAATAAAATTTCTCTATTCAGCTGCTGCAATGGTAATGGCTTCATGTTTCCATAGTCACCGCTCAGCAGGAGGTGATGTGACCAGCATCAGGTGCTGACACACTGAGCCTGACTCGCAGTTGACAGGCAAAGAGTGGGAGCTGGGAATCACCAACAACTCACCCATAATGTTCCCCAGAGTGTCTCCAGCACTCTTAGATCCCCCACACCCGCCAAATCCCCCAATGCTGTAAACCACAAAATCACTCAACACCAAACAGTTTTACAATTATATTAGGAAAAAGAGTGTGGTCAGGAGCAATGTGGACCCCTTGCAAACTGATAACATTGATAATGTCAATGAAAATAAGAGAATGATGCTTATGTATATAATTACTTTGCAGCAATACTTACAATGAAGGAAGAGGTCAGCATGCCAGACATCAAGGAAACTAATTTTGTATCAGGGACAGGAACTCAATAAAATTAAATGAAGCAAAATAACAGTAATGAAGAAAATAATGGCACTAGGAAGTGACAATTCCGCAGGAGCAGATGGTTTCCATGCCAGGGTTTTAAAAGAGGTGGGGAAAAGTAGATACCCTCACTATAATCTTCCAAAGTTCTCTTGATTCGGGAACTGTCCTTTCAGATTGAAAAATTGCACGTCACTCCTCTATTTGAGAAAGGCGAGAGGGGGAAACTGGCAAATTATAGACCAGTTAGCTTAACATCTGTTATTGGGAAATAATCAAAAAGGCTATTGAGTGCTGACCTTTATATCTAGAGGTCTCGAATACAAGGGGATCAAGTTATGCTTCAGTACAAGCCCTGGTCTGACCACCCCTGCAGTTACTGTGAGCAGTTCTAGGCACCACACCTTAGGAAGGACATCTTGGCCTTGGAGTGCAGTGTAAATTTAGCAGAATCACATCTAGCCTCCGAGGGTTAAACTACAAGGAACGATAACAAACTAGGATTGCGCTCCCTAGAAATAAGGAAGTTAAGGGATGATTTGATCGAAGTTTCCAAGATATTAAGTGGAACAGATAGGGTAGATAGAGAAAAACAACTTCCACTGGTTGCAAAGTCTACAAATTAGAGCCAGTCTTTTCAGGAATGAAATTAGGAAACACTTCTACCACCCTTTGTGTGCAGAAGATTGGAACTCTCTTCCACAGCAATTTATTCTTGATCAATTGTAAAAAAACTGATGATAGAGTTTTGTTCTCCAAAGGGATATAAGGCAATGGCTTCAAATTATGAAGTTAGGTTGGGTCTGCTATGATCTCATTGAATGGCAGAACAGGGTTTAGGAGCTGAATGGCCTACTCCTGTTCCTATGTTCCTAAACCAGGATCCCCAATATTCCTCAATGCTGGAATCGCCAATATTCCCCAATGCTGTGTTGTACCTGTGGGCCTACACAATGAGTGTCAGTAGTCAATTAAACCGCAGGTCTGATCCTTCCTTCACATCAGACACAATAGAGAGGAGATTCCCACTAGTGTCAGTACTGGGACCGAGGATGAAAATAAATCACACCAATTGGCATGAGGATTCACAAGAAGTTCAGTGCCAGCAGTACTGAAATGTTTTGTAACTGCTTTTTGGTGGCGAGAGTTCCAGATTTCCACTACCTTTTGTATGAAGAAGTGCTTCCTGGCATCACCCTAGCTCTAATAGAAGGTTATGCCCAAAATTAACAGCGCAGAACTGACTCTCAGTACAACTCCCATAAATGGCAGAGGGGAAAGGTCACAATGCTGTCGATACAGCGGGGAGGGGGAGGGGTGCGCGAGCTGTCACAGTGCTGTGGCTATGAGAGGTGAGGTTCACTTTAATTGAGAGGTTAAGATGCATTCGTGGACTCTTTGTCAATTCCAGCCATATACTGATGTCATCACAAACAGAATGAGATTAGAGCCAGGAAACAGTAACTTCTTTCTTTCAATGATGTGTTTCCTGTTAATGATGCACTGTAGATGCAAAGTGCGCATAAATTCGCACATTGACATTGTTACTGTCGAAGACAATACACTGCGATTCTCAGCACCTTAACAACTTGAATTTATATAGAGATTTTAATGTGGTCAAATGTCCCAAGGGGGCACAAGAACAATCATCAGACAAAATATGACACAAAGCGACATAAGGAGATATTAGGATAGGTAACCAAAAGGTTGGGCAGAGGTAGGTTTTAAGGCACGTCTTAAAGGAGGAAAGCGAGGTGGAGAGGTTTCGGAAGGGAACTCCAAAGGTTAGGATCTCAGAAGTTGAAGGGGTGGTCGCCAATGGTGGAGAGATTAAAATCAGGGATGCTCAAGAAGACAGAATTAGATAAATCCTGATATTTCAAGGGTTATGAGGCTGAAGGAGATTACAGAGATAGGGAGGGGCGAGGCCATGGAGGGAATTGAAAACAGGCTGAGAAATTTTAAAATCAAGGTATCAGGAACTGATGGCTGGGTTGCTTTTTAAGAAAAAAAGAGAAAATTAACCAGTGAGATCATCATTGACACAAATACTGCAACTAACACTTCCACTGGCCCTTCACTGACAGGGATACTAAAAACCGCAATGATTTGTATTTGCCCAGCTCCTCTAACATAGAAAAGTGTCAAACAGTCAAAATGACACTGAAACCAATAACATCTATAATAACAGCAATACTAACACTATCACTGATGCTGTCGCTGACACCAATACCAGCACTGCAGATATATTGGTACTGATATCAGTTTGATGTCACAGCCAATAAACTGTGGAAGAAATAAAGATAGCTGAACTACAAAATTCAGAGACGTGTGAGAGTGGCCCCATTAACCTGTTGCCATAATGTTCTTTGCCCACACTTTAGATTTGCCAGGATTTTAGTTTAGTCAAAGATGGGTGTGAAACACAGGAGCAGATGATTCCCCAAAGAAACACACTTGGATGGGAGGTACTAATGGAATTTGAAAGCTGAGGGAAATTCAGCAAAGGGTTAAATCAAACAATTTAAAGCAAAATAGAACACTATCAGACTGTTTTAATATGCTATGATCTTGCTTGCTATTTAATTTTGGAAAAAATCTCTTTGGAATAAGTAGACTTACCGGTCATCGGCCTGCCACTCGCCCAGCAGCACATCCCGGAATCGGTACCGAGGGGGGAGGGGAAGAACATCTTTTTCCAGCTCCACCATCTTCAGCAGCAAATTTTGATTTCTAATAGGAGCCAGGATTCATTTAACTCTAGTAAACACACTGCCCAGATGCCACGTCCAGACCTCTTTGCTCCAAACTCTATCTCCTTTCAAAAAACAAGAGTTTTAAAACAATTTTATAATGATAAAGAGGAAAGTAAGTTGTAGCAACACTGGTTTAGCTCCAACAGGATACGCTCATGATTCTGACCAGGAGCAAAAGGCATTTTTGCTTTTCACAAGAAGCTCAGTACAACTGCTACTTAGTAAAGCTCCTGTTGAATGAGAGACAAGAGGGGCATTATCTGCTATTATAACTTCAAGCTTTGTGTACCTTCCTTAGACGCATGCAGAGCAGGATAGAGCCAACAGCACAGAATGCATAAGGTACAAGAATCCAAACAATACGCTGCTCTAAGGGCTTGGATCTAGGGCAGCACAGCCCCTCATTCCTCACAGCTTCTGCCTCTGACTGGTTCCAAAATTGCTCTGGCACAGACTGAATTTCTGGCAGCACAAGATGTTCAGTTAGGAATGGCAGAGAATATAATCATCAAGGAGATGATTAGTGACACGACAGTCCATAAATCACTATTAGTTACAAAAACAAAAGTGGAAATGGCTTCTTGTCATCTAATAAGCATTACCCAGATGTAATGTTACCCTATCATTTCCTGCTCATTATCTCTTGATTCTCAATTGATAAGCTTATAAAGATTAAATGACAAACATTAACCCTTTGTGTGCACTGTCACCGTGCTGCTACTCCTCGTCAGCTTCTGTTGGCAAAAGATAAAACTGCACAAAGCTAATGATAGTTGATAGCTAAATAATGGTAAAGCTCGCTGGTTCAGTGAGTTTCTCCAGTAACAAGCTGGTCCACAGAGAGGTTCAAAGCCCCAGATACCATCTCTACTCTATGCAGTGTTAGTTGGCTACAACTAAGGGAACATTTGGGTTTATAGTTGGCCTTAGCATTCATTAAGCATAGGAAAAGTCAGACAGGATTCCTGGGGTGGGGCGGGGACGCACGCGCATGTGTAAGGCTCAGCTCTGATCAGGATTGGCTAAAATGCCCCTGGCCACGGATTAACCATAAAAACACAAGGAATAGGAGTAGGCCATACAGCCCATTGAGCCTGATCCGCGCCATTCAGTAAGATCATAGCTCACCAACATCAATTTCACTTTCTTACCCTATCCTCACCTCTTTCAATTCTCTTAATGCTCAAATATGGGCACTGACAGGATTTACACATACATAAAGAATGGGCCCTTGTCTGCAGACTAAATTACTGCACAAAGCAAGAAACTGGGCAGGAAATTGAAGGTTAGACAATAGCATAGCCTGGAAAAATTTCAGGGCTGTTGGTGTGTACAATGCTTATGATGGATGGATATTGGCATAACTGACGATTCCTGTAGCAATGGTTACTACAGTTAATAGCTCCTGTGGCCAATAATTAGTGTAATTGGCAATTACTGCAGCCAATGAGTAGCTACTGCTGAGGTTCGTGTAATTGTTGGTTACTGTGCCCTATGGTTAGTAATGGTTGATAGTTAGTGTTGGGATAATTCCTTCCTGATCCTTTTAACAGATTCTTAAAACTAGAATCCGTTGTATGTCTGACAATTAATTTCATTTAGTCTTGCTTCAAACTTGAAATTTCCTACAGAACAGTACACTTTAGACCCATACCTAAAACCATCTGTACAGGGAACTTGTAGAGGGAAATCGCTTAAATTGACACATGCAAGATCCTGAGGGGTCTTGACAGGGTGGATGTGGAAAGGATGTTTCCCCTTGTGGGAGAATCGAGAACTAGGGGTCACAGTTTAAAAATAAGGGGTCGCCCATTTAAGACAGAGATGAGGAGAAATTTTTCTTTTTAGAGGGTTGAGAGTCTTTGGAATTCTCTTTCTCAAAAGGCGGTGGAAGCAGAGTCTTTGAATATTTTTAAGGCAGAGGTCGATAAATTCTTGATAAACAAGGGGGTAGGTTATCGAGGGTAGGGGGAAATGTGGAGTAATCAGTTCAGCCATGCACTGGAGCAGGCTCGAGGGGCCGAGTGGCCTACTCCTGCTCCTAATTGGTATGTTCTTATCCAATTCACATGTCCTGATCTTGAAGATCGACAAAGTTCGTACTGAGTGAAACGTTGTGTCTTTTAATTCCATTTTCTTGTTCCTGCTGGATTCAGCACTGTTGGGTGTTTTATGACCCATCGTTCTTTGAACAGATGCTAGGATGGGGAGGGCCCCACACGGTAGTGTCATTTTCTATGCTTGTTTTGCCTAAGTCAGTTTTTGATACACAAACCCCTGATGTTATGGTTAAAAGCAACAGGAACCCAGTGCCTTTTATATTGCAGCAATCTCTTCTCTTACACGCCCCCTGCTGTGATCAAAAGCCTCTGAATTATTAAGCTAACACCCTTTTAGCTCCATACCATCCAACTAGCCTATTTATTTAATAATCTATGTGCCAACCCTTACAGTACAATGTCCTCAGTCCTGAAATTCATCTTCATTTTATCAACATCAGAGGAGAAAAAACAGGATTTGTGAGCAAAAAACTTCAACTAGTTGTGCTACATTAGCTGTTCTATATCAGAATAATGTAACAACACATTTACACTTGGTGTAATGGTTAGTTACTGTGGCCAAAGATTAACATTTAATGTAACTGGTGGTTACTTTGGTCAATGGTTACAGTTGATCCTGTAACAGTCAGTAGTTACTACAGATAACAGGTCGATGATTACTTTTGACTACTAAAATGATTAAGTTCACACATTTAGTGTAAATAAACCCATAAACATTCTTTCTCTTCAAAATAATATTGGCTTTGGATCTTATTATTCACTGTGGCAATCACGATTGGCTTAATCCAACCAATTGCACCATCTAGTGGAGCCGTTCATACTGTAAGTGGTTACGGTGCACAGAATCACAGATGGTCATATTTGTTAAAACAATTGCTGGCAAGTCTCTGAGCATCTTGTATTTCTTGTGTGCTCCATGTTCAGAAACTCAAACCACTCTTTGGCTGGAGTAACACAGGTGCCTCTCTGCTGGCATTTGATGGAGCCTGATCTCTGTGGTCATGCATTGCGTGGGGTCTTGGTTGAGCAAAGAGAGGATGAGGCTCAGCTATAATGCCAACAGTTGAATGTCTTACCGGTAGTCACTATTGGAATCTCATGTACAAAGAATGACCAGTCTGGTGAGCAAATGTCAGCATTTTGAGGGTATCTGAGGTGGGGGGCGGAGGGGATCAGCCGAACTGATGGGAACAGGAAGCACTGGTGTCAGATGTGACCCTTCTTGATGGAGTCTATGACCATTATGTCCCTTGGCTGTACTTATTTGTCGAAGCTGCAGTGGTCAGGTTGCTCGATATCGCTGCTCTTCAGGAAACAATCGATCACACGGGCAATACCTCAGTCCCTCAACCAATTGTGGTTCAGCTGGTCATTCACGTGGGAGCTGAGGTGTCGCCATTCAGGGAAAGCAGACCCTGAGGGAGGCTGAACAAGAGCAGAATTTCATCACTTCACATTCTTGCACAGGAATTAAATCCAACCAACTTACACTAAGCTTCCTCGCTCCAGTGCAAGCTTCAGACAGACTGGCCAAACTCCTGGAGTCAAGATCCTGTTATTGGCAATGGGAACTGAGGCGTTGTCATGTGTATAATACACTCTAGACTGATGAAGCACTTCTTAAAAATCATTTTTATTTTCAGAAAAAATTATTACACAGACAGCAACACAACATGGGTGAGTGCAGCAGTGTGAGAGGTCATAGTCACATGTGCTGGAGGGTGTCCTTTGGGTGAGTCCCTCACCTTCACAAAGCAACAAGTGCTGGAAGACATGAACCTTCCCCGGTCCCAGTCTCTCTATTCCAGTTTAACATTGACAGTGCCGAGTGCTTCAACAGCCCAGCGTGGGTATTGTTCCATGCTCCCATACATCTGCTTCATGAACTGCTGAATGAAGGCTGGGAATCGCCCCTGCTGAATACTCTCTCGGATTGAGCGCATCAGGTTCAACTGCAAAACATAATTAAGTGCCTTAAAAACAAAACCAAAGAACTAATCCTGGCTCAGCACAAGCGACAGCCCTGGCTGGAGAGACACAGGATGCAGCCCTGACCAGCCAAGAGCTCTGGATGCCAGCTGTGATGCCACCATAACCGACAGCATCCTGTCTTAGGGACCAGGGAAGCAACCAGGCTTATTCCTGCTGATCACTATCATCAGAATGTATACACGTCCATACGTCAAGAGGATAAATTTTTTTTTTCAACAGTAAAATAGCCCTTGATATTCACAAGATTATTTAACCAAGCCACCTGCAGCACCACAAGAGTCAATAATGCCGAGAAAGGGGAGAAAACGGCAGACAGAGGCACCAAAAGCACAGGTACTGCATGCTAACAGCGCAAGCATGCTACACCAAAAGCACAGGTACTGCATGCTAACAGCGCAAGCATGCTACACCAAAAGCACAGGTACTGCACGACATATTCAACACCTTCTGGCAAGGGTGAGGCAAGCAGCAACAGTATGGGTACCTTTGTTTGATTTTAGTATTGTGTCATCGTGGTAAAGGAGTTACTGGGGTTAATGAAACACACTGAGGCTGTACAGGACATTAGTTAGACCACATCTGGAGTATTGTGTGCAGTTTTGGTCTCCTTACTTAAGAAAGGATATTATTGCATTAGAAGCAGTTCAAAGAAGGTTCACTCGACGGATTCCTGGGATGAGAGGTTGTCTTATGAGGAAAGGTTGAGCAGGTTGGGCCTATACTCATTGGAGTTTAGAAGAATAAGAGGTGATCTAATTGAAACATAAGATCCTGAGGGGACTGGACAGTGTGGATGCTGAGAGAATGTTTCCTCTTGTTTGGGAGTCGAGAACTGGGCGACAGTTTAAAAATTAGGGGACTGTCACCTAAGACGGCGATGAGGAGAAATGTTTTCCTCTGAGGGTCATTAGTCTGTGGAATTCTCTTCCCCAGAAAGCAGTAGAGGCTGGGTCATGGAATATATTCAAGGCTGAGTTAGATTTTTGATCTACAAGGGAGTCAAGAGTTATGGGGGACAGACAATAAAGTGGACTTGAGGACACAATCAGATCAGCCATGATCTTATCGAAGGGCAGAGCAGGCTTGAGGGGCCGAATGGCCTACTCCTGCTCCTAATTCCTGTGTTCTCTACACTGTCCCATCAAACACTCCTAGAGCAGGTACAGCACGGGGTTAGATACAGAGTAAAGCTCTCTCTACACTGTCCCCATCAAACACTCCCAGGACTGGTACAGCACGGGGTTAGATACAGAGTAAAGCTCTCTCTACACTGTCCCCATCAAACACTCCCAGGACAGGTACAGCACGGGGATTGGCTGGGCAATTTGGAGCATTTCCTGCCAGCAATCAGGGGGAGCAGCTGCACCTGTGCTGCAGCAACTGCAGAGTGGAGATTGGAAACTGCAGCAACTGGGGAGAGAGACTGGAGAAAGGTGAATACAGAGTGGAGAGTGGAGACTGCAGCAACTGGGGAGAGAGACTGGAGAAAGGTGAATACAGAGTGGAGAGTGGAGACTACAGCAACTGGGGAGAGAGACTGGAGAAAGGTGAATACAGAGTGGAGAGTGGAGACTGCAGCAACTGGGGAGAGAGACTGGAGAAAGGTGAATACAGAGTGGAGAGTGGAGACTGCAGCAACTGGGGAGAGAGACTGGAGAAAGGTGAATACAGAGTGGAGGGAAACCATCAAGGAAGGCTGCAATTTTTCTGGAGAGGTGGGTGTCAGGGCACCTGAAAGACTCTTCAGTTTGAACTGTTTGGGGGAGGGAGAAGAGGCCTGAAGACTCAGGGGTGGGGCAGCCAAATCCAGTAGGGGCCCCTGTATTTGTATTGGTGTTTGCACACAGGGAGCTCCCTCCCCACCCCAACTGCCTGCTCGGGACAGCTGGAGTTGCCCGGGTGAAGACTGTCTTGTTAAAATCAGAAGAGGGGAGTACTGGGCGGCTCCAGCCGTCCTGGGCGAAGAAGCCTCCCCCAACTGGAAGACAACAAACAGTTTTGGACTAATTGATATAAAGGTGCTCCACCTGGCAGTTGGATCAAACATCCTTTTCAGCCTTTCTCTCCCTTCCTCCACTCAGTCGCCTCAGTCACCTATCCTCCCCTTTTCCTTTACCATCCTACGCCATCCTCCTTTACTCCCACTCCACCTTGTTTAAAGTTTGCTTTTTTAAAAATTGTGTAAATTTGCTTTGTTTCTTGGGGGTGGACGTGGCTCTTAGACCCCATGGCAAGCCCTCCTTCGCCGGTGGCGGGGCCTTCCCGTACATATGCTGCTGCTGCACCTGTTGCCCCGTCACCGTTTGCTTTATTAACATCGAAGCATGGGGTCAAGAGCTACGTCCACCCGAACATGACTATGGAGGCATGCGTGAAAGCAATGGCCGAGGTTGTCGGCCCTTCGGCCATTGTTGCAGCCTCTAAAATGTACGGGAAGGCAGTGTTATTCCTGAAGACCGAGCGGGCAGTGTCCCTGGCTCTGAGCAAGGGGCTCACCGTGGGCGGGACCTTTCTGCCAGTGGACCCCCTGGAGGCCACTGCGCAAAGGCTCATTTTATCCAATGTCCCACCCTTCATCCCTGGTGAGCTCCTCCTTCCCCACCTGCACCATCTGGGGGAGGTAAAGACGGGGCTCACCCCAGTCCCGCTCGGTCTTCGGGAGAACAGCCTCCGACACGTGTACTCCTTCCGCCGCCAGTTATTCATGCAGCTGGCGCGGGAGGAGGTGACAGAGGGCAACTTTAATGTAGAATTCCAGGGGACGGCCTACCGCGTCTTCTGGACCTTGGACGGGGTGCGGTGCCATGTCTGTAAGGGGGTGGGGCACGTTCCTAAGAACTGCCCCAACCTCCCGGCTGCCAACTCCAACTCGGCGGCCCAGGGTGGCGACGCTGCACCTCCTCCCACCCCCCCTACACCACCACCAGATGCCATTCAGTCGGTACCGGAGGCTGTGGTTTTCACGGCCTCCGGCAGGGAGGGGGGTGACCGTCCAAGTGGAAGGAAGGCGCGGAGGAGAAATAAACATAGAGAGGCGCGTCCCCTAGACACCGTGACACTACCCGAGTCTGAGCTCAGCCCAAGGCCCGATCTCGGGAAGTCAACTTGCCCCAGGGCTGGGCTCAGGACCAGGGTGAATAAAAAAAAGGAGAGTGTGGAGGTGAAGGCCTCTGATGATATGGAGGTCTCTGAGCCTCCGCACACAACTGGGAAAAAGAGGAGAAGGCACCCCTCCACAGAGGTAACAAGGGGCCCTGAGGCGCAGGGCCCATCTGTTGGAGGGGAGCTGTCTCCTGTTTCGGGTCCCCAGGTTTCCCCTACCGCCACCACCAAGGCTGCAAAGTCCGGGAAGGCACCGGTACTTGAGGCCCCTCCTGAAGGAGTAAGTGGGGCCCTGCTTGTGGTGGGGGAGCCTGGGGACGCCGCCCATTCTGCCACTGCTACTGGGTCGGGTGCCCTGAATGAAGGGGAGGGCGAGGCCCCAGAGGGTCGGGCCTCCCAGCCGGAGTCCACCACCAATCAGGAGACACCCGACCCAGTGATAACTGAGAATGCTGCCCCATCTGCTGGGCCTGTGGGTGCTGGCGGAGCGGGAGATAGCCTCCTCCCTCCGCCTCCAGTCTCGGCTCCGGCTGGTTTCCCGGAGTCCGGAACTTCTGTCTCCCCTGGACCACTCATTGGCCTGGGGACGGAGGTGGAGGGGGGTCCTGAACCGCTGGTGCCTACAGGCTCCAGTTTCACAATAGAACCCAGAGAGGACTCCTCCGCCATCGATCCTGGGGGTGGGATCGTGACGGAGGCGGGACCAGCTGGCGCGGCCGGGACGTCCGCCCCACAGTGTGTGGTGGATGTGTCGGCCGCTGGCGGTGACGACCCGGAGGAGGATGGGGATTCGGTGCGGGGCACGGAGGATGATCTTGATTCCATCGCCAGTGAGGTGGTGGAGTCCCTCGTGCTGCCCACCGAATCTCCTCTCATCCCCACAGCGGAACTCCGGGATTTCCTCGCGGCTTGCAGGGGTTGCCGCAATAAAGTTCAGCTGGCCCTCGACCGTTGGTCGAATCTGGCGCTGATCATACAGTCCGTCCGTGCCGCCCTTAAGATAGCGGGCAAGCGCGCGGACGTGAAACTGGTTGAGAGGCGCCGTTTTAATGTGTTCCTCAATGGGTTGCTGGGGGAGTGGAGGGCCAGGTGCACTTCCACTCCCTCCTCACAGTGAGGTGTTGGTGTCGGGTTTTAAGTACCTTTGACATGAAGATAACCATAGCCAGCCTCAACATCAACGGCAGCAGAGGGGCTCACCGCAGATTTCACAATCTCTCAGTCATTAAGGAAGGGAGATACGCGGTGAGCTTTCTGCAGGAAACCCACACCGTTCCGGGAGACGAAGCCACCTGGCTCCTGGAGTGGCAGGGTGGGGTCTACATGAGTCACCTCACCCCTATTTCTAGTGGGGTGGCTATCTTGTTGGCCCCGACTTTTCAGCCTGAGATCTTGGGGGTCAAGGAACTAGTGCCGGGCCGCTTGCTCCACCTCGCCGTTCGCCTGGGTAGCGTGCCGCTCCACTTTGTGAATGTGTACGCGCCCAGGCCCGGCACGTTGCAAGCGCGCTTCTTTGAAGAAGTGTCCGCTCTCTTGAGCTCCATCGATAGCGGCGAGTGCATCATCCTCGAGGGGGATTTTAACTGCACCCTCGAGGTGGGGGATCGCTCTGGTCCCCAGTGCGGCCAAGCGTCGGTGGAGAAGTTGAGGGGACTGATCAGCTCCCTTAACTTGGTGGACGTCTGGCGGAATCTCCATCCCGACTCCAGCGCCTTCACATGGAGGTCTGGAGGAGGGGGGTCGCGAATCGACCGCCTCTACATTTCGCAGGCGTACGTCTCCCGCGTCTCGGCGGCCACCATGCGGCTGGTGCCGTGCTCGGACCACCACCTGGTGTGGGCGGAGTTCACTCCGCTCCGCACGCGGGCGGGGTCCGCATACTGGCACTTTAACAACCGGCTGCTGGAGGACGTGCGATTTCGGGACTCGTTCTGTCGATTCTGGGCCGACTGGGGAAGGAAGCAGGGGGGCTTCCCCTCCTTGAGGCTACGGTTGGATGTGGGCAAGACTCACATCCGCGTCTTCTGTCAGGAGTACGCGAAGGGGTCGACCAAGAGGCGGGAAGCCGAGATCGGGCGCCTTGAGAGGGAGGTGCTTGACTTGGAGTCCCGCCTCGGTCATGCCGTCGTGGACCCGGCCCTGTGGCAGGCGTACAAAGAGAAGAAGGGCGCGCTGAGGGACCTGCAGCTCATAGGGTCCCGAGGCGCGTACGTGAGGTCGCGGATCCAGATCCTGGAAGATTTGGACCGCGCCTCACCCTTCTTCTACTCGCTGGAAAAATGGCGGGGGGGTCCGTAAGCAGCTCGTCGAGCTGCTGGCCGACGACGGATCCTCCATCACGGATCCGGAGGGAATGGGCCTCCTGGTCTGTACTTATTACAGTGCGTTGTTCTCTCCGGATCCGTCCAGCGAGGATGCGCGCAGAGTTTTGTGGGAGGACCTGCCGCAGGTCAGCCCGGAGGGCGCCGAAGGATTGGAGGCTCTGCTCACGTTGACGGAGCTGACTGGCGCCCTCCACCAGCTCTCGAGGGGCAAATCCCCAGGGCTGGATGGGTTGACCGTGGAGTTCCTCAGGGCGTTCTGGGACGTCCTGGGGGACGATTACGCGCGGGTCCTGGGGGAAAGCCTGGCAACCGGGGAGATGCCCCTCTCGTGGCGCAGGGCGGTCATCGTCCTGCTGCCGAAGAGGGGCGATCTCCGCCTGCTTAAAAACTAGCGTCCGGTCTCCCTCCTCAACACGGATTATAAGATCTTTGCCCGGGCTATGTCTACCCGCCTGGGCTCCATGCTGGCCCACATGATCCACCCCGACCAGTCCTACACGGTCCCGGGCCGGTCCATCCAGGACAACATCCACCTGGTCCGGGACCTGATCCATCTTTCCCAGAGGACTGGTCAGTCGGTCGCCTTTCTCTCCCTCGATCAGGAGAAGGCGTTCGACAGGGTGGATCACGATTACCTTTTCGGGACTCTGCACGCTTTCGGACTCGGGCCGCATTTTGTGGCCCGGGTCCGACTTTTATACGCTGCCGCAGAGTGTCTAGTCAAAGTTAACGGGTCCTTGACGGCGCCCCTTCGCTTTGGGAGAGGAGTGAGTCAGGGATGCCCCATGTCCGGCCAATTGTATACCATCTGCGTGGAACCCTTCCTGTGCCTGCTTCGCAGGAGGTTGACGGGATTGGCTCTGCACGAGCCGGCCATGCGGGTCATCCTCTCGGCTTACGCCGACGACGTGCTCCTCGCAATCACAGATCCCGTTGACTTGCGGAGGATGTGCGACTGCCAGCAGACCTTTTCTGCCGCGTCCTCCGCGAGGATCAATTGGGAGAAATGTTCCGGACTCCTGGTTGGTCAGTGGCGGGTGGACTCCCTGCCGGAGGAGATGACACCTTTTGCGTGGAGCACCACGCACCTCCTCTATCTGGGAGTCTACTTTAGCCCCACTGTTGAAGCCTGGCCGGCAAACTGGCAGGAGTTGGAGGCGAAAGTCACTGCTCGGCTGGGGCGCTGGACAGGACTGCTCAGAGTGCTTTCCTACAGGGGCCGAGCGCTGGTCATAAACCAACTGGTGGCCTCCATGCTGTGGTACTGGTTGGTCACTTTGGCCCCGCCCCCTGCATTTGCCACCAAGATCCAGAAGAGACTCGTCATTTCTTCTGGGGCAAGAGGAAACACTGGGTCTCTGCCGCGGTCCTGAGTCTCCCGATTGAGGAGGGCGGCCAGTCGCTGGTGTGTGTCCGCACCCAGGCTGCGACTCTCTGTCTTCGGACCCTGCAGAGATACCTGTACGTCGAGCGTCCTCCTAGATGGTGTGCACTAGCGACGTATTTTTTCCGCCAGTGTCACTGCCTTCAAGACTACACGCAGCTCTCGGCGGAGTCCGTCAGCCGCGCCTCTCTGAGGGAGTTGCCTGTCCTTTACCGGGATCTATTCCGAGTCTGGAACATGGTCGCCTCCAGTCAGGGCGCTCCCCCGCCGGCGGAGGTGAGCGCCTTGGCTGTCCATGCGGCCGACTCCGGGGATGGACCGGCGGGCGGAGGAGTAGCCGGAGCCCACGGGATGCCTCTCACTGCAGGTGGCGAGGGGGCTCGGGAGTGCAGAGCACTCCCGGCCGAGCCGACGCCTGCTCGGAACTGCTCATCGGACCCAGGCCCCGAAACCCTCTTCGGGAGCTGGTCCCGCACAACCCGAGCCGCCTCTCGGAAATGCCCTCTGTGCCAATCCAATCGGCGCGGAGGGGTTTCCTGTACGGGCTGCTCCTGCACACACTCCACTTCCTCGCCCTCGTCAGCCGGCTGGACACGCCCTGGCGGTCCGCGTTGCCATCTGGCGGCGAGGGGAAACCCCGATGGAGGTCTCGCTCCGCGGGAGTCTTCCTCCTTTACATCGGGGACCTGGGGTGGAGGGTGTTGCACAGAGCAGTCCCATGCAATAGGCTTTTAAGTAGGTTCACGGACACCCAGGCCGCCTGTACTTTCTGCGGCCTGGACGAGTCCGTGTTCCACGTATATACGGAGTGTGTGAGGTTGCAGCCCCTATTTGAGTATTTGAAGGGGCTGCTCCTCAACTTCTGGCTGCACTTCAGTCCCACGCTCCTGATCTTTGGGCAGCTGGGGCGGAGGGGCGTGGGCCGGGAGGAGGATCTCCTCGTCAGTCTGCTCCTGGGCCTGGCCAAGGTGGCAATTCACAGGTCTAGGCTGCGGCCCGTCGGGGGGTCCGTCCTCCATGATTGCCTGCCCCTCTTCCGCGGTTACGTTCGCGCCCGGGTGTCCCTGGAGAAGGAGCATGCGGTGTCCACTTGAGGCCTTCCGCGACCGGTGGGCACCGCAGGGACTGGAATGCATCATCGACACATTTGATTTGAGTTTTTTGTTTATCTGTTTTTAATAAAGTTATTTTAAAATTATGTATACAAAGGGGGCCTGAGGAATAAAGGCCCCCTCGTCATGAAAAATATAAACAGGGCCTGGGGTATAAAGGCCACCTTAAATTTAAAAAAAAAGAAACAGGGTTAAATACAGAGTAAAAATAAAACAGGGTTAGATATAGAGTAAAGCTCCCTCTGCACTGTCCACATCAAACACTCCCAGGGCAGGTATAGCACGGAGTTAGATAGAGAGTAAAGCTCCCTCACCTGGTAGGCGATGTTGTGGATGGTGATGTGATGGAGGGCGGCAGTGTCATTCCTGAATAGAGCGTGGAGGTATGCTCGAGTGTACCTGTCAAACACAGCGCAGCAGTTTCAACAGATTCATAGAACTGATGGGCCAGCAGCTCCTCTGACCCCAATCGCAACAGGGATATTTCTGTTTCCTGCAAAATTCTGCCGCGCCGACTCGGCCTACAGTAGTTACCCTTCAATACCCTCTTCCAGTTGCCATTCTTCAAGTTTGAGCCAATTGGACTATGGAGCATGTCACAGTTGAATTCTGACCTGTCCTCCCCGATATCCATTCACACACACTTCAGCAGGGTCCCTGCATAGTGACCAAGAGCAGCAGTCACAGGATGATTTTTCTCAATCTAACCCAGAGCCAAGGCTAATTATATCACCTTAAATGCTACCCCCAGCTGAAATCAGCACACTTAGCATAGATCAAAGATCAAGCCAGGCACCTGGCTTGATATCTCTAATCTAAACCTGTCTGTCTGTAGTGCTCAGTAGCACAGCAGAGTGAGTTTTCCCCACACAGCCCTTCAAACAGCAGCTGACTATAGGGCAATTAGCCACCTTTCTTACCTCTTACATGTAGGACAACTACAGTCCTCATCGATGGGCTTGAAATCCTTGGCATATTGTCTGTGTTTCAGTTGCAGAGCTCCCCATGGAACGAGCGCAGACCCAAACCGCTGAGAAACCAGAAGGGAGAGGTTAGACTGCAGGGTTGAAGCGAGCAACTAACAGCAGCTCAGAGACAACCCAAAGCCCATAAATGCTGTGTGTTTAGCAGTGTTCCTGATCCCGACTTCCTCACCGCCCTAAAATTCAGCAGCACAACTAAGTGAACAAGGTCCCCACAGCGGGATGCTCCTCACTCACCAAAGCTGCATTCCAAGAAATAAATCCCTATCCTCCGGCTTGAACCTTGAATCCTCTGAGCGAGCAGAGATTATTTTGCCCATTCTTAGTCTCGCTATGCCACACCCCATCTGCCCAAAGTCAGTTACCAGTCTCTGCCCAGAACTTGCAAATTTGCTCGATTCAGCCTTTCACATCACTATCGAGCTGCCTTAGCAGGTCCTGTGCATCTTTTGGTCAGACAATTCTCGCCCAATGACGCCTTAGACCAACATCTGCTCTACAGGGTTCTACAAAAGGTGCTCTTAGGACAGAAAACACTGAAAAAAATCACATCTGCACATCTCCCAGAAGGAAAGGATTTCACGTCCAAAACGTTGGGTTTGCCTGCGCTGCAAACAAAGAAATTCTTACCGCTGTCCGTGTGGGAAACACACAGTCAAACATGTCACAGCCCAGAGCCACACACACCACAAGATCTGTAGCATACCTGGGGGAAAAGAGAAAACAGAGAGGATCAGAGACCTTAAATATATTACACAGTTCTCATCACTTTAAGCAGCACACTGTCATCTGCTATAGTGGACATATGGTGACAAGGTGGGTAGATGGCCCCATGAGATCCATGCAGATAAGAAAATTCCCCAAACCCCGCCCTCCCCACAAGAACTCCCAACCCTACCCTCCGAGAGGGAGAGTCATGCGCACCCAGACTGAGAGTCTGGACTGCGGGGTAGGCCAGAGGGCAGGATGGAACGGCAAGACGGGAGCCGAGAGGACGAGCGAGGGAGCGAGAGAGAGGGAGAGGGCGAGCGCCCGAGCGGGAGAGCATGAGCGCCCGAGCGAGCAGGAGGGAGAGAGCGAGAGTCCCGCGCACCCAGGAAGTCTCCTACCCCACTCCCATCAGGTAGCGTGGCTTCTCTTGTGGGAGGTACTCTGTGCTGAGTGTCACCATTCTCCAGAAATGTTCCTTCTCTTCTCCTCCACTCAGCCCCCCAATGGCAAAACCAGAGACATCACGCTTGATCATCTCTGAAATTGTAAAGCACATAGGAATACTAAGAAATAGAGTAGCTGGTAATGGGCATGGAGACAGAGCAGAGGCAAGAGTCAGCATGAGTGTCCAGAGATGGGCATTCACAATATCAGAATCTGAGCGTCAGTGAGAACGGCACGGAGGTCCATCTACTTGTGCATCAACAGGAAGGCAGAACAGGCAAGGACGGGGTGAGGAAGATTGATGGAATAACTAATGGATCATCCATCAGAAGATCTAGTCAAATGATCCATTCTCCTGCTTCTCAAGTTGCTGAAATGTGTTCAGCGATCCTTCATACCTCATGCAAGTGACCACTGTTTGTACTTTCCTTGCAGAGAGTGAGACGGTGGGGGTAAGCTGGCCGAGATATTGGGCTGGGGGGGTGGGGGGCAAGAGATGGGGCTGGGGGTGGGGGGCAAGAGATGGGGCTGGGGGGGGGGAGGGGGGGGGGGGGGAAAAGAGACCGAGGCGGGGGCAGGGGGGAATGGAGGAGACCAAAGCAGGGGGAAGACAGAGGGAACGAAGCATGTGGATAGTCTGTGATGGCAGCTTAACTCACAACATGGATCAGTTGAGCAGCCAGAAACAGCACCGAGAGACGTCAATCAGCAAGCAATGGGAAAAGATGTTTTAGGAACAAATCTCCTGTTAACTATTAAAGAACAGTTTGAAGTCTCACCTGTCAGACATTTCTTACGTAGTTCAGCATTCAGACCGCCCTGAATAATTGCAAACAGATTCTGCTGCCCGGGGTTCTTGTTTGCTGCAATGCAACGATCCAACCAGCGGACAGACCTGAGGGGGAGAGGGGGGGGGTGGGGGGGGGGAGGGAAGAGAGAGAGAGAGAGTGGGTGGGTGGGTGGGTTTTAGAGAGGGGGGGAGACAGTATGATACCATGAGCATGAAAGTGAGTGTTTGGGCGTGATCAGCAGAGATCACGGTAACCCTGAGAGAGATCCGATGCTACTGACCTGTGCATGGCTTCCTCCACTCTGGGTCCACACATTGTGCTGCTGACAACATCATCCAACTGCATCATGATGTCTGAACCTAGCTCAAAGAGAGAAAAGTAACGAACCAGGAGGAGCAGAAGCCCCCTCTCCTTCATTCCTCCAACCCCATTCTCCCACCCCCATCCTCCGACCTCGCCCCCCTTCGCCTGGCTGCCAACTCAACCACTCCCCATTGCTACACCCAAACAATAGCCTCTTCAATTTATTTTGTTGCACTTGGCCTATTCATTTCAGTGTGTGGTACCTTTAAATTCTTATGCGCCACGCCCTGGCAGGGTATCTGAAAGGTAATGACCTGAGTGGCCTGCGCGGTAACGTCCTGGTTGCTGCAGGCCGCACATCAGTGCAGCTTAGAAGGAACTGTATCCGTCCCCGTCACACCATACCTCCAACCTTCTCCCCAGCTACAGCCGACCCGCACCCACACCACCTCCCCCCCCCCCAAACACCCGAGCCCCCCCAACCTTCTCAACACCCCCAACACCCGAGCCCCCCCAACCTTCTCAACATCCCCCAACACCCGAGCCCCCCCAACCTTCTCAACATCCCCCCCCAACACCCGAGCCCACCCAACCTCAACACCCCCCCCAACACCCGAGCCCCCCCAACCTTCTCAACACCCCCCCCAACACCCGAGCCCACCCAACCTTCTCAACACCCGAGCCCACCCAACCTTCTCAACACCCGAGCCCCCCCAACCTTCTCAACACCCGAGCCCCCCCAACCTTCTCAACATCCTCCCCCAACACCCGAGCCCACCCAACCTTCTCACCCCCCCAACACACGAGCCCCCCCAACCTTCTCCCCCCCCCACACACCTTCTCCCCCCCCACACACCTTCTCCCCCCCCACACACCTTCTCCCCCCCCACACACCTTCTCCCCCCAACCCCCGAGCCCCCCCCCAACCTTACCCCCAGTCGCCCGAGCCCACCCAACCTTCTCCACCCCTTCAACACCGGAGCCCCCCCAACCTTCTCCCCCCCCAACACACGAGCCCCCCCAACCTTCTCCCCCCCCACACACCTTCTCCCCCCCCACACACCTTCTCCCCCCAACCCCCGAGCCCCCCCCCCAACCTTACCCCCAGTCGCCCGAGCCCACCCAACCTTCTCCACCCCTTCAACACCGGAGCCCCCCCAACCTTCTCCCCCCCCAACACACGAGCCCCCCCAACCTTCTCCCCCCCAACACACGAGCCCCCCCAACCTTCTCCCCTCACACACCTTCTCCCCCCACAACACCCGAGCCCCCCCCAACCTTACCCCTTCAACACCCGAGCCCCCCCAACCTTCTCCCCCCCCAACACCCGAGACCCTCCAACCTTCTCCCCCCCAAACACCCGACCCCCCCCAACCTTCTCCCCCCCCCCAAACACCCGACCCCCCCCCAACCTTCTCCCCCCCCCAAACACCCAAGCCCCCCCAACCTTACCCCCAGACACCCGAGCCTCCCCAACCTTCCCCCACCCTGACACCCGACAACCCCCCACCAAACCTACCACCTATGCTCGACTGCATTAACCAGTCTATTTGAGGCTGATTGACTTTCCCCGGATAGTTACCGAGAACATTCTGTATTTCAATAGATTTTTCAGGTGACAGAAGAATTTCCTTCCCATCATAAGGAGAGCGGAAACGCACCCCTTCTTCTGTCACTTCTGCCAATTCCACCAACGACACCATTTGAAACCCACCACTGTCCTGCAGGGAGAAAGGAGACAAAGTAGCAGAGAGGCACCCAGATACCCACTCACACTGTGCATTTATACGTCAGAGTTATACAGCACAGAAACAGGCCCATCGTGTCTGTGCCAGCATCTAATCCCAAAGTTTTCCTGGTTTTATTTCAAATTGTGTTCTTTTTCTTATGTAAAGGCAAGGGATTGTCCAGGAAACGGAGACTATTACAATAAGTTTGATATAGCATCTTGCATTTATGTAAAGTCTTCATCTTAAAAAGTCCCGAGCTGCTTCAAAGGAGCGTTACAAAATATGACACCAAGCCAAATAAGGATATATTACGGTAGATAACCAAAAGCTTGGTCAGAGGTCAGTTTTTAAAAATATCTTGGAAGAGGTAGAGACGCAGAGGGGTTTAGGGAGGGAATTCCAGGGTTTGGGGCATTGGCAGCTGAAGGCATGGCTGCCAATGGGGGAGTGATTAAAATCAGGGACGCTCAAGAGATCAGAATTAGAACACAGAAAGCTCGGAGGGTTGTAGGATTGGAGATTACAGAAATAGGGAGGGATGACGCCACGGCAGGATTTGGGGACTAAACATGAGAAGCTGTTTCACCTTGTCCAGAACAGTTGAACCAGAGGACATGGTCTGTGCTGAAATGGGGGAGAAATTCAAAACGAATGAGTGGGTGATCAATCTAGGGTACAGGCTCCCTTGGGAATGCTGGAAGCTGTTAGTACTGATTCATTCCAATGCAAATTAAAAAGACTTCTACCACAAATTATCAATCATTTGAGGCGTGACAAACGTTGAATGGAGTGTGCTTGGGAGGAGCAGCTGCGTTTGCACCTATGGTTCCCAAAGCTCTCCCCCACTGGGGGGTTTTCCTCACCTCCTGTCTGGGTCTGTTGCAGACTCTGTCAGTGATTGATTTTTGTGATTAGTAAATAACTTCATCATTATAACATGTGTCCACCAGGATGGTAGAAAGGGAACTGGATGGACCTTGGTCAGTGTCGAGCAATTCCTACGCTCTGCTAAGTGTTAAAAAGTATTGCATCCAAAAATCTGTTCTCTAAAGCACACATTATTCCTACTGTTAAATATTTCCATGAAAGACTTACTGTGAGCAGTGCTCTCTTCCAGTTCATGAAACAATGCAGCCCACTGGCCTTTCTGATAAGTTCCGGCCCCTGCAGTGAAAAACATGTTACCACACTCCGCACACCGCGATACACAGTCAACAGCCGCTCTCAAACACAACAGCAACCACCCACCCCCCCCGCCCCCTCCCTCCATCCTCACCCCCCCACCCCCCCCCTCCCTCCATCCTCCCCCCCCTCCATCCTCCCCCCCCTCCATCCTCACCCCCCCACCACCCCCCTCCCTCCATCCTCCCCCTCCCTCCATCCTCACCCCCCCACCCCCCCCTCACCCCCTCCCTCCATCCTCACCCCCCCACCCCCCCCTCACCCCCTCCCTCCATCCTCCCCCCCCTCCATCCTCCCCCCCCTCCATCCTCACCCCCCCACCACCCCCCTCCCTCCATCCTCACCCCCCCACCCCCCCCTCACCCCCTCCCTCCATCCTCACCCCCCCACCCCCCCCTCACCCCCTCCCTCCATCCTCACCCCCCCCTCCATCCTCCCCCCCCCTCACCCCCTCCCTCCATCCTCCCCCCCCTCACCCCCTCCCTCCATCCTCCCCCCCCTCACCCCCTCCCTCCATCCTCCCCCCCCTCACCCCCTCCCCTCCATCCTCCCCCCCCTCACCCCCTCCCTCCATCCTCCCCCCCCTCACCCCCTTCCTCCATCCTCCCCCCCCTCACCCCCTCCCTCCATCCTCCCCCCCCCTCCATCCTCACCCCCTCCCTCCATCCTCACCCCCCCCTCTATCCTCACCCCCCCCACCCCCTCCTTCCATCCTCACCCCCACCCCTCCCTCCATCCTCACCCCCCACCCCTCCCTCCATCCTCACCCCCTCCCCCCTCCCTCACCCCCCCTCCCCCCCTCCCCTCCCTCCATCCTCCCCCCCCCTCTCCCTCCATCCTCACCCCCCCTCACCCCCTCCCTCCATCCTCACCCCCTCCCTCCATCCTCACCCCCTCCCCCCTCCCTCCATCCTCACCCCCTCCCCCCCCCCTCCCCCCTCCCTCACCCCCCCCTCTCCCTCCATCCTCACCCCCCCCTCACCCCCTCCCTCCATCCTCACCCCCCCCACTCCCTCATCCCCCGTCCTCACCGGCCTCATCCCCAGGTGGTAGGTGTTCCCCAAGCAGATCTGGCAGCCGAGTGCCTCCAGCTGCGACACCGTGATCCCCTTCAGGGTCCCCTGTGTCCCGACCGGCATAAATACCGGGGTGTCGACGACTTGATGGGGAAGCTGGAGACGGCAGAGCCGGGCCCGGGTGACGGGGCAGTCGGTGCGGCTCAAGGTCCGAAGCGGGAGCGGGGCCGCCATGGCCGGAAACGGAAACTGCTGCAACCCCTGGCAACTGGTCGGAAGCGGAAACTGCTGCAACCCTTCACAACTGGCCGGAAGCGGAAACTGCTGCAACCCTTCACAACTGGCCGGAAGCGGAAACTGCTGCAACCCTTCACAACTGGCCGGAAGCGGAAACTGCTGCAACCCTTCACAACTGGCCGGAAGCGGAAACTGCTGCAACCCCTGGCAATGTTCCGGCAGGTTTCCTTTTTATTAAACAATTTAAATTATGCAATATTCTATTAATTATCATTTCACCAGCAAAGTGCATTGTTAACACTTCCTTAATAGTAGATTCCAGCAATTTCACAACAGATATCTGGGGTGAATTGCCCAGAGTCAGGCAGCTTCCTGGGTGCAGGTTAACTGACCGGGAATTCCCTCCTTCCATCAAATCAAAGGATTGACCCGGAGAGAATAGTGTCCGTGGGAACTTTAACCTTCACCTGACCCTCCGACAGTGCAGCACTCTCTCAGTACTGACCATCCGACAGTGCAGCACTCCCTCAGTACTGACCCTCCGACAGTGCAGCACTCCCTCAGTACTGACCCTCTGACAGTGCAGCACTCCCTCAGTACTGACCCTCCGACAGTGCAGCACTCCCTCAGTACTGACCCTCCGACAGTGCAGCACTCCCTCAGTACTGACCCTCCGACAGTGCAGCACTCCCTCAGTACTGACCCTCCGACAGTGCAGCACTCCCTCAGTACTGACCCTCCGACAGCACAGCGCTCTCTCAGTACAGACCCTCCAACAGTGCAGCACTCTCTCAGTACTGACCCTCTGACAGTGCAGCACTCCCTCAGTACTGACCCTCCGACAGTGCAGCACTCCCTCAGTACTGACCCTCCGACAGTGCAGCACTCCCTCAGTACTGACCCTCCGACAGTGCAGCACTCCCTCAGTACTGACCCTCCGACAGTGCAGCACTCCCTCAGTACTGACCCTCCGACAGTGCAGCACTCCCTCAGTACTGACCCTCCGACAGTGCAGCACTCTCTCAGTACTGACCCTCCGACAGTGCAGCACTCCCTCAGTACTGACCCTCCGACAGCACAGCGCTCTCTCAGTACAGACCCTCCAACAGTGCAGCACTCTCTCAGTACTGACCCTCTGACAGTGCAGCACTCCCTCAGTACTGACCCTCCGACAGTGCAGCACTCTCTCAGTACTGACCCTCTGACAGTGCAGCACTCCCTCAGTACTGACCCTCCGACAGTGCAGCACTCTCTCAGTACTGACCCTCCGACAGTGCAGCACTCCCTCAGTACTGACCCTCCGACAGTGCAGCACTCCCTCAGTACTGACCCTCCGACTGTGCAGCACTCCCTCAGTACTGACCCTCCGACAGTGCAGCACACCCTCAGTACTGACCCTCCGACAGTGCAGCACTCCCTCAGTACTGACCCTCCGATAGTGCAGCACACCCTCAGTACTGACCCTCCGACTGTGCAGCACTCCCTCAGTACTGACCCTCCGACAGTGCAGCACTCCCTCAGTACTGACCCTCCGACAGCACAGCGCTCTCTCAGTACTGACCCTCCGACAGTGCAGCACTCCCTCAGTACTGACCCTCCGACAGTGCAGCACTCTCTCAGTACTGACCCTCCGACAGTGCAGCACTCCCTCAGTACTGACCCTCCGACAGTGCAGCACTCTCTCAGTACTGACCCTCTGACAGTGCAGCACTCCCTCAGTACTGACCCTCCGACAGTGCAGCACTCTCTCAGTACTGACCATCCGACAGTGCAGCACTCCCTCAGTACTGACCCTCCGACAGTGCAGCACTCCCTCAGTACTGACCCTCCGACAGTGCAGCACTCCCTCAGTACTGACCCTCCGACAGTGCAGCACTCCCTCAGTACTGACCCTCCGACAGTGCAGCACTCCCTCAGTACTGACCCTCCGACAGCACAGCGCTCTCTCAGTACAGACCCTCCGACAGTGCAGCACTCTCTCAGTACTGACCCTCTGACAGTGCAGCACTCCCTCAGTACTGACCCTCCGACAGTGCAGCACTCTCTCAGTACTGACCCTCTGACAGTGCAGCACTCCCTCAGTACTGACCCTCCGACAGTGCAGCACTCTCTCAGTACTGACCCTCCGACAGTGCAGCACTCCCTCAGTACTGACCCTCCGACAGTGCAGCACTCCCTCAGTACTGACCCTCCGACTGTGCAGCACTCCCTCAGTACTGACCCTCCGACAGTGCAGCACACCCTCAGTACTGACCCTCCGACAGTGCAGCACTCCCTCAGTACTGACCCTC
Organism: Heterodontus francisci; assembly: GCF_036365525.1. Lineage (NCBI taxonomy): Eukaryota > Metazoa > Chordata > Chondrichthyes > Heterodontiformes > Heterodontidae > Heterodontus > Heterodontus francisci. Next base: position 30,999,232 of record NC_090413.1, read on the forward strand.
CGATAGTGCAGCACACCCTCAGTACTGACCCTCCGACTGTGCAGCACTCCCTCAGTACTGACCCTCCGACAGTGCAGCACTCCCTCAGTACTGACCCTCCGACAGCACAGCGCTCTCTCAGTACTGACCCTCCGACAGTGCAGCACTCCCTCAGTACTGACCCTCCGACAGTGCAGCACTCTCTCAGTACTGACCCTCCGACAGTGCAGCACTCCCTCAGTACTGACCCTCCGACAGTGCAGCACTCCCTCAGTACTGACCCTCCGACAGCACAGCGCTCTCTCAGTACAGACCCTCCGACAGTGCAGCACTCTCTCAGTACTGACCCTCTGACAGTGCAGCACTCCCTCAGTACTGACCCTCCGACAGTGCAGCACTCTCTCAGTACTGACCCTCTGACAGTGCAGCACTCCCTCAGTACTGACCCTCCGACAGTGCAGCACTCTCTCAGTACTGACCCTCCGACAGTGCAGCACTCCCTCAGTACTGACCCTCCGACAGTGCAGCACTCCCTCAGTACTGACCCTCCGACAGCACAGCGCTCTCTCAGTACAGACCCTCCGACAGTGCAGCACTCTCTCAGTACTGACCCTCTGACAGTGCAGCACTCCCTCAGTACTGACCCTCCGACAGTGCAGCACTCTCTCAGTACTGACCCTCTGACAGTGCAGCACTCCCTCAGTACTGACCCTCCGACAGTGCAGCACTCTCTCAGTACTGACCCTCCGACAGTGCAGCACTCCCTCAGTACTGACCCTCTGACAGTGCAGCACTCCCTCAGTACTGACCCTCCGACAGTGCAGCACTCTCTCAGTACTGACCCTCCGACAGTGCAGCACTCCCTCAGTACTGACCCTCGGACAGTGCAGCACTCCCTCAGTACTGACCATCTGACAGTGCAGCACTCCCTCAGTACTGCAGTGTCTGCCAGGAGAATGTGCTGAAGCTGCTGGAGTGGAACTTGAAGCCATGACTTTTTGACTCTGAGGAGAGAGTGATATGAACGGAGTCACAGCTGACACCAGCAGGGGAGGCAGTGCCCTCAGCAGGTTCCTTCAGGTCTATCTGATCCTGCACTGTCTGTTTCACCCAGGAACCTGCCTGACTCTGGGCAGTTCATCCCAGTTGTCTGTCTGACCTGTGATAGACTGTCTGACAGCTGTTCACATTCTGCAGTTTCGACTCTTTTAATTGTCAATTAGAATGTTACTGTCAGAAATCAATTAACATAAGCCCCCAGCCCACATCAAAGGGGTGCAATCAATAAATCCAAATTATTAATAAGACAAAAGGAAACTTATCAAATTAAATCTCCTGAATGCGCAAGACCTGAAGCATACCGTCAGAGACGGCACAGTCCCTCAAACAGGGCCACTGAATTTCCAATGTAATTAAAGTACTTTAATTTGCAGATTCTTTAAATAATTATTTGTTTCCAAAATTGAAGAGTTTGTGCTGCTCTTGACTCTGTTCAGAGTGATCCTTCACCAGGTCTGGCACAGAGATTGTGTTTAAATCAGCCTGGGTCAGAACAGGCTGCAATGTGGAAATGCTGCAACTGAAAGGAAAAGCAATCGCAGCCTCCCCATCTGGAGACTGGGAACTATCCTGGGAGTAAGATCCAGAAACAGGCCCAGGAATCATGCAGTCTCATGGCCCAGATTTAAAATATAAATTCATTGTTCCATTAATTTCCTTCCATCTCAAACTGACTATTCAGGGCAGTTCAGGAAAACCTCTGGAGCCAAACTCACTTCAGTGAGGAAAGAGAATTATCTGAATGGACAGCACACTGAACCCGCGCCCCCATCACCCTGACCTCCACACTGACCCTCCCCATCACCCTGACCCCCCCATCACCCTGATCTCCAGCCTGACGCCCCAACACCCTGACCCCCAACACCCTGACCCCCCCAACACCCTGATCTCCAGCCAGAACCCCCAACACCCTGACCCCCCCAACACCCTGACCCCCCCAACACCCTGACCCCCCCATCACCCTGATCTCCAGCCTGACCCCCCAACACCCTGACCCCCCCAACACCCAGACACCCCATCACCCTGACCCCCCCCCCCCCATCACCCTGACCCCCCCATCACCCTGACCTCCACACTGACCCTCCCCATCACCCTGACCCCCCCAGCACCCTGACCTCCACACTGACCCTCCCCATCACCCTGACCCCCCCATCACCCTGATCTCCAGCCTGACGCCCCAACACCCTGACCCCCTAACACCCTGACGCCCCAACACCCTGACCCCCAACACCCTGACCCCCCCAACACCCTGATCTCCTGCCAGAACCCCCAACACCCTGACCCCCCCCAACACCCTGACCCCCCCAACACCCAGACACCCCATCACCCTGACCCCCCCCATCACCCTGACCCCCCCATCACCCTGATCTCCAGCCTGACCCCCCAACACCCTGACGCCCCCAACACCCTGACCCCCCCAACACCCTGACCCCCCCATCACCCAGACACCCCATCACCCTGACCCCCCCATCACCCTGACCTCCCCCCCCATCACCCTGATCTCCAGCCAGAACCCTCAACACCCTGACCCCCCAACACCCTGACCCCCCCAACACCCTGACCCCCCCCCATCACCCTGACCCCCCAACACCCTGACCCCCCCAACACCCTGACCCCCCCCCATCACCCTGACCCCCCCAACACCCTGACCCCCCCCCATCACCCAGACACCCCATCACCCTGACCCCCCCCCATCACCCTGACCCCCCCGTCACCTTGACCTCCAGACTGACCCTCCCCATCACCCTGAACCCAACACCCTGACCCCCCCATCACCCTGACCTCCACACTGACCCCACCATCACCCTGACCTCCAGACTGACCCCCCATCACCCTGACCCCCCCGTCACCTTGACCTCCAGACTGACCCCCCCCCATCACCCTGACCCCCCCGTCACCTTGACCTCCAGACTGACCCCCCATCACCCTGACCTCCAGACTGACCCTCCCCATCACCCTGAACCCAACACCCTGACCCCCCCATCACCCTGACCTCCACACTGACCCCACCATCACCCTGACCTCCAGACTGACCCCCCATCACCCTGACCCCCCCGTCACCTTGACCTCCAGACTGACCCCCCCATCACCCTGACCTCCAGACTGACCCCCCCATCACCCTGAACCCCCCATCACCCTGACCTCCAGACTGACCCCCCCATCAACCTGACCTCCAGACTGCCCCCTCATCACCCTGACCTCCAGACTGACCCCCCATCACCCTGAACCCCCATCACACTGACCTCCAGACTGACCCCACCATCACCCTGACCTCCAGACTGCCCCCCCATCACCCTGAACTCCCCATCACACTGACCTCCAGACTGTCCCCCCCCCCCATCACCCTGAACCCCCCAACACCCTGAACCCCCCATCACCCTAACCTCCAGACTGACCCTCCCCATCCTGACTCCCCAACACCCTGACCCCCCCATCACCCTGACCTCCAGACTGACCCCACCATCACCCTGACCTCCAGACTGACCCCCCAACTCCCTGACCCCCTCATCACCCTGACCTCCACACTGACCCTCCCCATCACCCTGACCTCCAGACTGACCCCACCATCACCCTGTCTCCCCCCACTCTGACCTCCAGACTGAGCCCCCCATCACCCTGACCCCACCATCACCCTGTCTCCCCCCACTCTGACCTCCAGACTGACACTCCATCACCCTGACCTCCAGACTGACCCCCCCATCACCCTGAACCCCCCATCACCCTGACCTCCAATCTGACCCCCCCCATCACCCTGACCTCCAGACTGACCCCCCCATCACCCTGATCCCCCGTCACCCTGACCTCCAGACTGACCCCACCATCACACTGACCTCCAGACTGACCCCCCCCATCACCCTGAACCCCCCAACACCCTGAACCCCCCATCATCCTAACCTCCAGACTGACCCTCCCCATCACCCTGACTCCCCAACACCCTGACCCCCCCATCACCCTGACCTCCAGACTGACCCCACCATCACCCTGACCTCCAGACTGAACCCCCAACTCCCTGACCCCCTCATCACCCTGACCTCCACACTGACCCTCCCCATCACCCTGACCTCCAGACTGACCCCACCATCACCCTGTCTCCCCCCACTCTGACCTCCAGACTGAGCCCCCCATCACCCTGACCCCCCCGTCACCCTGACCTCCAGACTGACACCATCACCCTGACCTCCAGACTGACACCCCATCACCCTGAGCCCCCCAACACCCTGACCCCCCCATCACCCTGACCACCCCCAACACCCTGACCCCACCATCACCCTGACCTCCAGACTGACCCCCCCATCACCCTGACCTCCACACTGACTCTCCCCATCACCCTGACCTCCAGCCGGACCCGCCATCATCCTGAGCCCCCCAACACCCTGACCCCCCCATCACCCTGATCCCCCCATCACCCTGACCACACCCCCCATCACCCTGACCACACCCAACACCCTGACCCCACCATCACCCTGACCTCCAGACTGACCCCCCCATCACCCTGACCTCCAGACTGACCCTCCCCATCACCCTGACCCCCTCCCCCATCACCCTGACCCCCCCATCACCCTGATCTCCAGCCTGACCCCCCAACACCCTGACCCCCCCAACACCCTGACCCCCCCATCACCCTGACCCCCCCATCACCCTGACCCCCCATCACCCTGGCCCCCCAACACCCTGACCCCCCATCACCCAGACCCCCCCAACTCCCAGACCCCCCCAACACCCTGAACCCCCCATCACCTAGACCCCCCCATCACCATGACCCCCCCATCACCCTGATCTCCAGCCTGACCCTCCCAACACCCTGACCCCCCCATCAACCTGATCTCCAGCCTGAACCCCCCCAACACCCTGACCCCCCCCAACACCGTGACCACCCCATCACCCTGATCCCCCATCGCCCTGACCGCCAGACTGATCCCCCTATCACCCTGACCTCCAGAGTGACCCCGTCATCACCCTGACCTCCAGACTGAACCCCCCATCACCCTGACCCACCCATCACCCTACCGCCAGACTGACCCCCCCCCCCCCATCACCCTGACCCCCCCCGTCACCTAGACCTCAAGACTGACCCCACCATCACCCTGACCTCCAGACTGACCCCCCCATCACCCTGAACCCCCCATCACCCTGACCTCCAGACTGACCCCCCCCATCACCCTGACCTCCAGACTGCCCCCTCATCACCCTGACCTCCAGACTGACCCCCCCCCATCACCCTGAACCCCCCATCACACTGACCTCCAGACTGCCCCCCCATCACCCTGACCTCCAGACTGCCCCCTCATCACCCTGACCTCCAGACTGACCCCCCCCCATCACCCTGAACCCCCCATCACACTGACCTCCAGACTGACCCCCCCCATCACCCTGAACCCCCCAACACCCTGAACCCCCCATCACCCTAACCTCCAGACTGACCCTCCCCATCACCCTGACCTCCAGACTGACCCCATCACCCTGACCTCCAGACTGTCCCCCAACACCCTGACCCCCCCATCACCCTGACCTCCACACTGACCCTCCCCATCACTCTGACCTCCAGACTGACCCCCCCGTCACCCTGACCTCCAGACTGACACCCCATCACCCTGAGCCCCCCATCATCCTGACCCCCCCATCACCCTGACCACCCCCAACACCCTGACCCCACCATCACCCTGACCTCCACACTGACTCTCCCCATCACCCTGACCTCCAGCCTGACCCGCCATCACCCTGAGCCCCCCAACACCCTGACCCCCCCATCACCCTGACCTCCAGACTGACCCCCCCATCACCCTGACCCCCCCTAACACCCTGACCCCCCCCATCGCCCTGACCTCCAGACTGACCCTCCCCATCACCCTGAACCGCCCATCACCCTGACCTCCAGACTGACCCCCCCATCACCCTGACCCCACCATCACCCTGACCTCCAGACTGATCCCCTAAACACCCTGACCCCCCATCACCCTGACCTCATGACTGACACCCCCATCACCCTGACCCCCCCAACACCCTGAGCCCCCCATCGCCCTGACCTCCAGACTGACCCCCCCATCAACCTGACCCCCCCAACATCCTGACCCCCCCAACACCCTGACCCCCCAACACCCTGACCCCCCCATCACCCTGACCTCCAGACTGACCCCCTCATCACCCTGACCTCCAGACTGACCCCCTCATCACCCTGACCTCCAGACTGACCTCCCCATCACCCTGACCTCCACACTGACCCTCCCCATCACCCTGAACCCCCCCCAATCACCCTGATCTCCAGCCTGACCCCCCCCAACACCCTGACCCCCCCATCACCCTGACCTCCAGACTGACCTCCCCATCACCCTGAACCCCCCCCCCCCAATCACCCTGACTTCCAGACTGACCCCACCATCACCCTGACCTCCAGACTGACCCCCCCCCATCACCCTGACCTCCAGACTGATCCCCCCCATCACCCTGACCCCCCATCACCCTGACCTCCAGACTGACCCCACCATCACCCTGACGTCCAGACTGACCCCCCCCCATCACCCTGACCTCCAGACTGATCCCCCCATCACCCTGACCCCCCCATCACCCTGACCTCCAGACTGACCCCATCACCCTGAACCCCCCCCCCCCCAATCACCCTGACTTCCAGACTGACCCCACCATCACCCTGACCTCCGGACTGACCCCCCCATCACCCTGACCTCCACAGGTAAATTGTCCATTGTAAATTTCCCCTTGTGTAGGTAGGTGGTAGGTGAATTGAGGGAAGGTGGGGATGTGGTAGGGAATATGGGGTTCATGTCGGATTAGTTTAATGGGTGATTGATGGTCGGCACAGACACGGCGGGCCGAAGGGCCTGTTTCAGTGCTGTATCTCTCTATGACTCTATGTATATGTATCTATGGTTGTGTCTTTGGAATTCTCTTCCTCAAAAGGCGGTGGGAGCAGAGTCTGTGAATATTTTTAAGGCAGAGGTGGATAAATTCTTGATATAAAGGGGGCGGAAGGTGGCCGAGTGGCCTACTCCTGCTTGGTCTGTTCATCTGCCAACCTGTCCAGCTGGTGTAAGGGCGGGACTCCAGCTTTGACTGACACCTTTCGTGACCAATAGAAATACGAAGCAGTAGCTCCTTGACGTCATCGGGAAGGCTCAGCCATTCACAGCGCGCCTTAGAATCAGGTTCGGTTGACGCAGCTGTGTAAAAATACGCATGCGTGAGTTGTGCCAGTAATGTCGGCGATGATGGTGGGAGATGCGGTGTTGGCGAGGAAGATGCAGCACCGGCCTTTCCTCATTGCCGTTAGCGGCGGGACCGCAAGCGGGAAAGTAGGTGGTGGTATAGATTATGGCGACTTTTAGCCCGGTGTTTGACAAGGACCGCGTGTCGGCCGCAACCTTCAGGTCGAGTTTGAGGGAAATCAGCATGGCAAATGGAGCGCAGGCGCAGTGCCGGGTCCGGGTGGCGCGCAGGCGCAGTGCCGGGTCCGGGTGGATTTCTGCAAGTGAGCTGTGATTTATTTATTTTATTTAGAGATACAGCACTGAATCTAATCGTAACTTCAATGGAAAGATTTGCTTTAATTATTGGCTTCAGATACTGCCTGGGTTCAGGGAGGGACTGTCTGGATCTGCTTCTTATCCACATCCACATGAGCAGGAGGAGGCTATTTGTTCTGCCTTGTCTCTGTGACTGTTGTTAACAAAGAGGAAGAGCGTCACTGACCTGAAACCTTGTGTCTGCACAGATGCTGCCTGACCTGCTGAGTATTTCCAGCATTTTCTGTTCTTGAGGGAGTTAGATCAGGTTTTAACTACCCTTTGTATGAAGTGATACTTCTTGATATCAACCCTCAACAGCCAAGCTCTAACTTCAAGTTGTGCCACTTGTTCTAGAATGTTCCACCAGAGGAGATAGTGTCTCTCTGTTTAGATTATGTTTTTTATTAATCATCTTAAGTACCTCAGTTAGATCACACTTAATCTTCTATACTCCAGGTAGTGCCAGCTGAGTTCATGCAACCTGCCCTCATAATTTAAGTTTTAGACCCAGTATCTTTCTGGTGAATCTGTGGTGCCCCACACTACGACTAATTTTTCTTCTTTGGCCTCCTTGTCTCGAGAGACAATGGGTAAGCGCCTAGAGGTGGTCAGTGGTTTGTGAAGCAGCGCCTGGAGTGGCTATAAATGCCAATTCAAGAGTGACCGACTCTTCCACAGGCTTTGCAGATAAAATTGGTTGTCGGGGCCGTTACACAGTTGGCTCTCTCCTTGCGCTTCTGTCTTTTTTCCTGCCAAGAGCTAAGTCTCTTCGACTTGCCACTCTAGCCCTGCCTTTATGGCTGCCCGCCAGCTCTGGCAATCACTGGCAACTGACTCCCACGACTTGTGGTCAGTGTCACAGGACTTCATGTCGCGTTTGCAGACGTCTTTAAAGCGGAGACATGGACGACACGGTGGGTCTGATACCAGTGACGAGCTCGCTGTACAATGTGTCCTTGGGGATCCTGCCATCTTCCATGCGGCTCACATGGGCAAGCCACCTCAAGCACTGCTGGCTCAGTAGGGTGTATATGCTGGGGATGTTGGCCGCCTCGAGGACTTCTGTGTTGGAGATACGGTCCTGCCACCTGATGCCAAGGATTGTACGGAGGCAGCAAAGATGGAATGAGTTGCAACGTCACTCTTGGCTGATATACGTAGTCCAGGCCTCGCTGCAAGGTACTGAGGACACAGGCTTGATACATTCGGACTTTTGTGTTCCGTGTCAGTGCGCCATTTTCCCATACCCTCTTGGCGAGTCTGGACGTAGCAGCAGACGCCTTTCCCTTGCGCTTGTTGATTTCTGTATAGAGAGACAGGTTACTGGTGATAGTTGAGCCTAGGTAGTTGAACTCTTGAACCACTTCCAGAGTGTGGTCGCCGATATTGATGGATGGAGCATTTCTGACGTCCTGTCCCATGATGTTCGTTTTCTTGAGGCTGATGGTTAGGCCAAATTCATTGCAGACAGCCGCAATCCTGTCGCTGAGTCTCTGCAGGCACTCTTCAGTGTGAGATGTTAATGCAGCATCGTCAGCAAAGAGGAGTTCCCTGATGAGGACTTTCCGTACTTTGGTTTTCGCTCTTAGACGGGCAAGGTTGAACAACCTGCCACCTGATCTTGTGTGGAGGAAAATTCCTTCTTCTGAAGACTTGAACGCATGTGAGAGCAGCAGGGAGAAGATCCCAAACAGTGTAGGTGCGAGAACACAGCCCTGTTTCACGCCACTCAGGATAGGAAAGGGGTCTGATGAGGTGCCGCCATGTTGAATTGTGCCTTTCATATTGTCATGGAATGAGGTGATGATACTTGGAAGCTTTGGTGGACATCCAATCTTTTCTAGTAGTCTGAAGAGACCATGTCTGCTGACTAGGTCAAAGGCTTTGGTGAGATCTATGAAAGCAACATCGAGGGGCATCTGTTGTTCACGGCATTTCTCCTGTAGTTGGCGAAGGGAGAACAGCATGTCAATGGTGGATTTCTCTGCTCGAAAGCCACACTGTGCCTCAGGGTAGACACGCTCAGCCAGCTTCTGGAGTCTGTTGAAAATGACTCGAGCGAAGACTTTCCCCACTATGCTGAGAAGGGAGATTCCACAATAGTTGTAGTCACTGCGGTCACCCTTGTTCTTAAAGAGGGTGATGATATTGGCATCGCGCATGTCCTGTGGTACTGCTCCCTTATCCCAGCACAGGCAAAGCAGTTCGTAGGGTGCTGAAAGTATAGCAGGTTTGGCACGCTTCATGATTTCAGGGATAATGCCGTCCTTCCCAAGGGCTTTTCCGCTGGCTAGAGAATCAATGGCTTCACTGAGTTCCGATTTTGTTGGCTGTACGTCCAGCTCATCCATGACTGGCAGAGACTGGGCTGCATTGAGGGTGGTCTCAGTGACAACATTGTCCCTGGAGTACAGTTCTAGGTAGTGCTCCACCCAGCAGTCCATTTGCTTGCGTTGGTCAGTGATCGTGTCCCCTGATTTAGACTTGCGGGGGGGTAGGGGCGATCTTCTTGATGGTTAGCCCAAAAGCTCCCTTAATGCCATCATACATTAGAGTCATCGTGCTACAACACTGAAACAGGCCCTTCGGCCCACCGAGTCTGTGCCGACCATCAACCACCCATTTATACTAATCCTACATTAATCCCATATTCCCTACCACATCCCCACCTTCCCTCAATTCTCCTACCACCTACCTACACTAGGAGCAATTTAAAATGGCCAATTTACCTATCAACCTGCACGTTTTTGGCTGTGGGAGGAAACCGGAGCACCCGGAGGAAACCCACACGGTCACAGGGAGAACTTGCAAACTCTGCACAGGCAGTACCTAGAACCGAACCTGGGTCGCTGTAGCTGTGAGGCTGCGGTGCTAACTACTGTGCCACCCTCTGATGTTTCTGGTGTCGGAGACCAGCTGAATATGACTGCATAGGTGTTGCCAGTAGTCATTTGCGCAGCACCTGGCTGTTCTTTGTGCAGTGCTTCTGGCTGCTTTAAGTGCTACGGATGTTAACTCGCTGGGGGCTTTCTTGTAGTTCAGCAGTGCAATGCGCTTAGTGGCTATGACAGGTTCCAGCTCTTCAATGTGAGATTGAAACCAGTCTGCATTCTGCTTCACACGTTTGCCATAGGTGGTCATTGCTGAGTCGTAGATGGCGTCTGATGTGGGCCCACTTGGTCTCTGCATCCCCTGTGGGAGTGTTTTGAAGGGCTTTTTCGAGTGAATTTAGAAAGTTACGTAACAGCTGTGGATGAGAAATTCTGCTAGTGTTGATGCGCGGGCGACCCTTCTGCTTGGAGTGATGCAGCTTCTTTGGTTTGAGTCTAACCTTGCTGCACACCAGGGAGTGGTCGGTGTTGCAGTCCGCACTGTTGGAGCTGCGTGTGATTTGGACAGTGTTTATCGAGGCTCACCTTGTGACGATGAGGTCCGGCTGGTGCCAACGACGTGATCTTGGGTGCCTCCATGAAACCTGGTGTCAGGGTTTAGTATGAGGACGAGTTGGTGATGCAGAGGTTGTGATAGATACACAACTCCACACTAAGGTCAGCATATCCCTTTTGTGTTGCGCTGTCCAGACCTTAATGCTTAGATGCCATTTGGGACCCTCAAATGTTTCATTTGTAGCTCATCCTGAGTTAAACGACCTGCCCCTTTCTCACTGCACATATAATGTAACAACTTTCAATCCTTCGTATTCTTGATAAAGGCCAACATTCCATTTACTGTTTGAAATTTTTTTGTACCTGTCCCTTAGCTTTTGGTGATTTCTGTACTTAGATTCCTAAATCTCTCTCCTCATCCACAGTTCCGAGCTTCTCCCAATTTAGAAAATTGATCTTTCCTTCTCAGGTCCACATTGAACTCCATCTGCCACTGTTTTTCCCACTTGCTTAATCTATTAATGTTTCTTAACTTTCTGCTCCTATCTGGACTTCTTACAATGCAACCTTAATTAATGTCAGCAAATTTCAACGTCCAGCTCTCCGTTCTAGATGCAGGAAGCACCGAGCAGGTCGCTTTACAGCTGGGGCAAGAGACTCTGGTGTTGACCCCTCCGGCTCAGCTTGAGGTGCCACTCCTCCCTCTTATTGTTAGACCCCCTACCTTTCATTTCAGAGCAGTGCACTGCATTTTGCAATGATACTGACATTACTTGCTCATCAAATGTGGTTCCCAGTTGGTGGGTGGGGGGTGGGGTGGGGGGGTAGGGATCATGTCACTGCCCCCCCATCCCCCCCTGCCAGTCACTGAGATCAGACAATTATGTATGTGAAAATACAATAAATAATTTGCTGATGTACTTTAAATTACTGACGAATAGTGAATTTGAGTCTGTTGTGAATTGTAAATCATTGTAGTGGTTGTGATGTACCAAACTTGCCTTTTTAAACTCTGAAAAATGGGTGAGTTTGGATGTGTTAAATATTTGAGATATTGTTTAATTGTCTGTTTTTGTCACAGTCTTCGGTGTGTCAGAAAATTGTTGACCTGCTGGGACAGAATAAAGTGGACCAGCAGCAGAGACAGGTGGTGATCCTGAGCCAGGACAGTTTCTACAAGGTTCTGACCGCAGAACAGAAAGCCAAGGCTAGTAAAGGACAGTATAACTTCGATCATCCAGGTACCTGCATGAGAGAGAGAGATTGGGTGGGAGAGGAGACGGTAGGAGGGGGGTCTGTGGGGGTGGGGGGGTAGGGTTAGCATGGCTTTTGCAATTTCTGTTTAGCTTTCCTTGCATTAATGAGAGTGTGAATTCTACTTTTGTTCTGTGTAGTGTCATGGTGCTAGGGTCTTCTGGTGAGGCTATACGAGAAAGTTCTCTGTCTGTGTGTTGTGGGGACTCTGGCTTTGCTTGTTGCTGATTTTGTTTTTTCATTTCCACTATATACAGATGCATTTGACAATGAGCTGATTCTACGCACCCTGAAGGACATCATCAATGGCCAAACAGTATCGATTCCTGTCTATGATTTTGTTACACATTCACGGTGTGTATCAGAGCATGTGGAATTGTCACACCGAATTCTGTGTGAAATAGACAGCTAAAGAAATGCAAAGCAAAAGTTGTAGGAATTGGAGTCAAAACTGCTTGTTTGGGAGTGCGGACTGAGGGGGGAATGGGCTAGAGTGTCTGCTGCGCCACTGGTAAGGGGTACTAGTTAGATCTTGTGTGGTATTGGTGCGGGGTGGTGGCGGGTGCGGCGGTATCAGGCTGGCCTTGTGTTTCCTGGGTGGGGGCAATTGGCCAGGGTTGCTATAGCTGCTGGTTTGGGTGGGGGTGTGTAACCTTGGGTGATTTGGCCATGGCTCCTTTTAATTGAATCCTGCCCCTGCTGAAAAGTAGATGTGGCTGTGGATATTGGGTGAAGGCAGCAGCACGGTTAAGTGCAATGGCCCCCGCAGTGGACTGCCCTGCACAAATAAAGACTGGCTACTTGGTTAAGATGCTGGGGACAGGCATTGCCTGTGGACCTATCCAAGCAAATAACCAGAGTGGGGGATTGACTGTGGGGACGATATGTCAGCGATTGCTGGTTTATGTGGCAAGGTGGCTAGACCTCCATCGGCATGTTTGTATTCTGGCAAACCCATTGTTCCTTAAACTAAGGAGGGCTGGTAATCAGTTTAAATCTGAGATGGATGGAGATGGGTCTGATTCAATGGCGGAGAAGGGTGGAGAGGCTAAGCGGCCTCCTTCTGTTGTGGATTTGGGGTGAGACTGACAGGCTTACTGTGTGCAGGAAGGCGGAGATGGTGCAGGTTTATCCAGCTGATGTGGTCCTCTTCGAGGGGATCCTGGTTTTCTATTCCCAGGAGATCAGGGATTTGTTCCAGATGAAACTTTTTGTGGATACAGATGCGGATACCCGGCTTTCCCGAAGAGGTGAGAGTGGGTCCTGGGATGGGGTGGGTGTTGAGGTGGCTCAGGGTTGCAGGAGCCCTCATATTGGGATGGTATTGAATGCTAAGTAAACAGGATTTGCTTTCTTTTTCTTCTGCACTGCACTCTGCTTCCCCATTTCCTGCATTGCTCCCTCAAACTTCTGCTGTTTTCATCACCCCGCTCCCTGCCCTGCTACGTGCTGGGACTGTGGGCGGTGAAGCCTGCTCCCTACCCTGCTACGTGCTGGGGCTCTGGGTGGTGAAGCCTGCTCCCTGCCCTGCTACGTGCTGGGGCTCTGGGTGGTGAAGCCTGCTCCCTGCCCTGCTACGTGCTGGGGCTCTGGGTGGTGAAGCCTGCTCCCTGCCCTGCTACGTGCTGGGGCTCTGGGTGGTGAAGCCTGCTCCCTGCCCTGCTACGTGCTGGGGCTCTGGGTGGTGAAGCCTGCTCCCTGCCCTGCTACGTGCTGGGGCTCTGGGTGGTGAAGCCCGCTCCCTGCCCTGCTACGTGCTGGGGCTCTGGGCGGTGAAGCCCGCTCCCTGCCCTGCTACGTGCTGGGGCTCTGGGCGGTGAAGCCCGCTCCCTGCCCTGCTACGTGCTGGGGCTCTGGGCGGTGAAGCCCGCTCCCTGCCCTGCTACGTGCTGGGGCTCTGGGCGGTGAAGCCCGCTCCCTGCCCTGCTTCGTGCTGGGTCTCTGGGTGGTGAAGCCCGCTCCCTGCCCTGCTTCGTGCTGGGTCTCTGGGTGGTGAAGCCCGCTCCCTGCCCTGCTTCGTGCTGGGTCTCTGGGTGGTGAAGCCCGCTCCCTGCCCTGCTTCGTGCTGGGGCTCTGGGTGGTGAAGCCCGCTCCCTGCCCTGCTTCGTGCTGGGGCTCTGGGTGGTGAAGCCTGCTCCCTGCCCTGCCCTGGGACTTTGGACGGCAGAACTTTGAGCTGTCAGATGGGACTTGCCTGTGGTTGTTTAGTGTGCAGTTTTGGAGAATTCCCTGCATTACCCTGTCCTGCTTGTGCTCTTGTACATTGTTTCTGTGTTTTTATAATTTAACTGTGTATTTTTACCTCACCCTTTCCGCCCTACAGTTTTGAGAGACATCAACGAAAGGGGCAGGGACCTGGAACAAATTCTGACACAGTACACCACCTTTGTAAAACCAGCTTTCGAGGAGTTCTGCCTTCCGGTGAGCAGTGATTTTGAGATAATGGGGTAAAGAGTGTGGTTCTGGGAGCAGTGGTTGGGGTAATAGTGGGCTGTGTGATCAGTGTTGGTGAGGCTATTGCAGGGGTCAGTGCTGTGGGAACTGAGCTTGTATGTCAAGACCTGGTGAAATGAATTCTTTGAGTTCTGAGATGCTACTTCATTGTGTTCACTTTAAATATTCACTGAAATAAAAGTTGATTTGGTGCCTGGGCGGGAACAGGAGCTGTGCAGTCGGTGCGCTGTCGAGCTGGTTAATGATTGTTTGAGGAGCTTTCGAGGCTGGGTGTGGTTGTTCGTACTTTGAGAAGAGGCTGTAACTACTTGTATTCTCATTCACAGACCAAGAAATATGCAGATGTCATCATTCCCAGAGGGGTGGAAAACCTGGGTAAGTGTAGAGATCATTTCCTGCCCCCCCCCCCCCCCCCCAAACTACACAGTGGCCTTGTCAGTGTGAGTGTTTAGTGCAGGCCTCTTAACACGAAAGTGGGGGGAGCAAGGGTGGTGAGGTGGGGTGGGGTGTGGTCTCAAGATTGTTTGTTCGGGAAGGGATGTTTTCAGGGAGGGTGGGGGAAGAGTACAGGGTGGGGCCTGCTTACTGCCGTTCTCTGTGCCTGCTTGGTTTTATTTGGGTTGACCCAGTGGAGTTTGATTATCGGCTTTCTTTCTATTTTTCTCTCTCTCTCTCTCTCCAGTTGCCATAAACCTAATCGTGCAGCACATTCAGGATATCCTGACTGGCGGTCTGACCAAACGCAATGGCTGTGTGAATGGACATACAGTGCCCCGCATTCGACACACCTCCGAGTCCAGCACACGGCCACATTGACCCTGACAGCACAGAGAGGGGTGAGGGTCAGTATTGAGCTTCTCTCAGTCACAGGGTGAACTCACTGTGTGTGGATGACCAGACTTCTCTCTTGATGTAAAGAATTAACTTAACCGTGGGCCTCGGGTTCTCCCTCCCCACAGGCATCTCGTAAAAGCAAGTGCATTGGGAGCTGTGTCTTTGTACAGAAATGTTTCAATATCCACCCAGAGTCAGCACTGTCTCTCTGAAAGCATGAGGGAATATTGACCCCTGGACTATGTTGACTGTTGATTTTCGTTGTATTTTACATTGTGGGGTTGTGAAGAAGCCTCTCCCCTCCTGAGCACACTGCTGGCTCTTGCTGTGCCCCTCCTTTGTACTGGATTTATTAGCCCAAACTATTTTTCTGTGAGTGGCTCCATAAACTCCATGTGAAGGGCACTGTTGCCTGGCTGGGTGTTCTCAAGCTGAAGCAGGCTCCCCTGGCTGGGTGTTCTCAAGCTGAAGCAGGCTCCCCTGGCTGGGTGTTGCTTAAGCCTGCAGTGGGATCACAGCTTTTGTGCATTTTTACTTGAAATTTTCCAACCTGAAGTGACGTGATTGATTTGGGAACTTGTAGTCTGAGCTTCTACAGTCTGTATGGTAAGTTGCTTTTGTGTTGAATGTAGGTGTTGGCCTGAATTCATACAAACGAACAAATTAGGAGCAGGAGTAGGTCACTTGACCCCTCGAGCCTGCTCCGCCATTCTATAAGTTCGTGGCTGAACTGATTACTCATTTCCATCTACCCCCGATAACCTTCCACTCCCTTGCTCATCAAGAATCTATCTCTGCCTTAAAAATATTCAAAGACTCTGCTTCCACCGCCTTTTGAGGAAGAGAATTCCAAAAACTCACGACTCTCTGAGAGAAAAAATTTCTCCTCATCTCTGTCTTAAATGGGCAACCCCTTATTTTTAAACAGTGACCCCTAGTTCTCGATTCTCCCACAAGGGGAAACATCCTTTCCACATCCACCCTGTCAAGACCCCTCAGGATCTTGTATGTTTCAATCTCTCTGCATGACGCACCATCAGTCCCTGTGTGGGGTGATTGCATCAACTCAGCGCTCTTTTTAAATGGTCCTGTCCTGTGTATGGTGCCTGCAGTCGCCTAGCCGTAAGGGTGGTTAAGCAGCTTGTTTGAAACATGTCATTGGTGCTTTGACCAGCTGAGAGGAGGCTTGTGCTTGTCACCAGTGCATAGTCTCCTCACCAGGATGCTCAGGTCTGTCAGGCAAGTATCATGCCACATGTGTCCTTGTATGGGGTGCTGTGAACCACAGTTGTGTGTGTGTGTAAGTAGCTAGGCTGGTTGAGTGACCTGTAACCCAGGACGAGTGTTAATTGTTTGCAGCTTCTGCTCAGCGGTTGCAGCCTTGTATTCATTTACATGTGTGCTCCCAGTCCCACTGCTGAGTGTGATCATTTCCCTCCACATTACAGTGATGACACTTCAGATGCTTCATTGGGATATCCTGAGCTTGTGAAAAGCAGCATATAAATACAAGTTTGTTCTTAATGGACCTATTGGCCAGCAGGTCATTCAGGGAGATCATAGCTGATCTGTACTTCAGCTCCCTCCCCCTATCTTTGCTTCATATCATTTCATACCTTTGATGGCAAAAATCTGTTGATCTCAGATTTAAGTTTATGTACTGAGTTAGCACCGACTGCTTTTTGTAAAAGTTCCACACTTCTCCCACTCCTTGTGTGAAGAAGTGTTCCCTAACTTCTCTCCTGAATGGCCTGGCTCTGATGTTTTAGGTTATGTCTCCTTGTCCTTGACTTGCCCTTTTCTCTCCATCCACCCACCACTCCCCAAACACCAGCAGAGAAGGTTTTTCAATATCTACCCTGTCAATTCCTTTCATCCTTTCAAAATCCTTATTGAATCAGCCTTTAACCTTCTCCATTCCAGGGAATACAAGACTAGTTTGTCATTCCTCAAATTTAACCCTTAGATCTCTGGTAACGGTCTGGTGAATCTGTGTGCTGTGTATGGCCAAATATACTTACTAAGGTGTAGTGTCCACAACTGTACACCATACTCTAGATGTGGCCTAAGCAGGACTTTATATAGCTGTAGCTAAACATTCTCCCCTTTATATTCTAGTCCTTCAGTTTTAATGTCATCTATTTTATGGGCTCAGTTACCACTGACTGAAATCCAACATCAAGGGTGACATCATAATTTACCCCCCCAAAAAAAATTCCCCCTCTCCCGTGTGCTGGGTATGTTTCCAGTTCACTCATCCAAAGCTACACTCATTGTGTTCAGTCTACACAGGGGGTCTTTGAACAGTGAGTAGAACCCCTGGCTGATTTACCTCTCTGACTGAAGACTGCTCAGACCTACTGTGGCCCCAGGCACACTCTGCATAAATGGAGATGCTCGGGTATGTTTATTGAGTAGAGAGACAGTGATCTTTGACCACAGCTTGAATGCAGCTGAATGACTTACCCAGAGGTCAGAATTACATCAGGATTCCTCTCCTCAACCTGCAGTTACTGTGGTAATGTGTAAGCGGCTGTATCATTGCATTTAACATGTTGACTCACTTAAAATGATGCTCAGTAAGATTCGATTCAGCGCCACGACCCAGTGTTTCAGTGAGATCTGAATGGTGAAAGAAATACTGTATCAGTGCAGGCAGGGCTGCTAAAGACAGGCGCCCAGATTTGCCCTGAGTCCTTTTAATATCTGTGTTGACTGTTAACTGTGACTAAATGCTGAGATTTTGATAGGGAGGGTAGAAAGTAAAACTTACAAATTTCACCACGAATCAGACCTCCAACTGAGTGTCAAAGAAGCTCATCACTGGTGGAATTCCTTGTCTTTTTCTAACCCTGAAATGCTCTTGTAGAGTTAAAAGTGACGGTGCGCAGTAGTCTGCTGTAGAAGCTGTGTGTAATACCTGCTGTGATATTTCATATTTAGTGGGGTAAGGAGACCAATTCAGTCTCAGCACAAAAGCAAAATATTGTGGATGCTGGAAATCTGAAATAAAAACACAATGCTGGAAATACTCAGTGGTTTTGGCAGCATCTGGTGAAAGGTCACAAACCTGAAATGTTAACTGTTTCTCTGCACAGATGTAGTCTGACCTGCTGAATAACGTCTCAAACAGGGGTAGTGAGAGTGGGAAACTTTGCCCAATGCCTTTAGTGGGAATCTGATGTTCAGAATGGAGAACGGAGCAGGGGTTCACTGTGTACTGATGGGGGGCCTGGGTTTCGATTTATTGCAGTGTTGTGTGGTTTGAGACAGTGTGCTCAGACTGATGCAGCATTAGCCCAGGCATATGTCCCTCTGCTTGCTGGTCCTTCCAGTTTCATTTTGTGGTTGAAAGATGTTTCCGTCTTGTCCTGCTGTCTGATTCTGGCACTGCAAATCAGGCACTGGCTCAGATACCAATGTGTTACTGTTACCACATCACTCCCTCCTTTTAACAGCTGGAACCTGCAGTCACTTCATTTTCCTCAGATTCCATCTCGCCTTTTTGTAAATGTGGAGTTTCTTTTTGTTGGGGGTAGGGAATGGTGAGAGCAGGGGAACAGAGACTGGGGTGATGTGGAGGATTTGCGTGGGGGGTGGGTGGTGTATGGTGAGGTATAGAGAGAGGATGGGCTATGGCAATTTAACATTCTTCACCTTGTGATTTGTGATCACTGTTAGATTAGATTAGAGATACAGCACTGAAACAGGCCCTTCGGCCCACCGAGTCTGTGCCGAACATCAACCACCCATTTATACTAATCCTACACTAATCCCATATTCCTACCAAACATCCCCACCTGTCCCTATATTTCCCTACCACCTACCTATACTAGTGACAATTTATAATGGCCAATTTACCTATCAACCTGCAAGTCTTTTGGCTTGTGGGAGGAAACCGGAGCACCCGGAGAAAACCCACGCAGACACAGGGAGAACTTGCAAACTCCGCACAGGCAGTACCCGGAATCGAACCCGGGTCCCTGGAGCAGTGAGGCTGCGGTGCTAACCACTGCGCCACTGTGCCGCCCGTTCTGCTTGATCTTGAACAATGCTTTTGCACTTAATGTCTGTTTCTTGAAATGAAGTTTATTGAATAAATTTTTTTTTATGGGTATCTTGTGCCTTTGTGTGAGCAGTGAACACTGTGTGGCAGAGAAAGGATTTAAAGTGATTGGTAGAAGGATTAGAGGGACATGAGGAAAAACGTTTTTACCCAGAGGGTGGTGGGTATCTGGAATTCACTGCCCAGATGGGTGGTGGAGGCGGAAACCCCAACTCATTTAAAAGGAACCCGGACCTGCACCTGACATGCTGGAAGCTGCAAGGCCGAGACCAGATGCTGGAAGGTGGGATTAGATTGGGCAGCTGTTATTTTTTTTCAGGCGTGCAGATATGATGGGCTGTGACTTTTTTTTTCTATGGTTCTAGGAACAAACCCTATTTGCATTTTGGGATTTGAGTGACTAGTTCACTGCTGCTGTGGAATGAACTTTGTTCATATTTGTTTATTTTTAGTATTTGTATATAATTGTATAAGTATTTGTAACAGTTATTTTTTTAAAAAGGCTCCACACTGAAGAACAACAGCTGTCTGAATAATGAGCTACTCCGTCATCGCTGGAGACTCAGCCACATGAAGCAGCAAAGGGGAGCTGGGCCTTGGGGGTCCTGTTTTTTTTATCACTGCCGTGGAGTTTATTGGTGGGGGCGGGGGTGGGGGGAGGCAGAGGGAAGCAAGAAGATCTCTTCTAACCCAAAAATGCTTATCCCTTCCAGCTGAGGTCAACAACACGCTCTGCTGTCCACAGTGCGGCCACCCCTTTGAACCCACGCAGACATGGTTTATTATGCAACTGAGTCAGTTGTAGCAGCCCATCGCACTGCCTGTGTCTGGACCTCAATCAGATCAGACATGGGGTACAGTCATCTCAATGTGGCTTCTCCCTAAATTGGATTTTTGTTTCCAAGGATGTTGATGTCCTGAAAACATGAGGCTTTCTGCTTGTTACAGCTTGTATTGTGTAAAGCCTCCTCTGTTCCTTTAGCCTTGTGTATGATGGGTGAGACTGTAATATTTGGGTTGATTTTGCATATGATTTATTTCCTCTTGGACTCCTGTCTAACAGTGAAATTATTTGGTGGCTGTGACACATTGCAGTTATTTACTTTGTGAAGATTAAAATAGTTTTTTAATAAAATCCAGTGTTCAAAATTTCTGCTACGTCATAACACAAACCATATGTAGCCTCTCTGGGAAAAGCTGAACTGAATTTGAGCTTATGGATGGGGTTGTATTCATTCTCTGAACAGCACGTTAGCCAGATTGCAGGGTATGGTTTTATGTTCTAAATTTCCCTTTGCAGTGTCTCTACCCACTGTCTGTTGCTGGTATGGTGTAACACTGCTGTCTAGTCCTGACTGAGCCACAATTTCCTCCAGTTAACTATTGGGTTTTTGTCTTTCCCTCCTGCAACAAACTCTGTTCCCTAGCCACCCGTTCCATTCCACTTTCTGGCCACTATCTGAGACTGAACCACTTTGCCGTCATGTTGCAATTCTGGTTAACAGCTTAATGAAACCAGTGGAACAGAGAGCCATATATGCAAGTTTGTTGACAGCATTAAGTCAGGTGGCACAGTAAATAGTGTAGATAGAAGCAGAAAGTTGCACAGGGTCATAAATAAAGCGAGTGAGTGGGCAAAACTGTCAATGGTGCTCAATGTGGGGGGGAAGCGTGAAATCATCCAATTTGGACAGAGCACTAAGATGGTGAGAAGCAAAGGGAGGAGCAGAGAGATTCAGGGGTCGAAGTACAAAAATCCCAGAAGTTAGTAGATCAGCTTAAAAAGAATGTAAAAGGTGAATGGAATTAGCCTGTAGCTGCAGGTGGCTGGAACACAGAATATTGAAGTTCTGCTACAGATAGACCATAGCCCATTGAACAGTAGTTCCATTACCCGAAGTAGTAGAACTTGAGCAACGGTTGCTTGTCTCTTTCCAACCCAATTAGAAAAATGTCAGCTGTGGCTCAGCGGCAGCACTCTGGCCTCTGAGGCAGAAGGTCATGTGTTCAAGCCCTGCTCTAGAGACTTGAGCACATAATCCAGCCTCTCACTCACCGTGCTGCACTCTCGGAGGGGCAATACTGAGCTTGCTGTTGCAGGTGCCATGCTGAACTGAGGCCTTGTGTGCCATCTCCAGTGGACATAAAAGATCCCATGGCACTGTTTCACAGACAAGCAGAAGAGTTCTTGTCCCAGCCCTCAAACAGCAGTTAAAAACATCTGGTTATTCTCACCTTGCCTTGATGATGGCTGTTGCATTTCCTACACTAAAACAGCCACTACATGTAAAGTGAAGCACCTTGGAAGGTTCTGAAGTTGCAAAAGATGCTAAATGCAAGTTTTCAATTGGCTATCAGGTTCCTATTTCAAGTCTGTTTTCCCATCAGTTATGGAATAAACATCTGGTCTCATCACTATCGGTGGTGCACCAGGTAAATGTTCAAGTGCCAATGTGAAATAGCAGGTTTCCTCATCAACTGTATGTGCCCATGTGAGACTGACTCCTTATGGTACCACTCAGTGATCGGTTGGTGGCCCTCGCTTCCCATCCTAATTGCCCTTGAGAAGGTGGTGGTGAGCTGCCTTCTTGAACCGCTGCAGTCCATTTGGGGTCGGTACACCCACAGTGCTGTTAGGGAGTTCCAGGATTTTGACCCAGCAACAGTGAAGGAATGGTGATATAGTTTCAAGTCAAGATGGTGTGTGACTTGGAGGGGAACTTGCAGGTGTGGTGTTCCCATACATCTGCTGGCTTTGTCCTTCTAGGCGGTTGAGGTTGCGAGATTGGAAGGTGTTGTCGAAGGAACCTTGGTGAGTTGCTGCAGTGCATCTTGTAGATGGTGTACACTGATGTGGGCAGTGAACAATACAAGGAAATGATCAGAGATGGCCTTATCTGTAATCGATAAGATGGCAAGGTCAAGGGGGTGGCTGTCAATATTGGTTGAGGAGTTTACATGGAGTGAGATATTTAGGGAGGATAAGAAGGCTGTGAGAGAGAACACGATGAGTTGAAATGGAGGTTGAAATCACCAAGGATGAGAAGTCGTTCGGTGTAGAGGCTGAGGCAGGAAAGCGGTGAAGGTATCATGGGGTGAAAATTTTTATTGTATGCGGAAGGGCGGTAGAGAAGGATAATTTTGAAAGGTGAGAGGGTTAGAACATGGTTGAGATGCTCAACGGAGGAGAAAATCCAGAGGAGTAGGGAATCAAGCCAAGGTGTGATCTGGTGAGAAGCATCACACCGGCACCTCGACAGTCTTGGGCCAAGTGGTGGAAGATGTAAGCAGATGGAGAGGCTTCAATAAGGGACTAGTTGTCATCACCCTTTAGCCAGGTTTCCGTTAAGGCCATGATGTCCGTGCAATCATCCACAGTAAGTTCATGGATGGCAAGAGTCTTGCTCACAAGTGAAAGGACATTCTGGAGGGAGATGCGTAGACGGCTGGTGAGAGCTGATCCATCAGAAGAGTCTGCAGGGTCAGCAGTGGGAGGGGTGAGTTGGACAGGAATGAGATTGGCAAGAATAGCCCCCAGCGGGCGCACTGGGT
Source organism: Heterodontus francisci (assembly GCF_036365525.1). Lineage (NCBI taxonomy): Eukaryota > Metazoa > Chordata > Chondrichthyes > Heterodontiformes > Heterodontidae > Heterodontus > Heterodontus francisci. The sequence goes on from NC_090413.1 coordinate 31,022,334, forward strand.
GGGAAAGTCAACAAAAGAGTGGGATGGGGAAATTGGGGTTGTTGCTCTTAATGAGCTAGCACCAAGTGCCTTTATGAGCCCATTGGAGAATGCCAAGAGAGGCACAGAGGGAAGCTGTAGACTTATTTAAGAGGGAATCAAGCCTGGGATGGCGGCAAGAGAGCAGGAAGGTCGAGATGTACTGAAGGGTGTGGGTGGGGAATTGGGAGGGCAGGGTATCTGAGAGTGGAGAAATGAAAGGAGGCATGTCAATAGAATAGAAGAGTCTAGGAGGGATAAAGAGAAAAGAAGTTGAAGAGAAAGAGCAAAAGTGGATGGGCTCGAGTCCAGAGTAGCAGCCAAAATGTGACGTGAATGGACTCGAGCTCAAGTTGCAAGTCTGGTTACGTAAAAGTTAGGGTACATAAAAACCTGAGAAGATGGTGGTGAGCTGTCTGCTTGAGCTGCGGCAGTCCATATAGTGTAGATACATCCAGAATGCTGTTAGGAAGGGAGTTCCAGGTTTTTTGACCCAGTGACAGTGAAGGAACGGCGATTTAGTTCCAAATCAGGGTGGTGTGTAACTTGGAGGGGAACTTGCAGTAGTGGTGTTCCCGTGCATCTACTGCCCTTGTCCTTCTAGGTGGTGGTGGTGGTCACCAGAACACAAGAAATAGGAGCAGGCGTAGACCATACAGCCCATTGACCCTTTTCTGCTATTCAGTACGATAATGGCTGATCTTGGGCTTCAATTTCACTTTCCTGCCCGGTCCCCATATTCCTCAATTCCCTGAGAAACCAAAAATCTGTCTATCCCAGCCTTAAATGTATTCAATGATGGAGCATCTACAACCCTCTTGGGTAGAGAATTCCAAAGATTCACAGCACTTTCAGTGAAGAAATTTCTCCGCATCTCAGTCCTAAATGATTGGCCCTTAGCCTGAGACTGTGCCCCTGTGTTTTAGATTCCCCGATCAACAGAAACAAGCCCCTTCAGGATCTGTTTCAATTAGATCGCCTCTCATTCTTCCAAACTCCAGCGAATATAGGCCCAATTTACTCAGCTTCTCATCATTGGACAATCCCCTCATCCCAGGGACCAATCGAGTGAACCTTTGCTGCACCGCCTCCAATGCAAATATATCCTTCCTTAAATATGGCGACCAGAAGTGCACACTGTACCCCAGATGTGGCCTCACAAAAGTCCTGTACAATTGTAGCAAGACTTCTTTATTCCTGTACTCCAATCCCCTTGCAATAAAGGCCAACGTGCCATTTGCCTTCCTAATTGCTTGCTGTACCTGCATGCTAATTTTCTGTGTTCCTAGTATAAGCACACCCAAGTCTCTCTGAACATCAGCATTTAACATTCACGCCTTTCAATAAATATTCTGCTTTTCTATTCTTACGACCAGTGAATAAGTTCACACTGCCCCACATTATACTCCATCTGCCATCTTGTTGCCCACTCACTTAACCTGTCTATATCTTTTTTGGAAGGTGGTGTTGAAGGAGGCTTGGTGAGTTGCTGCAGTGCATCTTACAGATGGTCCACACTGCTGCCACAGTGTGGTGGTGGTGGAGGGAGTGAATGTTTAAGGTGGTGGATGGGGTGTTGATCAAGCGGGCTGCTTTGTTCTGGATGGTGTTGAGCTTCTTGAGTGTTGTTGGAGCTGCACTGATCGAGGTATTCCATCACAGTTCTATGCCTTGTAGATGGTGGACAGGCTTTGAAGAGGAGTCAGGAGGTGAGTTACTTGCTGCAGAATTCCCAGCCTCTGAAATGCTCTTGTGGTCACAGAATTTATATGGCTGGTCCAGTTAAGTTTCTGGTCAATGGTAACCCCAGGATGTTTATGGTCGGGGTTTCAGCGATGGTAATGCTGTTGAATATCAAGGGAAGATGGTTAAAGTCTCTTGTTGGATATGTTCATTGCCTGGCACTTGCGTGGCGCGAATGTTACTTGCCACTTATCAGCCTAAGCCTGGATATTGTCCAGGTCTTGCTGCATGTGGGCATGAACCGTTTCAATATCTGAGGAGTTGAAGATGGTGCTAAACACTGCAATCTTAAATTAACATCCTCACTTCTGACCATATGATGGAGGGAAGGTCATTGATGAAGCAGCTGAAGATGGTTGAGTCTAGGACACTACCTTGAGGAAGTCTTGCAGTGAAGTCCTGGGGCTGAGATGATTGTCCTCCAACAACCATCTTCCTTTGCACTAGATATGACTCCAACCAATGGAGAGTTTTCCGCTAAAATGCTGCAGATGCTGGAAATCTGAAATAAAAACAAAGTCCTGGAAATACTCAGCAAGTCAGGCAGCATCTGTGGAGAGAGAAGCACAGTTAACGTTTCGGGTCTGTGACCTTTCATCAGAACTGGCAAAGGTTAGAAAAGATTAGGTATAAAGCCTGACATAGTCATACTCACAGAATCAAACCTTACAGACAATGTCCCAGACACTGCCATCACCATCCCCGCGTATGTCCTGTCCCACCGGCAAGAGGTGGCACCAGAGGTGGTGGCACAGTGCTACAGTAGGGAGGAAGTTGCCCTGGGAGTCCTCAACATCGACTCTGGACCCCATGAAGTCTCATGGCATCAGGTCAAACATGGGCAAGGTAACCTCCTACTGATTACCACCTACCGCCCTCCCTCAGCTGATGACTCAGTACTCCTCCATGTTGAATACTACTTGGAGGAAGCACTGAGGGTGGCAAGGGCACAAAATGTACTCTGGGTGGGGGACTTCAGTGTCCATCACCAAGAGTGGCTCAGTAGCACCACAACTGACCGAGTCTTAAAGGACACAGCTGCTAGACTGGGTTGGCGGCAGGTGGTGAGGGAACCAACACGAGGCAAAAACATACTTGACCTCGTCCTCACCAATCTGCCTGCCGTAGATGCTTCTGTCCATGACTGTATTGATAGGAATGACCACCGCACAGTCCTTGTGGAGACGATGTCCCGCCTTCACATTCAGGATACCCTTCATCGTGTTGTGTGGCACTACCACCGTGCTAAATGGGATAGATTTTCAACAGATCTAAAAATGCAAAACTGGGCATCCATGAGGCGCTGTGGGCCATCAACAGAATTGTACTCAACCACAATCTGTCACCTCATGGCCCGGCATATCCCCCACTCTACAATTACCATCAAGCCAGGAGACCAACCCTGGTTCAATGAAGAGTGCAGGAGGGCATGCCAAGAGCAGCACCAGGCATACCTCAAAATGAGGTGTCAACCTGATGAAGCTACAACACAGGATTATCTGCGTGCCAGACTGCGTAAGCAGCATGCGATAGACAGAGCTAAGCGATCCATAACCAACGGATCAGATCTAAGCTCTGCAGTCCTGCCACATCCAGTCGTGAATGGTGGTGGACAATTAAACAACTAACTGGAGGAGGTGGCTCTACAATTATCCCCATCCTCAATGATGGGGGAGCCCAGCAGATCAGTGCAAAAGATAAGGCTGAAGCATTTGCAACAATCTTCAGCCAGAAGTGCTGAGTTGATGATCCATCTCGGCCTCCTCCTGAAGTCCCCAGCATCACAGATGCCAGGCTTCAGCCAATTTGATTCACTCCGCGTGATATCAAGAAATGACTGAAGGCACTGGATACTGCAAAAGCTATGGGCCCTGACAATATTCCGGCAATAGTACTGAAGACCTGTGCTCCAGAACTTGCCATGTCCCGAGCCAAGCTGTTCCAGTACAGCTGCAACACTGGCATCTACCCTGCAATGTGGAAAATTGCCCAAATATGTCCTGTACACAAAAAGCAGGACAAGTCCAACCCGGCCAATTACCGCCCCATCAGCCTACTCTCAATCATCAGGAAAGTGATGGAAGGTGTCATCAACAATGCCATCAAGCGGCACTTGCTTAGCAATAACCTGCTCAGTGACGCTCAGTTTGGGTTCTGCCAGGGCCACTCAGCTCCTGACCTCATTACAGCCTTGGTTCAAACATGGACAAAAGAGCTGAACTCAATAGGTGAGGCGAGAGTGACTGCCCTTGACATCAAGGCAGCATTTGACCGAGTATGGCATCAAGGAGCCCTAGCAAAACTGAGGTCAATGGGAATCAAGGGGAAAACCCTCCACTGGCTGGAGTCATACCTAGCGCAAAGGAAGATGGTTGTGGTTGTTGGAGGTCAATCATCTAAGCTCCCGGACATCACTGCAGGAGTTCCTCAGGGTAGTGTCCTAGGCCCAACCATCTTCAGCTGCTTCATCAATGACCTTCCTTCAATCATAAGGTCAGAAGTGGGGATGTTCGCTGATGATTGCACAATGTTCAGCACCATTCGTGACTCCTCAAATACTGAAGCAGTCCGTGTAGAAATGCAACAAGACCTGGACGATATCCAGGCTTGGCTGATAAGTGACAAGTAACATTCGCGCCACACAAGTGCCAGGCAATGACCATCTCCAACAAGAGAGAATCTAACCATCTCCCTTGACATTCAATGGCATTACCATCGCTGAATCCCCCACTATCAACATCCTTGGGGCTACCATTGACCAGAAACTGAACTGGAGTAGCCATATAAAGACCGTGGCTACAAGAGCAGGTCAGAGGCTAGGAATCCTGAGGTGAGTAATTCACCTCCTGACTCCCCAAAGCCTCCAGATCAATACCTTGGGTCTCTGGGTTACTAGTCCAGTGATAATACTACTGCGCCACCGCCTACCCCAACACAGTGGTGCAGTGGTTAGCACCGCAGCCTCACAGCTCCAGTGACCTGGGTTCAATTCTGGGTACTGCCTGTGTGGAGTTTGCAAGTTCTCCCTGTGACTGTGTGAGTTTCCGCCGGGTGCTCCGGTTTCCTCCCACAGCCAAAGACTTGCAGGTTGATAGGTAAATTGGCCATTATAAATTGCCCCTAGTATAGGTAGGGGAATTGAGGGAAGGTGGGGATGTGGTCAGAATATGGGATTAATGAAGGATTAGTATAAATGGGTGGTTGATGGTCAGCACAGACTCGGTGGGCCGAAGGGCCTGTTTCAGTGCTGTATCTCTGAATAAAAAAAATAAAAAAGCCTGTCCACCATCTACAAGGCACAGGTCAGGAGTGTGATGGAATACTCTCCACTTGTCTGGATGGGTGCAGCTCCAACAACACTCAAGAAGCTCGACACCATCCAGGACAAAGCAGCCCGCTTGTTTGCACCCCATCCACAAACATTCACTCCCTCCGCCACCGACGCACAGTGGCAGCAGTGTGTACCATCTACAAAATGCACCACAGCAACGCACCAAGGCTCCTTAGACAGCACCTTCCAAACCCACGACCTCTACCAACTAGAAGGACAAGGGCAGCAAATACATGGGATCACCACCACCTGCAAGTTCCCCTCCAAGTCACACACCATCCTGACTTGGAACTATATCGCCGTTCCCTCACTGGCGCTGGGTCAAAATCCTGGAACTCCCTTCCTAACAGCACTGTGGGTATACCTACCCCAAATGGACTGCAGCGGTTCAAGAAGGCAGCTCACCACCACCTTCTCAAGAGCAATTAAGGATGGGCAATAAATGCTGGCCTAGTCAGCGATGCCCACATCCCATGAATGAATAAAAAAAAAGGGAGATGTGTGATAGGGCAGAGGGCAGGAGAGATTAAATGACAAAGCTGTCCTGGGACAAAGGCAAAGAGTGGGTTAATGCTTGTGGTGAAAGACAAAGCATTAGTTCAGAGAGAGTGTTAATAGAATAATGTGCAGCTCAGAAGAGTTTTCCCCATCATTCCCATTGACATGAATTTTGCTAGGGCTTCTCAATGCCACACTCAGTCAAATACAGCCTTGATGTCAAGGGCAGTTACTCTCGCCTCCTCTGAAATTCATCTCTTTTGTCCATGTTTGGACAAAGGCAGTAATGAGGTCTGGAGCTGTGTGCCTGTGGCAGAACCCAAACTGAGCATCTGTGAGCAGGTTATTGCTGAGTAAATGCTGCGTGATGACACTGTCAACCATACTTTCCATCACCTTGCTGATGATTGAGAGTAGACTGATGGGGCAGTCATTCAGCGGACTGGACTTGTCTTGCCTGTTGTGCACCGGACATATTTGGGCAACTTTCCACATTGTTGGGTAGATGCCAGTGTTGTAGTTGTACTGGAATAGCTTGGCTTGGGGCACAGCTTGTTCTGGAGCACAAGTGTTCAGTACAACAGCGGGATGTTGACAGGGCCCATAGCTTTTGCAGTATCCAGTGCCTTCAGTCGTTTCTTGATATGACTCGGAGTGAATGGAATTGGCTGAAGTCTGGCATCTGTGATGCTGGGGACTTCAGGATGAGGCTGAGATGGATCATCAACTCGGCACTTCTGGCTGAAGATTGCTGCAAATGCTTCAGTTTATTTATTTATTTAGAGATGCAGCACTGAAACAGGCCCTTCGGCCCACCGAGTCTGTGCCAACCATCAACCACCCATTTATACTAATTTTCCTCCACACAAGATCAGGGGGCAGGTTGTTCAACCTTGCCCGTCAAAGAGTGAAGTCCAAAGTACGGAAAGTCCTCATCAGGGAACTCCTCTTTGCTGACGATGTTGCTTTAACATCTCACACTGAAGAATGCCTGCAGAGTCTCATCGACAGGTTTGCGGCTGCCTGCAATGAATTTGGCCTAACCATCAGCCTCAAGAAATGAGGCAGGACGTCAGAAATGCTCCATCCATCAATATTGGCGACCACGCTCTGGAAGTGGTTCAAGAGTTCACCTACCTAGGCTCAACTATCACCAGTAACCTGTCTCTAGATGCAGAAATCAACAAGCGCATGGGAAAGGCTTCCACTGCTATGTCCAATCTGGCCAAGAGAGTGTGGGAAAATGGCGCACTGACACGGAACACAAAAGTCCGAGTGTATCAAGCCTGTGTCCTCAGTACCTTGCTCTACGGCAGCGAGGCCTGGACAACGTATGTCAGCCAAGAGCAACGTCTCAATTCATTCCATCTTCGCTGCCTCCGGAGAATCCTTGGCATCAGGTGGCAGGACCGTATCTCCAACACAGAAGTCCTCGAGGCGGCCAACATCCCCAGCTTATACACACTACTGAGTCAGCGGCGCTTGAGATGGCTTGGCCATGTGAGCCACATGGAAGATGGCAGGATTCCCAAAGACACATTGTACAGCGAGCTCGCCACTGGTATCAGACCCACCGGCCGTCCATGTCTCCGCTTTAAAGACGTCTGCAAACGCGACATGAAGTCCTGTGACATCGATCACAAGTCATGGGAGTCAGTTGCCAGCGTTCGCCAGAGCTGGCGGGCAGCCATAAAGGCGGGGCTAAAGTGTGGCGAGTCGAAGAGACTTAGCTGTTGGCAGGAAAAAAGATAGAAGCGCAAGGGGAGAGCCAACTGTGCAACAGCCCCGACAACCAACTTTATCTGCAGCGCCTGTGAAAGAGTCTGTCACTCTAGAATTGGCCTTATAGCCACTCCAGGCGCTGCTTCACAAACCACTGACCACCTCCTGGTGCATATCCATTGTCTCTCGAGACAAGGAGGTCAAAGAAGAAGAATATTCCTACCACATCCCACCTGTCCCTATATTCTCCTACCACCTACCTATACTAGGGGCAATTTACAATGGCCAATTTACCTACCAACCTGCAAGTCTTTTGGCTGTGGGAGGAAACTGGAGCACCCGGAGAAAACCCACACAGACACAGGGAGAACTTGCAAACTCCACACAGGCAGTACCCAGAATTGAACCCGGGTCGCTGGAGCTGTGAGGCTGCGGTGCTAACCAATGCGCCACTGTGCCAACTTCCTCTGCACTGATGTGCTGAGCTCCCCCATCATTGAGGATGAATATTTTGCATTTGTTTCTGTACTCATTGCTTGCTGTATGTACCATGCTGCCTGTATACTGGTGTACACACAGCCTGTGTATTTGCTGCCTTATAACAACCGACAATTCGGAGCGGGCGAGAGCATGTTTCCAGGTGACCTCATTATTCTCCAATCAGCTCTGAGTACTGATGATTGACATGGAGGAACAGTCAGTCAACAGCGAGTAAGGTGGGACAATAGTTTCCTCCCACTCACTTCCCCCAATCAGAGGCCGGAAGTGGATGATTGACAACAGGCATAAGCCAATGAGTGACGGAGGAGGCGTGAATAATTCAACATTGACGTCTGATCAATCCAATCGGATTGAGAACTGAAGTGACTGACGGACAAAATAACCCAATGAGATTATGAGTCTGTGGAATTGCCAGGAGAGAGAGCCCGGCCTTCCTCCGGGTAGCTCGGTCTGATTGGTTGCGTAGAAATGATTGATAGCTACTCCACCAATGGGCGGCGGTGCCGGGCTGAGAGAGCGGGGTGGGAGCGGAAGTGCGGGCCGCAGGCGGTGGGAGTGAGTGATTCCCGGAGCCGCGCAATGGGGAACCGGGGGATGGAGGATTTGATCCCGCTGGTCAACAAGCTGCAGGACGCCTTCAGCTCCATCGGTCAGAGCTGCAACCTCGACCTGCCGCAGATCGCCGTAGTGGGCGGACAGAGCGCCGGCAAAAGCTCGGTGCTGGAGAACTTCGTCGGCAGGTGGGAGGCCCAGGGGCGGGAGAGAGAGAGAGAGAGAGACAGGGTCCTGGGGGGGGGTGAGGGGGGGGAGAGAGAGAGAGACAGGGTCCTGGGGGGGGGTGAGGGGGGAGAGAGAGAGAGAGACAGGGTCCTGGGGGGGGGTGAGGGGGGAGAGAGAGAGAGAGACAGGGTCCTGGGGGGGGGTGAGGGGGGAGAGAGAGAGAGAGACAGGGTCCTGGGGGGGGGGTGAGGGGGGAGAGAGAGAGAGACAGGGTCCTGGGGGGGGGTGAGGGGGGAGAGAGAGAGAGAGACAGGGTCCTGGGGGGGGTGAGGGGGGGGAGAGAGAGAGAGACAGGGTCCTGGGGGGGGGTGAGGGGGAGAGAGAGAGAGAGACAGGGTCCTGGGGGGGGGTGAGGGGGAGAGAGAGAGAGAGACAGGGTCCTGGGGGGGGGGTGAGGGGGGAGAGAGAGAGAGACAGGGTCCTGGGGGGGGTGAGGGGGGAGAGAGAGAGAGACAGGGTCCTGGGGGGGGGTGAGGGGGGAGAGAGAGAGAGAGACAGGGTCCTGGGGGGGGGTGAGGGGGGAGAGAGAGAGAGAGACAGGGTCCTGGGGGGGGGTGAGGGGGGAGAGAGAGAGAGAGACAGGGTCCTGGGGGGGGGGTGAGGGGGGAGAGAGAGAGAGACAGGGTCCTGGGGGGGGGTGAGGGGGGAGAGAGAGAGAGACAGGGTCCTGGGGGGGGGGGTTGAGGGGGGGAGAGAGAGAGAGACAGGGTCCTGGGGGGGGTGAGGGGGGAGAGAGAGAGAGAGACAGGGTCCTGGGGGGGGGGTGAGGGGGGAGAGAGAGAGAGACAGGGTCCTGGGGGGGGGTGAGGGGGGAGAGAGAGAGAGAGACAGGGTCCTGGGGGGGGGGGGTTGAGGGGGGGGAGAGAGAGAGAGACAGGGTCCTGGGGGGGGGGGGAGAGAGAGAGAGACAGGGTCCTGGGGGGGGGGGTGAGGGGGGGGAGAGAGAGAGAGACAGGGTCCTGGGGGGGGGGTGAGGGGGGAGAGAGAGAGAGAGACAGGGTCCTGGGGGGGGGGGTTGAGGGGGGGGAGAGAGAGAGAGACAGGGTCCTGGGGGGGGGGGGTGAGGGGGGGGAGAGAGAGAGAGACAGGGTCCTGGGGGGGGGGGTGAGGGGGGGGGAGAGAGAGAGAGACAGGATCCTGGGGGGGGGTGAGGGGGGAGAGAGAGAGAGACAGGGTCCTGGGGGGGGGTGAGGGGGAGAGAGAGAGAGAGACAGGGTCCTGGGGGGGGGGGGGTTGAGGGGGGGGAGAGAGAGAGAGACAGGGTCCTGGGGGGGGGGGTGAGGGGGGGGGGAGAGAGAGAGAGACAGGGTCCTGGGGGGGGGGGTGAGGGGGGGGAGAGAGAGAGAGACAGGGTCCTGGGGGGGGGTGAGGGGGGGGAGAGAGAGAGAGACAGGGTCCTGGGGGGGGGTGAGGGGGAGAGAGAGAGAGACAGGGTCCTGGGGGGGGGGTGAGGGGGGGGAGAGAGAGAGAGACAGGGTCCTGGGGGGGGGGGGGGTGAGGGGGGGAGAGAGAGAGAGACAGGGTCCTGGGGGGGGGTGAGGGGGGAGAGAGAGAGAGACAGGGTCCTGGGGGGGGGGTGAGGGGGGGGAGAGAGAGAGAGACAGGGTCCTGGGGGGGGGGTGAGGGGGGGGAGAGAGAGAGAGACAGGGTCCTGGGGGGGGTGAGGGGGGAGAGAGAGAGAGAGACAGGGTCCTGGGGGGGGGCGTTGAGGGGGGGGGAGAGAGAGAGAGACAGGGTCCTGGGGGGGGGGGTGAGGGGGGGGAGAGAGAGAGAGACAGGGTCCTGGGGGGGGGGGTGAGGGGGGGGAGAGAGAGAGAGACAGGGTCCTGGGGGGGGGGGGGGTGAGGGGGGGGAGAGAGAGAGAGACAGGGTCCTGGGGGGGGGTGAGGGGGGAGAGAGAGAGAGAGACAGGGTCCTGGGGGGGGGGGGGTTGAGGGGGGGGAGAGAGAGAGAGACAGGGTCCTGGGGGGGGGTGAGGGGGGAGAGAGAGAGAGACAGGGTCCTGGGGGGGGGGTGAGGGGGAGAGAGAGAGAGACAGGGTCCTGGGGGGGGGGGTGAGGGGGGGAGAGAGAGAGAGACAGGGTCCTGGGGGGGGGGGTGAGGGGGGGGAGAGAGAGAGAGACAGGGTCCTGGGGGGGGGGGGTGAGGGGGGGGAGAGAGAGAGAGACAGGGTCCTGGGGGGGGGGGGGTGAGGGGGGGGAGAGAGAGAGAGACAGGGTCCTGGGGGGGGGTGAGGGGGGAGAGAGAGAGAGAGACAGGGTCCTGGGGGGGGGGGGGTTGAGGGGGGGGAGAGAGAGAGAGACAGGGTCCTGGGGGGGGTGAGGGGGGAGAGAGAGAGAGACAGGGTCCTGGGGGGGGGTGAGGGGGGAGAGAGAGAGAGACAGGGTCCTGGGGGGGGGGTGAGGGGGGGGGAGAGAGAGAGAGACAGGGTCCTGGGGGGGGGGTGAGGGGGGGGAGAGAGAGAGAGACAGGGTCCTGGGGGGGGTGAGGGGGGAGAGAGAGAGACAGGGTCCTGGGGGGGGTGAGGGGGGAGAGAGAGAGAGACAGGGTCCTGGGGGGGGTGAGGGGGGAGAGAGAGAGAGACAGGGTCCTGGGGGGGGGTGAGGGGGAGAGAGAGAGACAGGGTCCTGGGGGGGGGGGGTGAGGGGGGGGAGAGAGAGAGAGACAGGGTCCTGGGGGGGGGGGTGAGGGGGGGGAGAGAGAGAGAGACAGGGTCCTGGGGGGGGGGGGTGAGGGGGGGGAGAGAGAGAGAGACAGGGTCCTGGGGGGGGGGGGGTGAGGGGGGGGGAGAGAGAGAGAGACAGGGTCCTGGGGGGGGTGAGGGGGGAGAGAGAGAGAGACAGGGTCCTGGGTGAGGGGGGGAGAGAGAGAGAGACAGGGTCCTGGGGGGGGGTGAGGGGGGGGAGAGAGAGAGAGACAGGGTCCTGGGGGGGGGGGGGTGAGGGGGGGGAGAGAGAGAGAGACAGGGTCCTGGGGGGGGTGAGGGGGAGAGAGAGAGAGACAGGGTCCTGGGGGGGGGGGTGAGGGGGGGGAGAGAGAGAGAGACAGGGTCCTGGGGGGGGGGGGGGGTGAGGGGGGGGAGAGAGAGAGATACAGGGTCCTGGGGGGGGGGTGAGGGGGGGGAGAGAGAGAGAGACAGGGTCCTGGGGGGGGGGTGAGGGGGGAGAGAGAGAGACAGGGTCCTGGGGGGGGGTGAGGGGGGAGAGAGAGAGACAGGGTCCTGGGGGGGGGTGAGGGGGGAGAGAGAGAGACAGGGTCCTGGGGGGGGGGTGAGGGGGGAGAGAGAGAGAGACAGGGTCCTGGGGGGTGAGGGGGAGAGAGAGAGACAGGGTCCTGGGGGGGGGTGAGGGGGGAGAGAGAGAGAGAGAGACAGGGTCCTGGGGGGGGGTGAGGGGGGAGAGAGAGAGAGAGAGACAGGGTCCTGGGGGGGGGTGAGGGGGGAGAGAGAGAGAGACAGGGTCCTGGGTGGGGTGTGAGGGGGAGAGAGAGAGAGACAGGGTCCTGGGGGGGGGGTGAGGGGGGAGAGAGAGAGAGACAGGGTCCTGGGGGGGGGGGGTGAGGGGGGAGAGAGAGAGAGACAGGGTCCTGGGGGGTGAGGGGGGAGAGAGAGAGAGACAGGGTCCTGGGGGGTGAGGGGGGGGGGAGAGAGAGAGACAGGGTCCTGGGGGTGAGGGGGGGGGGGAGAGAGAGAGACAGGGTCTGGGGGGTGAGGGGGGGGGGGGAGAGAGAGAGACAGGGTCTGGGGGGTGAGGGGGGAGAGAGAGAGAGACAGGGTCCTGGGGGGTGAGGGGGGAGAGAGAGAGACAGGGTCCTGGGGGGGGTGAGGGGGGAGAGAGAGAGAGAGACAGGGTCCTGGGGGGGGGTGAGGGGGGTGAGAGAGAGAGAGACAGGGTCCTGGGGGGGGTGAGGGGGGAGAGAGAGAGAGAGACAGGGTCCTGGGTGGGGGGTGGGTGAGAGAAAGAGACAGGGTCCTGGGGGGGGGGGGGGGTGAGGGGGGAGAGAGAGAGGGTCCTGGGGGGTGAGGGGTGAGAGAGAGAGAGAGAGACAGGGTCCTGGGGGTGAGGGGGGGGGGAGAGAGAGAGAGACAGGGTCCTGGGGGGGGTGAGGGGGGAGAGAGAGAGAGACAGGGTCCTGGGGGGGTTGAGGGGGGAGAGAGAGAGACAGGGTCCTGGGGGGGGGGGGGTGAGGGGGGAGAGAGAGAGAGACAGACAGGGTCGTGGGGGGGGGTGAGGGGGGAGAGAGAGAGAGACAGGGTCCTGGGGGGGGGTGGTGAGGGGGGAGAGAGAGAGAGACAGGGTCCTGGGGGTGGGTGAGGGGGGAGAGAGAGAGAGACAGGGTCCTGGGGGGGAGGGTGGGGGTGAGGGGGGAGAGAGAGAGAGACAGGGTCCTGGGGGGGGTGAGGGGGGAGAGAGAGAGACAGGGTCCTGGGGGGGGGGGGGGGTGAGGGGGGAGAGAGAGAGGGTCCTGGGGGGTGAGGGGTGAGAGAGAGAGAGAGAGAGACAGGGTCCTGGGGGGTGAGGGGGGGGGGAGAGAGAGAGAGACAGGGTCCTGGGGGGGGTGAGGGGGGAGAGAGAGAGAGACAGGGTCCTGGGGGGGGTTGAGGGGGGAGAGAGAGAGAGACAGGGTCCTGGGGGGGGGGGGGGGGTGAGGGGGGAGAGAGAGAGAGACAGACAGGGTCGTGGGGGGGGGGGGTGAGGGGGGAGAGAGAGAGAGACAGGGTCCTGGGGGGGGTTTGGTGAGGGGGGAGAGAGAGAGAGACAGGGTCCTGGGGGGTGGGTGAGGGGGGAGAGAGAGAGAGACAGGGTCCGGGGGGGGGGGGGGGGGGGTTTGGTGAGGGGGGAGAGAGAGAGGGACAGGGTCCTGGGGGGTGGGAGTGAGGGGGGAGAGAGAGAGAGACAGTGTCCTGGGGGGGGGTGAGGGGGGAGAGAGAGAGAGAGAGAGAGACAGGGTCCTGTGGGGGGTGAGGGGGGAGAGAGAGAGAGAGACAGGGTCCTGGGGGAGAGAGCGAGAGAGAGAGAGACAGGGTCCTGGGGGGTGAGGGGGGAGAGAGAGAGACAGGGTCCTGGAGGGTGAGGGCGGTGAGAGAGAGACAGGGTCCTGGGGGGGGGGGGGGGTGTGAGGGGGGAGAGAGAGAGAGACAGGGTCCTGGGGGGTGAGGGGGGAGAGAGAGAGAGACAGGTCCTGGGGTGGGGTGAGGGGGGAGAGAGAGAGAGACAGGGTCCTGGGGGGGGTGAGGGGGGAGAGAGAGAGAGACAGGGTCCTGGGGGGGGGTGAGGGGGGAGAGAGAGAGAGACAGGGTCCTGGGGGGGTGAGGGGGGGGAGAGAGAGAGAGACAGGGTCCTGGGGGGGGAGGTGAGGGGGGAGAGAGAGAGAGAGAGAGAGAGACAGGGTCCTGGGGGGAGAGAGCGAGAGAGAGACAGAGACAGGGTCCTGGGGGGGTGAGGGGGGAGAGAGAGAGACAGGGTCCTGGGGGGTGAGGGCGGTGAGACAGGGTCCTGGGGGGGGGGTGAGGGGGGAGAGAGAGAGAGACAGGGTCCTGGGGGGTGAGGGGGGGGAGAGAGAGAGACAGGGTCCTGGAGGGTGAGGGGGGAGAGAGAGAGACAGGGTCCTGGGGGGGGGGGGTGAGGGGGGAGAGAGAGAGAGACAGGGTCCTGGGGGGTGAGGGGGGAGAGAGAGAGAGACAGGGTCCTGGGGGGTGAGGGGGGGGAGAGAGAGAGAGACAGGGTCCTGGGGGGTGAGGGGGGAGAGAGAGAGAGAGACAGGGTCCTGGGGGGTGAGGGGGGTAGAGAGAGACAGGGTCCTGGGGGGGGGTGAGGGGGAGAGAGAGAGAGAGACAGGGTCCTGGGGGGTGAGGGGGGAGAGAGAGAGACAGGGTCCTGGGGGGTGAGAGAGAGAGAGAGAGAGAGACAGGGTCCTGGGGGGTGGGGGTGAGGGGGGAGAGAGAGAGACAGGGTCCTGGGGGGTGAGGGGGGAGAGAGAGAGAGAGACAGGGTCCTGGGGGGTGAGGGGGGAGAGAGAGAGAGAGAGAGAGAGAGAGACAGGGTCCTGGGGGGTGAGGGGGGAGAGAGAGAGAGAGACAGGGTCCTGGGGGGGGGGTGAGGGGGGAGAGAGAGCGAGACAGGGTCCTGGGGGGTGAGGGGGGAGAGAGAGAGACAGGGTCCTGGGGGGGTGAGGGGGGAGAGAGAGAGAGAGAGAGAGACAGGGTCCTGGGGGGTGAGGGGGGAGAGAGAGAGAGAGAGAGAGACAGGGTCCTGGGGGGTGAGGGGGGAGAGAGAGAGAGAGAGAGAGAGAGACAGGGTCCTGGGGGGTGAGGGGGGAGAGAGAGAGAGAGACAGGGTCCTGGGGGGGTGGTGAGGGGGGAGAGAGAGCGAGACAGGGTCCTGGGGGGTGAGGGGGGAGAGAGAGACGGGACTGTGAGGGAGGGGGAGAGAGAGAGACGCGGCTGAGCGGGGGGAAGAGAGAGAGAGAGAGAGAGAGAGAGAGACGGGCTAGGGGGAAGAGAGAGAGCCGGGGCTCGGGGGAAGAGAGAGAGGGAGGGGGGCATGGATAGGGGGGAGGAGAGAGAGAGAGAGCGGGAGGCGGAGGGATGGCTTTTGGGGGAGAGAGAGAGGGGAGGACAGGGCAAGGGGGGAAGGGAGGGAAAGGGGGTGGACACGGATTGGGGGGGGGAGAGAGAGAGACAGGGCTGGGGGGTAGAGAGCGCGAGACGGGCTGGGGGGGGTGGAAAAGAGAGACGGGGCTAGGGGGAAGAGAGAGGGAGAAAGAGAGAGAGAGGGACGGGGAGAGGGAGAGAGAGAGAGAGAGACGGGGCTGGGGGGTAGAGAGCGCGAGACGGGCTGGGGGCGGTGGAAAAGAGAGAGAGTGAGACGGGGCTACTGGGAAGAGAGGGGGAGAAAGAGAGAGAGAGAGGGACGGGGATAGGTGAGTGGGAGAGAGTGGAACGGGGGTTGGGGGGGCAAGAGAGAGAGGAACGGACGGGGATAGGGGAGAGGGAGTAACGGGGGTAGGGTCGAGAGAGACGGGGCGCGCGGGGCTGTGAAAGAGGCGAGACATGGGACGCATGGGTGTGCTTGGAAATTATTTTGAGCCAGGTAATGTCAGAAGCTGTAACTTGTTTTGAGCAGCCAGTGTTTTGTGTGAAACTGGGGAATGTGCTTTGACCCCCACCGAGTGTGCCTTGGCCGTCGACAGTACAGGGGTCATTGGGCGCGTGACAATCAGTATTTTGGGTATTGGAGAGACAACATCCCAATTTGCAACGAAGACCCAAGTATGAGTGTGGATAACTGAAGAAGATTTTGAGCTCCTTCAGGACGACTAGTGTGAAGTGATTCATTTTGGTAGAAAGTACAAGGAAAGGCAATATAAATTAAATGGAACAATTCTAAATGGGCTGCAGGAGCAGAGGGACTTGGGGGTATATGTGCACAAATCATTTAAGGTTGCAGGGCAGGTTGGGAAAGTGGTTAATAAAGCATCTTGGATTTTGGGCTTTGTCAATAGGGCCATGCAGTACAAGAACAAGGATGTTATGATAAACCTGTATAAATCACTGGTTTGGCTTCAACTGGAGTATTTTATCCAGTTAGGGCACCACACTTCAGGAAGGATGTGAAGGCTTTAGAGAGGGTGCAGAGAAGATTCCTGGCAATAGTTCCAGGGCTGAGGGATTTCAGTTGCAGGGATAGATTGGAGAAGCTGGGCTGTTCTCCTTGGGAAAGAGAAGGTTGAGAGGAGATTTGTTAGCTGTGTTCAGAATCATGAGCGCTCAGATTTACAAGAATGTTGCCAGGGTTTGAAAATTGCAGCCATGAGGAAAGATTGGATAGGCTAGGGTTTTTTTTTTAGAACAGAGGAGGCTGAGGGGTACAAAATTGAGGGGCCTCGATAGAGTAGACAGGCAGGACCTGTTTCCCCTCGTGGAGAGGTCAATTACCAGGGGGCACAGGTATAAGGTGATTGATGGGATTAAAGGGGACACGAGGAAAAACTTTTTCTCCCAGAGGGTGGTGAGTGTCTGGAATTCACTGCTTGGATCAGCGGTGGAGGCAGAAACCCTCAACTCTTTTAAATGGTACCTGGACCTGCACCTGAAGTGCTGTAACCTGCAAGGCTATGGACCAGGTGCTGGAAGCTGAGATTAGATTCGGCGGCTAGTTTTTTCGGCCAGCACGGACACGACGTGCTGAATGGCCTCCTTCTGTGCTGTAATTTTTCTATGGTCTGAACAGAGTAGATGTGGCAAAACTATTCCCATTAGCAGATGGGCCGAGAACTCGAGGGCACAGATTTAAAATAATTGGTGAAACAAGCAGCGGCAACATGAGGAAAAGCTTTTTTACTCAGCGAGTGGTTAAGATGTGGAATGCGGTGCTTGAGAGTGTGGTGGAGGCAGATTTAATTGTGGCTTTCAAAAGAGAACTCTCTGAAGAGAAAAATTTGCAGGGATATGGGGAAATGGCGGGTGAGTTGGTGTTGCAGAGCGCTGGCACAGACATGACGGGCTGAATGGCCTCTTGTGCTGTAACCGTTCTGACAGGCGCACACACAAATTGGTAGAACTTTAAATGAAATAGAAGAACAGAGACTTGAGGTTCGATGGTTCAGAAAGGGTGTTCTAGCCTTGGCAAGGGTGTGGCAGAGATCCAGTGAAATTATCCCAGGAATGAGTGGCTTCTGTTAGAAGCAACGATGAGCAGGTAAATAGGTGTCTAAAATGATTAGGGGTAACAACAGTGAAAGTAGGCTAACTATGTCCACAGACTGATGGATTGGTAACATGGCATGTATTTAAGATCATAAGTTTGAAAGGAGAGGTTACAGATTGCTTTGGTGTATTCAAGACTTAAAATCCCTCTTCTCATTTCTCCAGATCTGACTTTGCTCCTCTCATATTGCTCAACTCCATCTCAGGAGCTGTCACTTCTCAGCTGGTCCTCTGCTGTCTCAAATATATCCTTGTTTAATGTTGGGCTTGCTGCTGCTTTGGGCAGTGCCCAGGAAGAGATTCTGTTGATAAAAGAAGGCTTAATGAATTTCTGGTTGATAACAGGAAATTGACAGAGGAGGATTGAGTGTTGAGCAAAGCCCATGAGAAGGCCATGCTGGGAAGGAATGAGCTGTAAGGTGTAAACTGCAGCAATTGGAGCTCAGCAGCAGTTTTTTCCCCCTACTGGTGTAGCCTGTTCCCTGTTCGCTTGAATTCATAGCCTGGGGGATTGGATTGGGCAACATTGACAGATGCTGCACAGTGGCCTACACTGAGGTTTGCATGGGCCTGCTCTAGGTGTGAGGGGAGTAACAACTTGTGATGGGGCAATGTAGTGCAGTGGGGAAGGGGCTTTGGCGTGGGGCGGAGGAGTTTTGGCTGTGGCAGTGGGTTTAGTGGTGAGGCAAGGGAGGGATTAGTATTGGTCAGGCTGCTCAAGGAGCAAGAGGTCCATTTGAACATGAATATCCATTAACAGAGCAGAGCGGGATGTGGCTTTTGTGGTAATATTGTTATTGATCAACAGCAGCCGTGGCAAATGTTACACCGCATTCTGAGCAAACTGTTGGTTATATACTGTCCATTGGTGAACGAAGCCATGTAACAGTCTGTACAGGGATTAAACTCCCCCCACGTGCACACTTAGCCGCAGCCTCACGCTCCCCCATCCCCACATCCACTCTCACTCGTGGCCTCCTCCCCACATCACTCAAGTTGTACTGTCAGAGGAAGGGTGTCATAAACCAAGTTCTGCCCAGTACTGCTTCCTCTTAATTTGTTTTGTAGCTTCTGAAGTCTAGTTACTGAGTGGGTAATAACCATGTACAGTGTAGAATGATGAGTATTTTGAGAGTAAGGGGGTAATACACTCCTGATTCTGTACTGTACATGTTGTTATCGGGAGCACAGGGACAATATAACTCTTGTTCTGTACTGCATCAGGGAGTGTGTTCTCGCCTACCTGATGCTCCTCGTAGAGGTGTCCAGTCACTTCTGATTGGTGATGGTCATGAATTGCCAATCAGTGCAAGAAATGCTCATTGCTTTCTCTTTTCAGGGATTTCCTTCCTCGTGGCTCTGGAATTGTCACTCGCCGGCCGCTCGTTCTGCAGCTCATCAATGCAAAGACAGGTAAATGTGTCTCTGGGTATTGCTGTGGTTTGTGGCAGCAGTGTGTGCGACTGTTCAGTAACTTATAACTGTAGTCCAGATTGCTTGAAGTCTAGTTGGGCCCTCACAAATAAACAGTGCGCCCAACATGGTGTTCCCTCTAATGCACAATCGATGCTCTGATCCCCATATCGGTGTCTCTAGAAACAATCTAATTTTATTATGACACACAATCGGTGTAACTTTGATGTTTTGGAAGGGCTGGAGTCCTCGTGTTTATCTGTAGAGTCCTAAATTCTATTAGAGTTCGCATTGTACTTGGGCTCAAACTGCAGCTGTGTAATGGTTTGCTTCGTCCTGCAGAACATGCCGAGTTTCTGCACTGCAAAGGGAAGAAATTTACGGATTTTGATGAGGTTCGGCAGGAAATTGAAGCTGAGACAGACAGAGTTACAGGGAGCAATAAAGGAATCTCATCAATTCCCATCAACCTGAGAGTACATTCTCCACATGGTGAGTGGGATCTTCAAACTGCTCGAGCCAGGTCTAGGAGGTGAAGATTGAGACCTTGCAGAATAGGAGTGATGTCCAGAAGCTGTGATTTCCCTCTCTTTATTGTGTTGTCACTAATTCAATAAGTAAGGTGGGTGGGGCGGGGGGGTGGTGGGGTGCGGAAGGTGTAAACTCCAGAATCTGCAATAAGCCTGGAGGAGCAGTGTCAACAGGTAGTCACAGCTATAACTGTGCTGCTTTTTGGAATCCCAATGACTGCAGCCTTGGGAGTTCAGGGTTTTGTGGTCCTTGGGTTGAGTGTGTCACACCAGGACAGAAGGGTGCAAGCAGAACCAAACCAGCTCTCACCTGGTCCCAGCTCCTGTCACTGCACAAACAATGCCAAGCTTTCCAGAAGCTCACTTGGATCTGCCAATAATTCAAGCCTGCACCTGCTGAGTGAGAAACGTTATCTGTGTTATCAGGTGAGGACAGGATCAGGCTCAGTATTTTGCAGGAATAGTATTTTTTTTTCTCGCTGTGTTTGGCTGTTTGTAATTATTGGTCCCAATTCAGCCTTCCCACTTGCCTTTCTCTTAGTTTTAAATCTGACGTTGATTGACTTACCGGGTATCACCAAGGTGCCAGTTGGTGACCAGCCAGCTGATATTGAACACCAGATCAAGGAAATGATCATGCAGTTTATCAGCAAAGAAAACTGCCTCATCCTTGCTGTTACTCCAGCAAACTCGGACCTTGCCAACTCAGATGCACTAAAGATTGCCAAGGAGGTTGACCCACAAGGTAAGAAGTCTGTTTGTCGTGTTGTTCCAGTATTCCTGCTCTCCAAGGATGGAGACTGGGTTGGATGGACAGCTATCACTTCTGGAAAAACAGCAGTGTTCTTGAAGTGACTGTAAAGTGAGCTGTAGACTTGCAATTGCACCAGGTCCAGATCTACCTGCCGTGTCTTGCTTATTTACTGAGCAAAAATTAAACACGTTGGGAGAAATTTCAAATTCTAACGAGAGGAGAGAAATATCTCAGCCTCGGGAATGTGCAGCAGTTTATTTCTGTGTTGTGGCTGCATTCGTGGAGCGCAACATCACACAAGTATCCCGAGGCTGTGATACATTCTCACTAACTAACATGTCAATGTTGGGCTGACTGACTTTTGTGACCAGAATGCCCTAAATAACTTTACCTGAGGTTATAAGCTAAAATATACATGTGGTTGTTGATTATGGAACTGAAAATGATGTTTAACAGCTCTTACCAAAGTCACAAATGACATCCTATGTGACTGTCACAAAGGCAAACTTTACCTCCTCGCAGCCTCTGATGCAGTTGACTACATCCTCCTCTAGAGCCTCTCCACTGTTGTCTAGCTGGGTGGGACTGCTCTCACCTGGTTCTATTGTTATCGATCTAATCGTAGCCAGAGAATCATTTGCAATAGCTTCTCTTCCTGTTCCCACACTGTTACTTTGGGTGCCCGAAGGGTCGGCCCTTGGCTCCCTCCTATTTCTCATCTACATGCTGCTCCTCGGTGATATCATCCAAAAGCACAGTGTTAGTTTTCACATGTATGCTGACAACACTGAGCTTGACCTCATCACCACCTCTCTCTGCTCCTTCACTGTTGCTAAATTATTGTACTGCTTTTCTGACATTCAATACTGAATGAGCAGAAATTTTCTTCAGTTAAATATTGGCAAGACTGAAGCCATTGCTTTCGATTCCCACTCCAAACTCCGTTCCCTAGCTGCTGGCTCCATGCTTCTCCCTGCAACAGTCTGAGATTAAGCAAGCTTGTTTGCAACCTCCGTGTCACATTTGACCCCAAGATGAGCTCCCAACCTCATCCGTGCAGTCACAAAGACTGTCTATTTCCACATTGCCTTCATTACCTTTTGGTTTGATTATTCCAACACAGTCCTGGCTGGTCTCCCACATTCTACTCGTATCGTAACTTGCATCAAGTCCTGTTCACCTATCACCCCTGTGCTCGTTGATCGACATTGGCTCCTGGTTAAGCAATGTCTTGATTTTAAAATTCTCATCCTTGTTTTCAAATCTCTCCATGGCCTTGTCCCTCCCTATCTCTATAATCTCCTCCAGCCCCACAATGCTCCAAGATATCTTCTCCCCTCTAATTCTGGCCTCTTGTGCATCCCTGATTTTAATCACTCCACCATTGGTGGCTGCACCTTCAGCTGCCTTGGCCCTAAGCTCTGGAATTGCTTCCCGACACCTCTGTCTTTCTACATCGCTTTCCTCTTTTAAGACTGCTTAAAACCTACCTCTTTGACCAAGCTTTTGGTCATCTCACCTAATATCATCTTACGTGGCTCGGTGTCATATTTTGTTTTACAATGCTCCTGTGAAGTACTTTGGGAAGTTTACTTATGTTAAAGGTGTGAAATAATTATAAGTTGGGTTGTCCTCTCTGCACAGGTTTGAGGGTCATTGGTGTGATCACGAAGCTGGATCTGATGGATGAAGGGACCGATGCCCGGGATATACTGGAAAACCGGCTCCTGCCTCTTCGCAGGGGTAAGTTCAGCACAGGCCATTCAGCCCAGTTGGTCAATGCTGGTGTTTATGCTCTACACAAACCTCCTCCCACCTTTTATTTTCGCTTCATCAGCATACCTTCGATTCCTTTGTCCCTCATGTCCTTCCCCTTATGCATCTGTATCGCACAACACAAGTGTCAGGCAATGTCCATCTCCAACAAGAGAGAATCTGACCATCTCCCCATGACATTCAATGGCTTTAACATCGCTGAATCCCCACTATCAACATCCTCGGGGTTATAATTGACCAGAAACTGAACTGGACCAGCCTGTGGCTACAAGAGCAGGTCAAAGGCTAGGAGTCCTGTGGCGAGTAAC
Organism: Heterodontus francisci; assembly: GCF_036365525.1. Taxonomy (NCBI): domain Eukaryota; kingdom Metazoa; phylum Chordata; class Chondrichthyes; order Heterodontiformes; family Heterodontidae; genus Heterodontus; species Heterodontus francisci. The sequence goes on from NC_090413.1 coordinate 31,044,415, forward strand.
TCACCAGACTCCCCAAAGCCTGTCTACTGTCTACAAGGCACAAGTCAGGAGTGTGATGGAATACTCTCCACTTGCCTGGATTAGCGTAGCTCCAACAACACTCAGGAAGCTCAACACCATCCAGGACAAAGCAGCCCACTTGATTGGCACCCCATCCACAAATATTCACTTCCTCCACCACCGACGCACAGTGACAGCAGTGTGTCCATCTACAAGATGCACTGCAGCAACTCGCCAAGGCTCCTTCGACAGCACTTCCCAAACCCGCGATCCCTTCCACATAGAAGGATGAGGGCAGCAGATGCATGGGAACACCACCACCTGCAAGTTCCCCTCCAAGTCACACACCATCGTGACTTGGAAATATATTGCTGTCCCCTCACTGATGCTGGGTCGGAATCCTGGCACTCCTCCCTAACAGCACATTGGGTGTACCTGCACCAGATGGACTGCAGAGGTTTAAGAAGGCAGCTCACCACCACCTTAGAATCATATAAAGTTTATGGCACAGAAAGAGGCCACTTGGCCACCTTCTCAAAGGCAATTAAGGATGGGCAACAAATGCTGGCCTGGCCTAGCCAGCAGAGCCCACATCCCATGAAATGAATAAAAGAAACAGCTCTGCAACTTTGTGTGATAATGAATTTCACATTCCTACCATTCTCTTGTTTAAGAAGCTTCTTTTGCATTCCTTTTTGGATTTATTTGTGACTGTCTTCTATTTATGGCCCCGATTCTGGCCTTGGCCACAGTGGAAACATCATCTCTACACCTATCCTATCGAACCTCTTCATAATCTTAAAGACCAGTGGGAGTCATTCTAAAAGGAAATAGTGAGAGTTCAGGACCAACATGTTCCCGTAAAGATGAAGGGTGGGACCAACAAGTCCAGGGAACCCTGGATGTTAAGGGATATGGAGGAGTGGATAAGGGAAAAAAAGGAGGCTTATGGCAGATTCAGGTGGCTGAAAACCGCGCAGGCCCTAGAGTATAGAAAGTGCAGGGGGGTACTTAAAAAGTAATTCCGGGAGCGAAGAGGGGGCGCATGAAAAACACTGGCAGGCAAGATAAAGGAAAATCCCAAGGCATTTTCAAAGTATATTAAGGGCAAGAAGATAACCAGGAAAAGAGTAAGGCTCATTAGGGACCAAAGTGGCAATCTGTGTGTGAAGCCAAAGGACGTAAGTGAGGTTTTAAATGATTACTTTTCATCTGTGTTCATTATGGAGAAGGACGATGTAGAGGTGTAGCGATCAGGGAGGGAGATTGTGATATATTTGAACAAATGAGCATTGAAAGGGAGGAGGTATTAGCGGTTTTAGTGGGCTTAAAAGTGTAAAATCCCCAGACCTCGATGCGATGTATCCCAGGCTGTAATGTGAGGCAAGGGAGTAGATAGCAGGGGCTCTGACACAAATTTTCAAATCGTCTCTGGCCACAGGAGAGGTGCCAGAGGATTGGAGGACAGCGAATGTGGTACCATTATTCAAGAAGGGTAGCAGGGATAGATTAGGTAATTACAGACCAGTGAGTCCAACATCAGTGGTTGGGAAACTATTGGAAAAATTCTGAGGGACAGGATTAATCTCCATTTGGAGAGGCAGGGATTAATCAAGGATAGTCAGCCTGGCTTTGTCAAGGGGGAGATTATGTCCAACAAACTTGATTGAATTTTTTGAGGGTTCCCTGGACTTGTTGGTCAAGATGTGTAAATGAGGGTAAAGCAGTTGATGTAGTCTACATGGGCTTCAGTGAGGCTTTTGATAAGGTCCTGCATGGGAGATTGGTTAAGAAGGTAAGAGCCCATGGGTTCCAGGGCAATTTGGCAAATTGGATTCAAAATTGTCTTAGTGGCAGGAGGCAGAGGGTGATCGTCGAGGGTTGTTTTTGTGATTGGAAGCCTGTGACCAGTGGTGTACCACAGGGATCGGTGCTGGGACCCTTGCTGTTCGTAGTTACATTAATGATTTAGATGTGAATATGGGAGGTATGATCAGTAAGTTGGCAGATGACACGAAAATTGGTGGTGTTGTAAATAGTGAGGAGCAAAGCCTTAGATTACAGGACAATATAGATGGGCTGGTAAAATGGGTGGAGCAGTGGCAAATGGAATTTAATCCTGAGAAGTGTGAGGTGATGCATTTTGGAAGGACTAACAAGGCAAGGGAATATACAATGGATGGTAGAACCCTAGGAAGTACAGAGGGTCAAAATAAAGGCCTGCTACCTGACCCGAACCCGATGGGACCCAACTTCGGGTCGGTCCGGGTTGGGCCAAACACACACGGTAAGTGCTCTGCTGGTAAGTATTAAAATTTTAAAAACTTCCCTGAGGTGGGAGTCTGGGACGTCAAGTAGGGAAACTGAGTCTGCAAAGTGAGCGAGTGACGTCTCTATGACATCATCATGCACACGCTGCAGCTTCCTGGAGGTTCCGAGTCGGAAAGTAAGTAAAGGGGTGGTCGGGGGCGGGGCAAAATTGGAGGGACTCTGGTTGGATTCGGGTCAGCTGTGGTTCGTTCGGGTCGGGTTCTTTTTCCCCGACCTGAGAGGCCTTTAGGTCAGAGGGACCTTGCTGTACTTGTCCATAGATCACTGAAGGCTGCAGCACAGGTAGATAAGGTGGTTAGGAAGGCATATGGGATACTTGCCTTTATTAGCCGAGGCATAGAATATAAAAGCAGGGAGGTTATGATGGAGATGTATAAAACGCTAGTTAGGCCACAGCTGGAGGACTGTGTACAGTTCTGGTCACCACACTATAGGAAGGATGCAATTTCACTGGAGAGGGTGCAGAGGAGATTCACCAGGATGCTGCCTGGACTGGAGCATTTCAGCTATGAAGAGAGACTGAAAAGGCTAGGGTTGTTTTCCTGAGAGCAGAGAAGGCTGAGGCGGGGGGGACCTGATTGAGATGTAGTAAATTTTGAGGGGCATAGATAGGGTAGATAGGAAGAAACTTTTTGCCTTAACGGAGGTGTCAATAACCAGGTGGCATAGATTTAAGACCAGGGGCAGGAGGTTTAGAGGGGATTTGAGGAAAAACTTTTGCACCCAGAAGGTGGGTTGGAATCTGGAACACACTGCCTGAAGGGATGGTAGAGGCAGGAACCCTCACAACATTAAAGAAGTATTTAGATGAGCACTTGAAACGCCATAGCATTCAAGGCTACGGGCCAAGTGCTGTAAAATGGGATTAGAAGATAGGTGGTTTTTGGCGGGCATGAACACGATGGGCTGAAGGGCCTGTTTCTGTGCTGTATAACTGACTTCTATCAGGTCACCCCTCAGTCTTTTTTGTAAAAAAAAATTGCCAGCCTTTTCAATCTTTCCTGATAACTATAATCTCTCAGTGCTCGTAAATTTTTTGCACCTTCTGCAGTGCCTCGATATCCTCAATGTGCCTGACACTTCCCAACAGATGAACAATGGCGGGCATGTAAAGACCCTGTCCATCCAGCCTGACCCACACAATTGATACCTTGTGTATTGCAATCTACGCGTTCACTGCCCCACCCAAACCATGTGATCTCCTGGGAGAACCAGATATAAACCAAGGCCAATTTGGGGTGAAAATATCTGGGAAATTTCTCTCACCCATCTGTTGGATTGAAATTGGTCTTGGAGATCACTCTGGCTTTGAAATCTCAGCTGTACCTACCTTTGTAAGAGGTGATGTCTGCCCCGGAAACTAATCCTGCTCTTGCTTGATCGAATTCAGCAAATTGACCTTCACTGCACAAGGCAGCCTGTTCTAGAGATTTACTATTCTCTGGAAAAAGAACCACCTCCAGGGTGTTCATTGAGTATATTCAAAGCTGAGTTAGACAGATATGGGAGTCAAGGGTTATGGGGAGTCAGGCAGGAATGTGGAGATAAGGCTGCAATCAGATCAGCCATGATCTTATTGAATGGCAGAGCAGACTGGAGTAGAGCATGGCGATCTGACCCGGACCCGACGACATGTGTCGGGGTCAGGTCACTTCCGGGTCCGGCATTTGGTGTTGGGTCTGGCTGGATCGGACACAGTGACAGCCAGGATGTCAAGGTGGGAAACACTCCGCACTAGTCTGCAGTGAGCAATTCCATCCAAGGTAGAGCACACCTCTTCAATAAAGTTGATTATATTCCGGTGGTCGGATCGGGCGCGGGGAAAAATGAAAGGACTCGGGTCTGATGTGCTTCTGTCGGGCTTGGGTCGGGTTTCATTTGCAGATCCGAGCAGGCCTTTAGACTGGAGGGGCCGAATGGCCTACTCCTATTTCGCATCATCTTATACAACTTAAAATTTAGTCTCCTGTCCTCCCTAACCTATTTAACTGAAACAAACCTTCAGATAGATCTCAATCTATTCCCATGAACTTCGAAATCTACATCAGATCACCCCTAAGTCTGTGCTTCTCTAAAATGTAGAATTCAAACTCTTTTAGCCTATCTTGATAATTAAGATAATCTTTTGGGAAATTAGTCTAATGGCTATCAAATAAACCCTTTCCAAACCTCATTATCACCTGCCATGTGAGGAGACAAAACTGGACACAATATTCCAACTGAAGCCTGACCAAGGTCTTGTACAAGGACAAGATAGTCTGCCCCGCCTTATCAATTGTTCAATAAATGCAGCCCAACACCCTTATTGCTCGAGCTATTGCTCATGATACTCTACAGCAGTATGCACTAGAGTAACTAGATCTTCCTGTTTGCACCTTTAATGTTTATCCTGAAGAGTGTATGAAGTTGAGCATTCGCTCTGTCCACATGCATTACGCTGCACTTACCCATATTAAACATCTGCCAGTTATGAGTTCAATTTTCTAACACATTAAAATCCACTTGAAGTAGTTGAGCATCATCTACTGCCACAGATCTTAGTCCCATCTGCAAGTTTGCAGATTGTGCCCCCTAAACCTACGCCATTAATAAAAATAGTAACAGCAACGGCTCCAACATTGACTTCATCCTACCAGCCAGTTCCCAATCCAGCTCAATATATTACCACTAATACTGAAGACTGTATTCTTGCAGAGAAGTCTCTTGTGTGGTACCTTGTCCAAAGCTTTTTGGAAGTCTTAGTCGGGCTTCCTTCATTGACCATCTTGGTGACTTATTCAAAAAAACAATTAGATTTGTAAGACATTGACATTTTGGGTGTCCCTAAATGTCCCCCTATATCCAGATAATATATTTTTAAAATTCTTTCATGGGATGTGGGCGTTGCTGGCAAGGCCAGCATTTGGTGCCCATCCCTAATTGTCCTTGAACTGAGTGGTTTGCTAGGGCCTTTCAAAGGGCAGTTAAGAGTCAACCACATTGCTGAGCGTCTGGAGTCACATGTAGGCCAGACAGGGTAAGGACGGCAGATTTCCTTCCCGAAAGGACATTAGAAAAGCAGATGGGTTTTTGTGTCAATCAGTAGTCTCATGGCACCAGAACTGAGACTAGCTTTAATTCCAGATTTTTTTTACTAATTAATTGAATTTAAATTCCACCAGCTGCTGTTGTGAGACTTCATCCTGTCTCTGCAGGACTTTAGCCTGGGCCTCTGGATTACTAGTCCAGTGACATTACCACTAACCCATACTGTACCAGCCCTGAGTGTGTTTAGGACAGTGTAGACTCTGTATATAATTCATACTGTACCAGCCCTGGGAGTGTTGAGGACAGTGTAGACTCTGTATATAATTCATACTGTACCAGCCCTGAGTGTTTAGGACAGTGTAGACTCTGTATATAATTCATACTGTACCAGCCCTGGGACTGTTCAGGACAGTGTAGACTCTGTATATAATTCATACTGTACCAGCCCTGAGAGTGTTTAGGACAGTGTATACTCGATATAACCTGTGCTGACCGAGCCCTGGGAGTGTTTAGGACAGTGTAGACTCTGTATATAACTCATACTGGACCAGCCCTGGGAGTGTTTAGAACAGTGTAGACTCTGTATATAACTCATACTGTACCAGCCCTGAGCGTGTTTAGGACAGTGTAGACTCTGTATATAATTCATACTGTACCAGCCCTGGGAGTGTTGAGGACAGTGTAGACTCTATATATAATTCATACTGTACCAGCCCTGGGAGTGTTGAGGACAGTGTAGACTCTGTATATAATTCATACTGTACCAGCCCTGGGAGTGTTTAGGACAGTGTAGACTCTGTATATAATTCATACTGTACCAGCCCTGGGAGTGTTTAGGACAGTGTAGACTCTGTATATAATTCATACTGTACCAGCCCTGAGAGTGTTCAGGACAGTGTAGACTCTATATATAATTCATACTGTACCAGCCCTGAGTGTGTTTAGGACAGTGTAGACTCTGTATATAACTCATACTGTACCAGCCCTGAGAGTGTTTAGGACAGTGTATACTCGATATAACCTGTGCTGACCGAGCCATGGGAGTGTTTAGGACAGTGTAGACCCTGTATATAACTCATACTGGACCAGCCCTGGGAGTGTTTAGGACAGTGTAGACTCTATATAATTCATACTGTACCAGCCCTGGGAGTGTTTAGGACAGTGTAGACTCTGTATATAACCCATACTGTACCAGCCCTGAGTGTGTTTAGGACAGTGTAGACTCTGTATATAACTCATACTGTACCAGCCCTGGGAGTGTTTAGGACAGTGTAGACTCTGTATATAATTCATACTGTACCAGCCCTGAGAGTGTTTAGGACAGTGTAGACTCTGTATAACCTGTGCTGACCGAGCCCTGGGAGTGTTTAGGACAGTGTAGACTCTGTATATAACTCATACTGTACCAGCCCTGGGAGTGTTTAGGGCAGTGGCTGCCTGAAATGGGAAGTGTTTCAATCCCCAGCACCAATAACCTGCATTTAATGAGCACAAAATTCACAAAAAACAAGAGGTTTTAAGTAAAATGGCAACCGCTTCACCTGCACCTGTAAGTAGGCTGTAACCCTCATGTCCCATCCTTTGCAGGTTACATTGGTGTGGTGAACAGAAGTCAGAAAGATATTGATGGTAAGAAGGATATCCGTGCAGCCCTGGCGGCTGAGAGGAAGTTTTTCCTGTCTCACCCTTCGTACCGGCACATGGCTGATCGCATGGGGACCCCACACTTGCAGAAGATGCTGAATCAGGTGAGGGGCTGGACAGGGCTGCATGTTTCCCAGCACTTGTGCTCGTGTTTGGGAGGAAGGGATTTGCTAATTGTGCTCATATTTATTTCTATTTATTTTTATTTCGAGATACAGCACTGAAACAGGCCCCTTCGGCCCACCGGGTCTGTGCCGACCATCAACCCCCATTTATACTAATCCTACACTAATCCCATGTTCCTACCACATCCCCACCTGTCCCTATATTCCCCTACCACTTACCTACATTAGGGGCAATTTACAATGGCCAATTTACCTATCAACCTGCAAGTCTTTGGCTGTGGGAGGAAACCGGAGCACCCGGCGAAAACCCTCGCAGACACAGGGAGAACTTGCAAACTCCACATCGGCAGTACCCAGAATTGAACCCGGGTTGCTGGAGCTGTGAGGCTGCAGTGCTAACCACTGCGCCACTGTGCCGCCCTGTTGATTGACACATGAGCACCTGAGTTTTTGAAAATGTTCTCCCCTTTTCCCTTGAAGGCACTGGCTGGATGTGCTGGGTTAAAGTTCCACAGTCAGTGCCTCGCCCAAAGGCCCAGTCTTGCATTGTGAGCCCATGCATTGAGTGACAGTGGGCTTTGAGTGTGGGTATTTCTGCTGAGCCTGACCCTCACACCAACAATGTCTTACTAGAGTTATTGGATAGTGGTCAGGTGCTGGGACCCTGGCTTCCGTTTCTGTCTACTTCACTCACTCAATCGTGCTGATATTATACTGGGATCTCTGTGTCTATTTAGTTGTCCCTCTACTCCAGAATTAAACCTTAATGATCTCATACTGATGGCGAATGGCTGATGGACAAAGCTGCTCTTAAACTTAAACTCCCTGAGTCTGTGTTCTGAAACTGGTGGGTCTATGATTGGTCACACCTGTGGGAAGGAAGCCTCACTAAGTTGAATAGCATTGGCACATTGTGAAGCGACATTAATGTCATGCAGCAGGAGGTTACAATCGCAAGCGGAAAATTATCAGGTTTAGCAGAAGGGGGAGATATTCATTGTGTCGCTTATGGGCAGTGTTGGTGGGCACATCGTAAAAAGGTGCAGGTGACAATGTGGGTGTGGTATTGCCATTTGTGTCCCAGTTTTTGCTGCTGCTGCAATTTGCTGCTCGATTTTTTTCACTTCATTTTTATTTGTAACCCAGCAACTGACAAACCACATCCGTGAAACCTTGCCTGCATTGAGGAACAAGTTGCAAAGCCAGATGTTGTCCCTGGAGAAGGAGGTCGAGGAATATAAAAACTTCCGGCCGGATGATCCCACCAGGAAAACCAAGGCACTCCTCCAGTAAGTGGAGCAGCACGGTCGGGGTGGAGGGTGCGGAGTTTTGCGTCAAAGGGTAGTTGGCCACTGCACGGTTTCCCTGTCACCTGTGCCCCGTGTTTCCCCTCACCCTCCCGCCATTGCTGATGTATTGACCCTTTTGGGAAATGGATGCAGTCAGCAGTCTGGAAATGTGAGAGATAGTCACGATTCAGTTTGGTGCTTGAGTGTTGTCACACAGCTGCTGATTCCTGCTCACCGCCCTGCTGGCCAACACATGTTGCGGATCACTTGGTGAATTTGGTTGCTGTGCTTCTATCACTGATTGTTGTTCTTGCCTCAGCAGCACATTCTGTTTCCTTATGTAAATCTAGGGCAGCACTTCAAAGTTTATAAAACGTTCTCACTGTTTCTGAGCGTGTGTTGCTGCACCCGGCCACCTCTAAACATCACTAGTGGAAGGTTTGCAAGCTTTTTAACACTTGTGGCATGGACACGATGGGCTGAATGGCCTCCTGTGCTGTAAATCTTTCTAAGTTTCTATGTTTCATTGTGTCAGTTCAGTGGTAACACTCGCCTCTGAATCAGAAGGTTGTTGGTTTAAGTCCAACTCCAAAATAATCAGACTAACAGCTGCATTGTTGGATTAAGATGCTGTCCTTTTTGGGTAACAAGTTTGATGAAGGACTGTTCCGGTAGACATTGAAGATTCCATGGCACTATTGGCAGAAGAGCAGGGATGTCCTTCTCAATGTTTGTCCATTAACTACCACCATCAAAAATAGTTTCACAACCTTATTGGTGTTTGTGGAATTATGCTGTGGAAAATGGCAGCCATATTTGCCTACATAACATCACTACATTTGGAAGTGATTGAGATTGTACGTATCCTGAAACAGGGCAGGATATGTGGGAACACAAGTCTCTCTTTCACTGCTCGTGCTCTCACCCTCAGGATGGTGCAGCAGTTCGGGGTGGACTTTGAGAAGAGAATCGAAGGCTCAGGGGACCAGGTGGATACGGTGGAACTGTCTGGAGGTGCAAGAATTAACCGCATCTTTCATGAACGATTCCCATTTGAGCTGGTGAAGGTGAGGCGGTGCTGGGGGAGGCGAATGATTACTTAACCATCCTCTGTCAATGTCAGCCTGATTGTAAATTCTCCCTCCATCCCTTTTCTCTATCACAGTTGCTCAATGTTGTAACCGTGATTTGTGTTTTCTATACAGATGGAGTTTGATGAGAAGGAGCTCAGAAGAGAGATCAGCTACGCAATCAAAAATATCCATGGTGTCAGGCAAGTGTTGTTGGCCACGTGAACTCTGATTTCTGAAGGAGTACAGCCAGAATAAAAACCCACACTTTGGGGAGAGGAGACAGAAAGTAGAAGGAATAGACACTTCACATCAGGAGACTCTTGGAACTGCCAGATTAACGTAGTTAGTGCAGAATGTTGCGGGGTCCTGGACTGTACTGATCGCATGGCGAGTGACGTGATGTCCTCACCAATGTTCCCTTTAAAAAAAATTTTTTTTGTGTGACCTGTTTTTTTCAGTACACTATCGCTTTTTAAATCTTTTTGCACGGTATTTGTCACCGAGCAAGGCCTGCATGACCATGCACCTGAGCAGCTTGGTGGGAACATTGGTGCTGACCCATTGGTGTATAATATAGTGTTGTTTGAGTAAGACATACCCTGGATATGTTGCTTGAAGTTGTTCAGGATCTTTTTGCAGTGAGTTACGTTCGTTATCTGGAGAGTTCAAATGTAAAACCTTTAGATCAAATCCTTGGTCATAGTAAGTGTTTGTAGAGCATTTCTCCAGGAACATTGTTTAGGTGCCGGATGCAGTAAGGGCAAAGGAAACACCACCTCTTGTAAGCTGCATAATTCTGGGTTGGAAATGTTCTAAACTTAGCAGTTACTGATCCTTCAGTTGGGTTTTGGGAACATAACCTGTGGATGTTGTTCCTTCTCTCTCTGCCCTGCTTAATATCTTTGTATATTTTCACTGTGTGAGGTTTGTTTGTTTGTTTAGCTTCATTCATTCTTGGTCTGATTAGAGGCTTGATGACACATGGTGCAATTCCAGCTGCCATTGAGACTGGAGCAGGGTGTGGGGCAGATACGTTAAGAAATCCACACATCATCCTGACATTGAAATGTTACATTGGGGACAACCAGTGTGATCTTGCTGGGGAATGGAGTGGGAGGGGGGGGACAGCGTGAACTTGCTGGGGAATGGAGTGGGGGGGGACAGCGTGAACTTGCTGGGGAATGGAGTGGGGGACTGCGTGAACTTGCTGGGTAATGGAGTGGGGTACAGCGTGAACTTGCTGGGGAATGGAGTGGGGGACAGCGTGAACTTGCTGGGGAATGGAGTGGGGGACAGCGTGAACTTGCTGGGGAATGGAGTGGGGGACAGCGTGAACTTGCTGGGGAATGGAGTGGGGGACAGCGTGAACTTGCTGGGGAATGGAGTGGGGGACAGCGTGAACTTGCTGGGGAATGGAGTGGGGGACAGCGTGAACTTGCTGGGGAATGGAGTGGGGGACAGCGTGAACTTGCTGGGGAATGGAGTGGGGGGGGACAGCGTGAACTTGCTGGGGAATGGAGTGGGGGGGGACAGCGTGAACTTGCTGGGGAATGGAGTGGGGGGGGACAGCGTGAACTTGCTGGGGAATGGAGTGGGGGGGGACAGCGTGAACTTGCTGGGGAATGGAGTGGGGGGGGACAGCGTGAACTTGCTGGGTAATGGAGTGGGGTACAGCGTAAACTTGCTGGGGAATGGAGTGGGGGACAGCGTGAACTTGCTGGGGAATGGAGTGGGGGACAGCGTGAACTTGCTGGGGAATGGAGTGGGGGACAGCGTGAACTTGCTGGGGAATGGAGTGGGGGACAGCGTGAACTTGCTGGGGAATGGAGTGGGGGACAGCGTGAACTTGCTGGGGAATGGAGTGGGGGACAGCGTGAACTTGCTGGGGAATGGAGTGGGGGACAGCGTGAACTTGCTGGGGAATGGAGTGGGGGACAGCGTGAACTTGCTGGGGAATGGAGTGGGGGACAGCGTGAACTTGCTGGGGAATGGAGTGGGGGACAGCGTGAACTTGCTGGGGAATGGAGTGGGGGACAGCGTGAACTTGCTGGGGAATGGAGTGGGGGACAGCGTGAACTTGCTGGGGAATGGAGTGGGGGACAGCGTGAACTTGCTGGGGAATGGAGTGGGGGACAGCGTGAACTTGCTGGGGAATGGAGTGGGGGACAGCGTGAACTTGCTGGGGAATGGAGTGGTGGGGGGACAGCGTGAACTTGCTGGGGAATGGAGTGGTGGGGGGACAGCGTGAACTTGCTGGGGAATGGAGTGGTGGGGGGACAGCGTGAACTTGCTGGGGAATGGAGTGGGGGACAGCGTGAACTTGCTGGGGAATGGAGTGGGGGACAGCGTGAACTTGCTGGGGAATGGAGTGGGGGACAGCGTGAACTTGCTGGGGAATGGAGTGGGGGACAGCGTGAACTTGCTGGGGAATGGAGTGGGGGACAGCGTGAACTTGCTGGGGAATGGAGTGGGGGACAGCGTGAACTTGCTGGGGAATGGAGTGGGGGACAGCGTGAACTTGCTGGGGAATGGAGTGGGGGACAGCGTGAACTTGCTGGGGAATGGAGTGGGGGACAGCGTGAACTTGCTGGGGAATGGAGTGGGGGACAGCGTGAACTTGCTGGGGAATGGAGTGGGGGACAGCGTGAACTTGCTGGGGAATGGAGTGGGGGACAGCGTGAACTTGCTGGGGAATGGAGTGGGGGACAGCGTGAACTTGCTGGGGAATGGAGTGGGGGACAGCGTGAACTTGCTGGGGAATGGAGTGGGGGACAGCGTGAACTTGCTGGGGAATGGAGTGGGGGACAGCGTGAACTTGCTGGGGAATGGAGTGGGGGACAGCGTGAACTTGCTGGGGAATGGAGTGGGGGACAGCGTGAACTTGCTGGGGAATGGAGTGGGGGACAGCGTGAACTTGCTGGGGAATGGAGTGGGGGACAGCGTGAACTTGCTGGGGAATGGAGTGGGGGACAGCGTGAACTTGCTGGGGAATGGAGTGGGGGACAGCGTGAACTTGCTGGGGAATGGAGTGGTGGGGGGACAGCGTGAACTTGCTGGGGAATGGAGTGGGGGACAGCGTGAACTTGCTGGGGAATGGAGTGGGGGACAGCGTGAACTTGCTGGGGAATGGAGTGGGGGACAGCGTGAACTTGCTGGGGAATGGAGTGGTGGGGGGACAGCGTGAACTTGCTGGGGAATGGAGTGGTGGGGGGACAGCGTGAACTTGCTGGGGAATGGAGTGGTGGGGGGACAGCGTGAACTTGCTGGGGAATGGAGTGGTGGGGGGACAGCGTGAACTTGCTGGGGAATGGAGTGGGGGACAGCGTGAACTTGCTGGGGAATGGAGTGGGGGACAGCGTGAACTTGCTGGGGAATGGAGTGGGGGACAGCGTGAACTTGCTGGGGAATGGAGTGGGGGACAGCGTGAACTTGCTGGGGAATGGAGTGGGGGACAGCGTGAACTTGCTGGGGAATGGAGTGGGGGACAGCGTGAACTTGCTGGGGAATGGAGTGGGGGGGGACAGCGTGAACTTGCTGGGGAATGGAGTGGGGGACAGCGTGAACTTGCTGGGGAATGGAGTGGGGGACAGCGTGAACTTGCTGGGGAATGGAGTGGGGGACAGCGTGAACTTGCTGGGGAATGGAGTGGGGGACAGCGTGAACTTGCTGGGGAATGGAGTGGGGGACAGCGTGAACTTGCTGGGGAATGGAGTGGGGGACAGCGTGAACTTGCTGGGGAATGGAGTGGGGGACAGCGTGAACTTGCTGGGGAATGGAGTGGGGGACAGCGTGAACTTGCTGGGGAATGGAGTGGGGGACAGCGTGAACTTGCTGGGGAATGGAGTGGGGGACAGCGTGAACTTGCTGGGGAATGGAGTGGGGGACAGCGTGAACTTGCTGGGGAATGGAGTGGGGGACAGCGTGAACTTGCTGGGGAATGGAGTGGGGGACAGCGTGAACTTGCTGGGGAATGGAGTGGGGGACAGCGTGAACTTGCTGGGGAATGGAGTGGGGGACAGCGTGAACTTGCTGGGGAATGGAGTGGGGGACAGCGTGAACTTGCTGGGGAATGGAGTGGGGGACAGCGTGAACTTGCTGGGGAATGGAGTGGGGGACAGCGTGAACTTGCTGGGGAATGGAGTGGTGGGGGGACAGCGTGAACTTGCTGGGGAATGGAGTGGTGGGGGGACAGCGTGAACTTGCTGGGGAATGGAGTGGTGGGGGGACAGCGTGAACTTGCTGGGGAATGGAGTGGTGGGGGGACAGCGTGAACTTGCTGGGGAATGGAGTGGTGGGGGGACAGCGTGAACTTGCTGGGGAATGGAGTGGTGGGGGGACAGCGTGAACTTGCTGGGGAATGGAGTGGTGGGGGGACAGCGTGAACTTGCTGGGGAATGGAGTGGTGGGGGGACAGCGTGAACTTGCTGGGGAATGGAGTGGTGGGGGGACAGCGTGAACTTGCTGGGGAATGGAGTGGGGGACAGCGTGAACTTGCTGGGGAATGGAGTGGGGGACAGCGTGAACTTGCTGGGGAATGGAGTGGGGGACAGCGTGAACTTGCTGGGGAATGGAGTGGGGGGGGGGGGACAGCGTGAACTTGCTGGGGAATGGAGTGTGGGGGGGGACAGCGTGAACTTGCTGGGGAATGGAGTGGGGGACAGCGTGAACTTGCTGGGGAATGGAGTGGGGGGGGGGGACAGCGTGAACTTGCTGGGGAATGGAGTGTGGGGGGGGACAGCGTGAACTTGCTGGGGAATGGAGTGGTGGGGGGACAGCGTGAACTTGCTGGGGAATGGAGTGGTGGGGGGACAGCGTGAACTTGCTGGGGAATGGAGTGGTGGGGGGACAGCGTGAACTTGCTGGGGAATGGAGTGGGGGACAGCGTGAACTTGCTGGGGAATGGAGTGGGGGGGGACAGTGTGAACTCGCTGGGGAATGGAGTGGGGGGGGACAGTGTGAACTCGCTGGGGAATGGAGTGGGGGGGACAGTGTGAACTCGCTGGGGAATGGAGTGGGGGGGACAGTGTGAACTCGCTGGAGAATGGAGGGGGGGGGTGGACAGTGTGAACTCGCTGGAGAATGGAGGGGGGGGGTGGACAGTGTGAACTCGGTGGGGAATGGTGGGGGGGACAGTGTGAACTCGCTGGAGAATGGAGGGGGGGGGTGGACAGTGTGAACTCGGTGGGGAATGGAGGGGGCACCGTGTGAACTCGGTGGGGAATGGAGGGGGCACCGTGTGAACTCGCTGGGGAATGGAGGGGGGGGGGGGGACAGTGTGAACTCGGGGGAATGGAGGGGGGGACAGCGTCACCTCTGTGGGGAATGGAGGGGGGGGACAGTGTGAACTCGGTGGGGAATGGAGTGGGGGGGGGCGGGGAGTGTGAACTCGCTGGGGAATGGAGTGGGGGGGGGCGGGGAGTGTGAACTCGCTGGGGAATGGAGGGGGGGACAGTGTGAACTCGCTGAGGAATGGAGTGGGGGGGGGACAGTGTGAACTCGCTGGGGAATGGAGGGGGGGGGGGACAGTGTGAACTCGCTGGGGAATGGAGGGGGGGACAGTGTGAACTCGCTGGGGAATGGAGGGGGGGGGGGGACAGTGTGAACTCGCTGGGGAATGGAGGGGGGGACAGTGTGAACTCGCTGGGGAATGGAGGGGGGGGGGGACAGTGTGAACTCGCTGGGGAATGGAGGGGGGGGGGGGACAGTGTGAACTCGCTGGGGAATGGAGGGGGGGACAGTGTGAACTCGCTGGGGAATGGAGGGGGGGACAGTGTGAACTCGCTGAGGAATGGAGTGGGGGGGGGACAGTGTGAACTCGCTGGGGAATGGAGTGGGGGGGAAATTGTGAACTCGCTGAGGAATGGTGGGGGGGGGAAATTGTGAACTCGCTGGGGAATGGAGGGGGGAAATTGTGAACTCGCTGGGGAATGGAGGGGGGGGGGTGGAAAGTGTGAACTCGCTGGAAAATGGTGGGTGGGGGGGACAGTGTGAACTCGGTGGGGAATGGGGGGGGGACAGTGTGCACTCGGTGGGGAATGGGGGGGGGACAGTGTGCACTCGGTGGGGAATGGGGGGGGGGACAGTGTGAACTCGCTGAGGAATGGAGGGGGGACAGTGTGAACTCGCTGGGGAATGGGGGGGGGGACAGTGTGAACTCGCTGAGGAATGGAGGGGGGTGGCGGACAGTGTGAACTCGCTGGGGAATGGAGCGGGGGACAGTGTGCACTCGGTGGGGAATGGCGGGGGGGGACAGTGTGAACTCGCTGGGGAATGGAGGGGGGACAGTGTGCACTCGGTGGGGAATGGGGGGGGGGACAGTGTGCACTCGGTGGGGAATGGCGGGGGGGGACAGTGTGAACTCGCTGGGGAATGGAGGGGGGACAGTGTGAACTCGCTGGGGAATGGAGGGGGGACAGTGTGAACTCGCTGGGGAATGGAGGGGGGACAGTGTGAACTCGCTGGGGATTGGAGGGTGGGGGGACAGTGTGAACTCGCTGGGGAATGGAGGGGGGACAGTGTGAACTCGCTGGGGAATGGAGGGGGGACAGTGTGAACTCGCTGGGGAATGGAGGGGGGACAGTGTGAACTCGCTGGGGAATGGAGGTGGGGGACAGACAGTGTGAACTTGCTGGGAATGGAGGGGGGACAGTGTGAACTCGCTGGGGATTGGAGGGTGGGGGGACAGTGTGAACTCGCTGGGGATTGGAGGGTGGGGGGACAGTGTGAACTCGCTGGGGATTGGAGGGTGGGGGGACAGTGTGAACTCGCTGGGGAATGGAGGGGGGACAGTGTGAACTCGCTGGGGAATGGAGGGGGGACAGTGTGAACTCGCTGGGGAATGGAGGAGTGGGGGACAGTGTGAACTCGCTGGGGAATGGAGGTGGGGGACAGACAGTGTGAACTTGCTGGGAATGGAGGGGGGACAGTGTGAACTCGCTGGGGAATGGAGGTGGGGGACAGACAGTGAACTCACTGGGGAATGGAGGGGGGACAGTGTTAACTCGCTGGGGATTGGAGGGGGGGGACTGTGAACTCGGGGATGGAGTGGGGGGGGGACAGTGAACTCGCTGGGGAATGGAGGGGGGGGTACAGTGTGAACTCGCTGAGGAATGGAGGGGGGTGGCGGACAGTGTGAACTCGCTGGGGAATGGAGGGGGGGGTACAGTGTGAACTCGCTGAGGAATGGAGGGGGGGTGACAATGTGAACTCGCTGGGGAATGGAGGGGGGACAGTGTGAACTCGCTGGGGAATGGAGGGGGGACAGTGTGAACTCGCTGGGGAATGGAGGGGGGACAGTGAACTCGCTGGGGAATGGAGGGGGGACAGTGTGAACTCGCTGGGGAATGGAGGGGGGACAGTGTGAACTCGCTGGGGAATGGACGTGGCGGACAGACAGTGTGAACTCGCTGGGGAATGGAGGGGGGACAGTGTGAACTCGCTGGGGAATGGAGGTGGGGGACAGTGTGAACTCGCTGGGGAATGGAGGGTGGGGGACAGACAGTGTGAACTCGCTGGGGAATGGAGGTGGGGGGACAGACAGCGTGAACTCGCTGGGGAATGGAGGTGGGGGACAGACAGCGTGAACTCGCTGGGGAATGGAGGTGGGGGACAGACAGCGTGAACTCGCTGGGGAATGGAGGTGGGGGACAGACAGTGTGAACTCGCTGGGGAATGGAGGTGGGGGACAGACAGTGTGAACTCGCTGGGGAATGGAGGCGGGTGACAGACAGTGTGAACTCGCTGGGGAATGGAGGTGCAGGACAGACAGTGTGAACTCGCTGGGGATTGGAGGGGGGACAGTGTGAACTCGCTGGGGAATGGAGGGGGGGGGACTGTGAACTCGGGGATGGAGTGGGGGGGGGACAGTGAACTCGCTGGGGAATGGAGGAGTGGGGGACAGTGTGAACTCGCTGGGGAATGGAGGTGGGGGACAGACAGTGAACTCACTGGGGAATGGAGGGGGGACAGTGTGAACTCGCTGGGGAATGGAGGGGGGGGACTGTGAACTCGGGGATGGAGTGGGGGGGGGGACAGTGAACTCGCTGGGGAATGGAGGGGGGGGTACAGTGTGAACTCGCTGAGGAATGGAGGGGGGTGGCGGACAGTGTGAACTCGCTGGGGAATGGAGGGGGGGGTACAGTGTGAACTCGCTGCGGAATGGAGGGGGGGTGACAGTGTGAACTCGGGGTATGGAGGGGGTGGGGGACAGTGTGAACTCGCTGGGGAGTGGAGGTGTGGGACAGACAGTGTGAACTCGCTGGGAATGGAGGGGGGACAGTGTGAACTCGCTGGGGAATGGAGGGGGGACATTGTGAACTCGCTGGGGAATGGAGGTGGGGGGACAGACAGTATGAACTCGCTGGGGAATGGAGGTGGGGGGACAGACAGTGTGAACTCGCTGGGGAATGGAGGTGGGGGGACAGACAGTGTGAACTCGCTGGGGAATGGAGGTGGGGGACAGACAGTGTGAACTAGCTGGGGAATGGAGGTGGGGGACAGACAGTGTGAACTCGCTGGGGAATGGAGGTGGGGGACAGTGTGAACTCGCTGGGGAATGGAGGTGGGGGGACAGACCGTGTGAACTCGCTGGGGAATGGAGGTGGGGGACAGACAGTGTGAACTCGCTGGGGAATGGAGGTGGGGGACAGACAGTGTGAACTCGCTGGGGAATGGAGGTGGCGGACAAACAGTGTGAACTCGCTGGGGAATGGAGGGGGGACAGTGTGAACTCGCTGGGGAATGGAGGTCGGGGACAGACAGTGTGAACTCGCTGGGGAATGGAGGTCGGGGACAGACAGTGTGAACTCGCTGGGGAATGGAGGTGGGGGGACAGACAGTGTGAACTCGCTGGGGAATGGAGGTGGGGGACAGACAGTGTGAACTCGCTGGGGAATGGAGGTGGCGGACAAACAGTGTGAACTCGCTGGGGAATGGAGGGGGGACAGTGTGAACTCGCTGGGGAATGGAGGTCGGGGACAGACAGTGTGAACTCGCTGGGGAATGGAGGTCGGGGACAGACAGTGTGAACTCGCTGGGGAATGGAGGTGGGGGGACAGACAGTGTGAACTCGCTGGGCAGTGTGCGATGTTCCTGCGGTCTGGTGATCATTTCAGGGGTGCCTGCATTGTTCACATTGCTTCTTAGATTAAGTTAAATATCTTAATTGGGCAACACTCGATGGATAAATGCCTTACTGAGCCTTAAAAAAACCAGTAATATCCCAGTTTATCACTTTGCTGCATGAGTTAATGGTTGAGGTTGGGAGGGGAGAAGATCAGCCCTGTTTTTGTTCCTGATTGTTATCCGGTGATCCGTGCTAACCTGCTGTCCTGCAGTCTCCTGAAGATCACCACCTTCTGAACCAAACCCCGGCAAATCCAAGTGCCTTCGGGACATCAAATCAGAGTCCAAGTAAATAGTTTGTAGAACCTGTGCTTTCTGAGCACGGTCTCGTGTTCTTCCTCATGTTGTGTTGACTTGATTTTCCTTTTTTTGTTTTGCTTTTTATCTCTCCCTCCCCTGACTGTAGAACGGGGCTCTTCACCCCGGACTTGGCATTTGAAGCAATAGTGAAAAAGCAGGTGGTGAAGCTGAAAGCGCCGTGTTTGAAGTGTGTGGACATGGTTATCCAGGAGTTGGTAAACACAGTCAGACAGTGCACACTCAAGGTATCCCTGCCTCGGAGGCTAGCTTGCCTTGCCTCATACCAGCAGCTTATACTGTGTAATTGTGTGTGCATGATCTAACATTTAAACTGTCTGCTGTGCATGAGGAGCAACCGGGACACAAGGGGCCAGGAATGCAGTGTGGCTCAATAAATCCACAACCTCAGCTACCAGTCCTGGCACCCTCTCAGTCTGCAGAGCACTTGTTTGGAAGGTGCAAGTGGAAAGGACACTGTCAGCGGCGAGTCAATGATTCCTTTCTGTGTAGCAGTGTTAGTAAAGAGTGGAGAGGGGGAGATGAGGGACCAGCCTGTTAATTGGATATTGTTCCTGTGTATCACTCCCCCTCTCATGTACTCCAAGTCCTTGTCCCTCACCACTTCCCACTTCTTGGTCTCTCTCTCCACCCCCCCAACTCCCACTCTTTCCCTCGCCTGGGTCTCTCTCTCTTCCCCCCTCCTTGTCTGGGTGTCTGCCTCTCTCCACCTCTCCTCCTCATCCGTCTGCCCCTCTCCTCCTCCTCATCCGTCTGCCCCTCTCCTCCTCCTCATCCGTCTGCCCCTCTCCTCCTCCTCATCCGTCTGCCCCTCTCCTCCTCCTCATCCGTCTGCCCCTCTCCTCCTCCTCATCCGTCTGCCCCTCTCCTCCTCCTCATCCGTCTGCCCCTCTCCTCCTCCTCCTCCGTCTGCCCCCCCCCCCCCCAAGTCTCTGGTGCATGAGCGTACTGGGGCAATGGATTCTGATGGTCAGGCACTGCCCTAATCGGTTTACTCGTGTTCCATTCCTCCTCTTAAGTGCATGGAGATGTAGAACAGTTTAAATGTGTGCTTTACTGTAGAAACACAGTCCGAGAGGCAAAGCCTGAGTGGCGACGGGGGCTGTGTATTTTTGTGTTGGGTTGGTAAATTGATGGTTTTACAGCTCTGACGCTCCCAAGTGTTTGAGCTCTGGTGTAGATATCTGAATTGTTGCACAGTGGTACATTAGACTTGCTGCGTGTTCCTTCAGCTGCCCCAGGATAAGTGTCCGGCCCCTGTGGAGTGCTCAGAATCCTGCCTCTTCTGGAGTAGGTGTAGCCCTGTTAACAGGTTGGAGTGTGGTTCTACCTGGGGAATGATTTAGCTGTTGCAGTTATGTTGGGATGAATGAATTCATTTAACAAACATTGGAAGATTTGTATTTGGGGGTGTAAGGGATTGGAGGAGATTATAGATCCTTCCCCTACCCGTAATCCTTTGATGCAAAGAATATCTAGGCCTGTGCAGACTTGGCTAACAGCAGGAGTTATTTAGCTTAATAGTCAATGACTGAGACCTTCAATCAGGCCAATCCAACGTGAAGCAAATCTGGTGTAATGTTACTAAAGTCACTAGTTACAGACACTGCTGTATCAACATTTACTCAAGCTGCTGTCATTGGTTATGAGCAGTGCAATCCCAGCAAACAGAATTTAAATAATTCTCTCTTCCTGTGTTGGTCCAAATTTTTTGTCACTTTACAAACTGGCTGTATTCATTATTTCAGTCCAGTGTTTGTGCCAGTGCTGATAGTGAAGGGTACTGTCACTGCTACTGAACTCTCCACTGTAGCCCCACTCCTGTTGCCTCTGCTCCCATCCTGCGGACTGGATGAAGGGTCTCCCGCGCTCGTCTTTCGTCGTTAAGCTCCAGCTGGTGGGGGTGTCCAGTCAATGAATGCTGTAGTTCATCGGGAGGTTACTGGACTGTCATAATTGTCCAGGCAGTCCCTGCACTGAAGGAACAATAAAGCCAGCAGTTAATTCGACCGTTTACCTACAGAATCAGTGTCTGGGCACTTTGGTCAAGCAGGTGTTAATTCAGGGAGTTGTCCAACCAATACTCTCCCCTCTCGACTCTCCCTATTCCTCAAAAAAAAAACAAGAAGCTCCAAGCTAAAGGAACACAAAGCAGGTATAATTGTTTGTCAGAAGTAATGGTGCATGTGTTACTGAGCAGGGGTAAGCAAACTGAGCAGGCTGGGTCCTGTGTGAGTGCTGTGAGCTGGTAGGAGGTTACACACTCTGCTATCTGTAACGTGTCCTGTGTTTGAACCAGTCACCACAAACAGGAGGGCTGGCTGAGGCTACAGCATGCCCCAGCCAATGGCGGGAGGGCTGGCTGAGGCTACAGCATGCCCCAGCCAATGGCGGGAGGGCTGGCTGAGGCTACAGCATGCCCCAGCCAATGGCGGGAGGGCTGGCCGAGGCTACAGCATGCCCCATGGTTCTCCCCATATAAGCATTCAGGTGGATTGCAGGTTGCACCATGTTCTGCCCCCTCTTTACGTAGACAGTCAGGGCTGAAGGCAATACCTCTTTACAATTTCCCCCCTCTTTTCCACCTCGGGGCATGGTTTGTGGCTGGTTTGTTTCCTTCAGTCGTGCACTCGAGCCACTGAAGAAATGTTAATTGTGAGAGCAGATCTAAGCATTTAAATGCAGAACTGTTTCTTGTCCCTGGAGCCTGGACAGTGACTCTTCCTCACAGACCTCATAGCGCTGACACAACCTGTCTTAAGTTCAGTTTGCTGATCTTGATGTTGGACATGCTAACTCTCTTGCATTCTCTGTCTATTTTTGTTTTTTTTTTTCTCCCCTTCTATGTCTCCCTTGCTTGCTCTCTCTTGGTGTCTCTGTTTCCACATTTTCCCTGATCCTGTCCCTGCCCCTGTTCTCTCTGCTGTGCTTGCTGTATGTAGGACAGGGCTGTTCACCCCAGACATGGCATTCGAAGCCATAGTGAAAAAGCAGGTGCACAAGTTGAAGGAGCCGTGCCTGAAGTGCATTGATATGGTGGTCTCCGAACTGGCCACTGTCATCAGAAAGTGTAGCGACAAGGTAACAATACCGCTGAAATTTATGTGGGACTCTTTTTATAAATTACTGAGCTGTTTCAAGTGAGGCTGCCCTCGGGCACTAATCTCAATAAATGTTCAATCACCTCCAGGGAGGTGAGGAGGCCCCACAATTACCCAAGTCTAGTGAGCAGATAGAGCAACATAGCTGAGCACCCTGTTCACTAGCTTGCAATCCATGTCTCCCACAATCTGCAGAGTCTGTGCAACCCTGACATTAGCAGTGATACACTGGAGCAGCTGACTTCACATTTCCCAAAGGCAGCAGAGAATCAACAGCACCATATTGTAGCACAGAAGGAGGGGGATACGAGCTCGTGTGCCCAAGGGATGTGTTGGGAGACTCCAGCTTGTATGTAGTGGGGATGTGCGAGGGGAAGCCAGCTAGTGTGTCGTAGGGATGTGTTGGGGGAATGCCAGCTAGTGTGTATCTGATCTTTGGCACGAGTCTGCTCTCTGTGGCCCTGATATGCAGCCTCAACACAGGGCTGTGGTTCTATAACTTGCCCCCGATGGAAGTGAGATACTTTAATATCTGAGCCATAGAAATTTAATGTTCCAGATTTTTAAAACTCTTAAATTTTCCCATTTTAGTTGGCATCAGAATTTGCCCAAATGTTAACTTTGGATTTAGTACTGCACTCTGGCAGTTTATTGAGTGCTATGGGGCAGCCTCTGAGTTGATAGTTTGAACCAGTGTCAGTACTTTATATTGTCCCGCCTTTTCACATTCTACCCCAACTGCTGTCCCTTTCAGAGGATTGTGACCCTGAGCGCTCCTTCCCCTCTGGAAAGCAGGAAATGTTTTGACTATTTTTGGCAGTCTCCCTTTCTCAGGTCTGTGGTTAAATGAGAGTGGGCTTTCCCACTGTCAATACCATTGGATTTGTGTCCTTCACCGAGCTTTCCAGTTGGCCAGCCCGATATATGGCATCCTCTTCACTGGACTGAGCACTCGCTGCTTCTCTATGGTGCCAGTATACCTCCGATCAGTCTGGTCTATTTTATATCTACTGCTGGCATCTCTTCTGATCCAGGGTTTTCCATTTTCCTGTAGTTTGAGATTGGGGCAGTATTCCCAAGGTTGTTGCTGACCTTTTACTTGATATTCTCCATCCCACGTGCCTGCTCAGTCTGTACTTGCTGTCCTTAACACTCATTTATCTGTCTGCACCAACCTGTCTTGTCTGGCTGCTGTCCAGCTAACTCGTTTGGTTGTGATGAAGCTTTGAGTAAAGATGGGCTGCCACCCACGCCAGATCCTTCCATTTAAATGTTCTAAAATGACCCAGATCAGTTTATGCGGTGACTAGTGTAAATTTAATCAAAGCTTTCTCCCAACCCTGCTGGTTTCTGTTATCTGGTGATGTCTGATGGAAATGAGCTTGCTGTGTTTCTTGGTGAACCCAATCCGCTCCAGCTGATCATGTTCCTTCTCCTCACTATACTGACCTGATTGTGACTGTTAGTTTGAGTTAGACCCCAGCAAACTGCAGTGCTGTCTGCTTTCCTCTCCCTGCAGCTGAACTCCTTTCCCAGGTTGCGAGAGGAGACCGAGAGAATCGTAACCACTCATGTCCGAGACCGGGAGGGAAAGACCAAGGACCAGGTCAGTGAACACTTGTAATAGTAACGTGCACCAATTTAATATACTGCCATTGGGAGCTGGTCACTAATTGG
Organism: Heterodontus francisci; assembly: GCF_036365525.1. Classification (NCBI taxonomy): domain Eukaryota; kingdom Metazoa; phylum Chordata; class Chondrichthyes; order Heterodontiformes; family Heterodontidae; genus Heterodontus; species Heterodontus francisci. Next base: position 31,068,123 of record NC_090413.1, read on the forward strand.
CCTCGATTGGTTGTGTGTACTTATCCTGAGGACTTGTTTGCAGCAACCCTCATCTGTACCTGATCTCTCTTAGATCCTCTTACTGATTGACATCGAACTATCCTACATCAATACAAACCACGAAGACTTCATCGGATTCGCAAAGTAAGTTTGGAAAGTTGGACGTAACAACCTTAGAAATAGGAGTTGGAGTATGTCATATAGCCCCTCGAGCCTGCTCTGCCATTCATTAAGATCATAACTGATCTATTTCAGCTCCACTTTCCCACCCTGTCCCTTCATTCCCTTAGTGCCCCAAAAATCTATTGATCTCTGCCTTGAATATACTCATCAACTATGATCTACAACCCTCTGGGTTCGAGAATTCCGAAGATTCACAACCCTTTGAGTATTTTTTTTATTGGTTCATGGGTCGTAAGTGTCGCTGGCTAGGCCAGCATTTGTTGGCCATCCCTAATTGCCCTTGAGAAGGTGGTGGTGAGCTGCCTCCTTGAACTGCTACAGTCCATGTAGTGTAGGTACACCCACAGTGCTGTTAGGAAGGAGTTTCAGGATTTTGACCCAGTGACAGTGAAGTAATGGCGATATATTTCAAGTCAGGATGGTGTGTGGCTTGGATGGGAACTTGCAGGTGGTGGTGTTCCCATGCAGCTGTTGCCCTTGTCCTTCTAGGTGGTAGAGGTCACTGGTTTGGAAGGTGCTGTGGAAGGAGCCTTGGTTGGTTACTGCAGTGCATCTTGTAGATGGTACACACTGTTGCCACTGAGTGCCGGTGGTGGAGGGACTGAATGTTTAAGGTGGTGGATGGGGTGCTGATCAAGCAGGCTGCTTTGTCCTGTAAGTTTTTCCTCGGTTCACTCCAAATACGAACATATTCTTATGACCCTTCTTCGGAAGGGTCACTGACCCGAAAAGTTAGCTCTGCTTCTCTTTCCACAAATGCTGCCAGACCTGCTGAGTGGTTCCAGCATTTCTTGTTTTTATCACAGCTTCATTAGTTTGGTCAGTACCGCTTCCCTGGTGATTGTAATTTTAACATGTTCCTCTCTTCCTTCCACTTCCTGATTTTCAGTTATTACTGGAATTTGTTTGTATCCTCTATGAATACAGAAGCAAAATATTTGTTAATTTCATCCACCATTTCCTTATTATCTACTATTAACTCCGTTTTTACACTACTAGCTCGCTTCCTCTCAATGCTCTAATTTCTTTCTCCTGATTAACCTTTTGGTCATTCTTTGCAGTTCTTGATATTCTGTCCAATCATCTGACCTGCCACTCATCTTTGCACATTTATATGCTTTTTCCTTAAGTTTGATGCTTTCCTTAACTTCTTTAGTTAGCCACAGATGGTGGGTCCTCCCTTTAGAATGTTTCTTTATAGTAGGAATATACTTATTCTGAGTATTCTGAAATATCCCCGTAATGTCTGCCACTGCTTCTCTATTGATCTATCTCCTAGCCTAGTAACCCAGTTCACTTCAGCTAGCTCAGCTTTCATGCCCACATAGCTGTCCTTATTTAAACTTAAAATACTAGTCTTAGACCCACTCTTCTCTCTTTCAAACTGGAAGTAAAATTCAATCATATTGTGGTCGCTGCTACCTAGAGGTGCCTTTACTCTGAGGTCATGAATTAATCCGGTCACACTACATAAAACCAAGTCTAATATAACCTGCTCTCTGGTTGGTTCCAGAACGTGCTTCTCTAAGAAACTGGCTGACTCCTTATCCTGAGACTATGCCCCCTAGTGCTAGACACTCCAGCCAGGGAAAACAGCCTCTCAGTATCTACCTGTAAAACCCTATAAGAATTTTTATATGTTTCAATGATATCACCTCCAATTCTGCTAAACTCCAGAGAATATAGACTCATCGTAATCTTCCTGCTGCATGAGCTGAAGAGCAAACTGTCTAATACCTCAACAATTGTGGAACAACTTCTGACCTGGAGTTAAATCACAGATCAGCCAGGATCTCATTGAAGGGCAGAATAAGCTCAAGGAGCTAAATGGCCCACTCCTGTTTCCATGTTCATAATCGAGACCATGACAAACTGAGCCTGGAGACCCTGAGGCAGCAGACAGACTCTTGGTTTCTGCTGCCTTTCATGGTGTGAGTTGGGTGAGAACAGTTGGTTAGCCTGTGTAATGTGTTCACCTGTCGGTATGTTTGCCCTAAACCCACACTCTGCTGGTGATTGATTAAACTTTGCTTTTTAGATATTTTTTGTGAGTTTTCTGTTTTCAGTCGGTGACTGTTGCAGTTGATGCGATTCATGTCAGAGAAGTCCCAACTTTGATTCCCTTGCCTCACTTCACCCGCTGGAACCCTCATCCATGCCTTTCTTACTTCTAGAGGTGACTATTCTAGTGCTCTCCTGACCGGCCTCCCATCTTCCACCCTTCATGAACTTCAGCTCATCCAAAACTCTGCTGCCCGTATCATAACTTGCACCAAGTCCTGTTGACCCATCACTCCTGTGCATGCTGACCTTCATTGACTCCTGGTTAAGCAATGCTTCGACTTTAAAATACTCATAGTTTTCAAATCCCTCTGTGGTGTTGCCCATCCCGTCCCTATCTCTGTGATCTCCAGCCCCACACCCCTCCAAAATCTTTGTGCTCCTTGAATGATGACCTCTTGAGCATCCCTGATTTCAATTGCTCCACCATTGGTGGCCATGCCTTCAGCTGCCAAGGCCCTAAGTTCTGGAATTGCCTCCCTAAACTCCACGTTTACACCTCTTTCCTCCTTTAAGACGCTCCTTTAAAATGTACCTCTATGACCCAAACTTTTAATTATTTGCCCTAATATCACCTTTGGTGGTTTGGTGTTAAATGTTATATGTTAACTCGACTGTGAAGTGCCTTGAGGCCTTTTATTACATTAAAGGCGCTATGTAAGTATAATTTGGTGTTCTGGAATACAGGGACAGGAGGAGGCCATTCAGCCCCTTGATCCTGTTGCACTGTTCTCTGGCTGATTTGTATCCCCACTCCGTCTGTTGAATCTCTACCAGGGCAGTGAGAGGAGGAACGAGGTGCTGCTAGAAAAATGAGCCTGTGCCAGCATTGGGTAAGGAAAGGATTGACTTTACTGTGATGCTACCCATAACCAGCTAGCTGGTAATATTGCATTTTTAGGCTCATGTGTAAAGGATTGAGACGCCCAACATGTTTTGGGAAGGGAGGGGATGGAATGTGCTTTAAATATCAGTGGTGAGTGAGCTAGTGCAAAGGCAGGAAACGGAACTGAATATTCCTGCATACCAGGTGTTCAGGAAAGATGGGGAAGAAAAGAAAGCAGGAGGGGTGGCAATATTGATTCAGGAGAATATTACAGTGCTGGGGAGAGGGGATGCCCATAGAACCATAGAAAAATTACGGCACAGAAGGAGGCCATTCAGCTGATAGTATCTGCGCTGGCTGAAAAAACTAGGCACCCAATCTAATCCCACCTTCCAGCATCTGATCCGTAGCCTTGCAGGTTACAGCACTACAGGTGCATGTCCAGGTACCTTTAAAAAGAGTTGAGGGTTTTTGCCTCCATCACCGATCTGGGCAGTGAATTCCAGACACCCACCACCCTCTGGGTGAAAACGTTTCTCCTCATTTCCCCTCTAATCCTTCTACCAATCACCTTAAATTTGTGCTCCCTGGTAAATTGACCCCTCCGCTAAGGGGAAACCCTATCTAGGCCCCTCATAATTTTGTGCACCTCACTTAAGTCCCCCCTCAGCCTCCTCTTTTCCAAGAAAAACAACCGTAGCCTATCCAGTCTTCCTTTATAGCTGCAACTTTCAAGCCCTGGCAACATTCTTGTAAATCTCCTCTGGACTCTCTACAGCAATTATGTCTTTCCTGTAATGTGGTATTATGACCAGGTGGGAAAGGTGTCTAGGGGTCCCTCTCCGCCTTCACCTGGTCTTAGTGTAACAGGGTTTGATTTGAAACACTGTGTTTTGAGCTCCCCCTTGGTGAATCCCTGTTCACCGCTGTCCAATTAGCAGGCAAAGAAATGAGCACAAACGGACTTTCTTGGGTTTAAAGAAGAAAGGTGAAATTTAATTAAACTTGAGCTACAAACTCTAATTCGGTTAAAGCCTACGGATACACGCTGCGCCCATGCTAGCATGCATACGCGATATGCACTTGCAAATAGAGACAGAGGAGAGCAGAAGAAAAGATAAAGTGGAACTGTTTGAGGCAATCTCTGAGGAGGGTTTTTTTTGTTACTGTGCTTCAAGCTCGCTGTAGAGTCCTTCTGTAGGCTGATCTTGCTTTTCGTTGGGGCCCGGTATTCTTCTTAAACCTTGATCACTGTAGGAGACTTTTATTTCTTGGGGTTCATGTATCTTCAGTGGGTTTCAGTTTTGTGAGAAAGATGGAAGTAGACAGGAGAGGCTGCAGTGAGTCAGCCAGGAGAGGTCTCTTCAGTCCAGGAGCAAACCGCTTTCTGAGTTCAAATTCTCTCTGGCAAGTTCAAAAAAACCTGCGGCAACCAGTTAGTCATGTGACTTAAACTGGTCTGACCATGTCTGTTCTGTGCATTGGGAGCAGGGGATTGCTGCTTTGTTCCAACACTGTCTGCTAATATGCAAAAATGTCTTTCTGGCCAGGGGCTTGGCAATCCCTTGTAACAGGCCTTCTCTTCCAGCAACAATTTGAAATTTCATGTTCATGTGGTGAAATTAATGTGCCTCATTCTTGGCAGGTGGGAGCCTTCATGACAATGGTGACCAGAATTGTATGTAATACTCCGGCTGTGGCCTAACCAGTTTTCGACAGTTCCGGCATTACATCCTTGCTTTTGAATTCTATACCTCAGCCAATCTGGAAAGCATTTCCTATACCTCCTTCAACACTCTGATCTACCTGTCCTGTCATCTTCAGGGACCTGTGGACATGCACTCCAAGCTGTTTCACTTCTACTCCTGTCAATATCCTCCTGTTTATTGTGTATTCCCTCGCTTTGTTTGCCCTCCCCAAATGCATTAACTCGCACTTCTCCGGATTGAATTCCATTTGCCGTTTTTCCGCCCACTCAATCAAACCATTGATATCATTCTGGAGTCTACGGCTATCCTCTTCACTATCAACTATGTGGCCAATTTTTATGTCATCTGCAAATTTCCCAATCGTGCCTCCCACATTTAAGTCCAATTCATTAATATATATCACAAACAGCAAAGGATCCAGCACTGAGCCCTGTGGAAGGCCACTGGAAACAGCTTTCCATTCACAAAAACATCCGTCGACCACTACCCTTTGTTTCTCGTCACTGACACTGAGCCAATTTTGGATCCAACTTGCCACACTCCCCTGTATCCCATGTGCTGTAATTTTTCTGACCAGTCTGCCATGTGGGACCTTGTCAAATTCCTTACTAAAATCCATGTAAACCACATCCACTGCACTACCCTCATCAATCCTCCTAGTTACTTCCTCTAAACATTCAATCAAGTTAGTAAGACACGACCTTCCCTTAACAAATCCGTGCTGACTATTCCTAATTAATCCATGCCTTTCTAAGTGGCAGTTTATCCTGTGTCTCAGAATTGATTCTAATAATATACCCACCACCAAGGTCAGACTGACTGGCCTATAATTATTTGGCCTATCCCTCGCACCCTTTTTAAACAATGGTACAACATTTGCAGACCTCCAATCCTCTGTTAGCTCACCTGCATCTAGTGAGGATTTGAATATGTTCCTCAGAGCATCCGCTATTTCCTCCCTTGCTTCCTTTAACAGCCTGGGATACAGTCTATCTGTCCATGGCGAATTATCCACTTTGAAGGATGTCAAGATCATCTAATATTTGCTCTCTCATTATGCTTATTGTATCTAATATTTCACACTCTTTTACGACACTGTCTGCATCATCCCTCTCCTTTGTGAAGACAGACGAAAAACTCATTAAGAACCTGCCCACATTTTGTGTTCCCTTGTACATCTCTGATGGGCCCTACCCTTTCCTTAGTTATCCTCTTGCTCTTAATGTACTGGTAAAACATCTTTGGGTTTTCCTTGATTTTACCTGCTAATATTCTTTCATGTCCTCTCTTTGCTTTCTTAATTTCCTTTTTTTACTTCATCCCTGCACTTTCTATACTCTTATAGGCTTTCAAAAGTATTAAGTTTTTGGTAACAGTCATAAGCTTTCTTTTTCTGCTTATCTCTTGCCCTGTATGCTTCTAGATAATCAGGGGCTCTAGATTTGGCAGTACCACTCTTTATCTTTGTGGGACATGCCTACATTGTGCCTGTAGAATCTCACTTTTGAATGCCTCCCACTGGTTTACCACTGATTTTCTTTCAAGTAGCTGTATCCAGTCCACTTTTGCCAGATCACCTCTCAGCTTCATAACATTTGCCTTCCCCCAATTCAGAACTTTTACCCCTGTTTTATCTTTGTCCTTTTCCATAATAATGCTAAATCTAACTGTATTATGATCACTATCTCCAAAATAGTCACCCACTGTTACTTCATCCACTTGCCCAGCTTCATTACCGAAAACTAGATCTAGAATTGCGCCCCCTCTTGTTGGGTTTGTTACGTGCTAGCTAAAAAAGTTCTCCTGAATGCGGCACAGTGGCGCAGTGGTTAGCACCGCAGCCTCACAGCTCCAGGGACCCGTGTTCAATCTGTGCGGAGTTTGCAAGTTCTCCCTGTGTCTGCGTGGGTTTTCGCCGGGTGCTCTGGTTTCCTCCCACAGCCAAAGACTTGCAGGTGATAGGTAAATTGGCCATTGTAAATTGCCCCTAGTGTAGGTAGGTGGTAGGGAATATGGGATTACTGTAGGGTTAGTATAAATGGGTGGTTCTTGGTCGGCACAGACTCGGTGGGCCGAAGGGCCTGTTTCAGTGCTGTATCTCTAAAATAAAATGAATAAATTTCAGGAATTTTGTCTCCTCTGTGCCCTTCACACTGTTTGTATCCCAGTTGATATTGGGGTAGTTGAAATCCCCAATTATTATTGCCCTACAATTCTTGCAATCTGAAATTTGCCTACTTATTTGTTCTTCTATCTCCCTCTCACTATTTGGGGGGTCTATAGTACTCTGCTAGTAGTGTCGCCCATTTTTTATTTCTGAGCTCAATCCATATGGACTGATTTGATGATTCATTTAGCATATCATCCCCCCTCACAGCTGTAATTGATTCCTGAACCAATAATGCTACACTCCCTCCTTTTTTTAAACCCCTGTCTATCCCACCTGAAAACTCTATATCCAGTGATATTGGGCTGCCATTTTTGCCCCTCTTTAAGCCAAGTTTCCGTTTCAGCAATGCTATCGTGTTGCCATGTGTCTATTTGTGCCCTCAGCTCATCAGCTTTATTTACTATACTCCTTGCATTTAAATAAATACCTTTTAACACTGCCAAATTCCTGTGCTGCACGCTTTTTAACCTTACCACTATTGCTCTCCTGTCTTTTCTCCTCCCTCCCTGCACAGCTGAGCCACCCATGGTGCTCTGGTCATGATTCTTGCTGCATTCTCCAGAGGAACCACCTCTCCCATCGGTACTCAGAACTGAATACTGGTTAGAAAGTGAGATGCTCTCCGGGGACTCCTGCATTACCTGTCTTCACCAGCTTGACTGTCTGGCAGCCACCCAGTCCCTCTCTGCCTGTGCTCTCTTAAGCTCCAGGGTGACGACCTCCTGAAACGTGCTATCCACGTAGTTCTGTACCTTGTGGATGCGCCACAGTGACTCCAGCTACCGCTCGTGTCCCGAAACCTGGAGCTCAAGCTTCTGTGGCCGCTGACGCTTCTTGCAGATGTGTTTGTCAAGGACACATGGTGTGTCCACGACTTCCCATATACCACAGGAGGTACATTCCACTTGGTCGAGTTGCCCTGCCATACCTTAGCTTTACAAACTAATTATTGCTAGTGTAATAAGTAGAATAACTTACCACTTACTTGCCAATCAGCTTCTTCCCCAGTACTGTGGAGGCTGAAAAAGCAGGAAAGAGACCAAAGAGCACCTCCTTCCCTTTGTCAGTAACATCCCTCACACACCAACTCACAGCCTCACACTCTGTCCAAACAGCACTTTTTAATTAGTAATTACTAATAAATTACCTGGAGGGATCAAGGACAGAATCTATTTAGTTAGAGTTAGGAAACAGTAGAGGTACCATTATACTAGGTGCATTCTTTAGGCAACTGACTGGTGGGAAAGGTGTAGAGGAACATATTTGCAAGAAAATTACGGTGAGGTATAGAAACTATGGAGCAGTGATAATGGGGAACTGCAATTATCCTATTATAGACTGGGGTAGTAATGTAAAGAGTTTCTGAAGTGTGTTCAGGAGAATTTTCTTAATCACTATGTTTCTGACCTGACGAAGAAGGTGGCGTTGCTGGATCCAGTTCTGGGGAATGAGGTGGCTCAAGTGTTATAGATTCTTAGAAAGTTTAAGGCACAGAAAGAGGCCAATTGGCCTATGTCTGTGCCGGCCGAAAAACGACCCACCTATTCTAATCTCACCTTCCAGCATTTGGTCCGTAGCCCTGCAGCTTATGGCACTTGAGGTGCATATCCAGACTCCTTTTGAATGAGTTGAGGGCTTCTGTCTCAACCACCCTTTCAGGCAGTGAGTTCCAGACCATCACCACCCTCTGGGTGAAAAAGTTTTTTCTCATCTCCCTTCTAATTTTTCTACCAATCACTTTAAATCTATGCCCCCTTGTCACTGACCTTTCTGCTAAGGTAAACAGACTCTTCACCTCCACTCTATCCAGGCCCCCCAAAATCTTGTATGTTTCTATCAGATCTCCCCTCATCCTTCTCTGTTCCAAGGAGAACAACTCCAGCCTATCCAGTCTTCCTTCATAGCTGCATTTTTCCAGTCCTGACAACATCCTTGTAAATCTCCTCTGTACCCTCTCCAGTGCAGTTACATCATTCCTGTAATGAGATGACCAGAACTTTTTTTAATCATTCATGGGATGTGGGCATAGTTGGCTAGACCAGCATTTATTGCCCATCCCTAATTGCCCTTGAGAAGGCGGTGGTGAGCTGCCGCCTTGAACCGCTACAGTCCACGTGAGGTAGGTACACCAACAGTGCTGTTAGGAAGGGGGTTCCAGGGTTTTGACCCAGTGACAGTGAAGGAACGGCAATATAGTTCCAAGTCAAGATGGTGTGTGACTTGGAGGGGAACTTACAGGTGTTGATGGTCCCATTCATTTGCTGCCCTTGTCCTTCTAGTTGGTAGAGGTTGCGGGTTTGGAAGGTGCTGTCTAAGGTGCCTTGGTGCGTTGCTGCAGTGCATCTTGTAGATGGTACACACTGCTGCTACTGTGTGTCGGTGGTGGAGGGAGTGAATGTTTGTGGATGGGGTGCCAATGAAGTGGGCTGCTTTGTCGTGGGTGGTGTCGAGCTTCTTGAGTGTTGGAGCTGCACCCATCCAGGCAAGTGGAGAGTATTCCATTACACTTTTGACTTGTGCCTTGTAGATGGTGGGCAGGCTTTGGGGAGTCAGGAGGTGAGTTAATTGCCACAGGATTCCTTGCCTCTGACCTGCTCTTGTAGCCACGGTATTTATATGGCTACTCCAGTTCAGTTTCTGGTTAATGGTTGCCTCTAGGATGTTGATAGTGGGGATTCAGCGATGGTAATGCCATTGAATGTTAAGGGGAGATGGTTATTGCCCGGCACTTGTGTGGCGCGAATGTTACTTGCCACTTATCAGCCCAAACCTGGATATTGTCCAGGTCTTGCTGCATTTCAACACGGACTGCTTCAGTATCTGAGGAGTCGCGAATGGTGCTGAATATTGTGCAATTATCAGCGAACATTCCCACTTATGATTGGAGGAAGGTCATTGATGAAGCAGCTGAAGATGGTTGGGCCAAGGACACTACCCTGAGGAACTCTTGCAGTGATGTCCTGGAGCTCAGATGATTGATCTCCAACAACCACAACCATGTTCCTTTGCGCTAGCTATGATTCCAACCAACAGAGTTTTCCCCCTGATTCCCATTGACTCAAGTTTTGTTAGAGCTCCTTGTTGCCATACACGATCAGATGCTGCCTTGATGTCACTCTCACCTCACCTCTTGAGTTCAGCTCTTTTTGTCCATGTTTGAACCAAGGCTGTAATGAGGTCAGGAGCTGAGTGGCCCTGGTGGAACCCAAATTGAATGTCACTGAGCAGGTTATTGCTAAGCAAGTGCTGCTTGATAGCACTGTCAGTGACACCTTCCATCACTTTACTGATGATTGAGTGTAGACTGAAGGGGCAGTAATTGGCTGGGTTGGACATGTCCTGCTTTTTGTGTCCAGGACATACCTGGGCAATTTTCCACATTGCCGGGTAGATGCCAGTGTTGTAGCTGTACTGGAACAGCTTGGCTAGGGGCGCGGCATGTTCTGGAGCATAGGTCTTCAGTACTGTTGCCGGAATATTGTCAGGGCTCATAGCCTTTGCATTATTCAGTGCCTTCAGTTGTCTCTTGATATCACGCGGAGTGAATCAAATTGTTTGAAGTCTGGCGTCTGTGATAGTTATAGAGAGATACAGCACCAAAACAGGCCCCTTGGCCCACTGAGTCCCTGCCGACCATCAACCACCCATTTATACTAATCCTACGTTAATCCCATTTTCCCTCTCACATCCCCACTTTTTTTTCCTCAATTCTCCTACCACCTACCTACACTAGGGGCAATTTTTATAATGGCCAATTTACCTATCAACCCACAAGTCTTTGGCTGTTGGAGGAAACCGGAGCATCCGGAGGAAACCCACGCAGTCACAGGGAGAACTTGCAAACTCCACACAGGCAGTACCCAGAATTGAACCGGGTCGCTGGAGCTGTGAGGCTGCGGTGCTAACCACTACGCCACTGTGCTGCTCGTGATGCTGGGAACTTCATGAGGACGCCGGGATGGATCATCAACTCGGCACTTCTGGCTGAAGATTGTTGCAGATGCTTCAGCCTTATCGTTTGCACTGATGTGCTGGGCTCCCCCATCATTGAGGGTGGGGATATTTGTGGAGCTACCTCCTGCAGTTAGTTGTTTAATTGTCCACCACCATTCACGACTGGATGTGGCAGGACTGCAGATCTTGGATCTGATCCATTGGTTATGGGATCGCTTAGCTCTGTCTATTGCATGCTGCTTACGCTGTTTGGCACACAGATAGTCCTGTGTTGTAGCTTCACCAGGTTGACGCCTCATTTTGAGGTATGCCTGGTGCTGCTCCTGGCATGCCCTCCTGCACTCTTCATTGAACCAGGGTTGGTCTCCTGGCTTGATGGTAATGGCACACAGTACTCAAGTTGTGGCCTAACCAATGAGTTATACAATTCCAGCATAACCTCCCTGCTCTTGTATTCTATACCTTGGCTAATAAAGGAAAAGATTCCATATGCCTCCTTCACCACCATATTGGTCTGTCCAGCTACCTTCAGGGATCTGTGCACATTCTCTCCAAGGTCCCTTACTTCCTCTACACTTCTCAGTATTTTCCCATTAACCATGTATTCCTTTGCCTTGTTTGACCTCCCCAAACACATCACCTCACACTTCTCCAAGTTGAGTTCCATTTGCCACTTTTTTGCCCATCTGACCACACCATCAATATCTTCCTGCAGCTATCCTCCTCGCTACCTACCACATGGCCAATCTTTGTGTCGCCCGCAAATGTCTTGATCTTTCCCCCTACGTTTACATCCAAATCGTTAATATACAAGACAAAAAGCAGGGATCCCAGTACTGAGCCCTGCAGCATGCCACTGGAAACAGCCGTCAACAATTACCCTTGCTTTTTTGCAACTGAGCAAATTTTGTATCCACCTTGCTGCATTTCCCTGGATCCCATGGGATTTTATTTTTTTAACCAGTCTGCCATGTGGGACATTGTCAGAAGCCTTGCTAAAATCAACTGCACTACCCTTATCTATCTTCCTTGTGACTACTTCAAAAAGTTTGATCAAGTTGGTCAAACAAGATCTTCCCTTAACAAATCCATGCTGACTATTCTTGATTAACCTGTGCCTTTCTAAGTGACAGTTTATCCTGCCTCTCAAAATAGATTCCAATAATTTGCCCACTACTGAGGTTAGACTGACTGGCCTGTAATTATTCAGTCTATCCTTCACTCCCTTTTTAAACAGAGGTACAACGTCAGCTCCAATCCTCCGGCACCACACCTGTATCCAGTGAGGATTGGAAAATGATGGTCAGACCTTCTGCGATTTCCCCTTTCGCTACTTTTAACAGCCTAGGATACATTTCATCTGGCCTTGGTGATTTATCAAGTTTCATGGATGCTATTCCCATTAATGCTTCCTCTCTCCTTATGTTTATCACATCCAATACTTCACACTCTTCCTCCTTAACTACAATATCTGCATCACCCCCCTCTTTTGTGAAGACAGATGCAAAGTATTCATTAAGAACCATACCAATATCTTCCGCTCCTACACATGGGTTACTTTTTTGGCCTTTTATGGGTTACTGAAAAAGTAATAAAAAGAGCAAAGGTAAATTATGAAAGAAAACCAGCGCAAAATATAAAAATGGAGAGCAAAAGCTTCTATAAGTATATTAAAGTGAAGAGAGTAGCTAAAGTGAATGTTGGTCCTTTGGAGGATGAGACGGGAGTTAATAGAGGGGAACACAGAAATGGCAGAGACACTAAATCAGTATTTTGCCTCCGTTTTCATGGAGAATGGTAAATGTTACACCCTTATTCAAAAAAGGGTGTACTGATGAGCCCAGCAACTACAGGCCAGTCGGTATAACCTAGATGGTGGGAAAGCTTTTAGAAACGGTAATCCGGGACAAAATTAACAGTCACTTGGACAAGTGTGGATTAATTTAGGAAAGCCAGCACAAATTTGTTAAAGGCAAATCGTGTTTAACTAAAATTTTTGATGAGGTAACAGAGAGGGTTGATGTGTACATGGACTTGATAAAGTGCCACATAACAGGTTTGCCAGCAAAGTCGAAACCTATGAAATAAACGGGACAGTGACAGCATGGATCCAAAGTTTGCTGGATGACAGGAAATTGAGAGCAATGGTGAGAGTTTGTTTTTCAGACTGGAGCATATTATCTAGTGGGATTCCCCAGGGATAGGTATGAGGACCACTTTTGACCTATATTAATGACCTAGACTTGGGTGTACAGGGCACAATTTCAAAATTTGTTGGTGCAGCAGCAGAACCTGGAAATATTGTGCACTGTGAGAAGGATAGTGATAGACTTCAAGAGTACATAGGCTGGCGAAATGGGTGAACAAGTAGCAGATGAAATTTAATGCAGAGAAGTATGAAGTGATTAATTTAAGAATGTGAAGAGATGATATAAAATAAAGGGTACAGAAGCAGAGGGACCTGGGGGTATATTTGCACAAATCATTGAAGATAATAGGGTAGGTTGAGAAAGCAGTAAATAAGGTATGCAGGCTCCTGGGCTTTAAATAGAGGCATAGAATACAAAAGCAAGGCAGTTATGATGAACCTTTATAAAACACTGAAGTATTGTGTCCGATTCTGGGCACAGCACTTACTTGGAAGGATGTGAAGGCTTTAGAGAGGGTGCAGAGAAGAATTAGGGAAATGATTCCGGGGATGAGGAACTCCAGTTACATCGGTAGATTGGAGAAGCTGGGCTGTTCTCCTTGGAGAGAAGGTTGAGAGGAGATTTGATAGAGGTGCTCAAAATCATGAGGGATCTGGACATATTAGATAGGGAGAAACTGTTCATGAAAGGTTCGAGAACATGGATTTAAAGTGATGAGGCAAAAGAAGCGAAAGCGATAAGAGGGAGCATTTTTACATAGTGAGTGTTTAGGATCGGGAATGCACTGTCTGAGAGTGTGGTGGAGGCAGGTTCAGTGTGTGTTTAGGATCTGGGATGCACTGTCTGAGAGTGTGGTGGAGGCAGGTTCAGTGAGTGTTTAGGATCTGGAATGCACTGTCTGAGAGTGTGGTGGAGGCAGGTTCAGTGTGTGTTTAGGATCTGGGATGCACTGTCTGAGAGTAGTGGAGGCAGATGCAATCATGGCTTTCAAAAGGGAATTGAATATGCACCTAAAAAGAGAAAATTTGCAGGGCTACAGGGAAACGGCAGGTGAGTTGGGACGAAGTAATTTGTGCTTACAGAGAGCCAGCGGGGATGTAATAGACTAAATGGCTGCCTATGCTGTAACCGTTCTGTGAATCTAGGTGTCAGGTTCTTATACAATTTGTTCTTTCCTCCAGTGCACAACAGAGGAGCAGCCAGTTAACGAAGAAACGAGCAATCCCAAACCAGGTAAGGACACAGTCAAGCCCTGTGCTAGTCTGTGGGAGGAGAGCAGTGCACCATGGGGGAAGCCTCTTGAAATAGTTTGATTTGCATGAGTGGGTGGTTGTGTAACATTTAGATTGAGTGCTTAGGTTTCATTATTAGTTTTCACTTAGATTGCATCAATTTAACCAAGTTTTGCTGAGTGTTGGAGTGGTGTTCACTAACTAGTCAGTTACTGCATTTAGTTAATGCAGGAGGAGTAAGATAGAGCTGGATGCTGCTTGTTGCCTCAGCTGACTCTGCCCCCTTCCTCCCTGCTCCTCCCTGTGCCCCTTACCTCCCTCCCTGTGCCTCTTCCCTCTCCCCTCCCCCACTGCCCCACCAGTGAATGCTGATTGGAGAATGGGACTGGGCTGCTACTTTGGGGAAACTGGTATGTGGTTCTAACTGGTATTGTAGTAAATGGGATATTTCTGGTGTATGAAACCTCGGCTGAGGTGAGCGTGTAATAACTGCATGTCATTTTGTTTTCTCTCTTTACTGACTGTTTGCTGCCACCTCTGCTCTCCGTCCCTTTTTACTCCAACCCTCCCTCACTCAATGCACTTTTTTTCATCTGATATTCCTGCCTCCCTTAAACTATAACACTGCTAAAGGGTGAGATTCTGGTAAGTACCGTTTGTGTTGTGTGTTGCTTCGTTTAGTTGGTTTGAATTTGTCTGGTGATAGAGTTTAGATTGGGGGATGTTCAGTAAACACTGCCCACGTCCAGCCATTGCTGAAATAATTTTCTCTTGGGTTTCTGTCTTTTCCTCTGCTGTTGTAATCAGATTCGATTATCCAACTGTTCAAATCCTTTCATCAGATAAAATGAAAGCCCAGATCAACTTGAATCATGTTTTGTTGCTTTTGCTCCTGTATCTGGTGATGGTTTAGGCTCCATTAGGCTGGCAATTCATTGATCGGCTGCTTCCCTGGCAGCCAGTGGAATGATGCATCTGTGGTCAGATTAATGTTCAGCTTTCTGTCCTTCCTTTATTGACCTGCCTCCTGATGGGAGGCTGGGCTCCTGCAGGTGAGTTATCAGTCTGGCGCTCACCACCATTGACTGGTTTCTGTTTGACTGTGCAGGTGGCCACTGATTGAAGAATTGTCTCGTCACTGAATTCGGTGTCATTTTATTTGATTGTCATCGATCACAAGGCCTCTATCCTAAAAAAAAAACTAATCCCAAAATTCAGCATCTCCCCCCACCCCCTCGCCCCGGCCCCCCCCCCCCCCCTCGCCTCGGGGCTCCCCCTCTGCCCTCCCCACCTCACCCCGGCCTCCCCACCTCGCCCCGGCACTCCACCCCAGCCCTCCCCCCGGCCCTCGCCCCTGCCCCCCCCCCCGGACCCCTTCTCTCCACCCCCCCCCCCCCCCCCCCCCTTGATTTGTTCAGTATAGGGCTTGATCTGCATGAAGGGTTTCAGTCTGTGAACCAGTCATCCTGTTAATTTGCAGTCTTAACCACGTCTGTGTTTCAACACCTTTTTGAAAATGACCCTATGAAAGCTGGTGTATTGATATGGGAACAGAGATGTCTGTGCTGTGAAAGGAATAGCCCTCTGAGGTTGAGGGGTTGTTCAGAGTTAGAGATGGGATGACTGTGGCTGAGGTAGCTGACTAACAAAGTTTGTTTTGAATTAACCCGTTCGTTTTGTGTAACTTGTCTCTGTAAAATTACCAGGCATTGATCTGGCTTTCCGCTTCCCAGATTTCATGCTGGAACTGCAGCCGCATTTTGGTAGTGGGATTTGTCCACATCTTGCATGGGTTTTTGCTCCAGCTGCAGGGGGCAAGTTTATAAACTAGTCTGGCTAACTGTGATGTGTCATCGCTTCCTAATTAGCTCTGTATCTGTGAAGCTTCTCAGAGTGCTGTACTGGGTAGAATCTGACTGGCAGTAGGAGGTGCCACCGCCCCAGCCCTGCCTTATGCCCTGCCTTATGCCCTGCACACCCACCCCCACTTCAACTTGGGGTCCTGTGCGCCCTCCCCCCCGCTTGCCTTTGGGCTCCAAGCGCTCCTCTCTTTTCCCCCCCCCCCCCCCCCTTGCCTTTGGGTCCTGTGTGCCCCCCCCCCTTCCCCACCTTGCCTTCAGGCCCCTTGTTCTCTCTTTTCCCCCCCCCCCCCCCCCCCACCACATTGCCTTGGGGCTTTGCGCATCCTCCCCCTGCTCACCTTGGGGTCCTGTGCGCCCTTTTCTTCCCCCCCCCCCCCGCCGCTTGCCTTTGGGCTCCATGTGCCCTTCCCCCCCCCTTGCCTTTGGGTCCTGTTCGCCCCTCCCTCCCTTCGCCCCCCCCCCCCACCACCACCTTGCCTTCAGGCCCCTTGTTTCCCCCCCCCAGGCCTTGTGGCCCCGCGCACCCTTCATACCCCCCTTGCCTTGGGGCCCCGAGGGCGTTGGGGTGATGTGCCGTCTCTCTCACTCATTATTTTGCTTACTGTTTGCAGGTTATCCGCAGGGGCTGGATCACCATCAACAACATTAGCATCATGAAGGGTGGGTCCAAGGAATACTGGTTTGTGCTAACAGCGGAGTCACTGTCCTGGTACAAAGATGAAGAGGTGAGCAGATCTGACCGTTTCTCATTGTTCTCATTTATATTTTGAATTAAATTGTTGAGGAGAGGGTCTGCGGGCTTCTGGAATTTGGCTTTAGATTATCCTGTGTATAAATCTACTGTAGCCATGAACCTCCCTCCCATGTGGGTTCATAACCTGATCTCGATTCTGGGCAGTGATTATCAGATTCGCACTCCTTCGTGTTTGTGTGGTGGGCACTTGCCTGCTCTGCATGCGTCGCTCCCCACCCACCAACCCCCCCCCAAAAAAACCTGCCCCAAACCCCCTTTCTACTCTAGGCCCCCTCACACCCAGCTGCTTTGATTAAGCTTTCGGTCACCTGCACCCATGGAGCCTCTCACCTGCAATCTTTGATCTATCCCCACTTTCCCTCAGGCCTTTGAAGAACCCTGGGGATATTTCTCGATAGGATTTCTTAAAGGGACTGTGTAGATGTAAGTTTGATGAGGGGCCTGCTGTGGAAGCTGAGTCTGGCAGCATGATGGAAGGGTTTTCTGATGGTTGTGTGAATGTTACAGGAGAAGGAAAAGAAATACATGCTGCCACTCGATAACCTGAAGCTGAAGGACGTGGAGAAAGGTTTCATGTCCACTAAGCACGTCTTTGCAATCTTCAACACAGAGCACAGGTCAGTACTTGCCAATTGGCCAGCTGCTGCTTGCCTGTCTCCAACCCAACATCCAGTGACGGGTGAGGGATACTGGGAAAGGGGGGAGTAAAGTGCTTGGGGCATTGTGTGGTGGGGTAGTGGGGAGAACGATACCTGCTCTGGTTAGTACGTTATCCATGAACCCCAGGTCCAATCCAGAAACTGTCTGCACTTGAGATTTTTGGCTGAGATCTCATTGAGTCAATCCAGTCGTGTGAGGATGAAGGCGCTTAGTCCCTTTCCTTCAGACCTTGTGAGAATTGCCCAGCTATTGCTGAGCTTTCTATCTTCTATGTGTCTGGAGCGGTCATGGAGTCTACATTGGAAATTAAAATGGGACCTTGTCTGTTGCTGCTTAAAGCTTCCATCACCCGTTAGCCCAGTGTAATGAACTCTGTTCCTAGTGTCTGTTGCTGGATGAGTGTTTAGTATTGACAGTCTCTTCCTCTCTAGGAATGTTTATAAGGACTATCGGCAGATCGAGCTGGCTTGTGAGTCCCAGGAGGATGTGGACAGTTGGAAAGCATCATTCCTGAGGGCGGGGGTCTATCCGGAGAGGGAGAATGTAAGTTTCAACTGTTTGTGACAGTCTCACCTCTGAGCCAGGAAACTGGGATTGCTGTCACCTCTTGTGTTACTGCATGTGTTAATCTTGTGTAAAAGTAGCTGTTCCTTCACACCTGATATCTCTATTCACTCGGACAAGGGCCCTAGAAACCCAGCGTGTTCTGACATGCAGGGGAGTGGAAATCTGGAACTCTTCCCCAAAAGGCTGTGGATACTGGGGGAACAAAAGCTTTAAGACTGGAATCGATTGCTTTTTATTGGGAAGGGTATTGAGGAATATGGAGCGAAGGCAAAGTAGGGTTGAGGTTCAGGTCACCTATGATTTGATTGAATGGTAGAGTATCTCGTGAGTTTGAATGGCTTCCTCCTGTTCCTGTACATGTTCCCATTGGGGGGAGGATGCCTTGTCCAAATGTTGGAGGCTCCAATATTATTTAGAATGGCTCAGTAGGTAAATGCACATGGCACAGTACTGAGTCATGCAGAACCAGTGAGCCTTCAGTTCCATGGCCTGTGTGCTGTTCAATTAGTTCAGTTGGGACTGTGTTTGTCTGGGAGTGACAGATTTGTTATGGTTTATTGTCCAGTGACCCTGGCTATAAAGTGTGAGCTTCATCGTTGCATACCCTGCTGACACACTTGATTTGAACTAGCACTGGAGGGTGAGTGCCCACAGGCTAGGATCCCAGCAAGGGGTTAACATCTTGAGAGGGCAGAGAGTTTCAGCTCCTGTGCATGCTGGTGTTGGGGGATGTGCAGCATGGAATCACTCCTGACCTAACTGTTGGTGACGCTCTGTAGGCTGAGAATGATGAGGGGGGCAGCAGTCCGGACACGTTTTCCATGGACCCTCAGCTGGAGCGACAGGTGGAGACGATCCGCAACTTGGTGGATTCCTACATGGGGATCGTCAATAAATCGATCAGGGATCTGATGCCAAAGACCATCATGCACCTCATGATCAACAATGTAAGTTTTGCTGTGGATGTTTGAGGGGAAGGAGAAATCTTGGGTCAGTGGAAAATTTCTTTTGTCATTTAAACTGTTAAATTCTTTGTTGCCCTCCATGGCCCTTCTAGGGGCTGTCCTGCAGTTTATGGAGAGTAGAATGTGGGAGCTGGCCAGGACAGTTTTGGAATAGTCAAGTCTGGAGGTGGCAAAGACGGGGATGAGGGTTTTAGCGGCAGATGGACCCAGGTAGAGATGTTGACGGGTCATGTAATGGAGGTGGATGTAGATGGGCTTGAAAGAGAGGACATAGGGTTAGAAGCTCAGCTCAGGTCAAATGGGAGCCAAGGTTTTGAACAATCTGGTTCAACATGAGTCATTGGGGGGTGGGATGGAATTGGTGGAGGGGTGGACAGAGGAGGGAATGAGGAGGGGTTGGGGGGGTTGTTTGGAGGCAGGAGGTTGGGTAGAGGGAAAAGACTTGCATTTATATGAGAGGGAGACAGTGAGCAGCGGGAGCAGAGCTTTAAAAAGCTTGTCAAGGATGACATTGGTGCAATAGTTAGAGATGACCTTGGTTCAGGAGATCAGGATGTAGAATCAATTTGGGTGGAGATGAAGAATAGTAGGGGAAAGAGGTCACTAGTGGGAGTGGTCTATAGGCCTCCTAATAGTAATCGCAATGTAGAATGAAGTATCCAAGAAGAAATATTGGGTGCTTGTGATAAAGGGATGGCGCAGTGGTTAGCACCGCAACCTCACAGCTCCAGCGACCCGGGTTCGATTCTGGGTACTGCCTGTGTGGAGTTTGCAAGTTCTCCCTGTGTCTGCGTGGGTTTCCGCCGGGTGCTCCGGTTTCCTCCCACAGCCAAAGACTTGCAGGTTGATAGGTAAATTGGCCATTGTAAATTGCCCCTAATGTAGGTAGGTGGTAGGAGAATGGTGGGGGTGTGGTAGAGAATATGGGGTTAATGTAGGATTAGTATAAATGGGTGGTTATTGGTCGGCACAGACTCGGTGGGCCGAAGGGCATGTTTCAGTGCTGTATCTCTAAATAAATAAATAAATAAAAATATTCATGGGTGATTTAATCTACATATAAACTGTAAAAATCAGATTGGCAATAGCAGCCTGGATGAGGAGTTCATAGAATGCTTTTGAGATAGTTTCTTAGAGCAGCACATTCTGGGACAAACCAGAGAGCAGGTTATTAGTTTTGGTTTTGTGTAACGTGACCGGATTAATTCATGACCTCAGAGTAAAGGCACCTCTAGGTAGCAGCGACCACAATATGATTGAATTTTACTTCCAGTTTGAAAGAGAGAAGAGTGGGTCTAAGACTAGTATTTTAAGTTTAAATAAGGACAGCTATGTGGGCATGAAAGCTGAGCTAGCTGAAGTGAACTGGGTTACTAGGCTAGGAGATAGATCAAAAGAGAAGCAGTGGCAGACATTTAAGGGGATATTTCAGAATACTCAAAATAAGTATATTCCTACTATAAAGAAAAATTCTAAGGGGAGGACACACCAACCGTGGTTAACTAAAGAAGTTCAGGAAAGCATCAGACTTAAGGAAAAAGCGTATAATTGTGCAAAGATGAGTGGCAGGTCAGATGATTGGTCAGAATAGCAAGAATGGCAGAGAATGACTGAACGGTTAATCAGGAGAAAGAAATTAGAGTATGAGAGGAAGCTAGCTAGAAATGTAAAAACGGATAGCAAGAGTTTCTACAGGTATTTAAAAAGAAGAGTAAGTAAAGTGAATGTTGGTCCTCTGGAGAGTGAGAATGGGGAGTTAATAGATAATAAGGAAATGGCGGATGAAGTGAACAAATATTTTGCTTATGTCTTCACTATAGAGGATACAAAAAACATTCCAGTAATAGCTGTAAATCAGCTGGAAGGAAGAGAGGAACTTGGTGAAATTACAATCACCAGGGAAGCGATACTGACCAAACTCATGAAGCTGTGAGCTGACAAATCCCCAGGTTCTGATGGGCTTCATCCTAGGGTCTTAAAAGAGGTGGCTAATGAGGTAGTAGATGCGTTGGTGTTAATTTTTCAAAATTCGCTAGATTCTGGAAAGGTTCCATCAGACTGGAAAGTAGTAAATATAAACCCTCGATTCAAGAAGGGGGTTGGGAGGTAGAAAACAGGTAACTATAGGCCAGTTAGCTTGACGTCTGTCATGGGGAAGGTGTTAGAATCGATCATTAAGGAGGTTATAGCTGGGCACTTAGAAAAACTCAAGGTAATTGGGAATAGTCAGCATGGTTTTGTGAAAGGGAAATCATGTTTAACCAATTTATTGGAGTTCTTTGAAGGAGTAACATGTGCTGTGGATAAAGGGGAGCATGTTGACGTACTGTACTTGGATTTTCAGAAGGCATTTGACAAGATGCCACATAAAAGGTTATTGCGCAAAATAGGAGCTCGTGGTGTAGGGGGTAACATATTAGCATGGATAGAAGATTGGCCGCAGGCAGAAAACAGAGAGTTTGCATAAATGAGTCCTTTTCTGATTGGCAGGATGTGACTAGTGGAGTCTCACGGGTCTGTGCTGGGGCCTCAACGTTTTACAATTTATATCAATGACTTTAGATGAGGGAAGCGATGGCTTGGTAGCTAAATTTGCAGATGGCACAAAGATAGGTCGGAAAGTATGCTGTGAAGAGGACATGAGGTTGCAGACCGATTATAGATGGGTTGAGTGAGTGGGCAAAAATCTGGCAGAGGGAGTATAATATGGGAAAATGTGAAGTTATTCACTTTGGCAGGAAGAATAAAAAAGCAGAGTATTACTTAAACAGAGAACAACTGCAGAATTCTGAGGTGCAGAGGGATCTAGGTGTTCCAGTACATGAGTCACAAAAGGTTAGTATTCAGGTACAGCAAGTCATCAATAAGGCTAATGGAATGCTATCCTTTATTACGAGAGGAATTGAAAATAAAAGTAAGGATTTTATGCTTCAGTTATACAGGGCATTGAACATAGAACATTACAGCGCAGTACAGGCCCTTCGGCCCTCGATGTTGCGCTGACCTGTGAAACCATCTGACCTAAACTATTCCATTTTCATCCATATGTCTATCCAATGACCACTTAAATGCCCTTAAAGTTGGCGAGTCTACTACTGCTGCAGGCAGGGCGTTCCACGCCCCTACTACTCTCTGAGTAAAGAAACTACCTCTAACATCTGTCCTATATCTATCACCCCTCAACTTAAAACTATGTCCCCTCATGTTTGCCATCACCATCCGAGGAAAAAGACTCTCACTATCCACCCTATCTAACCCTCTGATTATCTTATATGTCTCTATTAAGTCACCTCTCCTCCTCCTCCTCTCTAATGAAAACAACCTAAAGTCCCTCAGCCTTTCCTTGTAAGACCTTCCCTCCATACCAGGCAACATCCCAGTAAATCTCCTCTGCACCCTTTCCAAAGCTTCCACATCCTTCCTATAATGCGGTGACCAGAACTGCACGCAATACTCCAGGTGCGGCCTCACCAGAGTTTTGTACAGCTGCAGCATGACCTCGTGGCTCCGAAACTCGATCCCCCTACTAATAAAAGCTAACACACCATATGCCTTCTTAACAGCCCTATTAACCTGGGTGGCAACTTTCAGGGATTTATGTACCTGGACACCAAGATCTCTCTGCTCATCTACACTACCAAGAATCTTCCCATTAGCCCAGTACTCTGCATTCCTGTTACTCCTTCCAAAGTGAATCACCTCACACTTTTCCGCATTAAACTCCATTTGCCATCTCTCAGCCCAGCTCTGCAGCCTATCTATGTCCCTCTGTAACCTACAACATCCTTCGGCAAAATCCACAACTCCACCAACCTTCGTGTCATCCGCAAATTTACTAACCCACCCTTCTACACCCTCATCCAGGTCATTGATAAAAATGACAAACAGCAGTGGCCCCAAAACACATCCTTGCGGTACACCACTAGTAACTAAACTCCAGGATGAACATTTGCCATCAACCACCACCCTCTGTCTTCTTTCAGCTAGCCAATTTCTGATCCAAAGCACTAAATCACCTTCAATCCCATACTTCCGTATTTTCTGCAATAGCCTACCGTGGGGAACCTTATCAAACGCCTTACTGAAATCCATATACACCACATCCACTGCTTTACCCTCATCCACCTGTTTGGTCACCTTCTCAAAAACTCAATAAGGTTTGTGAGGCACGACCTACCCTTCACAAAACCGTGCTGACTATCGCTAATGAAGTTATTCTTTTCAAGATGATTATAAATCCTGTCTCTTATAACCTTTTCCAACATTTTACCCACAACCGAAGTAAGGCTCACAGGTCTATAATTACCAGGGCTGTCTCTACTCCCCTTCTTGAACAAGGGGACAACATTTGCTATCCTCCAGCCTTCCGGCACTATTCCTGTCGACAATGGCGACATAAAGATCAAGGACAAAGGCTCTGCAATCTCCTCCCTGGCTTCCCAGAGAATCCTCGGATAAATCCCACCTGGCCCAGGGGACTTATCTATTTTCACACTTTCCAAAATTGCTAACACCTCCTCCTTGTGAACCTCAATCCCATCTAGCCTAGTAGTCTGTATCTCAGTATTCTCCTCGACAACATTTTCTTTCTCTACTGTAAATACTGACGAAAAATATTCATTTAACGCTTCCCCTATCTCCTCTGATTCCACACACAACTTCCCACTACTAGCCTTGATTGGCCCTAATCTAGCTCTAGTCATTCTTTTATTCCTGATATACCTATAGAAAGCCTTAGGGTTTTCCTTGATCCTATCCGCCAATGACTTCTCGTGTCCTCTCCTCGCTCTTCTAAGCTCTCCCTTTAGATCCTTCCTGGCTAGCTTGTAACTCTCAAGCGCCCTAACTGAGCCTTCACGTCTCATCCTAACATAAGCCGCCTTCTTGCTCTTGACAAGCGCTTCAACTTCTTTAGTAAACCACGGCTCCCTCGCTCGACAACTTCCTCCCTGCCTGACAAGTACATACTTATCAAGGACACGCAGTAGCTGCTCCTTGAATAAGCTCCACATTTCGATTGTGCCCATCCCCTGCAATTTCCTTCCCCATCCTACGCATCCTAAATCTTGCCTAATCGCATCATAATTTCCTTTCCCCCAGCTATAATTCTTGCCCTGCGGTATATACCTGTCCCTGGCCATCGCTAAGGTAAACCTAACCGAGTTGTGATCACTATCACCAAAGTGCTCACCTACATCTAAATCTAACACCTGGCCGGGTTCATTACCCAGTACCAAATCCAATGTGGCATCGCCCCTGGTTGGCCTGTCTACATACTGTGTCAGAAAACCCTGCTGCACACACTGGACAAAAACTGACCCATCTAATGTACTCGAACTATAGTATTTCCAGTCAATATTTGGAAAGTTAAAGTCCCCCATAACAACTACCCTGTTACACTCGCTCCTGTCGAGAATCATCTTCGCTATCCTTTCTTCTACATCTCTGGAACTATTTGGAGGTCTATAGAAAACTCCCAACAGGGTGACCTCTCCTCTCCTGTTTCTAACCTCGGCCCATACTACCTCAGTAGATGAGTCCTCAAACGTCCTTTCTGCCGCCGTAATACTCTCCTTGATTAACAATGCCACACCCCCCGTCTTTTACCATCTTCTCTGTTCTTACTGAAACATCTAAATCCCGGAACCTGCAACATCCATTCCTGTCCCTGCTCTACCCATGTCTCCGAAATGGCCACAACATTGAGATCCCAGGTACCAACCTATGCTGCAAGCTCACCCACCTTATTCCGGATGCTCCTGGCGTTGAAGTAGACACACTTTAAACCAAGTTCTTGCTTGCCAGTGCCCTCTTGCGTCCTTGTAACCTTATCCCTGACCTCACTGCTCTCAACATCCTGTACACTGGAACTACAATTTAGGTTCCCATTCCCCTGCTGAATTAGTTTAAACCCCCCCGAAGAGCACTAGCAAATCTCCCCCCCCCACCCCCAAGGATATTGGTACCCCTCTGGTTCAGGTGAAGACCATCCTGTTTGTAGAGGTCCCACCTACCCCAGATAGAGCCCCAATTATCCAGGAAACCAAAACCCTCCCTCCGACACCATCCCTGCAGCCACGTGTTCAACTCCTCTCTCTCCCTATTCCTCGCTTCGCTAGCACGTGGCATGGGCAACAACCCAGAGATAACAACTCTGTTTGTTCTCGCTCTAAGCTTCCACCCTAGCTCCCTGAATTTCTGCCTTAAATCCCCATCTCTCTTCCTACCTATGTCGTTGGTGCCTATGTGGACCACGACTTGGGGCTGCTCCCCCTCCCCCTTAAGGATCCCAAAAACACTATCCGAGACATCACGAACCCTGGCACCTGGGAGGCAACACACCAACAGTGAGTCTCTCTCGTTCCCACAGAACCTCCTATCTGTTCCCTTAACTATGGAGTCCCCAATGACTAATGCTCCGCTCCTCTTCCCCTTCCCTTCTGAGCAACAGGGACAGACTCTGCGCCAGAGACCTGTACCCCATTGCTTACCCCTGGTAAGTCGTCCCCCCCCCACCAAACAGTATCCAAAATGGTATACCGAGACCACATCTCTAATACTATGCAGTTTTGGTCTCCTTATTTAAGGAAGGATGTAAATGCGTTGGAGGCGGTTTAGAGGAGGTTTACTAGATTGATACCTAGAATAAGCGGGTTGTCTTATGAGGAAAGGTTGGACAGACTGGGCTTGTTTTCACTGGAGTTTAGAAGAGTGAGGGAAGATCTGATTGAAGTATAGAAGATCCTGAACGGTCTTGACAAGGTGGATGTGGAAAGGATGTTCCCTCTTGTGGGTGATTCCAGAACTGGGGAGCACAGTTTGAAAATTAGGGGTCGATCTTTTAGGACAGAGACGTGGAGAATTATTTTCTTTTAAATTCTGTGTCTCAGAAGGTGGTGGAGGCGGGGTCATTGAATATTTTTAAGGTGGAGGTAGATAGAAGCTTGTTAGGCAAGGGAATCAAAGATTATCGGGGGTGGAATTCGAGACAGAAACAGATCAGCCATGATCATCATAAATGGCAGAGCAGGCTCGACGGGCTGAATGGCCTACTTCTCCTAATTCATATGGTTGTATATAGCATCTTTCACAACCACTGGACATCTCAGTGCTTTACAATAAAATACTTCTGAAGTACAGTCACTGTTGCAATGTAGAAAGCGCGACAGCCAATTTGCACACAGCAAGATCCCACAAACAGCAGTCTGATGATGACCAAATAATCTCTCTTTGTGATTAAATAAAAGCAAAATTCTGCAGATGCTGGAAATCTGAAATAAAAACAGAAAATGCTGGAAATACTCAGGTCTAGCAGCCTCTGTGGAGAGAGAAGCAGAATTAACATTTCAGGTCACAGACCTTTCATATTTTATAATCTGTTTTAGAGATGTTGATTGAGGGATAGAAATTGGCCAGAACACCAGAGAGAACCCCCCTACTCTTTGAAGTAGTGCCGTGGGATCTTTTACATCCACCCGAGCAGGCAGATAGGGCCTTGGTTTAACATCACATCCGAAAGATGGCACCTCCAACACTCACCGTACTGCACTGGAATGTCAGCCTTGATTTTTGAGCTGAAGTCCTGGAGTGGGACTTGAACCTTGTGACTCAGGCAAGAGTGCGACCAACTGAGGAGGGTTGGGATTGGGAAGGTGTTGGTGTCAGGCTGAAAATGATCGCCTGAGCTAATCCACTTCTGGTCAGCACAATGTTCAGTGCGGGTCTCTAGCTCTCACTGCAACTGTGGCTATGGGTGGGGTGGCAGATCCTATTCAGTGAGGGAGGGACTACACACCAAGGGTGAGAGCTGTTTTTCTTCTGACAGACCAAGGACTTTATCCACTCGGAGTTACTTGCCTTCCTGTACTCATCCACGGACCAAAGCAGCTTAATGGAGGAGTCGGCTGAGCAAGCGCAGAGACGCGATGAAATGCTACGAATGTATCACGCCATCAAAGAAGCTCTCCGCATCATCGGGGACATCAGCACCACCACCATCACCGCACCCCTGCCTCCTCCAGTTGATGACTCCTGGCTCTCCGTCCAGTCAGGGGGACACAGGTAAGCAGACGTGGAGGGTGATAGGACTGAGAGTCTGGGCTGGGTGGCAGGGTGCAGGGGAGTGAAGTGTACAGGTTAGTCTGACGGCAGCCCTGGTCCCCTCCACTTGCCCAGCTATAAAGTCTCATTAATCGTCGCTGTGTGGCTCTCCCTGGACTCCCCATGCCCCTTGACTTCCTACCCACTGCGTGCCACTCTCAGCACCCTCTTGCCCCACCTCACTGTCCCCCCTCCAAATGTGGTTACTGTCCCTGAGTATGCCCTGTCCCACCAGCAGGACAGACCCACCAGAGGTGGTGGCACAGTGGTGTACAGTCAGGAGGGAGTGGCCCTGGAAGTCTTCAACATTTACTCCAGACCCCATGAAGTCTCATGGCATCAGGTCAAACACGGGCAAGAAATCCTCCTGCTGATTACCATCTACCACCCACCCTCAGCTGATGAATCAGTACTCCTCAGTGTTGAACACCACTTGGAGGAAGCACTGAGGGTAGCAAGTGCATAGAATGTACTCTGGGTGGGGGACTTCTATGTCCAACACCAAGAGTGGCTAGGTAGCTCCAGGTATTCGTCTCGTAAACCTTCTCTGAACTGCTTCCAACGCATTTACATCCTTCCTTAAATAAGGAGACCAGTACTGTACACAGTACTCCAGATGTGGTCTCACCAATGCTCTATAACTGAAGCATAACATCCCTACTTTTGTATTCAATTCCCCTCAAGATAAACAATAACATTCTATTAGCTTTCCTAGTTACTTGCTATACCTGCATACTAACCTTTTGCTATTCGTGCACTCGGACACCTAGATCCCTCTGCATCTCAGAGCTCTGCAATCTCTCACCATTTAGATGATATGCTTTTTTATTCTTCCTGCCAAAATGGACAATTTCACATTTTCCCACATTATACTCCATTTGCCAGGTCTTTGCCCACTCACTTAACCTATCTATATCCCTTCGTAGCCTCCTTAAGTCCTCTTCCAACCTATCTTTGTGTCATCAGCATATTTAGCAACCATACCTTCGGTCCCTTCATCTAAGTCATTTATATAAATTGTAAAAAGTTGAGGCCCCAGCACAGATCCCTGTGGCAACACCACTCGTTACATCTTGCGAACCAGAAAATTACCCATTTATGCCTACTCTCCGTTTCCTGTTAGCTAACCAATCTTCTATCCATGCCAAAATGTTATTCCCTTTTACTTTTTAATATCTATAGAAACTCTTCGTATTTTGTTTTTATATTTCTAGCTAGCTTTCACGCATACTCTAATTTTTCTCTCCTCGTTAATCTTGTAGTCATTCTTTGCTGTTTTTTATATTCTGTCCAATCTTCTGACCTGCCTCCCATCTTTGCGCAATTATATGCCTTTAGGTTTGATACTGTCTTTAACATTTTAGTTAACCACGGATGGTGGGTCCTCCCCTGCTACAGGTGGTGAGAGAACCAATAAGAGGGTAAAAACCTACTTGACCTCGTCCTCACCAGTCTATCTGTCGCAGATGCAGCTGTCCTTTATAGTATTGATAGGAGTGCCCACCGCACAGTCCTTGTGGAGACAAAGTCCTGTCTTCACATTGAGGACACCCACTATTGTGTTGAGAAACTCCCTCCTTACACCACAGGACTACAATTGTTTAAGAAGGCAGCTCA
This sequence comes from Heterodontus francisci, assembly GCF_036365525.1. NCBI lineage: Eukaryota > Metazoa > Chordata > Chondrichthyes > Heterodontiformes > Heterodontidae > Heterodontus > Heterodontus francisci. The sequence continues at coordinate 31,096,933 of NC_090413.1, forward strand.
CCACCACCACCTCGAGGCCAATTAGGGATGGGTAGTAAATGCTGGCCTAGCCAGCGATGCTCACATCCCATGAAGGAAAAAAAAACGCTGTCTTCCTCCTTGAAGCAGTCACGTTAGTCAGATCCTGTTTCTGAGAAGCTCAACTGCACTCAATGTGCTGTAAACTGTCCCCATTTTACATTCCAGCTGCTTGTGTTTATAGCTCAAACTGATCCAGCTCATAGCTGCCAGGACTCACCAACAGCTTCAAGTGCAAGGCAGCTTGCATCAATGCAGAACTTTTCTGCTTCTTAACTCTGGGTGGGAGGGGTGTCGTTGAGGAGGGATTGCAGGTGGGAGGGGTGGCTTTGCTGTGTGGGGGTGGGTGGGGGATGAGGGGGTGGGGTCTGTGTATAAACTGTAATGTTGCACATTGTTTGGGAGGTTGGATTGTAATTGAAGTTTCTGGTTTGTTTCTCCCATAGTCCAACACCTCAGCGCAGACCCCACTCTGCAGTGGGCCCACCAGGACGACCTCCCGGGGTTCGGGGACAGACTCCAGGCCCTATGTTAATGCCAACTCCTATGGCGAGTTTTGGAGCTCCTCCCATTCCCTCCAGGCCTGTTCCCACTAATGATGCCTTTGGGGCACCACCTCAGATTCCTTCCAGGCCAGCGCGTATCCCACCTGGCCCTCCCGGGCTGCCCAGGTATGTCTCAACTTCAGCCCACCCTGCTTATTAGACGGTGCAGGGGACAGGCATGTATGGTGTGTGTGTGTGTGAGGGATTGAGGGTGGTAAGTGGGAGTGTGAGGTCTGTGTGTGCATGCTTGCATCTCACTCTGGCTTCTGGCAATTGCCTGTTTGTTCAATCTGCTGCCATTCTGCAACTTCAAGCTCTCCTCACAGTAAAATACAGTTCCTCTTTAGCTGGGAGCCATTTCAGCCTCACCGGTTTCTGAAGCTTGTACTTGCCTTACACCCTGTGTTTGGAGCTTTGTACTATTCTAATTCTGCAGTCCCTGATGTTTAGTTATTGGTGGTTCATTTACAGTGTCCTCCCTCTCCTGTTTCTACACTGAAAACCAGAATTATTTTTACCTTTTTTGTTTTCCCTCATGCCCTGGGATATGTAGAACAGTACAGTAGGAATAGTTAGTCATTGGTCATCTTCTGCAAAGGCTGGTGTGTGTGTTGCACCTGGATGATGGTTACTCACAGACCTGGAAGCTGTGGTCTGGGCAAAATTGTGCTCGGCAAACATCCCAGGATCGGCAAGTGCCGTATGTTACCCATTAATGAGGAATGAAGGGGCCAGTGTTCATGGTATGATTTTTGTGTTTAGTTTGTGCTTTTCTCTGTAATGTTGAGTTTTTACACATCCTTCATCTCGCTGCAACCTCAACACCTCATTCAGTCCAATCTGAACCTCCCTAACTCCAACGCTCCAGCCACTGCTTTAACAGGAGACGTTGTTCAGTCCACTCTGTTTATTCCTGGGGCTCAGTGAAAGCCATGAAAAATTGACTTGTAAGATAACCGTCTTGTCTGTTTTGCATGCTGGTCTGGGGGTGATAAGTGGGACTGGGGCAGGGGCTGGTGCAAGAGGGAAAGAATCATCTGAGATTTAACCGGACAGTTGCTGAATATAAAGTGTGAACCTCAGACTGGCTGGGTCTGTGCTGTGGTCGCTGTTCTCAGGTAAAAGTTGGAGCTTTATTTGGCCTTGGTCACTTTGGCTTAGAGAGGGGAAGTAACTCAGTGGTGGCCTCTGCCTGTCAGTGCCCCCCTCCTTACACTCACTATCTCACTTCTTCCCTCACACTACTGTTAATATTTCACACATGAAAATCGACCATTCTGATGAAGAAAGTCTGGGGTGATGGGGGTAGCGGAGCAGGGGTGGTATCTGAGACATTTCAAACCTTATTCCGAAACTCGGCCATGGGGGAGTGCTGCACCTCTGACAAGTTGCAGCGCTCTGCTGAACTTCTGACTCATGGTCTAAACTGTAGTTCTGCGTGACTCATCCTGGACAGTGGGGAGTGACCCTGGGCTGCCAGGTGTCCCTCTCCAGTGCATATGCTCAGTCAAGTACTATTTCTCCTGTCGTTTTGTGTGCAATTAATGGAACGTTGTGATACGAAGGGTAGAAAGAAAGTATAAAAGCAGATACCAGCTCTGTACTGACTGCTGTGCCGGGAGATGTTGAATTGAACCCTGACTTGCTCCTGTTTCTTTCACTATTATATTGACCCCCGTTTTTTTGTCTCCCCTCAGCAGAAGACCACCCGCTGCTCCGACCCGGCCCACAATTATCCGGACAGCCGAGCATTCCCTACTGGATTAAACAGTGGGATTTATCCTGTGAAGCATTTTATTGTAGGCTATAGTTGATTAGCCCGACCTTATTCTCACGCATTTAATCCGCTGAGGGGCAGTGGTGGTGTGAAGGGCAGGACCCGCATTTACCAGAGTGTTATCCAGATCTCTTGGCTTTTCACACTATCTGGGAGCACCAAGATGTTCTTAACTGAACTTTATTTAAACAAGGATTTACTTTTTTTTTGTTTCCCCAGCAATAGAATTGGATATAGTTTCTCTCACTCACTGCTCCCTTGATCTGCCTGATTGAGAAACTTTACGCTCCCTAAATAATAAAATTAGTGCCTTTTTTCATCTGTTGGGATCATTGTTCCCAGAGACATTGCATAAATCAAAGAATTATAACCATGTTGGCTTGTCCTATCTCCGGGCATCTACTTACATTTTTTGGTGTGTGGAAGGAGGTAATAAACATCAAAGTTTTATGCTGTCTCATCCCCATTGCACTGACGCTGCAAGCAATCGGAGCAGTGAGTGTTGGGGGATTTGAACAAGTCCTGCTCCCTCACATCGTGTGGCCTTTAGTACACTTGGGAAGGTGAGGATACGGAGTGGAGTTGGAAGAGAGGTTCAGGCGCTATTACATTGCACTGACGTCAGCAGGCTGGTAGTGTGAAAGAGTAATCAATGGAATTAGGAAGTGCAGCAGCAAACTGTCTGGTCGGGAGGGGGTAACCAGTCGAAGGGGAGGAATTAGTGGAGCCTATGTTCTGGTGAGGTATTAGAGTGGGTGGGAGTGAGGAGTAAAGGAATGGAAACCTTGGATGGAGTAGTCAGAGAGTGAGCTTGGGCAGGAAGGTATTCTGGGAGGAAAGCCTTGTTTAGGGGGTTGGTATTGAGACCAAACCCTGGAGGTGAAGCGGGGGAGATGCTGTGGACCATGCACTGACTGCAGCAGAGGTTTATTTTGTGGCTGATGGGTTCTTTGCGTGAAAATATGGTGGCTTGAAGAATCTGATTGTAATCTTTAAATTTTTTTAAACTCCAGCGACTAGAAATTTATTCTCTGGTCAGTGACTGCAGGACCTGAGGTTCAGGAACATATTTGAATTTCGGGTCATGTTGTGTAGCAGGCTGAGCTCAGCCAGTGAACGTCCTGTTGGCCTCATGCTGATAACACGTGTCCGTCTGTAGGTGGATGTTTATCATTTACTCTCCGCTGAATTTTGCACTTGTTCTGACCTGTGCCTAGCTGCCAGAGATCAGCTTGTCAGCTATTGAAAATTACAAAATGAACCAGTTCAACCGTCTCCGTTTGTTAAATGTTGCTGAATTGTTCTGATGGAGGGTTTATGGTTCTCTTGTGTTGGATGTTTCTGGCTGTTGGAGTTCTTGCAGCTCTTCCCCAAGCTCAGTTCACTGGCTGTTATCTCTCGCTGATGTGACACAAATGCTGAGACACAGTGAACTGGGAACCAGCAACATAACAGCTTGTTAATTTGTCTCTACATCACACCGGTACATATCCACTTTGTTTCTTGTTTTTGTTGGGTTCAGGGTATCGTGACTAGGAATCTAGTCTAAATCAATACTCCTGGCATACGCCCGCAGGCCAGAAAATTCTCATTCAGTGGCCTCTAGATAAAGGAGTGTAGTAAACAATATTTAAATTGGCTGAGATACAGCCAGCAGTTACAGCTAGTGCACTACTTGATCCAAACAAAATGGAACTTTATCAACCTGTCTTCAGCCCTTGAACTCCTCAACCTGCCTCCGCCACCCTGTACTGGGGTACCAGCCCCTGCCCTGCCTGTACTGGGGTACCAGCCCCTGCCCTGCCTGTACTGGGGTACCAGCCCTGCCCATCCTGCCCTTTACTGGGTACCCCTGCCCTGTACAGGAGTACCAGCTCCCTTTGGGTTACTGTCCTATGCACCTTTCTCTCATTCACTTGCCTGCAGTATCTGCAATTATTTCTATTTGAGCACTGACTTGGGAGCAGAGCATCTCAGATCAATCTGAAAGCACAGCCTGTATCCATTAAACTCCCTATTCAGCTATTGTGAGGAAACTTCTGTTAGCACTGAAAACTGAAATAAAAACAGAACATGCTGGAAATGCACAGGTTAGCACCTGGGAATGAGATGGCCACACTTGGGCTGCATCTGGTTAAACTTGCTCTGTATCAGATACTAATTAATCTAGTATATTTCCAACATTTTCTGTGCTTTGTTCCAGGTTTCCAGCACTGGTTACAAAGCTGGAATCTGCTTCCTGATTAGAATATTGTCACTCGCACAAATTCCTGATGTAAATAGCCTGTTCACCTTTTTGCCGTGGGGACTATGTGCCCAGGTTTTTTGGGGTTGATGTCTGTGTGCCTGCAGGGTGCATGATGTTGCCTGCTGCTGAACCAAATTCCTCACCCAGATGGAACCAGGGCATTAACACTTCTTAAATTAGCAACTTTCTCTGGACGGGGCAAGTTTGCTGCAGGAAATTGTTGCTTTTGTAGGAGTTAGAATATAGTTTATTTAGATGGGAAAAGGAAAAATCAGGAACAGTAAGAACAGTTACATGCACTCAATTCTCCCCTCCCCAGCCCACACATGCCTGCGCACATACAGTCCAGAGTAAAATTGTCTGAAGGAGAATTGGCCAAAAAAGCAAATGGAGCAACATTTGAGAGGGAGTTCTCTGTACAGCTGGTTGGGAGTGGGTTAAATGCAGTGTTCACCCAGCCTTTTTCTGGAAACCATTCTCTGAAACACCCTAATGATTGTGTCTTACTGTCCTACTGTTGGTGGGACCAGTTTTATATAAAATATATATATATTAGTTATTGAATCAAAACTAATTTCTCCAAGTTTGAGAGGGAGAATCTGCTGGAGGCACTTGGGTCTAATCCTTGATGCTTGATCACAGTTGCAATAAAGAGAATGTAACTTGTGCATGTTTGGGCAGTGTCTCCACAGAAAATTGCTGCACCATCTGTGGGAGATTAGCTCAAAACTCCTGTTAATTTTTGTAGTAACACAAATGGCAGAAATTGATCAAGGATGCTGAAGATCTTTCTATAAACTACGATTTCTAGAGAAAATAACTGAATTAATTAACGGTATTTTACAATGTAGTAGCTGAAACCTTTTCCAATGATTATTTCATCAAATTCAGGGACCTGTTCCAGTCAGGGCTCTGCTCTCATTAACAGATACCTGAATGTTCTCACTCCTGGTGTGTGATTCTATTGACTGTTAACTGATTTGAAATGAAGTGCCTACATTCTGTACGGTAATAAACTGAAATAAAGGGATCGACAGTAGAAGGAGCCTTCATCTTGTGTCTTTGTCTGTTTCCCTCTTTTCTGATTCTGGGTTCCAGGAGAGAGGAATAGCAGCCCCGCTACAAACTGCCTGATGGTGAGGGGACAGAGGTGACGTGCTTGCTCAACAGAGGCTTGGGGCTAGCTCCTCAGATGCTGCCACTAAATATTCTGAGGGGGTCAGGAACAGTTTTCAAGCCTGGTGCACTCTTGGGACGTTGGGGTCTGTCCTACACTTTGCTTCTCCAATCAGCACAGTCAGAATTTACAAAATGCAAACCGTAAACAGTTCCTCTTATTGTAGAGGGGTTCAGATCTTGACATGAATTATTTTACATGAGAACTGTATAGCTATTGATGTCCATCATAGAATTTTACAGCACAGAGTCCATTTTCAAGTTATTTATCCGCTTCCCTTTTGAAAGTTCCTACTGAATCTGCTTCCACCTCTCAAGCAGTGCATTCCAGATCAAACCATCTTGAGTCATTAAAAATTCTAATTTACCAACCCCCACCCCCCAGATTTTTTGCCAATTATCTTAAATCTGTGTACTCTGGTTATCAACTCTCCCACCAGTGGAATGTTTCTCATTTCCTCCAATGCCCCTCACAATACTAACAACACAAGTTACTGAAAAATGACCTATTGTCGCTCAGGTTGGGCTCTTGTCATGCTGGCATTGGGGTACTGTGGAGCCTGCAGCTGAGTGGGTTAAGTTGGAGCTGGGGTTGTACCTCAGATGAGACGACTTTCCCTTTTCTGAACCAAATCTGCGCTGCCTAGATCGAAGAGAGATGTGTCCATATGTTGCATAAACTGGTTAGTGTACAGGCCACAGAAGTTACACAATCTGAGCACCTCATACGTGCACAGATTTGTCTGCTTGACATATAGAACTACTGTAGATGAGACAGCAAATACAAACATCCCCGTATCCCTGTGCTGAGAATTGGTACGGACACTGCTTCTGGTTCATCAACTTACGTGAAGCAGCTCATCTACTTGAGGCCCCAGTTCACAGGTAAGGAATAGACGAGATGTTCTTGATGTGTGCCTTTTGTTATGTCTGAAAGCAACAGATGTTTTCTTGAACAATTTGTTCTAAATGTTCTGCTTTTCTCTTGTATTTAGACGTCCACCTCCAGCAGTGCCTTCAAGACCCGGCTACTGAATTTGTCCCACTATTTTCTACCTGCTTAAGCAGACTATTTATCTGTAATTACAGTTGCATGCCCAGGTGCTGTGACTCCCATCTCAAACTCTCGCCTGCTGCTCCCTGCACACAATGCTTTAGTGTGGACACAGTAACAAACCCTTTCCAGCAGCCTGGGCACAATTTGCTACTCCAATTATGTCATTTTTCTTCCCTCACTTCGTTTAAAGAAGATCTGTCTGGGTTACATGGGATTTTTTGAAAGCTGCGATTTTAATGGATCTGAACATGGGTTTGTCTGTACAATATTTATTGATCAATCAACTTGGGATCTGATCTAATTTATTTCATACTTACAGTAGATATTTCTACATTGAGGCTGGTTTAAGGGTTGCACACCCTCTAATGTTGAGGGCCACAGAATGAAGTGCACAGCTGGTGATAAAAAATAAGATTTAGCTAAATTGGTTTTAATTTGGAGTATGGGAAGGGGCTAGAAAGATGAAGACAAAATAAATCGTAACATTTCTCCTAGTGTTTGTTCTGCATTTTATGTAGATTACTAGCAGGACTATCAGGGAAGATGTCCTGATCTTTAAAGTGCCACCTGCAGTGTTGGAGAACTGCAGAGTAAAGGCCTGTTTGGGTATAAAATTGAAGCCCGACCCAACCATGAGCACAGCCAACCCAACCCAACCCGGGCTCGGGTTTATGTCGCGCCCGATCCAACACGAGTATTGCAATAAGTTTGATGATTTCAAATGTTATTGTGCCCTACCCTGTCCAAACGGTAATACAAGTGATTCTGTTCATCCATTCCAGCAGCAGGCTATTCCTGCGGATGTAGTAGCGGGGAATCACTGGTGAGCCTGATCCCATAAGTTCCCGGAGGCAGCACTGTCCAGCCCAACCTGACCCCGAATGCTGGACTCTCGGAATATAGACCCGACCGGAACCCGACACGTACTGTGGGTTCGGGTCGGGTTGCCAGGCTTTACTGCAGAGGGGGTAGAGGATTACTGGCTGGGGAAAGGCATATTGTGGATGGTGAGTTGATGGGTTTATTGTGAGGGTGTAGAGTCAACATTGCTAGTATTGCCTGCAATGGGGCTAAGTGTTGAAAAATTCCATTACTCCAACATTCCTGAGTGACCATCACTAGCCCTTCCACAGGATGGGAGCAGAAATGTTAAATCTGTGCAAATAATTCTGCACAATCTTTACAAATCCTGTAGTGTTGATACAGCCAATGATGAGCAGATTGGGGGAGACATTTCCTGTACAAACAGGCAGGAAAGCAGTTCTGTCCCCTTATCCCCTTCGCACTGGGTTTTCATTACCAGGATTACAAGCAAATTGTGTGATCCTGGTGTAACAGGCTGCACCCCTGTGAAAGATTCGCAAATACAAATGTAATTTTTAAAAAAGCTTGTTTTGTTTTCTTACTTTAAATCTTCAGAGCATGGGGCCCCCAGGGTCCAGCTGCCTTCTACCCAGGTTAAGTTCTCACTATTGAATGTTGAATACAAATAAGTACAATCCCATCCTTATAATGTCCACATGTACTTGTCAGCTGGGATCATTGAGGCTAGGTGTAGCTCCAACTGCTGTATCATAGCTGTGTGACAGTCCCATCCCAAGCAGTAATTTCATACAACCTACTTTAGGTAACGGACCAAATTCTTCCCTCAAGCAAGAGTCTGGGAACAGTAGTGGTGAATAGTTGTTTTTCAGGAAGGTGTACTGTGGAGTTCCCTAGGGCTCAGTACTAGGAACACAGCTTTCTCAATCTATATTAATGACTTAGACTTGGGTGTTCAGGGCACAATTTCAAAATCTGCAGAGAGCCAGCATGTACATGAAGGGCTGAAAGGCCTTCTCCTGTGCTCTAACCAGTCTGTAATTCGATGAATTCAGCAAAACAGCATTTTAATTGGCTGTCACTCTACCTTCTGTATATTTTTGCTTGTAAATTACCTGGGGAATAAAATGATTTTGTACAGATTGGTGTGTGGGGAAGGCTGATGTATTCCTGGATATATGCTGTTTAATTTGAAATATTTTAAGACCCACATACCATACCTGAATTTGGAATTTGATGCTGGTTTAGATTCAGCTATGGATTGGGGCCTTTTATCATTGGGGGAAGTAGTATCAGCTCTCGTTGGGCTTGAAGCTGGATTGGACCAGTGTTTAATTTTGGATTCATGTTTGCTTTTCTCTCAGGTGCTTTTGCCATGTTGAGTCCCTGGGAAATGGTTGAAGCATCATGTTAACGAAAGCCAGCAGTTGGAACGTGAGGAAGTTGGGATTATGTCCAGATATTTACTATAGGATAAAGTGGGTGTAGGGCAGAAAAGTGAGATAGCTGGCCAGCGTGCATGCGTTTTTCAGGAGAGAACATTTGAAGTGAGGTAATGCCCTAAATGTAAAGTACTGAGACTTATAGAAAACTCTTACTGAAATTCATCCAAAACTCTGCTGGCCATGTCTTAACTCACACAAAGTCCCACTCACCTATCACCTGTGTGCTCGCTGACCTACTCTGGCTCCCGGTCAAGCAATGTCTTGTTTTTAAAATTCTCATCTTTGTTTTCAAATCCCTCCATGGCCTCGCCCCTCCCTATCTCTGTAATCTCCTTCAGCCCCACAACCCTCTGAGATCTCTGCTCCTCTAATTCTGGCCTCTTAAGCACCCCTGATTTTAACCGCTCCACCGTTGTTAGCCGTGCTTTCAGTTGCCTCGGCCTTAAGCTCTCTAATTCCCTCCTTACACCTCTTTGCTGCTCTACCTCTCTTCCTTGAAGAGACTCCTTAAAAATCAAGCTTTTGGTCACCTGTCCTAATACCCCCTCAAGTGGCTTGGTGTCACATTTTGTTTTATAATACTCCTGTGAAGTGCCTTGGAGCATTTAATTACGTTAAAGGCGCTATTTAAAAATTTGTCGTATGAAACGCTGTTATACAAGCTTAAGGCACTGTATCCAATATTGTTATCTGATTGCAGCAGGTGCTTCCCTGAAATGACAGCACCAGAAATATAGAAAGGGTTGCATATGCAAATTCTTTAAAGGGAAATCAAACAATAGATTCTGTGCTGACTCCTAGTATTTTAGAAAGGTTTAGCATAACTTCCTTTTACGCTCTATGCTCTATTAATAAAGCCAAGGATCCCATATGCTTTAACAGCCTTCTCAACTTGTCCTTTGAAGATTTGTGTAACCCCAGCCCCAATTCTGTTTCTGCACATTAATAGTAAACATATTGACTTCGTAGAATGAATACATATTTAACATTCAGAGGGTATTCTGTGAAATTATCCACTGAACAGTCTTACCGTCAGCTTATCCCAATGCCCCAACTAATCCCAAAAGCAACGAAACCACAACCAGCCACCCCAAAACGAGTAAAAGAATCTGCAGCTACTCAACCACAACAGTCCATGCCTCTGTTCCAGTTGTCATTTTCTTAAAAGTTCTGTTTTAAAATTGTACCACTTAGTTTATATTGTCTTTCCTCATTCTTCCAACCAAATTTCATCATCTGTATAGTTGTCCATTTACTACATTTAAGTTTTGTCATCTGCAAACTTTGAAAATATGCCCTGTACAGGTCGTTAATATAACAATGAACACCTTGGGATATTCTGTTCAATTCTGGTCAGTGTGACACATGGAAAACACTATTAAATATTAGGGTTTAGAGCAGGTTAAAGCACTTTTAATAGAAAAACTGCGATTTGCATAAAATAGACTTACAGGTTTGGAAGGAGACATCAAAACTACCCCCGCCCCCCAGTTCAGACTTGTCACTCCTCATTCCCATGGGCTTCTGCTGAAGGCCAGGTGCGGCTCAATGCCACTGGATACAAGTTTCGGCCAGTCCCACCTTCCAGCCCAATAGGACCCATGAACGAGTGACCAGGAACATTACAGGGCTGTTCACTGTACAGTCTGAGTCCTTGACCACTGCACCATTTCAACTGCACCTGCTTCTGTTTTAAAAGCATTGCATCTTTCTCCCCTACCAAATGGGTGATACTTTGCAGACAAGAATAGCAACATCATAAATAAAGACTAATTTACTTCATTAATTACATTGTTTAAAATCAGAGCTGAACTGCTTATTAAATGTTTCTTTGAACCTTAAAACAGGATGTAATTACTGATTCCCAGAACCTTTCCCCAGTTTATTAAAAAACATATTGACTTCGTAGAATAAGTACATATTTAACATTGAGGGTATTCTGTGAAACTATCCACTTACCAGTCTTTCCGTCAGCTTATCCCAATGCCCCAACTAATCCCAAAAGCAGCGACACCACAACCAGCCACCTCAAAACAAATGTAAGAATCTGCAACTACTCAACCACACCAGTCCATGCCTCTTCCAATTGTCATTTTCTTTTTTTAAGTCTGGACTTTTCTGCGGTCATCAAAGAGACTTTTCAACATGTAGACTTGGACAAATGACACCACCAGCATCACCCCAAGATTGACAGCTGACCAAAAATTGACCCGTCCCAAGTTGCCCTCTTGCAGATTGCGATCCCGTGCCTCGAAGGCTCTGAGAATAGCCTGGATCTGCACACTCTTTGCCAGCTTGCTGTTCATATTCCCAATGGACTCCTGAAAGAGGGATGAACAGTTACTGAGAGAGAGATGGTGACTATCGTCAGCATTCCAACTCTTACATTAACTCTCTGCTTTCCCCGATGGTAACTGAGGATGACTGTAAATGACTGAAGAGGAAGTTAGTAGATTGGACAGATTAGTGTTAGGTGAAACTTATTCTGAGGAAATGTGAGGTGATACATTTTGGTAGGAGGAAAGAAAATATATACAGGAGGTGATAGTGAGTAGAGAAACTTATAGGTTCTGACACCCATCTTTAAAAGCAAGTTAAGTTGATAACTCTAAATTAAACAAAAGTGGATGGAATCCTAGGTTTTATAAACAGGGCTTGCAAACTAACAGCTACGAGAATGCTAAACCTAGATGTCAGTGGTTAGGCTGCAGAATATTGTACCCTCCACTTTAAAAAGGATATCAAAGCAATGAAGGTGGTGCAGAATGCATTCACATATTATCGTCATTTGAGAAGCTTTAGCTGTGAGGAGAGACTAGAGAACCAGAATAGAGATCTGATAAAGAGGCTCAATATTATCAGGGGTTTTGTTAGGTATAAGGGGGAAACCTCTGTACTGGTCAGTGTTGGTAAAATGGAGGGAATAAATTTAAAGATGGAGGGGATAGAATGTTTTTTTCCCACTGAGGGTTGTTAGGTCATGGAATTCCCCACAAGAAACAAAGGAAAGTGGATAAATATTTGAAACTGAAAATTTATAAGGCTATGGGAAAAGGGTAGGGGAATGGAACTAATTGGATAGCTCTTTCAAACAGCCAGCACACACATGATGAACCGAATGTTTTCTTCTGTGCTGGAAAATTGTTTCTATGACTTTGAAGCTGAGGAGCTCCCTCAGACGATCATTCCTGCTACAATTTACAGGCTTTTAAAACCCAAGCTTGACCTCCCAAAGCTAACTTGGCATCCAGGTCAATTTAGTGCTATCCATGTGTGCTTTTTATTATCTGTTTTTCCATCTTCTCCTAGTCCTCACAAAAAATTGTGGAGTCTCGTCTGCTGCTTTGTTTTCCCAGAAGTGTGCACAATTCACTACACAGGAGTGGGCAGTGGCAGTCGAGCCTACTTTCAGACTTTCTAACACTCCATTCCATTTCTGCAGCACCTGACTGTACTTGCATTTACACACCTGTTCAGCATATCAGCACTTCAGATAGGATGGGTTCTGATACAGGGTCACTGGCTCACCTTGATATCATCAATTTTAATGTCGAGCAGCTCCTCTGGTTCCACAATCTCTGACCAGTCCTCCTCTACATCATCAAAAATCACTTCAAAGAAGATAAGCTTCTCAGAAATGGTACTGAAGGAATTGTCAAAGCAGATTTTATAATCACCAATAATTGTAGGCTCGATCCTGGAGAGCAGATTAGAAAAACATCAGTTATAGAGCTCACTTTGCCTTGCTGTCCCAGACAATAACTGACCGTAAAATCATTGTCAGCAAGAAATGTATTGAAATAAATCTAAACTTTGCTCCAAGCAAACAACAGCCACTTGTATTTAATATAATAAAACAATCACAGCAGTGATAATCAGAAATCAAAATTTGAGAGCCACTGGGAAAGGTTAGGGCAGATGACCAAACGAGAGGTGAAGAGGTTTAGGGAAGGAATTCTAAAACTTATGGCCTAAACAGCTGACAATTAAAATCAGGGCAGCATGAGAGGTGTTGATTGCAGAAGGTGTAGGGCTGGAGGGGTTACACAGATGGGGAGCAGCAAGGCCATGGAGAGATTGGAAATGATGCAAATTTTAAAATTGATCTATTGCCATGTCTGCAAGCACGGAATCCCTGGAGGAGGTAGAGTCAACCTAGTGAACTGGATTTAAACTGGCCTCTTGTAGATATTAAGAATTTGATTTATATAATAGATCATATTTCAATTCTTGATCCACTTGTTTGTGCAATTCATAATCAGACCCAAAGAGGTGATCTCCAGCTAAGGTATAACATGAGCACTCAGGAAGCTGTGTCTAATGAGAGATTCACATTGCAAAGGCAACCCCATGAATTGAGAAGGGAAAATGCTGCATCTGTTTCTACACTGGAAAAACCAGGCAACAAAAGTGGCTAAAAGCATTGTCCTGCACTTAGCTCTCGGGCAGCCTTCCATGACAAGCACTAGAATCTGCAGCAAGAGAATGCTGGTGCATTAGACTCCTGGCTGTAGTAGGTGCTTGGGATGCTGCTGAGTTGTGCAGTCTAGGAGGATCCCAAGCTGTGTTGCGTTATCGACCTCAACATCCTTGAGTTACAAAGGGAAGCTCCGCCAGGGCTCCTGCCTTTGCTTATTGAGAGTGTTTGCAAACTGCATGCATGGGTGCTGGGTGAGGCCAGGATTGAGTTCACTGTGATTCCCTGTACAGTCAAATAGCCTGCCAACACATTCAAGGCTGACATGTGAAGAATGGTCACTTGGTACCAGAAAGCCGGTGAACCGTAACCCTGCTTCAGGTAGCACTTTCGAGAGGAGAACCTCATACAGAGAACTGACAGAGAAAAAGCAATTTGGAGCTCTGTCCAGGGGTACTGACACTCACATATGGACACCGTCAGACCTTCTGGACTCCGTGATCAGGCTTTCACCATTGGGGCTAAACACAGTGAAATCGACATCCAGCCCGGCACCGCCAATAACCTGTGGGTAAAGCACAAAGAAGCCTGGTTCAGACACATCAAACACCCAACAGTTTATCCTCAGAACACAACTTGCCATGAAAGCTCCGCAGTGGCAACAAGCCACAGTTTTGTTCAAGATCTTCAAATTGTTTATGACAAAAGAAAATTGAGATGAATAAAATCAGGATTGAAAAGTTGAAACAAGAAATCACAAAAGTTCGGTGGAAGAAAATGATATTTTCAGTTGAGACACAGTCAAACGTCAGTTTAACCCAGAGTCAATGGGGATCTCAGCAGAGCAGAAAGCACCACTTGCTCAAAACTGACCGCAGGAACACTGGGCCCATCTTGTTTGAATATTGGGCACGATGATGGGAAAAGGGGGCAAAGTCCCCACCCCAGATAGTGGCAGAAGGACACTGTTCCCCCTCCCCCCGGGATAGGGATGGGGCAGGGGGTGATCACAGTCCCGGGGGTCAGGGGCTGATCAGAGTCCCGGCCCCGGGGGGCAGGGGGTGATCACAGTCCCGGGGGTCAGGGGCTGATCAGAGTCCCGGCCCCGGGGGTCAGGGGGTGATCACAGTCCCGGGGGTCAGGGGGTGATCACAGTCCCGGCCCCGGGGGTCAGGGGGTGATCAGAGTCCCGGGGGTCAGGGGGTGATCACAGTCCCGGGGGTCAGGGGGTGATCAGAGTCCCGGGGGTCAGGGGGTGATCAGAGTCCCGGCCCCGGGGGGCAGGGCTCTCCTCCCACGGATCAGCGGACCCTCTCTGGCCGACATTCGAGTCTTGCGCCTCCAGCCCCACCTGGTACTCCAGCTCCATGCTGCTGTTGTGGCCGGCGCTCTGGTAGAAACATTCCTGTCTGCCCGGCGGCAGCACAAATGTGAATTCCGAGTCCGAGGGCCGGGTAAAGGACTCGGCCCCGAGGGAGTGGATCAGCAGCGACAGCAAAAGCACTGCCCCCCAGGCCCCGATCCCCGGCCCCCGCGCCCCCCAGGCCCCGATCCCCGGCCCCCGCGCCCCCCAGGCCCCGATCCCCGGCCCCCGCGCCCCGATCCCCGGCCCCCGCGCCCCCCAGGCCCCGATCCCCGGCCCCCGCGCCCCCCAGGCCCCGATCCCCGGCCCCCGCGCCCCGATCCCCGGCCCCCGCGCCCCGATCCCCGGCCCCCGCGCCCCCCAGGCCCCGATCCCCGGCCCCCGCGCCCCCCGCGCCCCGATCCCCGGCTCCATGCCCGGCCTCAAACTTCCCAAAAACTTTTCACTTCCGCACAACTTACGGCGCCATTGATTGGTCCTCAGGATTGATGTCATTGTCCAATCAGAGACAACCAAATGGTCCGTCAGCGGAATTTACACCAATCAGAGCAAAGCAAATAGCATCAGCGAATGGTGACAGCGCAGCAGGAGGCCATTCAGCCCATCGTGTCCCTGCTAGCCCCGAGAGCAACTCATCAGGTCCCATCCCCCAAGCCCTGCAAATCCTTTCTCTTTAGATAATTATCGAATTCTCTTTTGAAAGCCATGATCAAATCTGCCTCCACCAAACGGTCAGGCCACGCATTCCAGATCCCAACCACTCGCTGAGTAAAAAACTTTCCCCTCATCTCACCCTGGCTTCTTTTGCCAATTACTTTAAATCTGTCTCAGCCTTTCTACCAGTGGGAACAATTGTTCACCATCTACTTTGTTCACACCCCTCATGATTCTGAACACCTTTAACGAACCTCCTCTCAAACTTCTCTAAAGAGAACAGCCACACCTTTCCAAACTATCCACGTAACTAACTCCCTCGTCCCTGGGACCATTGTTGAGAATCTATTCTGCACCCTCTCTAATCTTCACATCTTCCTAAAGTGTGATGCCCAAACTGGATACAATACTCCAGTTGTTTTATACAGGTTTATCATAACTTCCTTATGTTTCAATTTGACTGATAAATGCATCCAGTCACTAACATGGATCGCAGCAAATGATAGATGTTCCCCTGGTGATTCTCCCACTTCAAAAAAGCTCATGACAATCTCAAACCAGTTTGATAGTTTATCATATAATTAAAATCAGTGTTCAATTAATTAATCAGGTCTAGGCGACAAAGTTAAAATTAAATAGCAAGGGATAGTAACACTAAAGTGTTTTGAAATTTAAGTAAATTACTATCCGAGGTATATAGATAATAAGAGTTAAGTAAAACATTTAAAACCGACTGAGGACCCTGACTTCGAGCATTTGGAAGTGGCATCCAGGAGTTTAGAGATTTGTTAGAGGTATTCAAAATCATGAGGGGTCTGGACAGAGTAGATAGAGAAAAACTGTTCCCACTCGTGAAAGGATTGCGAACGAGAGGGCACAGATTTAAAGTAATTGGTAAAAGAAGCAAAAGCAACATGAAGAAAAACATTTTCACGCAGCGAGTGTTTAAGGTCTGCACGCACTGCCTGACTGAGTGGTGGAGGCAGGTTCAATTTTTTTTAAAATTCATTCATGGGATGTGGGCATCGCTGGCCAGGCCAGCACTTATTGCCCATCCCTAATTGCCCTTAAGGAGGTGGTGGTGAGCTGCCTTCTTGAACCGCTGCAGTCCATGTGGGGTAGGTACACCCACGGTGCTGTTAGGAAGGGAGTTCCAGGATTTTGACCCAGCGACATGAAGGAACGGCAATATAGTTCCAAGGCAGGATGGTGTGTGACTTGGAGGGGAACTTGCAGGTGGTGGTGTTCCCATGCATTTGCTGCCCTTGTCCTTCTAGTTGGTAGAGGTCGCGGTTTGGAAGGTGCCGTCTAAGGAGCCTTGGTGTGTTGCTGCAGTGCAT
Source organism: Heterodontus francisci (assembly GCF_036365525.1). NCBI lineage: Eukaryota > Metazoa > Chordata > Chondrichthyes > Heterodontiformes > Heterodontidae > Heterodontus > Heterodontus francisci. The sequence continues at coordinate 31,113,795 of NC_090413.1, forward strand.
CTTGTAGATGGTACATACTGCTGCCACTGTGCGTCGGTGGTGGAGGGAGTGAATGCTTGCAGATGGGGTGCCAATCAAGCGGGCTGCTTTGTCCTGGATGGTGTCGAGCTTCTTGAGTGTTGTTGGAGCTGCACCCATCCAGACAAGTGGAGAGTATTCCATCACACTCCTACTTGTGCTTTGTAGATGGTGGACAGGCTTTGGGGAGTCAGGAGGTGAGTTACTCGCTGCAGGAGTCCTAGCCTCTGACCTGCTCTTGTAGCCACGGTATTTATATGGCTACTCCAGTTCAGTTTCTGGTCAATGGTAGCCCCTAGGATGTTGATAGTGGGGGATTCAGCGATGGTAATGCCATTGAATGTCAAGGGGAGATGGTTAGATTCTCTCTTGTTGGAGATGGTCATTGCCTAGCACTTATGTGGTGCGAATGTTACTTGCCACTTATCAGCCCAAGCCTGGATATTGTCCAGGTCTTGCCGCATTTCTACACGGACTGCTTCAGTATTTGAGGAGTTGCAAATGGTGCTGAACATATTGCAATCATCAGCGAACATCCCCACTTCTGACCTCATGATTGAAGGAAGGTCATTGGTGAAGCAGCTGAAGATGGTTGGGCCTTGGACACTACCCTGAGGAACTCCTGCAGTGATGTCCTGGAGCTGAGATGATTGACCTCCAACAACTACAACCATCTTCCTTTGCGCCCGGTATGACTCCAACCAGCGGAGAGTTTTCCCCCTGATTCCCATTGACCTCAGTTTTGCTAGGGCTCCTTGATGCCATACTCGGTCAAATGCTGCCTTGATGTCAAGAGCAGTCACTCTCACCTCATCTCTTGAGTTCAGCTCTTTTGTCCATGTTTGAACCAAGGCTGTAATGAGGTCAGGAGCTGAGTGGCCCTGGCGGAACCCAAACTGAGCGTCACTGAGCAGGTTATTGCTAAGCAAGTACCACTTGATGGCACTGTTGATGACACCTTCCATCACTTTACTGATGATTGAGAGTAGGCTGATGGGGAGGTAATTGGCCGGGTTGGACTTGTCCTGCTTTTTGTGTCCAGGACATACCTGGGCAATTTTCCTCATTGCAGGGTAGATGCCAGTGTTGTAGCTGTACTGGAACAGCTCAGTTAGGGGCGCGGCAAGTTCTGGAGCACAGGTCTTCAGTACTATTGCCGGAATATTGTTAGGGCCCACAGCCTTTGCAGTATCCAGTGCCTTCAGTCGTTTCTTGATATCACGCGGAGTGAATCAAATTAGCTGAAGTCTGGCATCTGTGATGCTGGGGACGTCAGGAGGAGGCCGAGATGGATCATCAACTCGGCACTTCTGGCTGAAGATTGTTGCAAATGCTTCAGCCTTATCTTTCGCACTGATGTTCTGGGCTCCCCCATCATTGAGGATGGGGATATTTGTGCAGCCACCTCCTCCAGTTAGTTGTTTAATTGTCCACCACCATTCACGACTGGATGTGGCAGGACTGCAGAGCTTAGATCTGATCCGTTGGTTATGGGATCACTTAGCTCTGTCTATCGCATGCTGCTTACGCAGTTTGGCACGCAGATAGTCCTGTGTTGTAGCTTCACCAGGTTGACACCTCATTTTGAGGTATGCCTGGTGCTGCTCCTGGCATGCCCTCCTGCACTCTTCATTGAATCAGGGTTGGTCTCCTGGCTTGATGGTAATGGTAGAGTGGGGGATATGCCGGGCCATGAGGTTACAGATTGTGGTTGAGTACAATTCTGCTGCTGCTGATGGCCCACAGCGCCTCATGGATGCCCAGTTTTGCATTGCTAGATCTATCCCATTTAGCACGGTGATAGTGCCACACAACACGATGGACGGTATCCTCAATGTGAAGGCGGGACTTCATCTCCACAAGGACTGTGCGGTGGTCACTCCTACCAATACAGTCATGGACAGAAGCATCTGCGGCAGGCAGATTGGTGAGGACGAGGTCAAGTATGTTTTTCCCTCTTGTTGGTTCTCTCACCACCTGCCACCGACCCAGTTTAGCAGCTATGTTCTTTAGGACTCGGCCAGCTTGGTCAGTTGTGGTGCTACCGAGCCACTCTTGGTGATGGGCATTGAAGTCCCCCACCCAGAGTACATTTTGTGCCCTCGCCACCCTCAGTGCTTCCTCCAAGTGGTGTTCAACATGGAGGAGTACTGAGTCATCAGCTGAGGGAGGGCGGTAGGTGGTAATCAGTAGGAGGTTACCTTGCCCATGTTTGACCTGATGCCATGAGACTTCATGGGGGTCCAGAGTCGATGTTGAGGACTCCCAGGGAAATTCCCTCCCTACTGTATATCACTGTGCCACCACCTCTGGTTGGTCTGTCCTGCCGGTGGGACAGGACATACCTGGGGATGGTGATTGCAGTGTCTGGGACATTGTCTGTAAGGTATGATTCCGTGAGTATGACTCTGTCAGGCTGTTGCTTGACTAGTCTGTGGGACAGCTCTCCCAACTTTGGCGCAAGCCCCCAGATGTTAGTAAGGAGGACTTTGCAGGGTCGACAGGGCTGGGTTTGCCGTTGTCGTTTCCGGTGCCTGGTCCGTCCGGTTTCATTCCTTTTTATTGACTTCATAGCGGTTAGGTACAACTGAGTGGCTTGCTAGGCCATTTCAGAGGGTATGTAAGAGTTAACCACATTGCTGTGGGTCTGGAGTCACATGTAGGCCAGACCAGGTAAGAACAGCAGATTTCCTTCCCTAACGGACAATTGAACCATTCAAAAGGGAATTAGAGTGTTATATGTAAAGGAAGAATGTGCAGGGTTACTAGGAGAAGGCGGGGAGTGGCACAAGGTGAATTGCTCATTCGGAGAGCCAGTGCAGATATAATGGGCCGAATGGCATCCTTCTGCGCTGTAACAATTCTGTGATTCTGTTAACTCACTATAAAATAAAGTGGCACCAGCACAAGGAAAGCAACTGATTGGTGAGTAGTTGGGGTGAATCTTTATTTATTTAAGTCTTAAGTTCATTTTTATTAAGTCAGTTAGTCGTTGAAAAAATAGAGGCATGGCAGGGCATCTTAGTCCCATGGAGTGCACATTCTGTTCCATGTGGGAACTCCAGGACACTACTCGTGTCCTGGACAACATGTGCAGAAAGTGTCATGAGCTGGAGCAGCTCCAGGTTTCAGATCTCGAAAGGCAGCTTGTGTCACTGATGTGCATATGCAAGGCTGAGAGTTTCATGGATAGCACGTTTCTGGATGTGGTCACCCCATAGCTTAAGGGTATCAGGCAGAGAGGGAATGAGTGACTACCAGTCGAGGAGGACCAGGCAGGTAATGCAGGAGTCCCCTGAGTACATCTTGCTCTTCAATTCGGATTCAGTTCTGAGTACTGGTGAGAGTGATTGCTCCTTTGCAGAGTGCAGCCATATCCGAGATGACAGCATATAGCTGGCTCAACTGTATGGCGGGGGTGGGGGGGTGGGGGGTGGTGGGGTGGGGGGAGGGTGCGGCAGGAGGAGATTGAGAAAGTAATAGTGATAGGGGATTTATAGATAGAGGAACATACAGGTGTTTCTGCAGTCACAGATGTGAATCCAGGATGCAATGTTGCCTCCTTGGTGACAGGGTTAAGGATATAACTGAGTAGCCGCAAAGCAGTTTGATGTGGGAGGGTGAACAACCAGGGGTTGTGGTCCATATTGGTACCAACGACACAGGTAGAAAGAGCAATGAGATCCTGCAGGTAGATTTTAGGGAGCCAGGAAGAAAGCTAGCAAGAAGGACCTCAAAGATTGTAGTCTCTGGATTACTCCCAGTGTCACACCTAGTGAGTATAGCAATCAGAGGATAGAACAGATGAATGCCTGGCTGGAGAGATGGTGCAGAAGGGAGGTCTTTAGATTCCTGGGACATTGGGATCAGTTTTGTCGGAGATGGGACCGGTACATGCTGGACGTATTGCACCTGAACAGAGTTGGGTCCAATGTCCTTGCGGAGCGGTTTGCTGGGCAGGGTTTAAACTAACCTGGCAGGGGGATGGGAACCAGGAGGTAACATTACGAGAGGAAAAACAAGGTGCACAAAGAATTGGGAGAGACAGTTAACATTAGAGAAAGAAATAATAAGGCATTAGGGTGGGGTCAGAGTGAGAGGAAATGCAATAAGGTCTAAATTGGGTTTACTGTGCACGTATGTGATGGCACAGAGTTTGGTCAATAAGGTTGGTGAGCTGCAGGCCCAGGTAGCCACATAGGAATATGATGTTGTGGTGATAAGAAAGACCTGGCTCAAAAAAGGACAGAACTGGGTACTACATATTCCTGGATAAAGATGTTCAGGAAAGATAGGGAAGAAAAGAAAGGAGCAGGTGTGGCAGTATCGATTAAAGACAATGGGCTGCATTTTAAGAGTCTGCTGCTGAAGTAAGCGGCATACATAAAAAAATTGGGGCACACCCACACGGGCACCGCGCCACGGAGCCGCCATGATATCAAACGCGACGGCTCATTTGCATGGCAGTGGAGGGGGCATGTGAGCCACTGCAGGCAACAGTGTCCAGGACCAATGTGCAGGAGCTGGTTCCATTTATAAAGGGCTTATTGCCCTCAGTGGACATTTAAAAATTAAAGGGACAGCTAAGTCGAATTTCCACAAAACAGATTTCAATGACCTTTAAACGCATTCCCTGCCACCACCCCCTCCCCAACCCCCCATGGCATTTCCAGACATTTGTGCCCCCCTGGAATTCTAATAATGACAATTGGACCTCTTCTCCCCCCACCCACCCCAAAGTTCAGCAACTTTGCCCTTTACCCCTTCCCATCAACCCCCGACAAATCCGCAGTGTTGTTACCCTCAGAGAAATAAATACTCCTCCCCCCTCCCCACAGGTGTCACGCCAAGTTTCACTGAACTGAGATTTGAAGACGTGGCATTATCGGCTGCCTGCCTGAATGAAAATCGGTTCAGTGATTAAGGAGGCGACGGGTCTCTCATTAAATCAGGTATGTAAATTAGTTTACATATTGAAATGGGGCCTGCTGCTGTCAGGGTCAGTGGTGGGTCTCCGCCACACCGATCTTCATTGCCCCCCCCACCCCCACCACATTTCCTGACAGCAGAGCGACTTTAAAATCCAGACTAATATTACAGTACTGGAGGGAGAGGATGTCCGAGAGGGATCAAGAACAGTATCTATTTGGTTAGAGCTAAGAAACAATGGAGGTATCATCACACTACTGGGTGTATTCTATATGCCAGCAACTAGTGGGAAAGATATAGAGGAACAAATTTGCAAGGAAATTACAGAGAGGTGCAAAAACAATAGAGTAGTCATAATTGGGGACTTTAATTATCCTAATATAGACCAGGATAGTAACAGTATAACAGGCAGAGAGGAGAAAGTGTTTCTGAAGTGTGTTACGTTACTTAAAGGGATGACGGTGGATAGGCAATGGCAAACATTTAAAGAATGCACAGATGAACTGTAATAATTGTTTATTCCTGTCTGGCGCAAAAGTAAAACGGGAAAGGTGGCCAAACCATGGCTTACAAGGGAAATTAGAGATAGCATTAGATCCAAGGAAGAGGCATATAAATTCGCCAGAAAAAAACAACAGACCTGAGGATTGGGAGCAGTTTAGAATTCAGCAAAGGAGGACCAAGGGATTGATTAAGAAGGGGAAAATAGAGTACGAGAGCAAGCTTGCAGGGAACATAAAAACTGACTGTAAAAGTTTTTATAGGTATGTGAAGAGAAAAAGATTGGTGAAGGCAAATGTAGGTCCCTTACAGTCAGAAACAGGGAATTTATTATGGGGAATAAAGAAATGGCTGACCAACTAAATGCATACTTTGGTTCTGTCTTCACAAAGGAGGACACAAATATCATACCAGAAATGTTGGGGAACACAGGGCTTAGTGACAGGGAGGAATTGAAGGAAATCAGTATTAGTAGAGAAATGGTGTTGGGGAAATTGATGGGATTGAAGGCCGATAAATCCCCAGGGCCTGATAGTCTGCATCCCAGAGTACTTAAGGAAGTGGCCCTAGAAATAGTGGATGCATTGGTGGTCATCTTCCAAGATTCTATAGACTCTGGAACAGTTCCTACAGATTGGAGGGTAGCTAATGTAACCCCACGATTTAAAAAGGGAGGTAGAGAGAAAGCAGGGAATTATAGACCAGTCAGCCTGACGTCGGTAGTGGGGAAAATTCTAGAGTCCATTATCAAAGATTTTATAGTAGAGCACTTAGAGAACAGTGGTAGAATCGGGCAGAGTCAGCATGGATTTACAAAAGGGAAATCATGCTTGACAAATCTACTAGAATTCTTCGAGGATGTAACTAGTAGAGTTGATGAGGGGGAGCCAGTGGATGTGGTTTATTTGGACTTTCAGAAGGCTTTCGACAAAGTCCCACATAAGAGATTAGCATGTAAAATTAAAGCACATGGGATTGGGGGTAGTGTATTGCGATGGATAGAAAATTGTTTGGCGGACAGGAAACAAAGAGTAGGGATAAATGGGTCTTTTTCTGAATGGCAGGCAGTGACTAGTGGGGTACTGCAGGGATCGGTGCTAGGACCCCAGCTATTCACAATATATATTAATGATTTAGATGAGGGAATTAAACGTAATATCTCCAAATTTGCAGATGACACAAAACTGGTTGGGAGGGTGAGTTGTGAGGAGGATGCAGAGAGGCTTCAGGGTGATTTGGACAAGTTGAGTGAGTGGGCAAATGCATGGCAGATGCAGTATAATGTGGATAAATGTGAGGTTATTCACTTTGGTAGCAAAAACAGGAAGGCAGATTATTATCTGAACGGCTATAAACTGAGAGAAGGGAATATGCAGCGAGACCTGGGTGTGTTCTCGTACACCAGTCGCTGAAGGTAAGCATGCAGGTCCAACAGGCGATAAAAAAGGCAAATGGTATGTTGGCCTTCATAGCGGGAGGATTCGAGTACAGGAGCAGGGATGTCTTGCTGCAATTATACAGGGCCTTGGTGAGGCCACACCTGGAATATTGTGTGCAGTTTTGGTCTCCTTATCTGAGGAAGGATGTTCTTGCTATAGAGGAAGTGCAGCGAAGGTTTACCAGACTGACTTGGGATGGTGGGACTGACGAATGAGGAGAGATTGAGTCGGTTAAGATTATATTCGCTGGAGTTCAGAAGAGTGAGGGGGGAATCTCATAGAAACCTATAAAATTCTAACAGGACTTGACAGGGTAGATGCAGGAAGGATGTTCCCGATGGTGGGGGAGTCCAGAACCAGTGTCATAGTTTAAGGCTATGGGGTAAACATTTTAGGACTGAGATGAGGAGAAATTTCTTCACCCAGAGAGTGGTGAACCTGTGGAATTCGCTACCACAGAAAGCAGTTCAAGCCAAAACATTGAATATTTTCAAAAAGGAGTTAGATATCACTCTTGGGTCTAATTAGTTAAAATAATTAGTTGGAGGATAGCTAATTTCAATGGGGTAACACCAGATCTGACCCAGGTAAACTGGATAAAAGGATGGCAGACAAAACTGTAACTGAACAATGGATTGCCTTTGACGAGGAGATAGTTCATGTCCAGTTGAGGTGCATTCCCACAAGGGGGAAAGGTAGGACAAACAAAGCCAGAGCTCCCTGGATGACAAAAGAAATACAGGGTAAGATGAAGCAGGAAAAGGGGACTAGATTTTCAATTGCCATGGGGGGCAAATGCGGGTGTGGGTGCGCATGAAGAATCGTGTTCCCAGAGGCATCATGGGAGCCCAATGCCTCGAGAACACGACGCGATTTTCAAAGGGAGGGGTGGGGCAGGGGGAGGAGCTGGAAATCTGCAGGCCAATTAAGTGATTGTTGAGCTCATTAAAAGACTTCAGAGGAGCAGTTTTAAATCTTAATTTGGGAAAAACGCAGTCTCTGGGACACACGTCAAGGTGCAGCTGCCACAAACACAATGAGGGCAAATGGATGCACTGGTCAACATACCTAAGCAGCGGAGAATAATGCTCAGCTGCTCAATCAGTGACACAAAGTTGCCATCAGTGAAGTTGCATGCGTGAGCAGTGAGTGGTAGGACTCGAGAGGGAGCGAGACTGCTGGCATCACTTAGGCACGAAGGGAAGAAGGCGCGACCCAAGACATTGGGCGTACCGTTCAAGAGTCAGATACCTGCAAATGACAGAGTTCCAATTCCGTAGGAGGCTGCGTCTATCCAGGAAGATGGTCTCGGACATCTTCGCTCTGATCTGCAATGACTCGATGCCTCGCGGCCTCCGTGACAGTTCCTTATCTGCAGCAGTCAGGGCCTAGTTGCCCTGAACTTTTATGCATCTGGTTGTTATAGGAATTGGCTGCAGACATAGGTGGCATCTATCAGGCAGGTCACGGATGCCCTATTCTGGAGGGCAGGGAAACTACACCCATTTTGAGACAGATGAGCTGGCACAGGCACAGAGGGCATTGGGTTCTGCCACCATCAATGGATTCCCTCAGGTCCAGCAGCTCATCGACTGCACCCACGTAGTCATCAAGGCACCAGATTCCTGAACAGAAAAGACTTCAACTCACTGAATATCCAGCTGGTCTGTGACCACAGCAAGCGCATCTTGCAGGTCTGTGCTTGGTTCCCAGGCAGCTGTCATGATTCCTTTGTCCTTCAAGAGTCACAGGTGCCGTATCTCTTCAGGTCAACATCCCAACTCTGTGGGTGGCTGCTGGGGGATAAAGGTTATCCCCTGAGAAGGTGGCTCCTGATGCCTGTCCAGTACCCAGACACTGATGCAATGAGGTGCTACAACCAGGGCCATCTACCAACACAAAGCTGCATTGAACAGTCCATTCCACAGTATTCTATCACACTCCTGACTTGTGCCTAGTAGATGGTGGACAGGCTTTGGGGAGTCAGGAGGTGAGTTACTCGCCACAGAATTCCCAGTCTCTGACCTGCTCTTGTAGCCACAGTATTTATATGGGTACTCCAGTTCAGTTTCTGGTCAATGGTAATCGCTAGGATGTCGATAGTGGGGGATTCAGCGATGGTAATGCTGTAGAAAGTCAAGGGGAGATGGTTAGATTCTCTCTTGTTGGAGATGGTCATTGCCTGACACTTGTGTGGTGCGAATGTTACTTGCCACTTATCAGCCCAAGCCTGGATATTGTCCAGGTCTTGCTGCATTTCTACATGGACTGCTTCAGTAACTGAGGAGTCGCTAATGGTGCTGAACATTGTGCAATCATCAGCGAACATCCCCACTTCTGACCTTATGATGGAGGGAAGGTCATTAATAAAGCAGCTGAAATGGTTGGGCCGAGGACACTAACCTGAGGAACTCCTGCAGTGATGTCCTGCCAATCCTCCTTAGGTATAGGGGTAGTTGCAGAGGACTGGAGAGTTGCAAATGCAACAACCTTGCTAAAAACAAGGGTGTAAGGATAAGCCCAGCAACTACAGGCCATTCAGTTTAACCCTGGTAGTGGGAAAGCTTTTAGAAACAATAATCTGGTACAAAAATTAACAATCACTTGGACAAAGGTGGATTAATTAAGAAAATCCAGTGCAGGTTTGTTAAGAGCAAATCATGTTTAACTAATTTGATTGAGTTTTTTGAGGACGGAACAGAGATGAAGATAATGCAGTTAATGTGCTTTACATGGAATTCCAAAATACATTTGTTAAACTGCCACATGACAAGCTTGTCAGCAATGTTGAAACTGATGGAATAAAGGGGTCAGTGACAGCAATAGATACAAAGTTGGCTGAGAGTAGTGAGAGTAGTTGTTTTATGGACTGGAATATGGGATATAATGGGGTTCCCTGGGAGTCCCCAGGAACACTGTTTTTCTTGATCCAAATTAATGACTAGATTTGAGGATACAGGGCATAATTTCAAAATCTGCAGATGACACAAAACTTGGAAGTATTATGAACTGTGAGAAGGAAAGTGATAAAGAGGACAATGACCCTTCATCAGACCTGAAACGTTAACTCTGCTTCTCTCTCCACAGATGCTGCCAGACCTGCTGAGTATTTCCAGCATCTGCAGTATTTTGCTCTTGTACTCCTTTTCAAATCTCTGGTTAGGCCTCAACTGGAAAATTATAAGGGGTTTTGGTAGAGCAAGTATGGAAAAACTATTTCCTCTGGCAAATGGATGAGTAACCAGAGGTCACAGAATAATTAGTGAAAGAACCAAAGGGGTAATGAGGAGATTTTTGTCACAGAGTTTATTAAAGTTTGCAGCACACTACCTAAAGGTGTGATGGAATCAGATTCTAGAGGAAGTTTCAAAAGGCAACCGCACATGTGCTTGAAGAGGATTAATTGCAAGGAAATGGGAAGAAAGCTGGGGTGTGGGACTAACTGAAGAGTTCTTTCAAAGATCTAGCATAAGCACGATGGACTAAATGGCCTTCTTCAATGCTGTATGGGTCCATGATTCTAAGTAAGGTAGTGACAGTTCATTATTAGCAAAAGTCCTGTTTTTAGCTCTCCGACCCACTAACCTTCAGTTAATATAATGGTCAGTGCCTCAGAATGGAAAATTACTTGCATATAAACCTGCCTGTTGTAAATGGCTGGTAATAAATGTTCCCCAAGTGCACTACCTGCTGACAGTACTGGTTTGAGAACTTGTTGACATTTCACTGACCTGGATCTCTACACCTCACCTCTACTGAAAGAAATCCTAAACCTTTCTCCAAAAATCAGAGTCCTGAGCCCTGGACTCATCCTCATTCTTCCCTGAAACCCTCTCTGCTGTATCAGTGTCATATCAAGGTGCCATCTCTCTGATCAGAGATGGAATCCCAAGGCAGTTGTAGTCGTCTAGACTGAATATGAGTTTTCTTTCCTTCCATGTGTTCTATCAGTAGTTCACACATTAGCTGTCACTATGCTTCTCTGTCCACAATATCTGCTCCTTTGACTATGCTTTCTGACTTATAAGGTTGAGCATCTGGTAGTTCATCTGGTTTAATGTGGAGCATCGACATTTCAGTGGCTTGCAGGAGGGGCCACAGTGCACACCAACAAGCTCGTTCCCAACCAGATGTAATCTGCTGCTGGGCTAAGCTGCCATATGTTGTTAAATCCTCCTGCTCATGTGTAATAGTCTGTACAGCATTTCAAAACCTTTTCAGGTTTTCATCAAATATACTTGAAATGCATTCCAGTACTCCATTGGTCTTTCTAGTGTTGCTTTGATGCTGAGAGGAAGCTGCATCAACCTGGTTCAGTCTCTCTGTGTCAGCAAACACCCATGCTTCCTAATGTACTTCGATTTATCCTGGTTCAATTTACCCTGGTTTAATTTACCCTGGTTCGATTTATCCCGGTTTGGTTTATCCCAGTTTGATTTACCCTGGTTCGATTTATCCTGGTTCAATTTACCCTGGTTCAATTTACCCTGGTTCGATTTACCCTGGTTCGATTTATCCTGGTTTGGTTTATCCCGGTTTGATTTACCCTGGTTCGATTTATCCTGGTTCAATTTACCCTGGTTCGATTTATCCTGGTTCGATTTACCCCGGATCGATTTATCCCGGTTTGGTTTATCCCGGTTTGATTTACCCCGGTTCGATTTATCCCGGTTCGGTTTATCCCGGTTTGATTTACCCTGGTTCGATTTATCCCGGTTCGGTTTATCCCGGTTTGATTTACCCTGGTTCAATTTATCCCGGTTCGGTTTATCCGTGTTTGATTTACCCTGGTTCAATTTATCCCGGTTCGGTTTATCCCGGTTTGATTTACCCTGGTTCGATTTATTCTGGTTTGATTTATCCCAGTTTGGTTTATCCCGGTTTGATTTACCCTGGTTCGATTTACTCTGGTTCGATTTATCCCGATTCGATTTACCCTGGTTCGATTTATCCTGGTTCGATTTATCCCGGTTTGGTTTATCCCCGTTTGATTTATCCTGGTTTGATTTACCCTGGTTCGATTTACTCTGGTTCGATTTATCCCGATTCGATTTACCCTGGTTCGATTTATCCTGGTTCGATTTATCCCGGTTTGGTTTATCCCCGTTTGATTTATCCTGGTTCAAACTATCCTGGTTCGATTTACCCTGGTTCGATTTATCCCGGTTCCATTTATCTCGGTTTGGTTTATCCCAGTTTGATTTATCCCGGTTCCATTTATCCTGGTTTGATTTACCCTGGTTCGATTTATCCCGATTTGATTTATCCCGGTTTGGTTTATCCTGGTTTGATTTATCCTGGTTCGATTTATCTTGGTTCAATTTATCCCGGTTTGGTTTATCCCGGTTTGATTTATCCCGGTTCAGTTTATCCTGGTTTGATTTACCTGGTTTGATTTATCCCGGTTTGGTTTATCCCGGTTCCATTTACCCGGTTTGATTTATCCTGGTTCGGTTTATCCCAGTTCGGTTTATCCTGGTTTGATTTACCCGGTTTGATTTAACCCAGTTCGGTTTATCCCGGTTCGGTTTATCCCGGTTTGATTTATCCCGGTTCAGTTTATCCTGGTTTGATTTATCCCGGTTCGGTTTATCCTGGTTGGATTTATTCCAGTTCAGTTTATCCCAGTTCGGTTTATCCCGGTTCGGTTTTATCCTGGTTGGATTTATTCCAGTTCAGTTTATCCCGGTTCGGTTTATCCCAGTTCGGTTTATCCCGGTTTGATTTATCCTGGTTCGTTTTATCCTGGTTCGGTTTATCCCAGTTTGATTTATCCCGGTTTGGTTTATCCTGGTTTGATTTATCCTGGTTCGATTTACCCTGGTTCGATTTATCCCGATTTGATTTATCCCGGTTTGGTTTATCCTGGTTTGACTTATCCTGGTTCGATTTATCTTGGTTCAATTTATCCCGGTTTGGTTTATCCCGGTTTGATTTATCCCGGTTCGGTTTATCCTGGTTTGATTTACCTGATTTGATTTATCCCGGTTTGGTTTATCCCAGTTCGGTTTATCCTGGTTTGATTTACCCGGTTTGATTTAACCCAGTTCGGTTTATCCCGGTTTGGTTTATCCTGGTTTGATTTATCCTGGTTTGATTTATCCCGGTTCGGTTTATCCCGGTTTGATTTATCCTTGTTCAGTTTATCCTGGTTTGATTTATTCCGGTTTGGTTTATCCTGGTTGGATTTATTCCAGTTCAGTTTATCCCGGTTCGGTTTATCCTGCATGGATTTATTCCAGTTCGGTTTATCCCGGTTCGGTTTATCCCGGTTCGGTTTATCCCGGTTTGTTTTATCCTGGTTCGTTTTAAAACTGGTTCGGTTTATCCCAGTTTGATTTATCCCGGTTTGGTTTATCCTGGTTTGATTTATCCTGGTTCGATTTATCTTGGTTCAATTTATCCCGGTTTGGTTTATCCCGGTTTGATTTATCCCGGTTCGGTTTATCCTGGTTTGATTTACCTGGTTTGATTTATCCCGGTTCCATTTACCCGGTTTGATTGATCCCGGTTCGGTTTATCCCAGTTCGGTTTATCCTGGTTTGATTTACCCGGTTTGATTTATCCCGGTTCGGTTTATCCCGGTTTGATTTATCCTGGTTTGATTTATCCCGGATCGGTTTATCCCGGTTCAGTTTATCCTGGTTTGATTTATCCCGGTTTGATTTATCCTGGTTCGGTTTATCCCAGTTTGATTTATCCCGGTTTGATTTATTCCGGTTCGGTTTATCCCGGTTTGATTTATCCTGGTTCGGTTTATCCTGGTTCGGTTTATCCCAGTTTGATTTATCCCGGTTTGAATTATCCTGGTTCGGTCTATCCCAGTTTGATTTATCCCGGTTTGATTTATCCCGGTTTGATTTATCCTGGTTCGGTTTATCCCAGTTTGATTTATCCCGGTTTGATTTATCCCGGTTTGATTTATCTCGGTTCGGTTTATCCCAGTTTGATTTATCCCGGTTTGATTTATCCCGGTTTGATTTATCCTGGCTCGGTTTATCCCAGTTTGATTTATCCCGGTTTGATTTATCCTGGTTCGATTTATCCCAGTTTGATTTATCCCGGTTTGATTTATCCCGGTTTGGTTTATCCCGGTTCGGTTTATCCCGGTTTGATTTATCACAGTTTGATTTATCCCGGTTTGATTTAACCCGGTTTGATTTATTCCGGTTTGATTTATCCCGGTTTGATTTATCCCGGTTTGATTTATCCTGGTTCGGTTTATCCCAGTTTGATTTATCCCGGTTTGATTTATCCTGGTTTGATTTATTCCGGTTCGGTTTATCCCAGTTTGATTTATCCCGGTTTGATTTATTCCGGTTCGGTTTATCCCAGTTTGATTTATCCCGGTTTGATTTATTCCGGTTCGGTTTATCCCAGTTTGATTTATCCCGGTTTGACTTATTCCGGTTCAGTTTATCCCAGTTTGATTTATCCCGGTTTGATTTATTCCGGTTCGGTTTATCCCAGTTTGATTTATCCCGGTTTGATTTATTCCGGTTCGGTTTATCCCAGTTTGATTTATCCCAGTTTGATTTATCCCGGTTTGATTTATCCCAGTTTGATTTATCCCGGTTTGATTTATTCCGGTTCAGTTTATCCCAGTTTGATTTATCCCGGTTTGATTTATCCCAGTTTGATTTATCCCGGTTTGATTTATCCCGGTTTGATTTATCCCAGTTTGATTTATCCCGGTTTGATTTATCCCGGTTTGATTTATTCCGGTTCGGTTTATCCCGGTTTGGTTTATCCCGGTTTGATTTATCCCGGTTTGATTTATCCCGGTTCGGTTTATTCCGGTTCGGTTTATCCCAGTTTGATTTATCCCGGTTTGATTTATCCCGGTTTGATTTATCCCGGTTCGGTTTATTCCGGTTCGGTTTATCCCAGTTTGATTTATCCCGGTTTGATTTATCCCGGTTTGATTTATCCCGGTTCGGTTTATTCCGGTTCGGTTTATCCCAGTTTGATTTATCCCGGTTTGATTTATCCCGGTTTGATTTATCCCGGTTCGGTTTATTCCGGTTCGGTTTATCCCAGTTTGATTTATCCCGGTTTGATTTATCCCGGTTTGATTTATCCCGGTTCGGTTTATTCCGGTTCGGTTTATCCCCGTTTGATTTATCCTGGTTTGATTTACCCTGGTTCGATTTACTCTGGTTCGATTTATCCCGATTCGATTTACCCTGGTTCGATTTATCCTGGTTCGATTTATCCCGGTTTGGTTTATCCCCGTTTGATTTATCCTGGTTCAAACTATCCTGGTTCGATTTACCCTGGTTCGATTTATCCCGGTTCCATTTATCTCGGTTTGGTTTATCCCAGTTTGATTTATCCCGGTTCCATTTATCCTGGTTTGATTTACCCTGGTTCGATTTATCCCGATTTGATTTATCCCGGTTTGGTTTATCCTGGTTTGATTTATCCTGGTTCGATTTATCTTGGTTCAATTTATCCCGGTTTGGTTTATCCCGGTTTGATTTATCCCGGTTCAGTTTATCCTGGTTTGATTTACCTGGTTTGATTTATCCCGGTTTGGTTTATCCCGGTTCCATTTACCCGGTTTGATTTATCCTGGTTCGGTTTATCCCAGTTCGGTTTATCCTGGTTTGATTTACCCGGTTTGATTTAACCCAGTTCGGTTTATCCCGGTTCGGTTTATCCCGGTTTGATTTATCCCGGTTCAGTTTATCCTGGTTTGATTTATCCCGGTTCGGTTTATCCTGGTTGGATTTATTCCAGTTCAGTTTATCCCAGTTCGGTTTATCCCGGTTCGGTTTTATCCTGGTTGGATTTATTCCAGTTCAGTTTATCCCGGTTCGGTTTATCCCAGTTCGGTTTATCCCGGTTTGATTTATCCTGGTTCGTTTTATCCTGGTTCGGTTTATCCCAGTTTGATTTATCCCGGTTTGGTTTATCCTGGTTTGATTTATCCTGGTTCGATTTACCCTGGTTCGATTTATCCCGATTTGATTTATCCCGGTTTGGTTTATCCTGGTTTGACTTATCCTGGTTCGATTTATCTTGGTTCAATTTATCCCGGTTTGGTTTATCCCGGTTTGATTTATCCCGGTTCGGTTTATCCTGGTTTGATTTACCTGATTTGATTTATCCCGGTTTGGTTTATCCCAGTTCGGTTTATCCTGGTTTGATTTACCCGGTTTGATTTAACCCAGTTCGGTTTATCCCGGTTTGGTTTATCCTGGTTTGATTTATCCTGGTTTGATTTATCCCGGTTCGGTTTATCCCGGTTTGATTTATCCTGGTTCAGTTTATCCTGGTTTGATTTATCCCGGTTTGGTTTATCCTGGTTGGATTTATTCCAGTTCAGTTTATCCCGGTTCGGTTTATCCTGCATGGATTTATTCCAGTTCGGTTTATCCCGGTTCGGTTTATCCCGGTTCGGTTTATCCCGGTTTGTTTTATCCTGGTTCGTTTTAAAACTGGTTCGGTTTATCCCAGTTTGATTTATCCCGGTTTGGTTTATCCTGGTTTGATTTATCCTGGTTCGATTTATCTTGGTTCAATTTATCCCGGTTTGGTTTATCCCGGTTTGATTTATCCCGGTTCGGTTTATCCTGGTTTGATTTACCTGGTTTGATTTATCCCGGTTCCATTTACCCGGTTTGATTGATCCCGGTTCGGTTTATCCCAGTTCGGTTTATCCTGGTTTGATTTACCCGGTTTGATTTATCCCGGTTCGGTTTATCCCGGTTTGATTTATCCTGGTTTGATTTATCCCGGATCGGTTTATCCCGGTTCAGTTTATCCTGGTTTGATTTATCCCGGTTTGATTTATCCTGGTTCGGTTTATCCCAGTTTGATTTATCCCGGTTTGATTTATTCCGGTTCGGTTTATCCCGGTTTGATTTATCCTGGTTCGGTTTATCCTGGTTCGGTTTATCCCAGTTTGATTTATCCCGGTTTGAATTATCCTGGTTCGGTCTATCCCAGTTTGATTTATCCCGGTTTGATTTATCCCGGTTTGATTTATCCTGGTTCGGTTTATCCCAGTTTGATTTATCCCGGTTTGATTTATTCCGGTTCGGTTTATCCCAGTTTGATTTATCCCGGTTTGACTTATTCCGGTTCAGTTTATCCCAGTTTGATTTATCCCGGTTTGATTTATCCCGGTTTGATTTATTCCGGTTCGGTTTATCCCAGTTTGATTTATCCCGGTTTGATTTATTCCGGTTCGGTTTATCCCAGTTTGATTTATCCCAGTTTGATTTATCCCGGTTTGATTTATCCCAGTTTGATTTATCCCGGTTTGATTTATTCCGGTTCGGTTTATCCCAGTTTGATTTATCCCGGTTTGATTTATCCCGGTTTGATTTATCCCGGTTTGATTTATCCCAGTTTGATTTATCCCGGTTTGATTTATCCCGGTTTGATTTATTCCGGTTCGGTTTATCCCGGTTTGGTTTATCCCGGTTTGATTTATCCCGGTTTGATTTATCCCGGTTCGGTTTATTCCGGTTCGGTTTATCCCAGTTTGATTTATCCCGGTTTGATTTATCCCGGTTTGATTTATCCCGGTTTGATTTATCCCGGTTTGATTTATCCCGGTTTGATTTATCCCGGTTTGATTTATCCCGGTTCGGTTTATTCCGGTTCGGTTTATCCCAGTTTGATTTATCCCGGTTTGATTTATCCCGGTTTGATTTATCCCAGTTCGGTTTATTCCGGTTCGGTTTATCCCAGTTTGATTTATCCCGGTTTGATTTATCCCGGTTTGATTTATCCCGGTTCGGTTTATTCCGGTTCGGTTTATCCCAGTTTGATTTATCCCGGTTTGATTTATCCCGGTTTGATTTATCCCGGTTCGGTTTATTCCGGTTCGGTTTATCCCAGTTTGATTTATCCCGGTTTGATTTATCCCGGTTTGATTTATCCCAGTTTGATTTATCCCGGTTTGATTTATCCCGGTTTGATTTATTCCGGTTCGGTTTATCCCGGTTTGGTTTATCCCGGTTTGATTTATCCCGGTTTGATTTATCCCGGTTCGGTTTATTCCGGTTCGGTTTATCCCAGTTTGATTTATCCCGGTTTGATTTATCCCGGTTTGATTTATCCCGGTTCGGTTTATTCCGGTTCGGTTTATCCCAGTTTGATTTATCCCGGTTTGATTTATTCCGGTTCGGTTTATCCCAGTTTGATTTATCCCGGTTTGATTTATTCCGGTTCGGTTTATCCCAGTTTGATTTATCCCGGTTTGACTTATTCCGGTTCAGTTTATCCCAGTTTGATTTATCCCGGTTTGATTTATCCCGGTTTGATTTATTCCGGTTCGGTTTATCCCAGTTTGATTTATCCCGGTTTGATTTATTCCGGTTCGGTTTATCCCAGTTTGATTTATCCCAGTTTGATTTATCCCGGTTTGATTTATCCCAGTTTGATTTATCCCGGTTTGATTTATTCCGGTTCGGTTTATCCCAGTTTGATTTATCCCGGTTTGATTTATCCCGGTTTGATTTATCCCAGTTTGATTTATCCCGGTTTGATTTATCCCGGTTTGATTTATTCCGGTTCGGTTTATCCCGGTTTGGTTTATCCCGGTTTGATTTATCCCGGTTTGATTTATCCCGGTTCGGTTTATTCCGGTTCGGTTTATCCCAGTTTGATTTATCCCGGTTTGATTTATCCCGGTTTGATTTATCCCGGTTCGGTTTATTCCGGTTCGGTTTATCCCAGTTTGATTTATCCCGGTTTGATTTATCCCGGTTTGATTTATCCCGGTTCGGTTTATTCCGGTTCGGTTTATCCCAGTTTGATTTATCCCGGTTTGATTTATCCCGGTTTGATTTATCCCGGTTTGATTTATCCCGGTTCGGTTTATTCCGGTTCGGTTTATCCCAGTTTGATTTATCCCGGTTTGATTTATCCCGGTTTGATTTATCCCGGTTCGGTTTATTCCGGTTCGGTTTATCCCAGTTTGATTTATCCCGGTTTGATTTATCCCGGTTTGATTTATCCCGGTTCGGTTTATTCCGGTTCGGTTTATCCCAGTTTGATTTATCCCGGTTTGATTTATCCCGGTTTGATTTATCCCGGTTCGGTTTATTCCGGTTCGGTTTATCCCAGTTTGATTTATCCCGGTTTGATTTATCCCGGTTTGATTTATCCAGGTTTGATTTATCCCGTTTTGATTTATCCCGGTTTGATTTATCCCGGTTCGGTTTATTCCGGTTCGGTTTATCCCAGTTTGATTTATTCCGGTTCGGTTTATCCCAGTTTGATTTATCCCAGTTTGATTTATCCCGGTTTGATCTATCCAGGTTTGATTTATCCCGGTTTGATTTATCCCGGTTTGATTTATCCCGGTTTGATTTATCCAGGTTTGATTTATCCCGGTTTGATTTCTCCCGGTTTGATTTATCCTGGTTCGGTTTATCCCGGTTTGATTTATCCCGGTTTGATTTATCCCGGTTTGATTTATCCCAGTTTGATTTATCCCGGTTTGATTTATCCCAGTTTGATTTATCCCGGTTTGATTTATCCCGGTTTGATTTATCCCAGTTTGATTTATCCCGGTTTGATTTATCCCAGTTTGATTTATCCCAGTTTGATTTATCCCGGTTTGATTTATCCCGGTTTGATTTATCCCGGTTTGATTTATTCCGGTTTGATTTATCCCAGTTTGATTTATCCCGGTTTGATTTATCCCGGTTTGATTTATCCCAGTTTGATTTATCCCGGTTTGATTTATCCCGGTTTGATTTATCCCGGTTTGATTTATTCCGGTTTGATTTATCCCAGTTTGATTTATCCCGGTTTGATTTATCCCGGTTTGATTTATCCCGGTTTGATTTATCCCGGTTTGATTTATCCCAGTTTGATTTATCCCGGTTTGATTTATCCCAGTTTGATTTATCCCGGTTTGATTTATCCCGGTTTGATTTATCCCGGTTTGATTTATCCCGTTTTGATTTATCCCGGTTTGATTTATCCCGGTTCGGTTTATTCCGGTTCGGTTTATCCCAGTTTGATTTATTCCGGTTCGGTTTATCCCAGTTTGATTTATCCCAGTTTGATTTATCCCGGTTTGATCTATCCAGGTTTGATTTATCCCGGTTTGATTTATCCCGGTTTGATTTATCCCGGTTTGATTTATCCAGGTTTGATTTATCCCGGTTTGATTTCTCCCGGTTTGATTTATCCTGGTTCGGTTTATCCCGGTTTGATTTATCCCGGTTTGATTTATCCCGGTTTGATTTATCCCAGTTTGATTTATCCCGGTTTGATTTATCCCAGTTTGATTTATCCCGGTTTGATTTATCCCGGTTTGATTTATCCCAGTTTGATTTATCCCGGTTTGATTTATCCCAGTTTGATTTATCCCAGTTTGATTTATCCCGGTTTGATTTATCCCGGTTTGATTTATCCCGGTTTGATTTATTCCGGTTTGATTTATTCCGGTTTGAGCCTGTTTATTTTTGCAAATACTTTTCTAATTCAGTCCTGCACCACACTGGCTCCACCTAATGGTGAACCCGAGTATTGTGACAGAAGGTGTCTCAAAGCTGCAGAATTCCCTTCGGCCCATCCAGCCCTCCTATCCACCGCATTCCCTTCGGCCCATCCAGCCCTCCTATCCACCGCATTCCCTTCGGCCCATCCAACCCTCCTATCCACCGCATTCCCTTCGGTCCATCCAGCCCTCCTATCTACCGCATTCCCTTCGGCCCATCCAGCCCTCCTATCCACCGCATTCCCTTCGGCCCATCCAGCCCTCCTATCTACCGCATTCCCTTCGGCCCATCCAGCCCTCCTATCCACCGCATTCCCTTCGGCCCATCCAACCCTCCTATCCACCGCATTCCCTTCGGCCCATCCAGCCCTCCTATCTACCGCATTCCCTTCGGCCCATCCAGCCCTCCTATCCACCGTATTCCCTTCGGCCCATCCAGCCCTCTTATCCACTGTAAACCGGGATAAACCGAACCGGGATAAACTGAACTGGATAAATCAAACCAGGATAAACTGAACCGGGATAAATCAAACCAGAAGGTGGCCATTCAGCCTGTCTTGTCTGTGCTGGCTTGCTGCAAGAGTAACTCACCTAGTTCCCACTCCCCCACCTTTTCCTTGCAGCCCTGCAAATTTTTCTCTTCAGATAATTATCCAATTCTGTTTTGAAAGCCATGATTGAATCAGCCTCCACCACACTCTCATGCAGTGCATTCCAGGTCCTAACCACTGGCTGCGTAAAAACGTTTTTCCTTATGTCACCATTGCTTCTTTTGCCAATCACCCTAAATCGGTGACCTCTGGCTCTCGACCCTTCTGCCAAAGGGAACAGTTTCTCCCTCCAGAGGTCATGCCACACAACATGATGGAGGGTATCCTTAGTGTGAAGATTGGACTTTGTCTCTACAAGGACTGTGCAGTGGTCATTCTTACCAATACTGTTAAGGATAGATGCATCTGCAACAGGTAGATTGATGAGGGGGAGGTCATGTAGGTATTTCCCTCTTATTAGTTCTCTCACAACCTGCTGCAGGCCCAGCTTGGCAGATATGTCCTTCAGGATTCGGTCAACTCGGTCAGTCGTGTTGCTACCGAGCCACTCTTGGTGATGCAAATTGAAGTCCCCCACCCAGAGTACATTCTGTGCCCTGATACTCTCATGTGCTTCTTCCAAGTGGTGTTCAACAACATGGAGGAGTACTAATTCATTACTTGAGGGAGGGCAGTAGCTAATCAGCAGGAGGTTTCCTTGCCCATATATGACCTGATGTCATGAGACTTCATGGGATCCGAAGCCAATGTTGAGAACTCCAAGACCCACTCCCTCCCGACTGTATAGCATTGTCAGGACATACCCAGGGATGGTGATGGAGGAGTCTGAGACATTGGTTGTATGTTTCTGTGAGTATGCCTCCATCAGGCTGTTGCTTGACTAGTTTATGAGACAGCTCTCCCAATTTTGGCACAAGACCCCAGATGTTAGTGAGCAGGACTTTGCAGAACAAATAGGCAGGGTCTGTGATTGTCATTTCCGGTGCCTAGGTCAATGCCATAGTCAACATATCTGTAGCAGTTTGATACAACTGAGTGACTTGCGAGGCCATTTCAGAGGGCAATAAAGAGTCAATACGTTGCAGTGGGTCTGGAGTCACATGTGGGCCAGATCGGGTAAGGACAACAGATTTCCTTCCCTAAAGGACGTTAGTAAACCAGATGAGCTTTTACAACAATCCAAAGTTTTATGGTCACCATTACTTTTTAATTACAGATTTATTAATTAAATTTAAATTCCAACAGCTGCCATGGTGGGATTTGAACTAATGTCTCCAGAGCATTAGCTCGGGCCTATGAATTAGCAGCCCCTTATTATTCTTCCTTACATTGTCCATAACTCTCCTTATCAGTCCGCAGGGACTTGCCTTCTCAGGGGAACTGCTGACACTTTGATTTTCATTTTAGAGACTAAATACAACTAACGTCAGAGCGGCTATCAGATGCAAAGCGAGATGGATGGACTGCATGTGCTGAGCATGGGATGGTCAACATAAGAACATAAGAAATAGGAGCAGGAGTAGGCCATTCGGCCCCTCAAGCCTGCCCTCCCATTCAGTAAGATCATGGCTGATCTGCCCCAGACCTCAACTGCTCTTTCGTGCCATCTCCTCATAGCCCTCAACTCCCCGATATTTGAAAAATCTGTCTACCTCCTCTTTAAATACTTTCAGTGATCTAGCTTCCACAACTCTCTGCGGTAGAGAATTCCAGACAATCACTACCCTCTGTGAGAAGAAATTCCTTCGCATCTCAGTTTTAAATGAGTATCCACTTATTCTGTAACTATGTCCCCTAGTTCGAAATTGCCCCCACTAGTGGAAACATCTTCTCAACATCTACCCTGTCAAGCCCCTGCCGAATTCTGTACGTTTCAGTAAGATCACCCCTCATTCTTCTAAACTCTAATGAATAAAGGCCGAACCTGTTTAGCTGTTCTTGATAAGACAGCCCCTTCATCCCAGGAATCAGCCTAGTGAATCTCTTTTGAACTGCCTCCAATGCCAGTATATTCTTTCTTAAATACGGGGACCAAAACTGTACACAGTACTCCAGGTGCAGCCTCACCAACACCCTGTACAGTTGTAACAAGACTTCCCTATTTTTAAACTCCAACTCCCTAGCAATAAAGGCCAAAATGCCATTTGCCTACAGTTTGGTGTGTAGTGTCACAGAGTAATTTACAGCACAGAAGGAGGCCATTTGGCCCATCAAG
The DNA here is from genome assembly GCF_036365525.1 of Heterodontus francisci. NCBI lineage: Eukaryota > Metazoa > Chordata > Chondrichthyes > Heterodontiformes > Heterodontidae > Heterodontus > Heterodontus francisci. The sequence continues at coordinate 31,136,919 of NC_090413.1, forward strand.
TCCATGCCGGCTCTTCACAGAGCTATCCAGTCAGTCTCATTCCCCCACTCTATCCCCGCAGCCCTGCAAGTTTATTTTCTTCAAGTGCCCATCTAAGTTCCTTTGAAAATCATCGACTGCCTCCACTTCCACCACCCTCGTGGGCAGTGAGTTCCAGGTCATTACCACTCACTGTGTAAAAAAACTCTTCCTCATATTCCCCCTACATCTCTTGCCCAAAACCTTCAATCTGTCTCCCCAAGTCCTTGTACCATTAGTTAATGAGAAAAGTTTTTCCTCCTCTAACTTACCTAAGCCTGTCACAATCTTGTACATTTCGATTAAATCTCCCCTCAATCTCCTTTGTTCTAAGGAGAACAAACCCAGCTTTCCCAACCTAGCCTTGTAAATACAATCTCCCATCCCTGGAACCATTATGATTAATCTCCTCGACACCCTCTCAAGAACCCTCACATCCTTCCTAAAGTGTGGTGACCAGAACTGAACATAAAACTCCAGTTGGAGAATGGATGGACGGGACTGTGTGTAGAATGGATGGACGGGGCTGTGTGTAGAATGGATGGACGGGGCTGTGTGTAGAATGGATGGACGGGACTGTGTGTAGAATGGTTGGAAGGGGCTGTGTGGAGAATGGATGGACGGGACTGTGTGTAGAATGGATGGACGGGACTGTGTGTAGAATGGATGGACGGGGCTGTGTGTAGAATGGATTGACGGGACTGTGTGTAGAATGGATGGACGGGGCTGTGTGTAGAATGGATGGACGGGACTGCGTGTAGAATGGATGGACGGGGCTGTGTGTAGAATGGACGGACGGGACTGCGTGTAGAATGGATGGACGGGGCTGTGTGTAGAATGGATGGACGGGACTGTGTGTAGAATGGATGGACGGGACTGTGTGTAGAATGGTTGGAAGGGGCTGTGTGGAGAATGGATGGACGGGACTGTGTGTAGAATGGATGGACGGGACTGTGTGTAGAATGGATGGACGGGACTGTGTGTAGAATGGATGGACGGGACTGTGTGTAGAATGGTTGGAAGGGACTGTGTGTAGAATGGATGGACGGGGCTGTGTGTAGAATGGATGGATGGGGCTGTGTGTAGAATGGATGGACAGGGCTGTGTGGAGAATGGATGGACGGGGCTGTGTGTAGAATGGATTGACGGGACTGTGTGTAGAATGGATGGACGGGACTGTGTGTAGAATGGTTGGAAGGGGCTGTGTGGAGAATGGATGGACAGGACTGTGTGTAGAATGGATGGACGGGACTGTGTGTAGAATGGATGGACGGGACTGTGTGTAGAATGGATGGACGGGACTGTGTGTAGAATGGTTGGAAGGGACTGTGTGTAGAATGGATGGACGGGGCTGTGTGTAGAATGGATGGATGGGGCTGTGTGTAGAATGGATGGACAGGGCTGTGTGGAGAATGGATGGACGGGGCTGTGTGTAGAATGGATTGACGGGACTGTGTGTAGAATGGATTGACGGGGCTGTGTGTAGAATGGATGGACGGGATTGTGTGTAGAATGGATGGACGGGACTGTGTGTAGAATGGATGGACGGGGCTGTGTGTAGAATGGATTGACGGGACTGTGTGTAGAATGGATTGACGGGACTGTGTGTAGAATGGATGGACGGGACTGTGTGTAGAATGGATGGACGGGACTGTGTGTAGAATGGATTGACGGGACTGTGTGTAGAATGATGGACGGGACTGTGTGTAGAATGGATGGACGGGACTGTGTGTAGAATGGATTGACGGGACTGTGTGTAGAATGGATGAACGGGGTTGTGTGTAGAATGGATGGACGGGGCTATGTGTAGAATGGATGGACGGGACTGTGTGTAGAATGGATGGACGGGACTGTGTGTAGAATGGATGGACGGGGCTGTGTGTAGAATGGATGGACGGGACTGTGTGTAGAATGGATGGACGGGACTGTGTGTAGAATGGATGGACGGGACTGTGTGTAGAATGGATGGACGGGGCTGTGTGTAGAATGGATGGACGAGACTGTGTGTAGAATGGATGGACGGGACTGTGTGTAGAATGGATGGATGGGACTGTGTGTCGAATGGATGGACGGGGCTGTGTGCAGAATGGATGGACGGGGCTGTGTGTAGAATGGATGGACAGGACTGTGTGTAGAATGGTTGGAAGGGGCTGTGTGTAGAATGGATGGACGGGACTGTGTGTAGAATGGTTGGAAGGGGCTGTGTGTAGAATGGATGGACGGGGCTGTGTGGAGAATGGATGGACGGGACTGTGTGTAGAATGGATGGACGGGACTGTGTGTAGAATGGTTGGAAGAGGCTGTGTGTAGAATGGATGGACGGGGCTGTGTGTAGAATGGATGGATGGGGCTATGTGTAGAATGGATGGATTGGACTGTGTGTAGAATGGATGGACGGGGCTGTGTGTAGAATGGATGGACGGGGCTGCGTGTAGAATGGATGGACGGGGCTGCGTGTAGAATGGATTGACGGGACTGTGTGTAGAATGGATGGACGGGGCTGTGTGTAGAATGGATGGACGGGGCTGTGTGGAGAATGGATGGACGGGACTGTGTGCAGACTGGATGGACGGGGCTGTGTGTAGAATGGATGGATTGGACTGTGTGTAGAATGGATGGACGGGGCTGTGTGTAGAATGGATGGACGGGACTGCGTGTAGAATGGATGGACGGGGCTGCGTGTAGAATGGATGGACGGGGCTGCGTGTAGAATGGATGGACGGGGCTGCGTGTAGAATGGATGGACGGGGCTGCGTGTAGAATGGATGGACGGGGCTGCGTGTAGAATGGATGGACGGGACTGTGTGTAGAATGGATGGACGGGACTGTGTGTAGAATGGATGGACGGGACTGTGTGTAGAATGGATGGACGGGACTGTGTGTAGAATGGATTGACGGGACTGTGTGTAGAATGGATGGACGGGACTGTGTGTAGAATGGATTGACGGGACTGTGTGTAGAATGGATGGATGGGGCTGTGTGTAGAATGGATGGACGGGGCTGTGTGTAGAATGGATGGACGGGACTGCGTGTAGAATGGATGGACGGGGCTGCGTGTAGAATGGATTGACGGGACTGTGTGTAGAATGGATGGATGGGGCTGTGTGTAGAATGGATTGACGGGACTGTGTGTAGAATGGATGAACGGGACTGCGTGTAGAATGGATGGACGGGGCTGCGTGTAGAATGGATGGACGGGGCTGCGTGTAGAATGGATGAACGGGGCTGCGTGTAGAATGGATGGACGGGGCTGTGTGTAGAATGGATGGACGGGACTGTGTGTAGAATGGATGGACGGGGCTGTGTGTAGAATGGATGGACGGGACTGTGTGTAGAATGGATGGATGGGACTGTGTGTAGAATGGTTGGAAGGGGCTGTGTGGAGAATGGATGGACGGGACTGTGTGTAGAATGGATGGACGGGACTGCGTGTAGAATGGATGGACGGGGCTGCGTGTAGAATGGATGGACGGGGCTGTGTGTAGAATGGATGGACGGGGCTGCGTGTAGAATGGATGGACGGGACTGTGTGTAGAATGGATGGACGGGACTGTGTGTAGAATGGATGGACGGGACTGTGTGTAGAATGGATGGACGGGACTGTGTGTAGAATGGATGGATGGGGCTGTGTGTAGAATGGATGGACGGGGCTGTGTGTGGAATGGATGGATGGGGCTGTGTGTAGAATGGATGGACGGGGCTGTGTGTAGAATGGATGGACGGGGCTGTGTGTAGAATGGATGGACAGGGCTGTGTGTAGAATGGATGGATGGGGCTGTGTGTAGAATGGATGGACGGGGCTGTGTGTAGAATGGATGGACGGGGCTGCATGTAGAATAGATGGACGGGGCTGCGTGTAGAATAGATGGACGGGGCTGCGTGTAGAATGGATGGACGGGGCTGTGTGTAGAATGGATGGATGGGGCTGTGTGTCGAATGGATGGACGGTGCTGTGTGTAGAATGGATGGATGGGACTGTGTAGAATGGATGGACGGGGCTGTGTGTAGAATGGATGGACGTGGCTGTGTGTAGAATGGATGGTCGGGGCTGTGTGTAGGATCGACGAGGCTGGATGTAGGATGGACGGGGTTGTGTGTAGAATGGATGGACGGGGCTGTGTGTAGGATGGATGGACGGGGCTGTGTGTAGAATGGATGGACGGGACTGTGTGTAGAATGGATGGACGGGGCTGTGTGTAGAATGGATGGTCGGGGCTGTGTGTAGGATCGACGAGGCTGGATGTAGGATGGACGGGGTTGTGTGTAGAATGGATGGACGGGACTGCGTGTAGAATGGATGGACGGGGCTGCGTGTAGAATGGATGGACGGGGCTGCGTGTAGAATGGATGGACGGGGCTGCGTGTAGAATGGATGGACGGGGCTGCGTGTAGAATGGATGGACGGGGCTGCGTGTAGAATGGATGGACGGGACTGCGTGTAGAATGGATGGACGGGACTGTGTGTAGAATGGATGGACGGGACTGTGTGTAGAATGGATGGACGGGACTGTGTGTAGAATGGATTGACGGGACTGTGTGTAGAATGGATGGACGGGACTGTGTGTAGAATGGATTGACGGGACTGTGTGTAGAATGGATGGATGGGGCTGTGTGTAGAATGGATGGACGGGGCTGTGTGTCGAATGGATGGACGGGACTGCGTGTAGAATGGATGGACGGGGCTGCGTGTAGAATGGATTGACGGGACTGTGTGTAGAATGGATGGATGGGGCTGTGTGTAGAATGGATTGACGGGACTGTGTGTAGAATGGATGAACGGGACTGCGTGTAGAATGGATGGACGGGGCTGCGTGTAGAATGGATGGACGGGACTGCGTGTAGAATGGATGGACAGGGCTGCGTGTAGAATGGATGAACGGGGCTGCGTGTAGAATGGATGGACGGGGCTGTGTGTAGAATGGATGGACGGGACTGTGTGTAGAATGGATGGACGGGGCTGTGTGTAGAATGGATGGACGGGACTGTGTGTAGAATGGATGGATGGGACTGTGTGTAGAATGGTTGGAAGGGGCTGTGTGGAGAATGGATGGACGGGACTGTGTGTAGAATGGATGGACGGGACTGCGTGTAGAATGGATGGACGGGGCTGCGTGTAGAATGGATGGACGGGGCTGTGTGTAGAATGGATGGACGGGGCTGCGTGTAGAATGGATGGACGGGACTGTGTGTAGAATGGATGGACGGGACTGTGTGTAGAATGGATGGACGGGACTGTGTGTAGAATGGATGGACGGGACTGTGTGTAGAATGGATGGATGGGGCTGTGTGTAGAATGGATGGACGGGGCTGTGTGTGGAATGGATGGATGGGGCTGTGTGTAGAATGGATGGACGGGGCTGTGTGTAGAATGGATGGACGGGGCTGTGTGTAGAATGGATGGACAGGGCTGTGTGTAGAATGGATGGACGGGACTGTGTGTAGAATGGATGGAGGGGACTGTGTGTAGAATGGATGGATGGGGCTGTGTGTAGAATGGATGGACGGGGCTGTGTGTAGAATGGATGGATGGGGCTGTGTGTAGAATGGATGGACGGGGCTGTGTGTAGAATGGATGGATGGGGCTGAGTGTAGAATGGATGGACAGGGCTGTGTGTAGAATGGATGGATGGGACTGTGTGTAGAATGGATGGATGGGGCTGTGTGTAGAATGGATGGACGGGGCTGTGTGTAGAATGGATGGACGGGGCTGCATGTAGAATAGATGGACGGGGCTGCGTGTAGAATAGATGGACGGGGCTGCGTGTAGAATGGATGGACGGGGCTGTGTGTAGAATGGATGGATGGGGCTGTGTGTCGAATGGATGGACGGTGCTGTGTGTAGAATGGATGGATGGGACTGTGTAGAATGGATGGACGGGGCTGTGTGTAGAATGGATGGACGTGGCTGTGTGTAGAATGGATGGTCGGGGCTGTGTGTAGGATCGACGAGGCTGGATGTAGGATGGACGGGGTTGTGTGTAGAATGGATGGACGGGGCTGTGTGTAGGATGGATGGACGGGGCTGTGTGTAGAATGGATGGACGGGACTGTGTGTAGAATGGATGGACGGGGCTGTGTGTAGAATGGATGGTCGGGGCTGTGTGTAGGATCGACGAGGCTGGATGTAGGATGGACGGGGTTGTGTGTAGAATGGATGGACGGGGCTGTGTGTAGAATGGATGGAAGGGGCTGTGTGTAGAATGGATGGAAGGGGCTGTGTGTAGAATGGATGGATGGGGCTGTGTGTAGAATGGATGGACGGGGCTGTGTGTAGAATGGATGGAAGGGGCTGTGTATAGAATGGATGGAAGGGGCTGTGTGTAGAATGGATGGACGGGGCTGTGTGTAGAATGGATGGAAGGGGCTGTGTATAGAATGGATGGAAGGGACTGTGTGTAGAATGGATAGATGGGGCTGTGTGTAGAATGGATGGACGGGGCTGTGTGTAGAATGGATAGATGGGGCTGTGTGTAGAATGGATTGACAGGGCTGTGTGTAGGATGGATGGATGGGGCTGTGTGTAGAATGGATGGATGGGGCTGTGTGTAGAATGGATGGATGGGGCTGTGTGTAGAATGGATAGATGGGGCTGTGTGTAGAATGGATGGAAGGGGCTGTGTGTAGAATGGATAGATGGGGCTGTGTGTAGAATGGATAGATGGGGCTGTGTGTAGAATGGATGGACGGGGCTGTGTGTAGAATGGATAGACGGGGCTGTGTGTAGAATGGATGGACGGGGCTGTGTGTAGAATGAATGGACGGGGCTGTGTGTAGAATGGATAGATGGGGCTGTGTGTAGAATGGATGGACGGGGCTGTGTGTAGAATGGATGGTCGGGGCTGTGTGTAGAATGGATGGACTGGACTGTGTGTAGAATGGATGGACAGGGCTGTGTGTAGAATGGATGGACGGTGCTGTGTGTAGAATGGATGGATGGGACTGTGTAGAATGGATGGACGGGGCTGTGTAGAATGAATGGACGGGGCTGTGTGTAGAATGGATGGATGGGGCTGTGTGTAGAATGGATGGACGGGACTGTGTGTAGAATGGATGGACGGGGCTGTGTGTAGAATGGATAGATGGGGCTGTGTGTAGGATGGATGGACGGGGCTGTGTGTAGGATGGATGGACGGGGCTGTGTGTAGGATGGATGGAAGGGGCTGTGTGTAGAATGGATGGATGGGGCTGTGTGTAGAATGGATGGACGGGGCTGTGTGTAGAATGGATAGATGGGGCTGTGTGTAGAATGGATGGACGGGGCTGTGTGTAGAATGGATAGATGGGGCTGTGAGTGGAATGGATGGAAGGGGCTGTGTGTCGAATGGATAGATGGGGCTGTGTGTAGGATGGATGGACGGGGCTGTGTGTAGAATGGATAGATGGGGCTGTGTGTAGAATGGATGGACCGGGCTGTGTGTGGAATGGATGGACGGGGCTGTGTGTAGAATGGATGGACGGGGCTGTGTGTAGGATGGATGGACGGGGCTGTGTGTAGAATGGATAGATGGGGCTGTGTGTAGAATGGATGGACGGGGCTGTGTGTGGAATGGATGGACGGGGCTGTGTGTAGGATGGATGGCCCGGGCTGTGTGTGGAATGGATGGAAGGGGCTTATGTCAGTTTGGTGGGGCTGTGTGTATGATGGATGGGCTGTGTGGATTGGGCGGACAGGGCTGTGTGCAGCTGTGTGGAGGGGGCTTGTGTCAGTGGATGGGGCTGTGTGTAGGGTAGATAAGTGGGCCGCTGTTCAGAGTGGATGGACAGCATTTTGTGTGCGGAAGACTGATTGTCCGTCATAGAGCCTGTCGTGTATGTATCAGATCCTGACTGCTGGTGAGGCAAGGTCTGTGGGTGGAGAGAACGCTCACACTTCCTGTTTATTTACAGATTCCCATAAACACTTGTTTTTGGTTTCACCACTGGTTATTTCTGGTTTGAGACTCACATGGGTAGTTCCACCTCTGACTAAAATGCAGTTTTCACATTTACAGTTTCTCACCTTGACTGGAATCTGTGGTTTGATTGTATTGATAACGGCCCTGAATCAAGCACTTTCAGTCTCATGGGAGGAAACAATGAGTATTGTTGCTAATCTGTCCCCAGTGCGGCTGTCACTGTCCACCAAGGAAATGCAAGAAAAAAGTCTGCAAACAATTTACTAAACAAAGAGTGCCTTTACCCAACATGACTTCCTGAACTTCGTGAGAGGTGAGGAGAAAATTAGCCTCCCACCATAGAGTCATACAGCACTGAAACAGGCCCTTCGGCCAACCGAATCTGTGCTGACCATGTTTACTTGTCTACGTCCAAATTATTCTGTCCAACTCACAAGCACAAAATAAATTTTTAGATCTGTCTCTCTCTCTTCCTGTTTGCTGGACCTGGTTCTACAACTGGGTTCCCCAGTGTCATCAAGCAAAAGAACTAACAAAAGGGGCACAACTAATAAATACCCAAATCATTAAAGAGACCAAAGTAAACTTATCAAATGAAATCATGCATGATAAACAGCAGAAACAGTATGCGATAGACAGAGCTAAGCGATCCCACAACCAACGGATCAGATCTAAGCTCTGCAGTCCTGCCACATCCAGTCGTAAACGGTGGTGAACAATTAAACAACAGGAGGAGGTGGCTGCACAAATATCCCCATCCTCAATGATGGGGGAGCCCAGCACATCAGTGCAAAAGACAAGACTGAAGCATTTACAACCATCTTCAGCCAGAAGTGCAGAGTTGATGATCCATCTCGGCCTCCTCCTGAAGTCCCCAGCATTACAGATGCCAGGCTTCAGCCAATTTGATTCACTCCGTGTGATATCAAGAAACGACTGAGGGCACTGGTTACTGCAAAAGCTATGGGACCTGACAATATTCCGGCAATAGTACTGAAGATCTGTGCTCCAGAACTTGCCGCGTCCCTAGCCAAGCTACAACTACAACACTGGCATGAACTTGACAATGTGGAAAATTGCCCAGGTATGTCCTGTACACAAAAGGTAGAACAAGTCCAATCTGGCTAATTACCGCCCCATCAGTCAACTCTCGATCACCAGCGATGTGATGGCAGGTGTTATCAACAGTGCCATCAAGCGGCACTTAAACAGCAATAACCTGCTCACCGATGCTCAGTTTGGGTTCTGCCAGGGCCACTCAGCTCTTGATCCCAATACAGCCCTGGTCCAAACATGGACAAAAGAGCTGAACTTAAGAGATGAAGTAAGAGTGATTTCCCTGGATATCAAGGCACCATTTGACCGAGTCTGGCATCAAGGAGCCGTAGACAAACTGAAGTCAATGGGAATCAAGGGGAAAACTCTCCGTTGGCTGGAGTCATACCTAGCACAAATGAAAATGGTTGTGGTTGTTAGAGGCCAATCATCTCAGCCCCAGGCCATCGCTGCAGGTGGTCCACAGGGTAGTGTCCTCAGTCCAACCATCTTCAGCTGTTTCATCAATGACCTTCCCTCCATCATAAGGTCAGAAGTGGGGATGTTCGCTGATGTACAATGTCCAGTACCATTCAGAATTCCTCAGTTATTGAAGCAGTCCGTGTAGAAATGCAACAAGATCTGGACAACATCCAGACTTGGGTTGATAAGTGGCAAGTAACATTCGCGCCACACAAGTGCCAGGCAATGACCATCTCCAACAAGAGAGAATCTAACCATCTCCCCTTGACGTTCAACGGCATTACCATCGCTGAATCCCCCACTATCAACATCCTGGGGGTCACCATTGACCAGAAACTGAGCTGGACCAGCCACATAAATACTGTGGCTACAAGAGCAGGTCAGAGGCTGGGAGCTCTGTGCTGAGTAACTCAACTCCTGACTCCCTAATGCCTGTCCACCATCTACAAGACACAAGTCAGGAGTGTGATGGAATACTCTCCACTTGCCTGGATGGTGTTGCCTCGGTGAGTTGCTGCAGTGCATCTTGTAGATGGTACACACTGCTGCCACTGTGCGTCGGTGGTGGAGGGAGTGAATGTTGAAGGTGGTGGATGGGGTGCCAATCAAGTGGGCTGCTTTGTCCTGGATGATGTTCCTTCACTGTCGCTGGGTCAAAATCCTGGAACTCCCTTCCTAACAGCACTGTGGGTGTACCTACCCCAAATGGACTGCAGCAGTTCAAGAAGGCAGCTCACTACCACCTTCTCAAAGGCAATTAAGGATGGGCAATAAATGCCGGCCTCGCCAGTGACACCCATATCTCAGAAACTAATTTTAAAAATTATCCTCTGCCACTACTGCTGGTGTCTCCAATCAGGTCTGCGCTAAAAGACCAAAGTGAACCAGAAGGGTTTTTTTTACAACGATCGACAATGGTTTCACGGTCACCACTAAACCAGCTTTTAATTTCGGATCTATTAATTGGATTCAAATTCCACCACTTCCCGTGGTAGGATTCAAACTCATGTCCCCAGAGAATAAACCTAGGGCTCTAGGTTACCCGTTTGGTGACATTACCACGACAACACTGCCTCCCAGGAGTGGAGGAATAGCACAGACCTGATCAGAGACACCAGGAGCATTGGTGGAGGAATAAAAGAGAGAGTGTGAGGGAAAGGCGGGGACCTGAATGGTGTTTTTCCAAAAAAGCAAAAAGAGGGTTACAAGGTAGCCAGGAAGGAACTGAAGAATGGACTTAGGAGAGCTAGAAGGGGACATGAAAAAGTCTTGGCGGGTAGGATTAAGAAAAATCCCAAGGCGTTCTACACTTATGTGAGGAACAAGAGGATGGCCAGAGTGAGGGTAGGGCCGATCAGGGATAGTGGAGGGAACTTGTGCCTGGAGTCGGAGGAGGTAGGGGAGGTCCTAAATGAATACTTTGCTTCAGTATTCACTAATGAGAGGGACCTGGTCGTTTGTGAGGACAGCGTGGAACAGGCTGATATGCTTGAACAGGTTGAGGTTAAGAGGGAGGATGTGCTGGAAATTTTGAATGATATGAGGACAGATAAGTCCCCGGGGCCAGACGGGATATACCCAAGGATATTACGGGAAGTGAGGGAAGAGATTGCTGCGCCTTTGGTGATGATCTTTGCATCTTCACTGTCCACTGGAGTAGTGCCGGATGATTGGAGGGTGGCAAATGTTGTTCCCTTGTTCAAGAAAGGGAATAGGGATAACCCTGGGAATTATAGACCAGTCAGTCTTACGTCGGTAGTGGGCAAATTATTGGAGAGGATTCTGAGAGACAGGATTTATGATTATTTGGAAAAGCATGGTTTGATTAGAGACAGTCAGCATGGCTTTGTGAGGGGCAGATCATGCCTCACAAGCCTTATCGAATTCTTTGAAGATGTGACAAAACACATTGATGAAGGAAGAGCAGTGGATGTGGTGTATATGGATTTTAGCAAGGCGTTTGATAAGGTTCCCCATGGTAGGCTCATTCAGAAAGTAAGGAGGCATGGGATTCAGGCAAAGTTGGCTGTCTGGATACAAAATTGGCTGGCCCATAGAAGTCAGAGGGTCATAGTAGATGGAAAGTATTCAGCATGGAGCTCGGTGACCAGTGGTGTTCCACAAGGCTCTGTTCTGGGACCTCTGCTCTTTGTGATTTTTATAAATGACTTGGGTGAGGAAGTGGAAGGCTGGGTTAGCAAGTTTGCCGATGACACGAAGGTTGCTGGAGTTGTGGATAGTGTGGAGGGCTGTTGTAGGTTGCAACGGGACATTGACAGGATGCAGAGCTGGGCTGAGAAGTAGCAGATGGAGTTCAACCTGGAAAAGTGTGAAGTGATTCATTTTGGAAGGTCGAATTTGAATGCTGAATACAGGCTTAAAGACAGGATTCTTGGTAGTGTGGAGGAACAGAGGGATCTTGGGATCCATGTCCAGAGATCGCTCAAAGTTGCCACCCAAGTTGATAGGGTTGTTAAGAAGGAGTATGGTGTGTTGGCTTTCATTAACAGGGGGATTGAGTTTAAGAGCCGCGAGGTTATGCTGCAGCTCTATAAAGCCCTGGTTAGACCACACTTGGAATATTGTGTTCAGTTCTGGTCGCCTCATTATAGGAAGGATGTGGAAGCTTTAGAGAGGGTGCAGAGGAGATTTACCAGGATGCTGCCTGGACTGGAGGGCATGTCCTACAAAGAAAGATTGAGGGAGCTAGGGCTTTTCTCATTGGAGCGAAGAAGGATGAGAGGTGACTTGATAGAGGGGTACAAGATGATGAGAGGCATATATAGAGTGGATAGTCAGAGACTTTTTCCCAGGGTGGAAAGGGCTATCACCAGGGGGCATAATTTTAAGGTGATTGGAGGAAGGTTTCGGGGAGATGTCAGAGGTAGTTTCTTTACACAGAGAGTGGTGGGTGCGTGGAATGCGCTGCCAGCGGTGGTAGTAGAAGCAGATACATTAGGGGCATTTAAGCGACTCTTGGATAGGTACATGGATGATAGTAGAATGAAGGGTAGGTAGTTACTTAGATCCTAGAGTAGGTTAAAGGTTCGGCACAACATCGTGGGCCGAAGGGCCTGTACTGTGCTGTACTATTCTATGTTCTATGTGACGTCAGAGGACAGCAAGTAGGTGATTGCTTGGTGAGTATTAGATTTATTAAAAAACTACTAGGGCAGTGGTTTATATTAGGACCAAGAAACTCTAAAGTACTGAAACCTGAAACATTAACTCTGTTTCTCTCTCTCTACAGATGCTGCCAAACCTGCTGAATATTTCCAGTACTTTTTTTATTTCAGATTTCCAGCATCCGCAATATTTTGCTTTTTCTATAAAGTACTGAATTTACAGCTGAACTAGTTAAAACTATTTAATAAAATTTCAATTGGGGTAAGTATAAGAGTAAGAGATTTAGTATTAAGAGTATTCGCACAGAGCAAGTTTAGATCCATTAATTAAAATTAATAGTTTATGCAAGATATTAACGAGATTCTAAAAGAGGGAATAGAGATTTTTTTTCTTCAATCATGGATGGGCAGCTGAAACCTGTTGCTTGTGATTCCCATGCCTGGGGGAACTTCAGGACACTTCCTGTGTCTTGGGGGAACGAGATGTGTTGGAAGTGCCTCCAGCTGCTTGAGCTCGGGCTCAGGATTTCCGAGCTTCAGGGGCAGTTGGAGTCATTGTGGAGCATCAGGGAGGATGAGAGTTTCCTGGATCGTATGTCCCAGGAAGTGGCTACCCCACAGACAGTGAGAGTTTAGGATAGTAGATGGGAGGCCATTCGGAAGAATAGGAAGAGGCAGGAGGTACAGATGTCTTCGGGGTGTGTGCCACTCTCAAACCCGTACTCAGCTTTGGAGACTGCTGTGAGTAACGACACCTTGAAGACATGCAGTCCAAACCATGGCACCAGTGGGCAAGGGACTGTACAGGAGGGAGCAGCAAAGAATAGAAAAGCAGCCATTATGGGCGATTCCATTGTTAAGGGGACAAACAGGTATAATTGTCATCATGAGTCCCGCAAGGTGAGTTGCCTCTCTGGTACCAGGATAAAGGACATCATGGAGAGGGTGAAGAATATTCTGCAGGGGGAAGGGAGTGAGCCAGAAGCTGTGGTACATGTTGGTACCAATGACATAGAGAGAGCAGGGACTGAGTTCCTACAGTCAGATTGTCAGGAGCTACGGATGAAGTTAAAAAGGACTCCAAAGGTAGTAATCACTGGATCTCTCCCAGTGTCACGCGCTAGTGAGAGGAGAAATAGGAAAATAGGGAGGACCAATGCATGGCTTAAGGCATGGTGCAGGAGGGAGGGCTTCAGATCCTTGGGACATTAGGACCAGCTCTGAAGGAGGCACCCATTCACAAGGGATGGGTTGCATCTCAATAGGACTGGGACCAATGTCCTCATGGGTAGGTTCACTGGTGAGGTTGTGGAGAGTTTAAACTAAATTGCCAGGGGGCTGGGCACCAGCATATAGAAGTAGAAAAGAGGTATAAGGTGCATAAAGGAGTGAGAGTATTGGATAGCACTAGAAAAGGAAGTAGTAACATATTAGGAGAGGTCTAAGCGGGACTACGAGGAATACAAAGACAAGTTTAGAATGGATGTGTGTAAACACACAAAGTGTTGTGAATAACCTTGGTAAGCTACAAACACAAATAGCCATGTGGGAATATGATGTAATGACAATAACAGAAACGTGGCTTAAAAACGTTGAGGACTGAGCATTTAATATTCAAAGATGCAAAGTGTTCAAAAAGATAGTGAAGGAAGAAGAGTGGCAGTATTGATTAGGGAAGACATTGTAGTGTTGGAAAGAGGATGTCCTTCATTTAGGAAAAGACAGAATCCATTTGGTTAGAGTTGAGAAGCAAAAAGGGTTTGATTAGTCCAAATCTGCAGGGAAATCAGAGTGATGTGCAAGAACTATCGAGTGGTGATATTGGGGCACTTTAATTACCCAAATATTGATTGGGCTAATATTAGAGTAAAGGGTGAGGAGGGGGAGGAATTTCTGAAACATGTTCAGGAGAACTTCCTTGATCAGTATGTTCTCGGCCCAACTAGAAAGGAGACATTGCTGGATCTGATGCTGGGAAATGAGGTGGGGCCAAGTGGAACAAGTGTCTGTGGGGGAGCACTTGGGTAAGAGTGATCATCATATCATGAGGTCTAGATTAGTAATGGAGAAGAGCAAGGAATAATCTGAAGTAGAACTTCGAAATTGGAAGAGGCATAACTTCAGTGGGATGAGAGGGGATCTAGCCATGTAAAACAGAATCAAAGATTGACAGAAAAAACTGTAACAGAACAATGGATGATTTTTAAGCAGGAGATGTTTCAGAGACTGGCTAGGTATATTCCAACAAGGACGAAAGTAAGGGAACAAAAGCCAGGGCTCCTTGGATGACTAGGGAGATTGAGGATATGATGAAACAAAAAAGGATGATGCATGACAGGTGAATTCTCCAAACGAGAACTATTAGGGATAAAGAGGTAATATATGTTTGAGGTGCAGGTCAAGGTTAAAATACTTAATGAGTACTTTGTATCGGTGTTCACTAAAGAAGAGAGTACTGACAAAATATTGGTAGGAGTGGCGATGGTAGAGGTAATGGATAGGGTGAAAATTGATAGGAAGGATGCTTTGAGTGGATAAGTCGCCTGGTCTGGATGTCTTGCATTTCAGGTTGCTAAATGAAGTGGGAGTGGAGATAGAGGAAGGGCTTGCTATAATCTTCCACTGGGAGATGCCAGAGGATTGGAGAGTGGCAAATATGACACCCTTATTCAAGAAAGGGTGTAAGGAAATTTCTAGCAACTACAGGCCGGTTAGTTTAAAATCAGTAGTTGGTAAGGTTTTAGAATCAATAAGGGAAAAAAATCAACAGGCACTTGGTGAGGTTTGAGTTAATTTAGGAGAACCAGCACAGATTTGTAAAAGGCAGATTGTGCTTGGTTAATGTAATTGAATTTTCTGATGAAGTAACAGAGAAGGTTGATGAAGGGAAAGCAACGGATGTTGTCTGTATGGACTTTAAGAAAGTGTTTGACAAAATACCACATAAAAGGCTGGTTAACAAATTTAAGGCTCATGGAATAGGAGGGTCAGTGTCAGCATGGGTAAAAAATTGGCTTAAGGCAGAAAACAGTGGTCGTGGTAAATGGTTGTTTTCAGACTGGATGATGGTAGACAGTGGTGTTCCCCAAAGGTCAATGCTAGGACTACTGTTTTTATTTTAATATAGACATACAAATGACTTGGATATTAGAATACAGAGTAAAATTTTAAAATTTGCTGATGATACCAAACTTGGAGATGTGGCTGACAATGAGGATGATACAAATTGACTGCAACAGGACAACGCTAGATTAGCAGAATGGGTAGACAAGTGGCAGATGGAATTTAAGAGAAGTGTGAGGTGATGCATTTTGTCAGAAGGGATAGGAAGAGGCAACATAAATTTAATGGCACAGTTCTAAAAAGTCTACAGGGACAGCGGGATTTAGGGGTTCATGCACATAGATCTTTGAAGATGGCAGGACATATTGAGAGAGTAGCCAGCAAAGCAAATGGGATCTGGAGCTTCATAAATAAAGGTATTGAGTACAAAAGCAGGCAAGTTACGTTGAACCTCTATGAAGCTCTGGTTAGGCCACAACTGGAGTATTGTGTCCAGTTCTGGTCACCACACTTTAGGAAGGATGTGAGGGTCCTTGAGAGGGTGCAGAGGAGATTTACCAGAATGATTCCAGGGATGAGGGATTTCAGTTACACGATTAGGTTGGAGAAGCTGGGATTGTTCTCCTTGGAGCAAAGGAGATTGAGGGGAGATTTGATGGAGATGTACAAGATTATGACAGGTTTAAACAGTCCTAATAGTCAGAGGGAAGTGGAGAAGCATATATGTAGGGAAATCACAGATAGGTGTAGGAATTATAGGGTTGTAATAGTAGGTGATTTTAACTTCCCTAATATTGACTGGGACTGCCTTAGTGCTAAGGGATCAGATGGGGAAGAATTTGTTAAGTGTGTCCAGGATAGTTTTCTGAAGCAGTATGTGGATGGCCCTACTAGAGAAGGGGCTACACTCGACCTCCTCTTAGGAAATGAGGCTGGGCAGGTGGTTGATGTGTCAGTGGGGGAGCACTTTGGGACCAGTGACCATAACTCTATCAGCTTCAAGATAGTTTTGGAAAAGGATAGGACTGGTCCTCAGGTTGAAGTCCGAAATTGGGGGAAGGCTAATTTCATTGGCATCAGACAGGAATTCTCAAAAGTTGAATGGGAGAGGCTGTTTACAGGTAAAGGGACGTCTGGCAAGTGGGAGGCTTTAAAAGTGAGATAGGAAGAGTTCAAGGCCGGAATGTTCCTGTTAGATGGAAGGGCAAGGCTGGCAAGATTACGGAACCTTGCTTGTTGAGGGATATTGAGGGTCTGGTCAGGACAAAGAAGGAGGCACATGTCAGGTATAGGCAGCTGAGATCAAGCTGAGTCCCTCGAGGAGTATAGGAGATGTAGGGTTACACTTAAGAAGGAAATTAGGAGGGTGAAAAGGGGCCATGAGATTTCCCTGGCAGATAAGATAAAGGAGAATCCTAAAAGATTCTATAAGTATATTAAGAGTAAAAGGGTAGCTAGGGAGAGAGTAGGTCCCCTTAAAGATCAGTGTGGCAATCTATGTGTGGAGTCACGGGAAATGGGCGAGGTCTTAAATGAATATTTCTCGTCTATATTTACCGTGGAGAAGGTCATGGAAGCTAATAAGTTCAAGGGAGGGAACACCGATATCCTGGAGCATATCAACATTACAAAGGAGGAGATGTTGGAGGTTTTGAAGCGCATTAAGGTGGATAAATCCCCAGGGCCTGACCAGGTGTATCCTAGGATGCTATAGGAAGCAAGGAAGGAGGTTGCTGGGGCCCTGGCAGAGATTTTTGTATCATCGTTAGCCACGGGTGAGGTACCGGAAGACTGGAGGATAGCTAATGTTGTGCCTTTATTTATGAAGGGCAGCAGGGATAAGCCAGGGAACTACAGGCCGGTGAGCCTTACATCAGTGGTGGGAAAGTTATTGGAAGGGATTCTGAGTGACAGGGTTTATATGTATTTGGAAAAGCATGGTCTGATTAGGGATAGTCAGCATGGCTTTGTGCGTGGGAAATCATGTCTCACGAATTTGATTGAGTTTTTCGAGGAGGTGACCAAGAAGATTGACGAGGGCAGGGCGATGGACGTTGTCTACATGGACTTTAGCAAGGCTTTTGACAAGGTCCTGCATGGTAGGTTGGTCCAGAAGGTTCAAACATGTGGGATCCAGGGTGAGCTAGCAAATTGGATACAAAATTGGCTTGGTGATAGGAGGCGGAGGGTGGTAGTGGAGGGTTGTTTTTCAGATTGGAGGCCGGTGACCAGTGGTGTGCCGCAGGGATCGGTGCTGGGCCCTCTGTTGTTTGTCATATATATTAATGACTTGGATGTGAATGTAGGGGGCATGATTAGTAAGTTTGCAGATGACACCAAAATTGGTGATATAGTGGACAGTGAAGAAGGTTGTCTAAGGTTACAACAGGATATAGATCAACTGGGAAAGTGGGCAAGGGATTGGCAAATGGAATGTAACACAGACAAGTGTGAAGTGATGCATTTTGGGAAGTTAAATCAGGGCAGGACATATACAGTGAATGGCAGGGCCCTGGGGAGTGTTGTTGAGCAGAGAGACCTTGGGGTGCAAGTACATAGTTCCCTGAAAGTGGCAACACAGGTAGACAGGGTGGTGAAGAAGGCGTATGGCATGCTTGCCTTCATCGGCCGAGGCACTGAGTACAAGAGTTGGGACGTCATGTTACAGTTGTACATAACGTTGGTTAGGCCGCATTTGGAGTACTGTGTGCAGTTCTGGTTGCCGCACTCCAGGAAAGATGTGATTAAGCTTGAGAGGGTGCAGAAAAGATTGACAAGGATGTTGCCTGGTTTGGAGGGCTTGAGCGAAGGAGGCTGAGAGGGGACATGATGGAGGTATATAAAATTATGAAGGCATAGATAGGGTAGATAGCCAGAGTCTGTTTCCCATGGTAGGGGTGACTAAAACTAGAGGGCATAGATTTAAGGTGAGAAGGAGGATGTTTAAAGGGGATCAAAGGGGTAAATTTTTCACACAAAGAATAGTGGGTATCTGGAATGAGCTGCCTGAGGAGGTGGTGGAGGCAGGAACAGTAGCGACATTTAAGAGGCATCTGGACAGGTACTTGAATGAGCAAGGCATAGAGGGATATGGAATTAATGCAGGCAGGTGGGATTAGTATAGATAGGCATTATGGTCAGCATGGACGCGGTGGGCCGAAGGGCCTGTTTCTATGCTATATGACTCTAAATAAGGTAGATAAAGAAAAGCTGTTCCTGTTAGCTGATGGTACAAGGACTAGGGGACACAGATTGAAGGTTTTGGGAAAGAGATGCAGGGGGCCACGTGAGGAGGAACGTTTTTATGCAGTGAGCAGTAATGACCTGGAACACGCTGCCTACAAGTGTGGTGGATGTGGAGGCAAGAAATGATTTCAAAAGGAAATTGGATGGACATTTGAGGGCAATAAACTTGTATGGCTACAGGGATAGAGCGAGGGAATGGGACTGATTGGATTGCTCTACAGAGAACCAGGATCGACTTGATGGGTGAAATGACCGCCCTCTGTGCAATAATGATTCTATGACCTCACCTTTGAAATTTAGTTCTTCTGTCCATGTTTGGACCAAGGCTGTAATGAGGTCTGGAGCCGAGTGGTCCTAGCGGAAACCAAACTGAATATCGGTGAGCAGTCTATTGGTAAGTGCCACTTAATAGCACTCTCAACAACGCCTTCCATCACTTTGCTGATGATTGAGAGCAGTCTAATTGTGTGAGAATTGCCAGATTAGATTTTCCAGCTTTTTCTGGGCAGGACATACCTGGGCAATTTTCCACGTTGTCGGGTAGATGCCAGTGTTACAGCTGTACTTGGAACAGCTTGGCTAGGGGTACGGCTACTTCTGGAGCATAGGTCTTCAGCCGGGATGTTGTCGGGGTCCATAGCCTTTGCTGTATCCAGTACGCTCAGCCGTTTCTTGATATCATGTGGAATGAATCTGAAGTCTGGCATCTGTGATGGTGGGAACTCAGGTGAATCTTCCACTTGGCACTTCTGGCTGAAGGTGGTTGCAAACGCTTCAGCCTTGTCTTTTGCACTGACATTTGGGGTTCTGCCTTCACTGAGGATGGGTATGTTCGTGGATCTCCCCCTGTGGTTAGTTGTTTAATTATCTACCATTCATGACTGGATGTGGCAGGACTGCAGAGCTTTGATCAAATTCTCTGGTTGTGGGATGTTGCTTAGCTCTGTCTATAACACACTGCTTCCGCTGTTCAGCATGCAGGCAGTCCTGTGCTGTAGCTCCACCAGATGGCACTTCAATTTTAGATATGATGGCATGCTCTCCTATACTCCTCATTGAACAAGGGTTCAATGGCTTTGACATTAATGGTAGTGTGAGGGATATGTTGGGCCATGAGGTTACAGTTAGTGTTGGAATACAATTCTGCTGCTGATGATGGCCAACAGCTTCTCATTGATACAAAAGCAAAATACTGTGGATGCTGGAAATCTGAAATAAAAACAGAAAATACTAGAAATACTCAGCAGGTCTGGCAGCATCAATGGAGGGAGAAACGGAGTTAACATTTCAGGTCGATGACTTTTCATCATGGAAGGTCACATGGGTATGTTTTACCTTGAGACTTCATGGGGTCCAGAGTAAATGTTAAGGACTCCCAGGGCCACTCCCTCCGAACTGTATACCATTGTACCACCACTTCTGGTGGGTTTGTCCTGCTGGTGGGACAGGACATACCCATGGATGGTGATAGAGAAGTCTGGGACATTGGTTGAAAAGTATGATTCCGTGAGTATGATTATGTCAGGCTGTAGTTCAGCTAGTCTGTGGGACAGCTCTCCCAATTTTTCCTCATCCCCAGATGTTAGTGAGGAGGACGTTTCAAGGTCAACTGGGTTGAGTGTGTGTTTGTTGTGGCTGGTGCCTAGGTGTATGGCAGGTGATGCATCTGATTTTATTCTTATTTAACTTTTTCGTACTGGTTTGATACAACTGAGTGTCCATTTCAGAAGGTAGTTAGGAGTCAATACATTGCTGTGGGTCTGGAATCACATACAGGCCAGACTGGGTAAGGAAGGTAGACTTCCTCACCTAAAAGGCAATCCAGTAATTTCATGGGGCTGGATATTATGTAGCTGGCAGAGGTCCCAACTCTGGGCCAGAAAGGCGAGGGGAACTCTGTCTTTCTGGCCGTTTGGGTGACCCCCCATCTGCATTTTATTGCACTCAGGCAGTTAACTACCGGGCGCCAGAATCCCCGTCCCTTTCAGGACATGGATCCTGCCTCCAAAAGGACTGGGAGCGGTGGCCACTGCTGGGGCAGGCCCAGGATCAGGAGCAGCCAAGATGCCCCAGACTGCAGGTAAGTGGAGTGGGCTTGCCGGGGCCAGTCAGGCACATCCTGGCAAGGGAACGGTAGGTTGTTGAAGGAGGGGGTGTTGGCACAGGGGTGGTCTTTGCTGCCAGGGGCCTCCCTGGGTCACAGATTGCCCAAGCAGGGAGGTTGCCTGGCCCTCGACTTTCCACGCCCCTGACTTAATAGGAGAGAATTGGGAAGGCGATGAGCACTCCACCCCCCACTTTCCCTCCCAATTCTATGGCCCTCGGCAAACCCCCCGCCCCACCTCCCAGCTCATTCCCAAGGAGGGAATTACATTCTGCTCATGGTCACCATGACTGAGGCTAGCTCTTTTATTCCAGATTTATTTAATTAAATTTAAACTTCCCAGCTGCTGTGGTGAGATTTGAACCTCTATCCCTAGAGCACTGGGCTAGGTTTATTAGATTACTAGTCCAGTAACATACCCATTCTGCTACTGAGATAGACACTAACCAGGCTCACCCCAAAAAACATCCTGTTGGTTGGACTAGTCTCTTTCTCTTTCCACTCCTTGGACAATTAAGAAATAATTCCAGTTTGGATAGCTTTGCACACATGATGATTTTCATTTAAGGGCAAATTCCAATTAAGAATGATGCTCAGTTCACAGAGGGTGCCATTCAAATGTGTTTTAGTAATTTTGAAGTTTTTGATGGGTAGCATCATCAGTTAAAGCTGCTTGAAAGAGATTATTTTTGTCACTGGTGTATGCAGACTTTTTCTGATGGATATGTCACCAAACAGGTTTTAGAAATAAAATATCATTAAGGGCTGTGGAGGAGGAGCTCAGAACATTAATCAAAGTGAGGTGACTTACAAATGACTCGATGAATCTAATCCCTCCATTTGTTCAGTATCTTTCTATGTAGCAGTTAATTGCTCAATACTTTTTGCTACATCTTACATGGAGGGAATGGGTTGTTTTTTTCTGTGTCTATAACATTTCTTGGATTCAGGAGCGAGCAAAAGTGTTAGTTGAGGAGGCAGCAAGTATTGGTTGAATGGGGGGGAAGCCTTAGCTGAAGAGGAGAGTTGAAGCACTTCTGCTGATGGAACTTGTAATCTAATTTAGAATCACAACTAGTGGATATGACTTTAGTTAGAATAATAAAAGTATAAGATTTAGAAAATGGGATATCTCAGAACTGGAGCAAACAGCTATAACATTGTTGGGTAAAGAACTGGAAGTAGCTGTCTTGGTTTGGATCAGATTCCCTCCTCTATTCTGGACTCCATATACTGGGGCCACATTTAGTTGCTATGCAAGTAGAACCTGAAACCCAGCCTATCAGATACTGCTTTGTATCCAACCAATAGAAGCCAGTGACCAGCATCTCTGTGGTGAGCCATTTGATGACTGCCCCTACAGCTGTACATTATGGGGCAGTGGCCACTGACTGCAGAGCACCATCTCACCCCTGCCCAAATCCTTCAGCTCAGTAAAAGTACTTGCATCCAAGGGGCAAAGAATCCCTCTGAGTTGCTCACTGACTCTCTATGTTTTGACACAATCATGTCATGTGTCTTAACAAAGAGCAACTTTCTAAAGAATCTTTCTTTGAATTCCTGGTATGAGATATTCAATTGAAGTAATGCTCTCTGTGTAAGGTGATCACTTTATTAAGAAATAATTTTGTTGAAATAATTACTTGCATCTCTAGGTTAACAGTTAAAAAGTGAGTGAAGTAGAGTTGCAGAGTTACTGATGTGGGTGTTGGGTAAATGCCAAGTTTTCTGTCTGTGCTTCTTTATATCGGCCAGTGACTGTGACAATTGAATTTGAGTCATAAGAGGATACCTGCTTTCACTGTCTGAAAGTGTCTAAACAGCACCATGGTTGAGAAGTCTGAACAACCCAAACCACAGGGCTATTGATCCCTACCACATGGGTCATATTGGGAAAACACAGTTGGTCATTTTGAGCTGAAGATTATCAAAGAATAAAAAGAGCACAATTCAACTCTGTGGCTTATGGGAGCAGACAGTTGAGGTTGGAGATACTGCAGAGTTGGAAGCTGCCTGATATAGACTCAGCACAGTTCTCAATATGAATAGTTTACACTGAGGGACAGGACCTGCTTGGTTACTGTGGTACAGTGTGTGGTACTGTATATACTTCCTGAAACTTCAAATTTGCATATTTCTGCTCAGTGATTTAGCAGGATCATTCTTATAGGTTTGCACAATCACCTATGAGTCATCAGTAATCAGATCACCTTTACACATTCTTTTCACACACAGTAAAACCCCAACCACTGAGTGTGTGGCACTGGGCAAGCAGTTTAAAAAAAAATTGCCCTAGGATGTAAATGACAGTGTAATGTGTATCCTGAATAAACCTTCCTTGCACAAGTTTCTTCAGAGAGCAATAACAGTACAGACTGGACTAGGATATATTAAGGCTAAGATCAAGTGTAGTATCTTCCAGCGCAATGAGTTGTCCACGACCGAGTGTTGCAGACTGGCACATTCCAAGGTCCAGGACTACGTACTGAGGGACGCACTAAAGCTTGGGGCAGCCGCAGCAAAGGCTCAATGGGGAAAGACCACAGTGTAAGGTCCCCCCACCAAGCTGAACTGAGGGGCTGGATCAATGGGAAACCCCTCGAACTGTATCGGAGAAATTTTGTGTGCTGTAAATGTAAAAATGTATATGGCATGACAATGAAATGGAAGGGTTGTGAGGCAACTCATGATTGTATAGAAGGAAACTGATCACCTTTGCACTGTCTGTATTCTTTGACTTGATGCTGTTTTAAACTGTTTGGGAATGTAATTTTTACAGATTTTTATGAATAAAGTATATTTTGGAAATAAAAAAAAAAGATCAAGTGTAGTATCTGTTCTTATCAGTGCTTACTTGGTTGAGAAGAGACCATGATCATTGCCTTTTGATCCTGGGGAAGCTTTGAGTAAAATGGCTATAACCAATCTTCGAGCTT
Organism: Heterodontus francisci; assembly: GCF_036365525.1. NCBI lineage: Eukaryota > Metazoa > Chordata > Chondrichthyes > Heterodontiformes > Heterodontidae > Heterodontus > Heterodontus francisci. The sequence continues at coordinate 31,160,824 of NC_090413.1, forward strand.
TGGGCCAGGGAGTGTGCAACACTGTTTGGGTGGTCGTGAAGGACAAGGAAGGAGATGCACCGGTCGATCGCACCTTCTTCATCAAGAAAATTCTCTTTGATTGCTGCGGATTTCAAGCGACGGACGTCTTCTGCCTGCAGGATTTCCCCAGCAGTGGATACTTCGACGTGACGTTCCGGAACGTGGCAGGATGCATCAAGTTCCTGAAGGCGTTCAAGGAGAAAGGGGACCGGGCGCCACTGTCGATCCTCACAGCGGAGCCGCTCTTCACGCTTCCGTCACAACGGGACCGGGTGGTGACGATTCACCTCTACAACCCCCATGTTCCGGTGGTGGATGTACTCACCTTTCTCGCCAGGTATGTCGAGGTGGCCGGCAGCAGCACTGATGTCAAGGACCCCTTTGGGATCTGGACCAGCAAGCGGCAGGTCAAGGTGACCTTGAAGGTAGATCCCAGTGGAGCCATCATCCACCCTCCCTCCAGCTTCGCTATCGGGGGAAGTCAAGGCTTCTTGGTCTACGCTGGGCAGCCCAGAGTTTGCCGCACCTGTGGCAAATCTGGTCACATGGCAGCCAACTGCAGCACGGTGGTTTGCAAGAACTGCAAGGAGGAAGGCCATCAGACCAAGGACTGTAAGCAGACTAAGTGTTGCAACTTGTGCGGTGCGGCAGGCCAGCTCTACAAAACCTGTCCCAAACGCTGCCTCAGTTATGCTCAGGTGGCAAGGTCCAAGGGAAGGCCGGGAGAAGGTTCGACGAAGGCATCCGGTGTTCGAAAGGAGGCCAGCAACCTTCTCCGCAGGGAGGAACTTCAACCTGAGAAGGAAGGGGAGGCGGCTGAAACCAACGACCCAGCACCTACCCTGCGCCCGGAAACACCTCCTCCACAGACAGAATCAATGGAGGAGGAGGCAGCAGATGGATAAACAGGTCAGTGGCAAGTAGTCCAGAGGAAAACCACAAAGAAAAAACATCCAAAAGCGGAACAGGCCACCACCCAAACCAGTGGCAAGAGGAGGCTATCTTCTGAATCAGACTGCAACAACTCCTCTTCACTGGACGGGGGAATGCTGGAACGACAGCCCCTTCAAAAGAGGCGGCCGAACTCCAAGGAGATGGAAGATAAAGCCCCCCAGCCCCCGGGCACTGGAAGCTGTGATGGGCCTGGCGTGCCCCAACCCCAAAGCGCCACATGTAACGACATGGCCAACGCATCCCAGCTCCGGGACACCGAGAGCAAAGACACGTCTGGCGCACCTCAGCTCCGGGAGGTCGGGAGCAGTGATGTTTTCGAGGAGGAACAGATGGAAGCAGCAGAGGATAACCTTTGCTGCCTACAAGACCCCCCCGATATCACCCCAGCGGAACAACCCCTGCATGAAAAACCAGGAGGGGTTTCTGAGCCCACCTATTGTGAAACAGCTTGCTCACACGATGGGTATGCAGGAACATCCCGAAGGACTGGGACTAGCAAGGACAAATGGTATGGGAAGCAACAACTAACTTTAAAAAAATGGGTGTAAAGATTGCTTCAATTAATGTGCGTAGCATTAAATCGACTACGCGATGTGTTTCAACCTTGGATTACCTCGCCAAGGTCAAAGCTGACCTACTGTTTCTGCAGGAGTGTGGAATACCACACCTCAGCACCTACAGGCAGTGGTCGCGATGGTGGTCCCACGGGCCATCGATCTGGTCGGGGGGTAATGACTGCCGTTCCTCCGGCCTGGGTATTCTGCTGCGGGGAGGTAACTTCACCATCTCCGAAGTTAAGGAGGTGGTGGGCGGCCGCCTCCTCGTAGCAGACGTGATGTACAACAACGCTCCGCTCCGGTTGATCAACGTGTACGCCCCGGTACAACGCAGCGAGCGGCTGACCGTCTTCCAGCAGCTCCCACTGCTGCTGGCGACGTCCAGGCCGGTCATCCTAGGCGGTGACTTCAACTGCATCATCGATGCGGCTGGACGATCCGGCAGTGATGACAGCAAACTGGACGCTACGTCCAGATTCCTAATAGAAACAGTTAAAGATGCCAAACTGCACGACGTCTTCAGCAAACCTGCAGACAGAACGCAGCGCAGATACACATGGTCAAGATCGGACAGGTCTGCTCGTTCCAGGAATGACTTCCTGTTTGTGTCCCGTGCTGTCACGGTCGGATCCACCGACGTCAAGCCGGTGTTCTTCTCCGACCACTGCCTCTTACTGGCCGACTGTCACTTACAGGACGACCAGCGGGTTGGCAGAGGGACGTGGAAGCTCAATGCTACACTGCTAACCCCAGAGAACATTGAGGAACTCAAAAGGGATTAAAAAGGTTGGAGGACCGTGAAACCCCTCTTTGAGTCTCCAGTTCACTGGTGGGAAGCGATAAAGGAGAACATCAAGAGGTTCTTCATCCACAAAGGTGTTCAGAGGGCGAGAGAGACACAGAGAGAAATGTCTCAACTCCAGAAAAGTATGCAAAATCTGCTCCGGCTGCAGTCGATGGGGGTTGAGGTCAAGGAGGACCTCCACGAGGTGAAGAGACAGCAGGCCTCGCTCTTTGCCAAGGAGGCCTCCAAGATCATCTTCCGGTCCAGAGTCCGCTCCATCGAGCAGGATGAGACGTGCTCGCGATACTTCTTCCAAAAGGTACACAGAGAGAGCTCTGTTATCAGCAGCCTGAAGGAAGAAGATGGCTCGGTAACGTCTTCGCAGTCCAACATACTAAGGATCAGCAAATCCTTTTATGCTGGGCTGTATGACGCGAAGCCCACAGACAGCAGAACCTCCCAGTCCTTCCTGTCATCTATCACAGAGGTCTTAGATGACAACAGGAGGGAGAGACTGGACAAGCCGCTAACTCTGGACGAGCTGACAAAGGCCGTCGAGTCCTTCGAGACAAGTAAAACTCCCGGAAGCGACGGCTTACCGGTCGAGTTGTACTCGGCCCTGTGGGACTGGGTCGGCCCGGACCTGCTGGAAGTATACGAGAGTATGCTCCTGGCCGGCAGCATGGCAGAATCCATGAGGAAAGGCATCATCACCCTCATTTACAAGCGGAACGGGGAGAGGGCAGAAATCAGAAATTGGCGGCCCATCTCACTGCTTAATGTTGACTACAAGATTCTGTCCAAAGTCATAGCTAGTCGAGTCAAATCTGCTCTGGAGTTGGTGATTCACCCCGATCAGACCTGTACTGTACCCGGCAGGAAGATCTCTGATAGTCTCGCGCTACTCAGGGATACGATCGCCTACGTACGGGACAGGAGGGTGGACACCTGCCTCATCAGCCTGGACCAGGAGAAGGCTTTTGACAGGATATCGCACACCTACATGATGGATGTGCTTTCCAAAATGGGGTTTGGGGAGGGAATCTGCAATTGGATCCAAATGCTCTACACAAACATCAGTAGCGCAGTCTCAATCAACGGGTGGGAATCGGAAAGTTTCCCGATCCAATCTGGAGTCAGACAGGGCTGTCCTGTCTCCCCGGTCTTGTTTGTTTGCTGTATTGAACCCTTTGCTGAGTCTATTAGGAAGGATGCGAGCATAAGAGGGGTGACAATCCCAGGCAGTGGAGGCACTCAGGTTAAAACCTCCCTGTACATGGATGACGTCGCCGTCTTCTGCTTGGATGCACTGTCCGTGCGCAGACAGATGAGCATCTGCGACCAGTTCGAACTGGCCTCGGGAGCCAAAGTTAACCACGACAAGAGCGAGGCCATGTTCTTTGGGAACTGGGCTGACCGATCCTTTGTCCCCTTCACCGTCAGGTCAGATTATCTGAAGGTGCTGGGGATATGGTTTGGAAGGGCCGGGGCGTGCACCAAAACCTGGGAGGAGCGAGTAGCCAAGGTACAACAAAAGTTGGGCATGTGGGGACAGCGATCTCTCTCCATTGTGGGTAAGAACCTGGTCATCAGGTGCGAGGCGCTCACGTTGTTGCTCTACGTGGCGCAGGTCTGGCCCATACCCCACTCCTGCGCTGTGGTGGTCACCCGAGCCATTTTCCGCTTCATCTGGGGATCTAAAATGGACCGGGTCCGGAGGGACACGATGTTCAAACCTTTGGATAAGGGCGAGAAAAATGTACCCAACGTGGCCCTCATCCTGATGACCACCTTCGTGTGCGGCTGCATCAAGCTGTGTGTCGAGCTCCAGTACGCAAACTCCAAGTGTCACTACGTGCTGAGATTCTATCTGTCCCCGGTGTTGCGAAGGATGGGCCTGGTCACATTGCCGCGGAACGCTCCATGCAGTTGGACCGTGCCGTACCACCTATCCTTCGTGGAGCACTTTCTGCGGGAAAACACCTTTGACCACCGATCCATCAGGCAGTGGTCTGCACGGAATGTCCTCAAGGCCCTACGGGAAAAGGAGACGGGGGATCCTGTCGGATGGTTCCCCGAGCAGACCGCCAAAGTAATTTGGCGGAATGCCTCATCACCAGAACTTTCAAACAAGCACCAAGATGTAGCTTGGCTGGTGGTGAGAAGGGCCCTCCCCGTCAGATCCTTCCTGCATGCCCGAAGTCTCGCCCCCTCCGCGCAATGCCCCCGCGGTGGCTGTGGTGGGGAAGAGACGGTCGCCCACCTCCTCCTGGAATGTGTCTTTGCAAAGCAGGTGTGGAAAGAGATGCAGTGGTTTTTGTCGAGGTTCATCCCAAGCAGCTCTGTAACACAGGAGTCTGTGCTCTACGGGCTGTTCCCAGGGACACACACCGAGATAAACATCAACTGCTGCTGGAGGACTATCAATTCGGTGAAAGACGCTCTTTGATCTGCCCGAAACTTGCTGGTCTTCCAGCGCAAAAAGTTGTCCATGACTGAGTGTTGCAGACTGGCACATTCCAAGGTCCAGGACTATGTGCTGAGGGACGCACTAAAGCTTGGGGCAGCCGCGGCAAAGGCTCAATGGGGAAAGACCACAGTGTAAGGTCCCCCCACCAAGCTGAACTGAGGGGCTGGATCCATGGAAAACCCCTCAAACTGTATCGGGAAAATTTTGTCAACTGTAAAATGTAAAAATGTTAATGGCATGACAATGAAATGGAAGGGTTGTGAGGCAACTCATGATTGTAATGAAGGAAACTGATCATCTTTGCACTGTCTGTATTTTTTGACTCGATGCTGTTTTAAACTGTTTGGGAATGTAATTTTTACAGATTTTTATGAATAAAGTATATTTTGGAAATAAAAAAAAATGTTCTGATGAAGGGTTAACACGGTATCTTTTTCCACAGACATTGCAAGACTTGCCAAGTATTTCCAGTATTTTTGTTTGTAGGCCATACTAAGGTTCCTTTCCGTGAAGGACTTTAGGGAACCAGTTTGCTTCGTGGTCAGGTACCTTCCCCAAATTATGAGATTTCCTAAATTTAGTTTCAAACTTGGCATGGTGGGACTTGATCCTGTGGTTATTAATCCAGAACCATTACAATGTGTAACCAGAAATTATATAATGCTGCACTGCCTGAAGTACCCAAAGGGGTAACAACCCCACTTCAGCATGAAATACCTAGAAAGGTAATAACCCCTGCAAAGTAACCAGGCAGCATGTACATGCATCAAATGTCAAGTAGTTAGGAGCATAGGAAATAGGAACAGGAATAGGCCATTCAATCCCTCCAGCCTACTCCACCATTCAACTAGATCATGGCTGATCATCCACTTCAATGTCATTTTCCCACACTATCCCCATATCCCTTGATATCTTTAGTATCTAGAAATCTATCGATCTTTGTCTTGAACATACTCAATGAGTGAGCCTCCACAGCGCTCTGGGATAGAGAATTCCAAAGACTTACCGCCCTCTGAGTGAAGAAATTCCTCCTCTTCTCAGTCCTAAATGGCCTACCCCTTATTCTGAGACTGTGTCTCCTGGTTCTAAACTCACCAGCCAGGGGAAACATTCTCCCTTCATCTACCCTGTCGAGCCCTATAAGAATTTTGTATGTTTGGATGAGATCACCTCTCATTCTTCAAAACTCAAGAGAATAAAGGCCCAGTCTCCTCAATCTTTCCTCATAGGACAATCCTATCATCCCAGGGATTAGTGTGGTGAACCTTTGCACTCCCTCTATGGCAAGTATATCCTTCCTTAGGTAAGGAGACCAAAACTGTACACAATACTCCAGGTGCAGTCTCACTGAGACCCTATACAATTGCAGCAAGACCTCTTTACTCCTGTACTCAAATCCTCTTGCAATAAAGGCTAACATATCAATTGCCTTCCTGATTACTTGCTCCACTTGCATGTTAGCTTTCAGTGACTTATGAACAGGACACCCAGGTCCCTTTGAAGTTCAACTCTTCTCAATCTCTCACCATTTAAGAAATACTCTGCATTTCTGTTTTTCCTAGCAAAGTGAATAAGTGCTGGTCAAACTGAGGATTGCTGAGCCTGGGACCTCCTTGTTTCACTTCACAAATTTGTGAGATGAGGCTTCTGAGAGACACATTTTGGAAATGGAAACCACCACAGATGGTGAGATAGTAAGCAGAGGAAGAGAAGTGAGTGTTGAGCAAAAGGCTGAGAAATCTTGTGGGTCTGCACTAGGAATATTATTCTCAACACTGATGATGAGGAAAAGGGGGGAGGCACTGGGAAGCAAGGGGTTACCCATAGGGAATAGAGAGACACTCAGCAATGAGAATAGGAGAGGGGTAGTTGTGGAGATTCTATGATTAGAGGGATAAATGTCCTGTTTGGTAACTATGATATGAATGACCAGGGGCGAAGACAAATGTGGGTCCCTTACAGGTAGAGTCAGGAGAATTTATAATGGGGAATAGAGAAATGGCAGAGAAGCTAAATGATTACTTTGTGTCTGTCTTCACTGGGGAAGATACAAGAAATCTCCCAGAATTAGAGATCCAAGGCACTATAGAAAATGACTCATCGAGTCTACACTCGACTATATACACTCCCTTCCCTCGACTCATCATCCACCAAGTCCTTCTCTTTGGTGAATAGTGACACAAAGTACTCATTTAGTACCTCGCCCATTTCCTCTGGCTCCACACATAGATTCCTTCCTCTGTCCTTGAGTGGGCCAACCCTTTCCCTGGTTACCCTCATGCTCTTTATATACGTATAAAAAGCCTTGGGATTCTCCTTAATCCTGTTTGCCAATAACTTTTCATGACCCCTTTTAGCCCTCCTGACTCCTTGCTTAAGTTCCTTCCTACTGTCTTTATATTCCTCAAGGGCTTCGTCTGTTCCCAGCTTTCTAGCCCTTACGAATGCTTCCTTTTTCTTTTTGACTAATCTCACAATATCCCGCGTTTTCCAAGGTTCCCGAAACTTGCCAAACTTATCCTTCTTCCTCACAGGAACATGCCGGTCCTGGATTCTAATCAACCGACGTTTGAAAAACTCCCACATGTCAGATGTTGATTTACCGTCAAACAGCCGCCCCCAATCTAAATTCTTCAGTTCCTGCCTAATATTGTTATAATTAGCCTTCCCCCAATTTAGCACCTTCACCCGAGGACTACTCTTATCCTTATCCACAAGTACCTTAAAACTTACGGAATTATGGTACACTGTATAAAGGGGAGTTATCTTGTAGTATAAAAACAAGAAATGCTGGAAATACTCAGCAGGTCAGGCAACATCTGTGGAAAGAGAAGCAGAGTTAATGTTTCAGGTCAGCTACCCTATCCGTACTAATGCTTTGTCTTTCAACACACCATTAACATATTGGGAAGGTGGTGGTGTAGTGGTAATGTCACTGGACTAGTAACTCAGAGACCCAAGCTACTTCTCTGGGGACATGGGTTCAAATCCCACCATAGCAGATGGTGAAATTTGAATTCAATTAATCTGGGAATTTAAAAAAAGGCTAGTCTAATGGTGACCATGAAACCACTGTCGATTGTTCTGAGAAAATTTTTTGGCAAATTAACATTTGGGAGGGGCTGTTTCTGGACTCCAGTCTTATTTTAAAAAAAAGAGGGTGGCACAGTGGCTCGCACCGCAGCCTCACAGCTCCAGGGACCCAGGTTCGGTTCTGGGTACTGCCTGTGCGGAGTTTGCACGTTCTCCCTGTAACCGCGTGGGTTTCTGCCGGGTGCTCTGGTTTCCTCCCACCGCCAAAGACTTGCAGGCTGATAGGTAAATTGGCCATTGTAAATTGCCCGTTTCAGCTAAATAAGGTAATGGGAGAGAATTTAAACTAATAATCAAACCTAGAAAAGGGAAAAACAAAGAATGATGGCAGTAGAAAAGATACATGAAGTAGATATTATGGTACAGAGAGAGGGCAGACAGGTGATGGGTTGGGGGCAGACACACAGACAGTGGCTAAGTGTGAAATAAAAAGATATGACACAGAGAAATAATGACAAAAGTAAGTAATCATATCAATCTAAACATTAGAAATGAATTCTCCCTCCCCCTGTATTTCTTCGTTCCCTCTGTATCTTCCTGTTTTCTCCTGTACTTTTGGGAGAACAAATATTTTTCAAGGCTGTCTGCATTTTCCTGCCAAAATCACTGATCTTTCCAGACCACAGAATCCTTGTATTTATGTAACACATTATCACATTATGAAAGTATATTGATCTGCTTCATATACTGAGATTAGGTAGACTTGGCAGATAAAACATTTTTAAAGTTGAATATTTTGTAAATAAGTGACTAAAATGTTCAGTTTACAGCAGTTTGAAGGAAAACCATTCTTTCCTCAGCACATTGCCGTTTCTATACAGTTAATTATCGTGTACCTTCCAGAATTTCTGACTCTTTGACTAGTTCAGTATTTTACAGTTTTTTTTAGCCTCTTGTGTCTCCAGGTTTTCAATTATGTTTTAATTAAGAAGATGCTGCTAAAGTCATAGTGAAAGAGGAGGTAGTTGAGACACCGGATGGGCTAAAAATTGATAAAGAGGAAGTATTAGAAAGGCTGACTGTATTTAAAGTTGATAAAGTCACCAGGACCAGATCAGACGCATCTGAGAATACTTAAGGAAGTAAAGGTGGAAATTGTGAAGACACTGGCCATAATCTTCCAGTCCTCCTTAGAAATAGGGGGGTGGTGCCAGAGGGCTAGAGAATTGCAAATGTTACATCTTTGTTCAAAAAAGGCTTGTAAGGATAAAACTATAGGCCAGTCTTTTAGAATCGACAATCCAGGACAAACTTAACAGTCACTCGGACATGCGTGGATTAATTAAGGAAACCCAGCAGGGATTTCTTAAGGTCATAGAGTCATAGAGTTATACAGCACAGAAACAGGCCCTTTGGCCCATCGTGTCTGTGCTGGTCATCAAGCACCTAACTATTCTAATCCCATTTTCCAGCACTTGCCCGTAGCCTTGTACCTGATGGCGTTTCAAGTGCTCAAGTGTCAAATCACACCTAACTAACTTGATTGAGTTTTTTGATGAGGTAACAGAGAGGGCTGATGAGGATAATGCGGTTGATGTGGTTTACCTGGACTTCCAAAAGTCTTTTGATAAAGTGCCACATAACAGGCTTGTCAGCAAAGTTAAAACCTATGGAATAAAAGGAACAGTGACATCACGGATACGAAGTTGGCTGAGTGACAGGAAACAGAGTAGTGGTGAGCGGTTGTTTTTCAGACTGGAGGAAGGTATATAGTGGGCTTTCCCAGAGGTTGGTACTAAGATCACTGCTTTTATTGATCCATATTAATGACTTGTGCATGCAGGACACAATTTTAAAATTTGCGAATGACGTAAAACTTGAAAGTATTGTGAGGAGGCTAGAGAAAGACTTCACGAGAACATAGACTGGTGGAATGGGCAGACAAGTGACAGATGAAATTTAACGCAGAGAAGTGTGAAGTAATAAATTTTAGTTGGAAGAATGAGGAGAGTCAATTTAAAATAAAGGATACAATTCTAAAGGGGGTGCAGGAACAGAGGGATCTGGGGGTAAATTTGCATAAATTGTGGAAAGTGGCAGGGCAAGTTGAGAAAGAGGTTAATAAGGTATATGGGATAAAAACAAGAAATGCTGGAAATACCCAGCAGGTCTGGCAGCATCTGTGGAGAGAGAAGCAGAGTTAACGTTTCAGGTCAGTGACCCTTCTTCAGAACTAGCAAATATTAGAAATGTAAAAGGTTATAAGCAAGTAATGCAGGGGTGGGGCAAGAGATAACAAAGGAGAAGGTTTAAATAGGACAGGGTCACAGGATAGCTGACCAGAAGGTCATGGAGCAAAGATATGTTAATGGTGTGTTGAAAGATAAAGCATTAGTACAGATTAGGTGTTAATTCACTGAATATTGAACAGCAGCAAGTGCAAACATGAAAAAAAAATGAAAGGTATATGGGATCCTGTGCAAACTTTTTAAGCGGCAGGGTGCACGTGCGGGATTGCCCCACTGAGCTGCCGCAATATTTAGAGCAGTGGCTCACTTATATGGAGGGCGCATATGCCCTGGCAATAGCATCCAGCGCCACCGCGCAGGCACTAGCGCCATTTTTGAAGGGCTTCAAGCCCTTCAGCGCCATTTAAATTTTTAAAGGTCCTGGTCTGCAAAAAACAAAATTAAAACTTTAATAGCAATTTGAATCTCCTCTCCCACCCCCACAATGACTAATCAATCTATAAATTGCCTTCTTGCTGCTAAAATTTTTTAAAATTCCGATCGCAAGCTTTCTGCCCCAACTTTATTAACTTTGACCCTCAACCCCTTCCCACCATCCCCGCAGCCAATCGGGTTTGTTATCGCCACTCCCCGCCGTCCCACACCCCCTGCACTGAAAGATTCACTGCTCCCTCCTCCCCATCAGTGTCACGTGGGTGTTCGGCCACTGGCCGGAATATCAGCATCAGGGCCATCAGGACAAGGTAAGTGCTTTTGCATGTATGTAAATATTTAAATAAAGGCTCCACCGCCAAGCGGGTTGGGGGGGTGGTGTGTGGTGGTGGGGGGGGTGTGTGGTGGGGGGGTGTGGTGGGGGGGTGTGGTGTGGGGGGGAGTGTGGGGGGTGTGGTGGGGGGTGGTTGGGGGGGTGTGGTGTGGGGGGACTGTGGGGGGTGTGGTGGGGGGGAGTGTGGGGGGAGTGTGGGGGGTGTTGTGGGGGGGGAGTGTGGTGGGAGGGGAGTGTGGGGGGGCGGGTGGGGCCGCTCCAAGGCCTTGCCGCTGCCAGTAAAATGCAGCGGGGCCTTCCTGGAATCGAGGCCTGTGGCAGACCTCTCCCGAAAGTATTTTCCAGCTCCCCCGCAACCCTGACCCCCCCCCCCCCCCCCCCCCCGACATCTGGGGGATTATAAAATTCAGCCCTATGATTCTATAATTCTAACTGAAAACATTGTTAAATTTGCTAGCTGTGCCTCTTCTTGCCTTCTATAACTTTTATTTGATGAGAGCTTGGACTGAAGTGTGGGCAGGAGAGTCACTTTGCATTCAACTAATGGAATCATTTCTAAACTGCAGTGCATCCTGTGACATTTGTCTCAACACTCCCAGGGAAGGTACAGCATAGGTTCGATAAACTTGCCTTTATACTATCCCATTAAACATCCCCGGGGCAGGTACAACATGGGTGAGGTACAGAGTAAAGTTCCCTTTACACAGTTCCTGTTGGAACACTGGCTTTAACACACTAGGACACAGGGGCACTGACACACTGGTAACAATCCCATGCCCTTTCTGGATCAGACAGGCAATTGGTGACAAACAGCAGGCTGTAATGTGCTGCGAAGCTATGTTTCCTGGGATGTTGAGACTGTCGAACCACACTCGACAGCAGAGAGAAGAAATATTTGTCCCAGTTGTCTGTCAGGAATCAAACCCAGGACACTAATAAGCAGACAGTGAATTGCACTGCTACAGAAATATATTTAACATTAAATTAGCCTCCAGCTCGATACCACCGAAAGTTTCAATTATCAGATCTGACTCATTCTTCTCCAAATATTGAAACTGAGACAAACAAAGAGAAATGGTTCCAAAACTAACCAGATTTCTTTAAGTCTTGGAATTGCACAGCAGTAAAGCTGACATTGGAAACTCCAGCCACACCTGACCCGCTCCCGCACACATTCTCTCATTACAAATTGATGTTTTCTGCCTTTAAAATTGTTTGACCTTTGGAGATGCAGTATCAAAAAAAGAACCTCGGACCTGGTGATACATACAGCTCCCTCGAAAGCCTACGAGATAAACTCAAAGATAAGGGAACTTGGTAAATTTTGGAAATGTATAAGGTTTGTTACAGAGGAGTTATGTTGGGATGGAGGGGAACACTGAAGGAGGATTGCCTAGGGATTAGTGTTGGGACCAATATTCTCTTTAAAATTTAGTTGTTGTTCATGGTTCATTTTATTTGTTACATTTTTTTGCATGGCCGCGTTATTTATCATAGAACAAGGCCTGCGCTGTACCTTGCAGGTCGATGTGCACCTGCACAACTTAGCAGGAGCATTGTTTGGGACCACTACATTGATAGCAACAACAACCTGTCAGGTATGCAATGGGTAATGTGTTACTGGACTGGTAAGTCTGGAGATGTGAGTTCACATCCCACAACAGCAGTTCAGGAATGTAAATTCAGTCAGTTAAATAAAACTGGAATAAGAAGCTGGTATGAGCAATGGAGACCGTGAAACTACTGGATTGTTATAAAAAAAACTTGTTCACTAATGTCCTTTAGGGCCGGGGCCTTAACCATTTTGCTCCTGAGGCCGCCTCCTGTGTTATAAGAATTCCATGGATCCCCCGTCACACAACTATTTTTCAAGAGTGGGTCCTGGCACGTGGTAAAAACCAGGAGAAAATTTGCAGACAGCAAGATCCCACATTAGAAAATCAGACTGATCATCAAATATGACGTGTACCTTAGCTCCAGGCTCACTTCCCAATATAAAAAAGGTAAACTTTCATGGACGCCTGAACCTCGCGTGAGTGATACGCTGGAACTGTGAGCACCCAATGGCAGCTGGCAGTTTAATCAGCCGTTCGTGCCATGCTCGGCTCTGTAAACAGCTGCCAACGGACAAGCAGCGGTCAGTGGAATAAAGAGGAAAAGTTGTAGTCAGTCAAACATCACCAACACTCTTTTATTAACTCTTGGCACATTTAACCCACAAACAGGGAGGCACCAACATGTTGCACCACGGACATTTGACAAAATTATTGATTCAGCCACAGACATAAAATCTATAGCCAACCTAATACCATCAAAACACAGTCCAATTTAAATCACATTTCTCCTTATTTAATGAGATACCTGGCATTGTTTTTGCTTGTACATGGAGCAAATGTCTGCCCGCTCACTTGATGTAACAGTGTGGGGAATTTGGATAGATGTTTATCTGTCAGGAGTGATTTTGATCTCTGTCTCCCCTTGTCTGTGTCCATCCCTCTCCCTTCTCTCTCCCTCTGTGTCCCACTCTCCCCCCCTCTCTCTCACACCCCTGTCCATCCTGCTCCCCTCTCTCTGTCTGTTTGTCTCTGCCTCCCTCTCTCTCTCTCTCTTTCTCTCAGTGCACTCCCCCAACCCCTCTCCACCACCACCCCAGTTTACTGACCTCAGCTGGTAAAGAGACATGCTTCACACCATTGCTAAATGAATGTCCACCGCCATCTTTAATACTGGCACATCACCATCAGCCAACGCTTACAACAACCACTGCCATCTTTAATACTGGCAAACCAGCTTCAGCCAATGTTTAGAACTGCATTCGCCATCTTTAATTCTGATGGTTAGTCCTCATTAGAACAAAAGCCGTGAATGCTAGAAATCTGAAATAAATACTCAGCAGGTAAAGGAAGAGGCCAATGGTGGATTTCCGAACCCAAATATCAGAAATCCGCCATTTGGCTGAAATTCCTCATCCCTGAATTTACAATTACCACAGACCTCAAAATATTGAACCACGGACACTGGTATCTGTGTACAAACACGTTGCTGGCTCAGCTAGTCCCACTCCCCCACCATAGCCCTGCAAATCTTTTCTCTTCAGATAATTAGCCACTCCCTTTTGAAAGTCTTGGTTGAATCTATTTCCACCACACTCACAGGTAGAGCATTCCAGATCCTAACCACTCGCTGTGTAAAAAAACTTTTCTTTATGTTGCCGTTACTTCTTCTGCCATTGTCTTAAATCAGTGTCCTCTGGCTCTGGATCCTTCTGCCGATGTGAACAGTTTTTCCCTGTATACTCTTTCCAGACCCCTCATGATATTGTCCTTATCAATCTACCTGTCACAGAGCATCTGTCCATGACAGTATGGACACAGTGATCACTGCACAGGCCTTGTGAAGACCAAGTCACATCTTCACACTGAGGACACAAACCATTGTGTTGTGTGGCACTAGCACCTTGCTTTATTGGAACACTGCAATAGGCTGAGGACAGAGATGTCAGTGTAAGAACAAGGCAGAGAATTAAAATGGCAGGATACCCGAAGCTTGTGTTCTTGCTTGTGGACTGAACGGAGGTGTTCCACAAAGCGCTCACCTAATCTGCGATTGGTCTCCCCAGTGTAGAGTAAACTGCTTTGTGAGCAGCAAATACAGTATACTAAATTGAAAGAAGTCCACATAAATCTCTGTATCACTTGGAGTGAGTGTTTGGGGCTTTGGACAGTGAGGTGAAGGGAGGTTAAAGGGCAGGTGTATCTCCTGCGATAGCATGGAAAGGTGCCGTGGGAAAGAGACAGGGTGTGGGGGTGATTGAGGAGTGGACCAGGGTGTCAGGGAGGGAATGGTCCCTTCAGATTGCTGAAAGAGGAGAGGAGGGGAAGATGTATTTGGTGGTGGCATCATGCTGGAGTGGCAAAAATGGTGGCCGATGATCCGTCACATATGGAGACTGATGGAATGGAAGGTGAAGACAAGGTCATGTCTTACTAACTTAATTGAATTTTTTGAGGAAGTAACAAAGAGGATTGATGAGGGTAGTGCAGTGGATGTGGTCTACATGGATTTTAGTAAAGCATTTGACAAGATCCCACATGGCAGACTGATCAGTAAAATGAAAGCCCATGGGATACAGGGGAAGGTGGCAGGTTGGATCCAGAATTAGCTCAGGGACAGGAAACAAAGGGTAGTCGACAGATGTTTTTGCAAATGAAAAGTTGTTTTCAGTGGCATTCCACAGGGTTCAGTGTTGGGTCCCTTGCTGTTTGTGGTATATATTAATGATTTGGACTTAAATGTGGGAGGCATGATTGGGAAATTTGCTGAGGACACAAAAATTGGCCGTGTAGTTGATAGTGAAGAGGATAGCTGTAGACTCCAGAATAATATCAATGGCTTGGTTGAGTGGGCGGAAAAGTGGCAAATGGAATTCAATCCAGAGAAGTGTGAGGTAATGCATTTGGGGAGAGCAAATAAAGCGAGGGAATACACAATAAACGGGAGGATATTGAGAGGGGTAGAAGAAGTGAGAGACCTTGAAGTGCACATCCACAGGTCCCTGAAGGTGGCAGGACAGATGGATAGAGTGGTGAAGAAGGCATATGGAATGCTTTCCTTTACCAAACCTGCAAGAAGCTGCAGCGCATACGTGATGATGTCACAGTAACGTCACTCACCCACTGCACAGACTGTTTCGTCCCGGACTCCCAGCTCAGGTAAGTTTTTTATTTTTAATACTTACCGGCAGAGCACTTACCGTGTGTGTCCGGTCCGGTCCGACCCAACCCGACCCGACCCGACCCGACTCAACCTGCACTCAGCCCGACCCGACCCAACCCGACTCAACCTGCACTCAGCCCGACCCGACCTGACTCAACCTGCACTCAGCCCGACCCGACCCGACCCGACCCGACCCGACCCGACTCAACCTGCACTCAGCCCGACCCGACCTGACTCAACCTGCACTCAGCCCGACCCGACCCGACCCGACCCGACCCGACTGAACCTGCACTCAGCCCGACCCGACCCGACTCAACCTGCACTCAGCCGACCCGACCCGACTCAACCTGCACTCAGCCCGACCCGACCCGACCCGACCCGACCCGACCCGACTCAACCTGCACTCAGCCCGACCCGACCCGACCCAACCCGACCCGACCCGACTCAACCTGCACTCAGCCCGACCCGACCCGACCCGACTCAACCTGCACTCAGCCCGACCCGACCTGACTCAACCTGCACTCAGCCCGACCCGACCCGACCCGACCCGACCCGACCCGACTCAACCTGCACTCAGCCCGACCCGACCTGACTCAACCTGCACTCAGCCCGACCCGACCCGACCCGACCCGACCCGACTGAACCTGCACTCAGCCCGACCCGACCCGACTCAACCTGCACTCAGCCGACCCGACCCGACTCAACCTGCACTCAGCCCGACCCGACCCGACCCGACCCGACCCGACCCGACTCAACCTGCACTCAGCCCGACCCGACCCGACTCAACCTGCACTCAGCCCGACCCGACCCGACCCGACTCAACCTGCACTCAGCCCGACCCAACCCGACCCGACCCGACTCAACCTGCAGTCAGCCCGACCCGACTCAACCTGCACTCAGCCCGACCCGACCCGACTCAACCTGCACTCAGCCCGATCCGACCCGACCCGACTCAACCTGCACTCAGCCCGACCCGACCCGACTCAACCTGCACTCAGCCCGACCCGACCCGACCCGACTCAACCTGTACTCAGCCCGACCCAACCCGACCCGACCCGACTCAACCTGCACTCAGCCCGACCCGACTCAACCTGCACTCAGCCCGACCCGACCCGACTCAACCTGCACTCAGCCCGACCCAACCCGACCCGACCCGACTCAACCTGCACTCAGCCCGACCCGACTCAACCTGCACTCAGCCCGACCCGACCCGACTCAACCTGTACTCAGCCCGACCCAACCCGACCCGACCCGACTCAACCTGCACTCAGCCCGACCCGACTCAACCTGCACTCAGCCCGACCCGACCCGACTCAACCTGCACTCAGCCCGACCCGACCCGACTCAACCTGCACTCAGCCCGATCCGACCTGACCCGACTCAACCTGCACTCAGCCCGACCCGACTCAACCTGCACTCAGCCCGATCCGACCCGACCCGACTCAACCTGCACTCAGCCTGACCCAACTCAACCTGCACTCAGCCCGACCCGACCCGACTCAACCTGCAGTCAGCCCGACCCGACCCGACTCAACCTGCACTCAGCCCGACCTGACTCAACCTGCACTCAGCCCGACCCGACCCGACCCGACTCAACCTGCACTCAGCCCGACCCGACCCGACTCAACCTGCAGTCAGCCCGACCCGACCCGACTGAACCTGCACTCAGCCCGACCCGACCCGACTCAACCTGCACTCAGCCCGACCCGACCCGACCCGACTCAACCTGCACTCAGCCCGACCCGACCTGACTCAACCTGCACTCAGCCCGACCCGACCCGACCCGACCCGACCCGACTCAACCTGCACTCAGCCCGACCCGACCTGACTCAACCTGCACTCAGCCCGACCCGACCCGACCCGACCCGACCCGACTGAACCTGCACTCAGCCCGACCCGACCCGACTCAACCTGCACTCAGCCGACCCGACCCGACTCAACCTGCACTCAGCCCGACCCGACCCGACCCGACCCGACCCGACCCGACTCAACCTGCACTCAGCCCGACCCGACCCGACTCAACCTGCACTCAGCCCGACCCGACCCGACCCGACTCAACCTGCACTCAGCCCGACCCAACCCGACCCGACCCGACTCAACCTGCACTCAGCCCGACCCGACTCAACCTGCACTCAGCCCGACCCGACCCGACTCAACCTGTACTCAGCCCGACCCAACCCGACCCGACCCGACTCAACCTGCACTCAGCCCGACCCGACTCAACCTGCACTCAGCCCGACCCGACCCGACTCAACCTGCACTCAGCCCGACCCGACCCGACTCAACCTGCACTCAGCCCGATCCGACCTGACCCGACTCAACCTGCACTCAGCCCGACCCGACTCAACCTGCACTCAGCCCGATCCGACCCGACCCGACTCAACCTGCACTCAGCCTGACCCAACTCAACCTGCACTCAGCCCGACCCGACCCGACTCAACCTGCAGTCAGCCCGACCCGACCCGACCCGACTCAACCTGCACTCAGCCCGACCTGACTCAACCTGCACTCAGCCCGACCCGACCCGACCCGACTCAACCTGCACTCAGCCCGACCCGACCCGACTCAACCTGCAGTCAGCCCGACCCGACCCGACTGAACCTGCACTCAGCCCGACCCGACCCGACTCAACCTGCACTCAGCCCGACCCGACCCGCCCGACTCAACCTGCACTCAGCCCGACCCGACCTGACTCAACCTGCACTCAGCCCGACCCGACCCGACCCGACTCAACCTGCACTCAGCCCGACCCGACCTGACTCAACCTGCACTCAGCCCGACCCGACCCGACCCGACCCGACCCGACTGAACCTGCACTCAGCCCGACCCGACCCGACTCAACCTGCACTCAGCCGACCCGACCCGACTCAACCTGCACTCAGCCCGACCCGACCCGACCCGACCCGACCCGACCCGACTCAACCTGCACTCAGCCCGACCCGACCCGACTCAACCTGCACTCAGCCCGACCCGACCCGACCCGACTCAACCTGCACTCAGCCCGACCCAACCCGACCCGACCCGACTCAACCTGCAGTCAGCCCGACCCGACTCAACCTGCACTCAGCCCGACCCGACCCGACTCAACCTGCACTCAGCCCGATCCGACCCGACCCGACTCAACCTGCACTCAGCCCGACCCGACCCGACTCAACCTGCACTCAGCCCGACCCGACCCGACCCGACTCAACCTGTACTCAGCCCGACCCAACCCGACCCGACCCGACTCAACCTGCACTCAGCCCGACCCGACTCAACCTGCACTCAGACCGACCCGACCCGACTCAACCTGCACTCAGCCCGATCCGACCTGACCCGACTCAACCTGCACTCAGCCCGACCCGACTCAACCTGCACTCAGCCCGATCCGACCCGACCCGACTCAACCTGCACTCAGCCTGACCCAACTCAACCTGCACTCAGCCCGACCCGACCCGACTCAACCTGCAGTCAGCCCGACCCGACCCGACTCAACCTGCACTCAGCCCGACCTGACTCAACCTGCACTCAGCCCGACCCGACCCGACCCGACTCAACCTGCACTCAGCCCGACCCGACCCGACCCGACTCAACCTGCACTCAGCCCGACCCGACCCGACCCGACTCAACCTGCACTCAGCCCGACCCCAGCCCGAAAGCCGGCCCTGGAAGATGTGCCCGACCCAACCCGAACCCGACACACGTTGTCGGGTCCTGTCAGGGAGCAAGCCTCTTGCTCCAGAACTAGGCATGTAGTGGAATGTATTGAACTGGCAGAGATAGTGTATTGAAATAGCTGAGCATTTGTCTGCTGCCATACTGCATCTCTGCTGCCCTCTCTGTTGGGGAGGTGTAAATAAAATGTTCCACAATGACTGCCTACATAAGACTCATTTTAGATTTACTCTGTGAATACACAACAGAAAGATGGTGACGAGGATGGGACTGAATTTTTTTTAACATTCATTTGTGAGATTACAGTCTGAAGGAACATTGTGCCATACTTTTTAGAACTACCAATGTCAGTTTTGAGGAAGTTTTGGCGATTTGAAAGATTGCTCCAGTTGTGGCTGTAGCATGGTATGTCATTGAAAAAAATGGCACTGAGGACCTATTTTACGACAATGGAGGAATGCAGCCCTAAGAAAGAGGACTGGTGTTATTATGAACGATGGTTACACATTTGGCTGCAAGCTAATAAAATAGGGTATGAGGGTAAAGTGAATGTTTTCCTCACCACGATGGGGCCAGTTGCTTTGAGGTGGTGTTTAACCAAGGTTGCCTGCAAGATCCCAGTACTTTGGACTATTCTGAAATTAATGAGATTCTGGACTCATATTATTGCATGACTAAAAATTAAATTGCACTCTGAGTTGCATTTCGTGGAAGGAAGCAGTTGCCAAGTGAGTTTATTGCTGATTATATTGAATTAAAGAAACTCTCTCGTTACTGTGGTTATGAGTCAACCTTAGAGACATGTTCGTTGGAGGTCTAAAGAACAGTAACAGCCAGGCCAAGCTTTTGAGTAAAGGCAATGAGCTGACATGGAAGGAGGCTTGCGATGAGGCCACAGCCATGGAAATAGTTGCAGATTGTTAGGAAATTCTTTGCCTGAGCCGGCAGGGAGGTCCATTGGTTTCAGCGGAAACCAGGCCACGGCAGCCAAGTTCACAGACTCAGAGTCAAAAATTTAGATGCTGCTGTTGCCATGGTAGCCACCAATCATATCCAGACAGCATGCAGGAGCAGAGTTTCCAATAATGCTCCAAGTCGCAGTTGTGGTAGATCTAAAACTAGTTCAGGAGCCTGGAAGTCCTCGAATGTGCACATGATGGATAAGGAAACATAAGTTGATGTTATCGAGCAGAAGGAGCGAGAGTTGGACTCAGTCAGAGAACAAGAAAAACAGCACATAGAAGATGAGAGAAAAGGGCTGAAGGATATAATTCCAGCGCTAACAGTAAAAATGAACTTTGGAGATTCACAACTTACTTTCATCACTGATACAGCTGCAGCAGCATCGGTTATGTCAGAAGGACAGTACACGAGTCAAATTCCCTTATGCAAAACTAGCGTGAAACTGACTAGTTATTCCAATAACAGTATTCCAGTACGAGGTGAAGTTAGTGTTAGGGTGAAATACTATGATGCATCCTATTACTTGCTGTTGGTACTAGTATAGGAGGGAACAAAGTCTCTCTGATGGGAAGAAATTGGCTTAAGAAAGTACGTTTAAACTGGGTCGAGTTATTAACAGTGGGGATCAATAAGAGTACATCTGACATTGAGGAAGTGCTCTTTCAGCAGGGAGGACTAAATGATCCAACCAAGGTTCCTTTCATTTCATGGTCAAACACAAGAAAACTGTGGGAATGAATACATGTCCATTTCTTTGAAGTGGAAGGTAAAGAGTATTTTTATTTTGGTCGCTAGCTATAACAAATGGATAAAAGTTGGGCTGGATTCAGTCAGCCTGCCGCTGATCACGGTGGCGAGCTCAAGTATTGGCAGCCCACGCGATCTTAAGCACAGCGGCTCATTTAAATAGTTGGGGCAGCCCGCACCCTCAAACACACGGAGGGGCTGGGCTGTCCGTCCCCGGCAATGGTGTCAGCTGCCTGTGCCTTTTTAAAGGGCAGCCAGCCCTGCAGGCTTATTTAAATATGGCTGTGTTTGCTGACTACGCTACCACTAGGTGGCGCTGCAGTGGCACATGTGCAAATGCAGCCTGTTCCACTGAAACGTCACAGTCTGCGACTCAGGCAGCTGCCAGGATTAAAGATGGCGCTGCTCAAATAATCACACGAAGGCAACCTAAACACATGGCAGCACACAATGGCCGGAGGGAGAAAGTGAGCGAGTGAGCAGGCCGGGGATGGGGGGGGTGTTGGCTGGAGCGGGCAGGGGGCGGGGGGGCGGGGGTGGGGGGGGTGCGGGCCGGGGATTTGGGGGGGGGAAGCGGGCTGGGGTCGGGGGGGGCGTTGGACGGGGTGGGGGGGGGGAGTGGGCTGTGGGGGGGAGGGGAGCGGAGCGGGCCGGAAAGAGCAGCGGGCTGGGGATGGGGGACCGGGGACGGGGTTGGGAAGCAGAGCTTGACGCATGGGTGAATAAGTTAGTGTTGTATTGCTGTACGTGTAAAGCACATGCGCAGAGGCTGACCAGGCGCGTTGCCCGAAGATGCACACGCCACACGATGACGTCATCGTGCATGCGCTAACCAGTCCTGGCAAGTCGGAATGCAGTGCATGCGCAGAGAGCAGGAGCCCGTCTGCGCAAGTGCACACCTTGGCACAGCCTGATGACGTCGGTGGCCGGCTGCATTGTCAGGAATCACTTTGTTTAAATATTTGAATAAATATACACCAAAATTAAATAAGTATATTTCTTTTGCCCCTTTCTCACCCTGAATAACAATTACAATAACTATTTGCCCTTCCCCCCAAAACACCTTTTACATCCAACCATGCCCCTCACACTGCATAGGGTTTGAGGTTCAATTCTTCCCACCTTCACCTGCACCCATTATGTGTATTTGACCCCTCACCCCCCCGCACTGACAAACTTAACACCTCCCCCCACCCCCACACTCCCACCTCCACCCTCACACCCCCCACCCCCACACCCCCCCTCACCCTCCACCCTCAGCCCCCACCCCCACACCCCCCTCACACCTCCCACCCCCACACCCCCCACCCACAGACCCCCCTCACCCCCCCCTCACACGCCCACCCCCTCACCCCCCCACATTGACAAACTTAACACCTCCCTCCACCCCCACCCCACTCACCCCCCCGCACTGACAAACTTAACACCTCCCCCCATCCACAACCCCCCCACACCCCGCCCCCACACCCCCCACCCCCACCCCCACACCCCGCCCCCACACCCCCCACCCCCACCCCCACCCCCACCCCCACACCCCACCCCAGCCACCCCACAAATCGACCCCCCACACCCCCACCCCACACCCCCCCGCACCGCCCCCCACCCCTACAACCCCCATACACCCCCCACACCCCCACACCCCACCCCCTCACACACTACACCCCCACAACCCCCCCACCCCCACACCCCCCTCACCACCCCCACCCCCACTCACACCCCCCACCCACCCCACCCCCACACTCCCCCTCACACCCCCCACCCCCGCACCCCTCTCACACCCCCACACCCACCTCACCCCCCACCCCCGCACCCCCCTCACACCCCCACCCCCACCCCCCCTCACACCCCCCACCCACACACCTCCCACCCCCACACCCACACGCCCACACCCCACCCAAACCCCCCTCACACCCCCCACCCCCGCACCCCCCTCACACCCCCCACCCCCACCCCCACCTCACACCCCCCACCTCCGCACCCCCCTCACACCCCCACCCCCACCCTCCCCTCACACCCCCCACCCCCACACCCCCCCTCACCCTCCACCCTCAGCCCCCACCCCCACACCCCCCCTCACACCTCCCACCCCCACACCCCCCACCCACAGACCCCCCTCACCCCCCCTCACACGCCCACCCCCACACTCCCCAAACCACCATCCCCACACCCCCTCCCACCCCCACCCACCCCCACACATCACCCCCCTCCCCCACACTCCCCCCTTCACACCCCCCCTCACCCCCCCTTCACACCCCCCCACCCCACACCCCCCCCTCACCCCCCTTCACACCCCCCACCCCCCCACCCCCCCTCACCCCCCTTCACACCCCCCCACCCCCCCTCACCCCACTTCACACCCCCCACCCCCCACCCCCCCTCATACACCCCACCCCCACACCCCCCCACACCCCCACCCTCACACCCCACCCCCTGTTTAACAAGTCCTTTCTTCACTCCAGTAACAGTTTAAAATCATGACAAAATTAATGTGCCTCATTCTTGGCAGGTGGGGGCTTAGCATGACACTCTAATTATGAAGCCCAAGAACCCAAATGCTTTGCTAACCACTCTCTTAATATGTCCTGCCACCTTCAAAGATTGATGCACAAATTGAGGTGTACAAAATTATGAGGGGCCTAGACAGAGTAGAGAGGAAGGACCTGTTTCCCCTAGCAGAGAGGTCAATTACCAGGGGACACAGATTTAAAGTGATTGGTAGAAGGATTAGAGGGGACATGAGGAAAAACCTTTTCACCCAGAGGGTGGTGGGTGTCTGGAATTCGCTGCCCGCATCAGCGGTGGAGGCAGAAACCCTCAACTCATTTAAAAGCTACCTCGATCTGCACCGGAAGTGCTGTAACCTACAAGGCTGCTGACCAGGTGCTGGAAGGTGGGATTAGAATGGGCGGCTAGTTTTTTTTCAGCCAGCACACACACGATGGGCTGAATGGCCTCCTTCTGTGCCATAATTTTTCTATAGTTCTACATGCACCCCCAGGTCACTCTGTTCCTGCACACTCTTTAGAACTGTCCCAGTAAGTATATATTGCCTCTCCCTATTCCTTCTGCCAAAATGCATCACCTCACACTTGTCAGTATTAAATTCCATCTGCCACCTCTCTGCCCATTCTGCTGGCCTATCTATGTCCTGTTGCAGGCAGTTCATATCATCCTCACTGCTGCACTTCCGAGTTTGGTGACATGAGCCAATTTTGAGATTCTATTCTGTATTCCAAGATCCAGGTCATTTATATATAGCAAAAAAAGCAGTGGTCCCAGTATTGACCCTTGGGGAAACACCACTGTCTACCATCCTCCAGTCTGAAAAACAACCATTTACTATGACTCGCTGTTTTCTGTCCATAAACCAATTTTTTTTATCCAATTAGACACTGACCCTCCTATTCCTTGCCCTTCAGTTTTGTTAACCAACCTTTAATGTGGTACCTTATCAAAAGCTTTCTTAAAATCCATATAAACAATTCACTGCATTCCTTTTATCAATCTTCTCTGTTACTTCTTCACAAAGTTCAATTAGATTAGTCAAACATGATCTGCCTTTTACAAATCCATGCTGACTGTCCTTAATTAACCCAAACCTCTCTAAATGTCCCTTGATATTTTTCCTGATTATTGTTTCTAAAACCTTACCTACCACTGATGTTAAACTAACTGGCCTGTAGTTGTTCGGACTGTCCTTATACCCTTTCTTGAATAAAGGTGTCACATTTGCCACTCTCCAATCTTCTGACACCTCCCCCATATCCAGGGAAGATTGGAAGATCATGGAAAGCCCTTCCACTATCTCCACCCCCAACCTCCTTTAGCAACCAGGGATGCAAGCCATCTGGACTAGGTGACTTATCTACCCTAAGGATAGCCAACCTTTTTAGTACTTCCCCCCTCTCAATTTTTATCCTATTCATTGCCTGTACTATCACTGCTTCTACTGATACTTTGTCAGCCCCTATTTCCTTAGTGAACACTGATACAAAGTACTCATTAAGTATATTACCCTTGCCCTGTGCCTCTTTCTGTCCCTAATAGTCCCCACTACTCGTTTATTATCTACATGCCAGTAAAGGATCTTTGGGTTCCCTTTTATGTTGACTGCCATTCTATTTTCATATTCTCTCTTTGCCAGTCTAATTTTCCTTTTCACCTGCCCTCTCCCTGGTTCTCACCTGATGAGTTCACCTGACATGCATCATACACCCTTTTTTTGTTTCAGCATCATCTCTTTCTCCCTCATCAACTAAGGAACCCTGCTGTTGGTTCCCCTACCTTTCACCCTTGTTGGAATGTTCCTAGCCTGTATCTGAAGCATCTCTTCCTGTCATTCTTTGTTTCCATTCCACCCTGGCTAGATCCCTTCTCATTGTGTTGAAATGAGCCCTCTTCCAATCAAGACATTTTACCTTATTTTATTCATTGCTTTTCTGCATTTCTAATCTAAACCTTTTGATATGATGATCACTCTTACCCAAGTACTCCCCCACAGACACTTGGTCCACTTGGCCCACCTAATTTCCCAGCATCAGATCCAGCAATGTCTCCTTTCCAGTTGGGCTGAGAACATACTGATCAAGGAAGTTCTCCTGAACATGTTTCAGAAATTCCTCCCCTTCTCCTTACCCTTTAATCTAAAATTATCCCAATCAATATTTGGGTAATTAAAGTCCCCCAATATCACCACTTGATAGTTCTTGCACATCTCTGTGATTTCCCTGAAGATTTGTTCCTCTATCTCTCTCTCATTATTTGGAGGACTATAGAATACCCCTAGTAACATGATCATACTCCTTTTGGAGGAAGAACGAAATCCTTTTCTACCATTAATGACTGAGCTGCCTCTATATCTCTAAGCGGCACAATTGGCTTGCCTGCCTCATCTGCTCAATATGGGACCACCATACCTCTGAACACAAAACTTCTATACCCTTCAGGGGTAGCACACTTCTGCTCACCATCCAACATCACCAAAGCCACTGGCCTGTCAACAGCTCCACGTTATTGAGGCAACCTTTTCAGCACAGGCTTTCAGTAAGCCCACTATAGCTATGCACTTGCCCTTCAACTTCCAGCATTCTGATTTTATATGTCCTCTTTTATTACAAAAATAACACATTGGACCTTTTCACTCAACCCGAGTCCCCTGACTATCTTTTTATCACTTTGAAGGTTGCCTGAATCCCCTCTTTTATGCTTTCCCTCACTAAATCAAATCTCTTCTCATTATTCACCCTCTTATCTTTCCAACTCTTCTGAAAGTTTTCAAACTGGGGCCTATAACTACTGCCTTTGTGGGTCAATTCATAATGTCCACCATTTCCGCAGCATTCCTTATTTTACCAACTTTATGTTCTTCCAGATGGAACATAATTCCTGAAGGGACACTATTTTTAAATAACTCCATTAGGATTACTTCCCTAAGGCTTTTAAAGTCGTGCTCAATCTTCATGGGCTGATACCTATGATCAAATATCATTTTCATTTCTCTAGCAAATTCCATAAATATCTGACGCTGTTTCTTTCATAAATTCCTAAATTTTTGCCTGTAAGCCTCTGGTACCAACTAGCATTGAGAACTGCAATTTTAACCACATCATAATCACTTGACTATTCCTTCGAAAGTGTTGAATATACCCTCTAATGCTTTTCCCACGAATACACTTTGCAATAAAATTGTCCAACTTTCTTTCTTTCTTCGTAGCAATTTTTCAAAGGACACAAAGTACATTTCAACTCCTTCCTCACTGAATTTAGGCACTAAGCGAATATTCCTTGCCAAATCAAAACCAGGAGTTAAATCAGATTTATCCTCAACCTTTCCTGTCACTCTTTGCTTGCGTAATCTGAGCTTTTCTCTGTCCAATGCAAATTTCCTGCTTTCTCTTTCTTTTTGTCACTCCTTTTCTTTTTCCTCAAATTCAAACATTTTCACTGCAAGTTGAAATTATCTGTCTTTCTCCATTTCTTCTTTTTCCAGTTACCTCACTTGTAATTGAATTCTAACTAACGCAATCTGAGAGTTACCAGGGATATCCCCTTTCTTTCACAAGGTTAAAATGCTGTCAACACTTCAACAATTTCTGCCTTTTTAGCTTTTGATTTTAAACTAACCTCCACTTGCTCTGCTACAGCCATTAATACATCCACTGTTAACTGTGGTAAATCATTTGAGAGTCAAATCTTCTTTCATTTATTTACAGCACTAAAACAGGCCCTTCGGCCCACCGAGTCTGTGCCGACCATCAACCACCCATTTATACTAATCCTACACTAATCCCATATTCCTACCACATCCCCACCTGTCCCTATATTTCCCTACCACCTACCTATACTAGGGGTAATTTATAATGGCCAATTTACCTACCAACCTGCAAGTCTTTGGCTGTGGGAGGAAACCGGAGCACCCAGAGTAAACCCACACAAACACAGGGAGAACTTGCAAACTCCGCACAGGCAGTACCCAGAATTGGACCTGGGTCGCTGGAGCTGTGAGGCGGCGGTGCTAACCACTGTGCCACTGTGCCGCCCTACCACTGCACCACTTCTCTCTACACAAAGGCTTCAGCATTAAAAGTAAACATACTGACTTTTCCTTATGAGTATAGCAAAAGTAATTGTAAAATTTTGTTTGTTTAAATTCTAGCAAATTCCAACCTCTGAATTTGTATTGGGATCCTAGCACCCAATTCATTACAACCTCAGTGAGATCGTTAATGTGAAAATTACGAGTTTTGAATCCCCAGACCAATTTAAAGAATTACACGACAATCAAGTTTTAAGACTTATTATAATAACTAAAAGAAATCCCCATTAACTAAATAGTACTTTGTAAGTGGCTGATACCCCAAATTACAAAAGAAATGTATTTTCTTGACTATTCAAACACTTGAAAACATCACACCACACTTAATTACACAGTCCTCTTTGATGGCAAAGTTTTTGTGTTAAAAGTCCCAACCTCCTCCCAGTTGCAATGGGTTGGATCTCCCAGACCTGTTCAAAATCAATGTCCTTTTCACTCACTTATCTGAGCATTCCGACCTAGATGTCTGTGAATAAGGCGATCCCAGGTGATACTGTGGTGCTTTTACTTCTCCGCAAACTTCAACTTTCAAAACTGGTTCAAGTCTTCACAGCCCTTCGCTGTATCAAGTTTCTGAGAGCAGGTGTTGCCTCTCTCTTTCTCTCGAGGCTGCCACCATTGGTCTTCTGTACAGCCTGTCTGCCTTCAGAAAATCAGTTAAATTTATCTGGACTCAAAAGTCAATAGTTTATTATCCTTTTCCAATATATGCAAAGTTCAGAAGTCTGGTTTCAGCTGAGGCACCTGCGCCTTCCAAAATTCCCAGGTGTTAACTGCTGCCTGGTATATGTGCATCTTTAGAATCACTGACTCCTTGTTTACAATCTGATCGCCTGGGAGGGCGAAACCCATTGTTTCTCAGGTGTTATCCCTGCCATCTCTGTTTTTCAATAAAGTCTTTGAGCTGTGTTCTCTGTTGTCCTGGTAACCAAGATATCTGTTGTGTGCTTGAGAAAAGTGGATGTGAGGTCACCTGACTTCTCAGACTCCATCTTAAACTTTTAAAATTCACAGTTTTTAAGACATAATCATGTTACAAAGTCCAGCATTCATAACACTAAGGCTTGAGCATGTGATGTCAGGAGACAAGTAGCAGAATGGATAGCAAGATGTTTACAAATTAGAAACCAGAGAGTAGGGGTTAAAGGGGTTACCCAGACTGGCAAACATGAGAAGTGGTGTTCAGAATGATTGATGCTGGGACCAAAGGACTTGGGAATTGGAAGTACAATTTCAAAATTCAAGATGACATCAAATTGAGGGGTGTAGTTAATACAGAAGAGGATTGCAACAAAATACAGGAACCATTAAGAAACTGAATGATGAATGAATTTCAATATGGATAAGTGTGAGGTCGTGCATTTTGAGAGGAAGAATAAGAGGCCATATACTCCTTGGAAACTAAGTCCAAATGGGGTAAAGAAGTAAGGGGACCTAGCGGGTGCAGATCCACAAATCACTAAAAGCAATGACAGGTTAATAAGGCTATAAAAATAACAAACAAAGCACTGGGGTTCATTTGTAGAGCGAAAGAAGGTAAACACAGAAGTTATGTTAAACTTGATAGAAACTTTGTTAAAAGGCCAGGAGTACCATGCACAGCTCTGGTCTCCATACTATAAAATGAATGCAGTAGCACCGGAGAAGATGCAAAAAAGATTTACAAGGGTGGTGCCAGAACCAAGAGGAGATATTTATCAGGAGAGACTCCATAGGCTGGGCCACTTTTCTCTAGGAAAGGTGGTGATCTGAGAGAGCTCTTTAAGATTATGTAAAGCTTTGATAAGGTTGACATAGAGAGCTGAATTTTACCAGCCCCTCGATGCTGCGGGTCGTGGTGCGGAGGCCGGTAAAATTCTGCGGGGAGAGGCCCCCTCAACCCATGACGTCGAGAAGGGCCCGCCGCATATTCCCGGCAGAGGGGGATCCTCATTGTGGCCCCCCCGCCATCTGGTGGAGGCACCCCAATTAGAATATGTAAAACGCCAGTTACCTCTGCAGATTATGCACCCACCGTCTCTCGCTCAGAACTTCCTCATTTTACACAGAACAGGCAGCCGTCAGGTGCCGTCCCGTTCACAAACAGAAAACCAGACGGGACATCAGAAGCAGGAGTCTGGACAGTGAAGGTAAGTGCAGATTTACCGGGGTCTCACCCTGCATTCTGTAAGGGAGGAGGGTGGGGTGTGATTACTGGAGGGAAAGCTCTGAAGGGAGGTACTGTGTACCCTCCCTCCATAAACAGTGTACACTCTGAGTTTGTTTGTGAAGGAGCAATGGCACTCTAGTCAGCCTGTGTGTGGGGAGGGTACTAGAAAGGGTAGGAGCATTAAGGTTATTTGGATGCTGAGGGCAATTGATGCAGCTGGTAGGATCTTGATGTGGTCAAGCTGTGCCACTCTGAGTGTTGGCCAAGATGGGCAATGCCATGGCACGCCACATAGTTGATCCAGGAAAGCAGCTGATGTACCTGTTAACACCAATACCTGCCCTCATAGAGTCATAGAGAGATACAGCACTGAAACAGGCCCTTCGGCCCACCGAGTCTGTGCCGACCAACAACCACCCATTTATACTAATCCTACATTAATTCCATATTCCTACCACATCTCCACCATTCCCCTACCTACACTAGGGGCAATTTACAATGGCCAATTTACCTATCAACTTGCAAGTCTTTGGCTGTGGGAGGAAACCGGAGCACCCAGCGAAAACCCACGCGGTCACAGGGAGAACTTGCAAACTCCACACAGGCAGTACCCAGAACTGAACCCGGGTCGCTGGAGCTGTGAGGCTGCGGTGCTAACCACTGCGCCACTGTGCTGCCCTGTTAGGAACCTTCGAATAATGAAGGAAAAACTTTATTTATCACATGGAAATGGGAATGGCTCATCCTACATTGTGTGATCCGTTTCTCCTGTATGAGCCAGAGGCAATATCAACAGGCAGGTGTGGTCCACGTAGAGGCCCTGGGTCATGAGCAGCAGCCCCCAAGGGGAGCTCACCATTATGGTTGCCATGCATCTACAGGCCCCACATGACATGCCATCGGATGTCAGAGCAGCAGTTTCAGAGGAGATTGCGCATGTAGAGAGTGTGGTGACACGTCTCTGAGCCCTGCTCAATGATGACATGCAGCCCTGGGCTTTGGTGGACATTCTGTACCTTTGTTCCTCATAGTGGCAGCGGTTCTCAAGCTTGACACCTCTGCAACATTTCAGGGACCTATCGGAGACCTTTGTGGAGTCACACAGTCAGCAGTGAATCGCTGCATTAGGGAGGTCACCAATGCCCTGCACCGGAGGGTCAATGAGTTTGTCCACTTCAGGACAGACTCTCACTGCCAGGTCCACAGGGTCACTGGTTTCAGCACCGTTGCCGGAGAATCATAGGTTTAAATGTTCATAGACTGCACCCACGTGGCCATCAGGCTTCCCGCCAGGCTACCACCGGCAGACGTCACCATTAAAGGAATCCTCTCAATCTCGGTGCAGCTGTTATGTGATTACAGAGATATTTCATGCGAATGTGTGACCGCTTCTCAGGCAGTTGCCATGACACCTGGGTCTTGTGCCAGTCCCGGCTGCCATCGCTGTTCACTGAACTGGTTCAGATGGAGGGGTGGCTTCTTGGAGATAAGGGCTATCCTTTGCAGACATGGCTCCCGACACCAATGAGAGACCCCACCACAGCTGCAGAGGAGAGATACAACGCCAGCCACTGAGCTACATGAGCCACCATTGAGCAGGAGATCAGCATGCTGAAAGAGCACCTCTAATGCCTGTATGGATAGGGTGATGCCCTGTACTACGGGCCGAAAAGGCCAGCTCCTTTGCTGCTCGCTGTGTTCTACACAACTACCCACCCAATAGGGGGAAAACCTGGTATGATGAGAAGAGATGTCACCAGGATTCCTCCTCGGACTATGAGAATGCTGAGGACCTACAACAGGAAAGGTGCATGGGAGGGCAGATGGCACCCAGGCTCTGCACACAGGGCTAGCAGTGAGCTAGGGATGTGCGGAAGTGGCTTATCAGATAAAGGCTCTCTGCTCCATAGGAACTGACATGAGCTCTGCAAGCCACACATCACCCTCGCTCACCTGCTGTGCACCAGTCCACATCTGCAGCATCCCTGTGTAAACCATTATAGGCAGCAGCTGACTGAGACAATGTCCATGTCATTGCATCCGTGGAGACGCTCATGAGTAATGGTGGCATGACAATGATGTTATTGCATACGTTGGCTCTCCTGAAGGGCCAACAGTGCAAAGGGATGTGACATTGGTGCTACATGCTGGCACACATCATTCACACAGAGAAAAGGACACACATGTTGGTGAGAAACATTTACTGAAAGACATATTTACATTGCTGTGACACCCATGCATTCCCATTTGTGATTCCCATACCGTGTTCTCGGTAAACAGAGAGGTTACCCCTTCTCGGTGCAGTCTCTGTGCTAGCAGTCTGACTGGAGGAAGGCTGCTGATCTGATTGCCTTTTGGCTGTGGATGGCTTTGGCGCTCGTACCCTGTGCACACGAGGCCTAGTGGGCCCCGACTGGCTGGGAGAGTGATCGTTCATCCCCTTCTTGCATTGGACCCTTTGATGCCGGATAGCCCCAAGGCTACTCACCTCCTCTGCCACCTCCAGCCAGACTGCCTTGTTCAGGCGGGAGGGCCTCTTCTTACCATCACTGGTGAAAAGGACCTCCCACTTTGCCCGCACAGCCTGGAGGAGATTGAGCAGGAGGCATCGCTAAACTGTGGGGCTACCCTAGAGAACCCCTCTGCCATCCTTGGCTTTTGGTGTGGTCCTTTAAATGCAAAGCTGACTCCACTGTGTAACAGCTCTAATGTCTGGCTGCAAGGTTTGTCTTGCACATGTTTGAAAACCAATGCAGGACTGGGGGGTGTAATCTGTGCTGCTGTCATGGTTTTTCTACTATTACACATTGACACATGTTCACAAACTCTTTGCTTCTGTGTAAGTTGATCATATTTATTGGTGTAATATTTGTAGTTTGCAATGCAGTTAGAATATGAACATATTTTCCTGTTTTTTTTAACAAAGATGGTATAATTGCAGTTACATGTATTTTCACATAACAGTTAGCAGAGAAATGAATACAGATTCCAAATGCATATTAGTTTGCGCCTTTTCACAGTCAGATGATTAGATGCTCATAGTAGGTAATTATTCTTCATTAATGGTTTTATTTCCGGTGTGTATTTGCCTTTTATGGTATATTTAAGTCTCACATCCTGCAATGTGCAAAATTAAAGATTATCCACCCAGGTGCAGCACGCCTACAAGAAGTAATGTCACACTTGAGTGGGAGAAGAGGATCACAACTTCACAGGACACTGGGACACAGCAGGGTAAGTATGTGGCAGCAAAGCAGAAAGTGCTGGGGAAATTCAGCAGGTCAGGCAGCATCTGTGGAGAGAAAAGCAGAGTTAATTTTCAGGTTTGTGAACCAGGTCAAGTTAACTCTGCTTCTCTCTCCACAGCTGCTTCCTGACCTGTTGGGTTTCCCCAGCACTTTCTGCTTTGCTGCCAGATTGACAGCAGCCGCACCCTTCAGCAGTCAGGTAAGTATTTCTTTGACAGCTGTCAGGAAGCAGGTGCTGGGGCTTAAAATAGGGACAAGGTACCTGCTGCACAGCTGTCAAAATGTCTCTCACTGCGCCGAATGTCCCGCCTCACCACATGTAATATGGGGGGGGGGGGGGGGGGGCAGCTCGTACAGTTATGCTAATGAGCGCTGATGCATAATGTCGCGGAGGCTCTGCGGCGGCCGTTAAATGTGGATACCCCGCTGAGTTTAAAGGGCGCTTCCGCGCAGCGTGCACCCGAATAAAATTCAGCTGATAAGATGTTTCCACTTATGGAGGAGACCAGAGCTAGGTACCGTAAATATAAGATATTCACTAATAATGCCAATAGGTAATTCAGGAGAAGCTTCTTTACTGAGAATCATAAAGTCATTTATTTACAGCACAGAAGGAAGCCATTTGACTCATTGAGTCCATGCTGTTTTTTTTCTGACCCCTCTGGGACATTCCCACTCTCCTGCACTGTAATGCTCCCCTTAATCAACACGACCACTTCTCCCCCTTTTCTTTCTTTCCTGAATACCTTCTATCCAGGAATATTTAACACCCAGTCCTGCCCTTCTTTGAGCCAGGTCTCCATTATAGCCACAACATCATATTTCCAAATGACAATCTGCACCTGTATCTCACCAATCTTATTAACCACACTCTGTACATTCACATACATGCACATTAACGCTGATTTACATTTAGATTCCTCCCTATTTGCCCCCATCTGGGTGGTGGGGGGCAGAGTGCAACTCACTACCACAAAAAGTAGTTGAGGCAAATAGCATAGATGCATTTAAGGGGAAACTGCATAAACCCAAGAGGGAGGGGAAAAAAGGATTTGTATTTATAGAGCATCTTTCACAACCTTGGGGTGTCCAACAGCACTTTATAGCCAATTAAGTACTTTTGAAGTGCAGCTACTGTTGTAATGTAGGGAACGTAGCAGCCAATTTTCACACAGCAAGATCCCACAAACAGCAATGTCGTGATGACCAGATCATCTGTTTTAGTGATGTTAATTGAAGGATAAATATTGACAGGACACTGAGGAGAACACCCTTGCTCTTCTTCAAAATAGTGCCATGGAATCTTTTACTTGCACCTGAGAGGGCAGACAGGGCCTCAGTTTAACATCTCACCCAAAAGGCAGCACCTCCAACAGTGCTACACTCCCTCAATACTGCACTGGGCTATCAGCCTAGGTTTTTCTGTTCAAGTCCTGGAGTGGGACTTGAACCCATGATCTTCTGATTCAGAGGCAAGAGTGCTACCAACTGACACTGCTGAGCAAGGAAGAGAAGGTTATTTTGACTGGGTTAGATGAAGATGGGTTTTCGGCTCGTGTGGCACATAAACACTGGCGTAGACCAGTTGGGCTTGAATGGCCTGTTTCTGGCTGTAACTTCCATGTAAGTGCATTTATGAGACTGTGGGTCCACACATATGAGTGTGTGTGTGTGTGAGAGAGATCATGCGTGTGTGCGTGTGTGTGTGTGTGTGTGTGTGTGTGAGAGAGAGCGTGCGTGTGTGTGTGTGTGTGTGTGTGTGTGTGAGAGAGAGCGTGCGTGTGTGTGTGTGTGTGTGTGAGAGAGCATGCGTGTGTGTGTGATTGTCTGTATAACTGTAGTTGGCTACGCAAAACTGTTTAACGTGCTAAAATGTGAGTGTGTGTGTAACTGTATTTTATGTGTAATCTGGGCTGTAAAATAGGATGTTGGATAGTGCACAGTGCATGTAATTGAGAATGTTAAACACAATAAAAGGTGAAAACTGCACATGAAAATACTGAAGAGGAATTTACTGTTAAGAAATGCATGAACGGGAAATAAAAATAGGCCTGTTAGAAAACTGCTGGGTATACTTTATGTATTTTCTTTAAATCTTCTCCTGAATTGGAGAGGTTTATGATAACAGAATAGTCCAGAATTGTTCCTTAAAATTTATACACAGAGCAAAATATCCCTCTCATCAAGCAACCTGTCAGTACATGTATCGCTGTAGACAAAATGATGACAAAATCTGATAAAAGATATCAGAAATATTGAAAAAGTTATTAAGTTTCTTGTGTGAGGCAATAATTTATACACATCCTGCAAGTGCGGTTAGTGCTGGTAAAAGCATCCATTCTCGCTCTTGTGTCATTTCAACAAGCTGCAGGAAGCCTAGTGGTGAGGGCTATTGGATGCTAAACATGTGGTTTCAAATTGACAAAAGGCAGTGGGTGGCTGTTTAGTAATGATATAAAGCACGGAGCCGCAAGGCTTGCCCACTGTTGAGTAAATGATGATCTCTGGGGACCAACGATGCTTTTGAATTGATAAATGTACTGGCTATCACTTTGCTTTTAAATCCAATTTTACCAAAAGTTCTTTCCTTTACTGATTTTTTGCACTCAGGACCCCAAGATGGGGGACAGCTATGCTTACCCTTCAGTTTTTGTTGTGGATGGACAGGCAGACACTGTCCCTTTTGCAACCTCGAGTAAACGGAAAAAATTGACTTTCACACACAAGTTCCTTCTGATGTTGGTGCTGTTGGCTCTGTTTGGGGATGGGCTTGGAGCGTTTTATCTGTGGAGACTACGATCTGATGTTCAGGAATTCAGCTCCATGTTTTTAGCTATGAAGGTAAACCATGTACAACTTATCCTTCTCTTATACGAAATTGTCGTGTTCAAGATACATGTGGACAAACTGCAAACCACATACAAAAAGCACATTTGGAATGTCAGTAACTATTCTGTCACTGTACACTTTTGATCCCACCAGCTAATTGACTCTTTTGATTAAAAGATGTTTAATATGTATCTGATATGGCTGTAACAGGACCTTGTTAATAAAGTGTTCAACACCTTCAATTCTGCATGAAATTTTCCAGAGGTGGAAATAGCTAAGGATACTGAATGATTCAGGCAGAATGTACATTATTTTGATTGGTAAACAGGCCAAGTACATATCAGCTAAAATAAATCCAACCCAGGGATCTAATCAATTAAACTTTGAGAAGCTGTATCAATAATTCAATCCCCAAAGGTCACTAACAAACTCTCCAGGTCTTAAATGATTGAGCAGAATTAATAGAGTCATATTGCTGAGGTTGTCATATTGTTGGGCTAAATGCTGGGCTCTCATGTTGAAGACTGTGAGATTAAACAAAGCTAATAAATATGGGCCAGGGTTTAATAATCAGTGTAACGCTTGCAGAGGTGGATGGTGGGAATGTGCTGTGCCACCATGTGAGGGAGCCCCAGTGTGCTTTATCATGAAGCTTACCAATAAGGAATTATGGCTGTGATTCCCTATACAAAGAGCTGCTGGACAGCAGGCCCAACATGGGACGATTATACATTGTTAGGTCTATCCCTTGGGGAGGGTGGGCTGTCATGGTTAAGCATTCAATGTGGACTATATGGTTCAGGATGGGAATGGAAGGAAATCATAGGGATGAACTTAATTTGTTCTACAAATATTTTTCCTGGTGATCAGATTAAAAGCAGCATTGGAATAGACCTGACAGTGACCTCAACTATACCAGTGAAGTTAAAGAAAAAGAGATGGGCCTGATGTCTGCAATAACTTTATTTATGTAAAAGGATGTTCTGGGAGGTGACTTTTATCATGTCAATATTTAATAAATAGAAGGGATCCAATTAAAACACATTAAGTTGCAGAAAACCAGAATTAGAATGAGCTATCAACTGCACAAAGCAGAATGTCTGAGTAACCATAACATAGTGGTGCAGTGACGAATCAGGAGGAAGGTTGCGGGGTTATAGTGTGTGTTAAATGGGTCAGTGGGACAGGGTGTGATCAGGACAGAGATCGAGGGGTTATAGTATGCATTAAATGGGACAGGCCGGAAATCTAGGGGTTATAACAGCGAGGAAAACAAAGGTAGTTTGAGGCTATGACAAAAGTTGGGAGTGGTAAATTATATAAAAGAAAGATTTTTTCAAAATAGCTTAGCATTTAAACTGCAACCTCTTATCAGTTATCGTTCAATGAATTAGAATAATTTTACTGTAAATACATATGCATACTACTGTTAGTAATAGTCACTTATTCACTTGTTCATCTTTTGTTAAAGTCACATTAGTTTAAGCCTAAAACAAGATCTAAAATGCTGCTCTATCACGTGCCAATGTTGGGAGAGATCCTACAGAGGCCACAGAATTATTCCTGCAGCAACAAATAATTACCATAAAAGTCATGCTATTTATTTTCCTTGGCATGTTAACAAAAACTTGCTGAGATAGCAGGACTAGTGAAGATACTCCAGAAGGCACAGCGAATTGACATTTGCTTATGGAAGTGATCTAAGATACGGTAACTGAATAATCCAGAGTAAGAACAAAGAACAAAGAACAGTACAGCACAGGAACAGGCCATTCGGCCCTCCAAGCCTGCGCCGATCTTGATGCCTGCCTAAACTAACATCTTCTGCACTTCCGGGGCCCATATCCCTCTATTCCCATCCTATTCATGTATTTGTCAAGATGTCTCTTAAACGTCGCTATCATATCTGCTTCCACCACCTCCCCTGGCAGCAAGTTCCAGGCACTCACCACCCTCTGTGTAAAGAACTTGCCTCGCACATCCCCTCTAAACTTTGCCCCTCGCACCTTAAACCTATGTCCCCTAGTAACTGACTCTTCCACCCTGGGAAAAAGCTTCTGACTATCCACTCTGTCCATGCCGCTCAAAAGAAGAGTAGGACAGGCCCAGAAACGTAATAATGAGTATCAGGAATTTAAGTTTTAAAGGAAGCTTATAAAGTTGGGCCGTTTTTGGAAAAGAGGAGGTTTCAAGGTTGAACTTTTCAAGACTTAGGAAGGAATTGGGAAACTGATCTTGGTAATTTTCTTTTCCCCTGTGGTGAAGGATTCAAAATTCCATAACTTAAAAATGAGAATGTTATAAGTAGGAAAGTAAGTCAGGGAGAAATTTTCACTGAAGTTGTGGACGAAACATGAGAAATGCATTGAAGCTGGCATTATAATTAGTGAAAAGTAAGAATGCAAGAAATATATGCAATGTACGTATTATAGTGTATGAAAAGTAGCAGCTACTTTGAATTAGAACATTACAGCGCAGTACAGGCCCTTCGGCCCTCGATGTTGCGCCGACCTGTGAAACCATCTGACCTACACTATTCCATTTTCATCCATATGTCTATCCAATGACCACTTAAATGCCCTTAAAGTTGGCGAGTCTACTACTGCTGCAGGCAGGGCGTTCCACGCCCCTACTATTCTCTGAGTAAAGAAACTACCTCTAACATCTGTCCTATATCTATCACCCCTCAACTTAAAGCTATGTCCCCTCGTGTTTGCCGTCACCATCCGAGGAAAAAGACTCTCACTATCCACCCTATCTAACCCTCTGATTATCTTATATGTCTCTATTAAGTCACCTCTCCTCCTCCTTCTCTCTAACGAAAACAACCTCAAGTCCCTCAGCCTTTCCTCGTAAGACCTTCCCTCCATACCAGGCAACATCCTAGTAAATCTCCTCTGCACCCTTTCCAAAGCTTCCACATCCTTCCTATAATGCGGTGACCAGAACTGCATGCAATACTCCAGGTGCGGTCTCACCAGAGTTTTGTACAGCTGCAGCATGACCTCGTGGCTCCGAAACTCGACCCCCCTACTAATAAAAGCTAACACACCATATGCCTTCTTAACAGCCCTATTAACCTGGGTGGCAACTTTCAGGGATTTATGCACCTGGACACATCAAGATCCCACAAACAGCAATTAAATAAATGGCCATATAATCTGTTTTTGGTAGGCCAGAATTTTATGCCCCCCCCCCAAAGAGCGGGTTAATGGCGGGGCGGGGGAAAGGGGGGCGTAAAATGGAGTGGGAGGCTCAGGGGGCCCTTCCTGGCCCACTCCCGCCACCTCCGCCATTTTATGTGGGGCGGCAGCAGAGAAAAACGGCCCGTCCACCCCAAGCCAATCAAGGCCCTTAGATGGCCAGTTAACGGCCACTTAAGGGCCTCCACCCGCAGGCATGGGGATTTTACCCTTGGCCGGTCAGGTGGCCCAGGCAAGAGAAAAGATTCCTGACAAAAGTAGGCGGCTTTCTGATGGCCTGGGGGGGGGGGGGGGCCTCATGATCAGGCACCCTGTGCTTAACAGAGGGACACCCCCAATGCCCCCACCCCCCAAACCCCCAACCGACCACCCTTGTCTTGCCGAGGCCCGACTGATCATCCCTGGTGAGGCCCCAAATTCTTACCTTTTCCTGGGGCCATCCTTCTTCTTCTCGAAGTGGGTTGCAGTCCCAGCAGTGGCTACCGCTTCCGGTGATGCTGCTGGGACCAAGGGCTGCCAGCCCACTGATTGGCCAGCAGCTCTATTAGGCAAGACCTGCTGCCCCAATGAGGTGGAAGTCCTGCCTCAGACCAATTAAAGACCTGAGGACTGTAAAATGCGTTCCTGATCCACAGGCCAGGCGGAGGCAGGTTCGCCACCAACTTTTCAGTCGGTGGACGGCTCCCGTCCACCGAGGGTAAAATTCAGCTGGTAGTGTTACTTGAGTTATAAGTGTCGGCCAAGACTTCAGGAGATGTCTCTGTTCTTCAATCGTGCCATGGGATCTTTTACACTCACCTGAGACGGCAGACGGGGCTTGGTTTAAAATCTCATCTGAAAGGCAACGTTTCCAACAGTGTAGCACTCCCTCTGTATGAGTCTCTGGAGAAGCAACAACCTTCTGACTCAGAGATGAGAGTGCTATCACTGACACATGGCTGATGTTGTGAAGAGAATGAATAGAGAAAGTTTATTTTTACTGTTTGGAGAGTTAGTGATGAGACGCATCAAATTAAAATTGTCACTAAGACAGAGAGAAGAAATATTATCAGAATTTATTTTTAAAACAGGGTTGTTGGAGCATCGAGCTTTGCTACAGGGAATGACCATTGCATCTTGAAAGGGAAAACTGGATAAATATTTTAAGCAGAAGGATATACAGGGCTTTGGGAGACAGCATGGTATTAGAATTAGTTTTGAATTGCTTGAGTGAAGGGTCAGCACAGAAACCAAGAGGCCAAATGACATTTTTCTGTTTATAAACTTCTCTGGTTCTATCCTAACATGTGACCCAGAATTAAGCCAATACCACATAAATATTGGATGGGTTAACTTAATTCTGGGAGCACCAAAGAAACAGTGTGACAACATTTCAAACACTCTCCCTGTTCACACAATGTGATTTGGGTTCCGATGAAGGGTCACTGACCCGAAACGTTAACTCTGCTTCTCTTTCCACAGATGCTGCCAGACCTGCTGAGTGGTTCCAGCATTTCTTGTTTTTATTTCAGATTTCCAGCATCCGCAGTATTTTGCTTTTATTTTAGTGATTTGGGCTCTATACCTTCTTCCAATTTATATATATTTAAAACATTTATTTTATTGCCAGACCTGCTGGACCGAACACCTATGGCTAATCTGAAAGCACGGAGAAATTTGAGTGTGGTGAAAAGTGGTAACTCTTATAGACTCCACCTTCTACTCTGCTTAGTTATCAAATGAAATAAGAAACAGTGGGATGAGATTAGATGTCAAGTTGCACCAATCCAGCTAAAAAAAGAATGACACTAAGATGTTGCAGTAAGGTAGAACTCCTACAAGAATCTCATCCAATCAACCTGCACTAGATTTAAACAACTCCTGATGGTAAATGCAATTTTGCAAAACCAGTTCACCACCTAATCCTTCCTCAATCAAATTTTAAGAATAAATAGAAAGAAATTCTGCAGCTGTAAGGCTTTCTATACTTTAACAGGAAAGTTATACTAGCAGAGCTACAGCTCCCAGAGGCTGACAGTGGGACAAGTGATGTAAAACATTAAAAACAGATAATACTGGAAAAACTCAGCACCTAAAAGAGAAAAAGCAATTTAACATCTCAGGCGATGAGCCTTAGTGTGAATGGAATTACTAACAAGTATGGAGCAAGGCAATGAATCTGACCAAGGTTTCTGTAAAATGATGATACTCTGCTTTACCAATTCAGCCACAGCCTCTCGGTGAGTAACTTCCATAATGCTGATATTGATGCATATTCTAACTGTTTCTTTCCCCATTTTATTTCAGAACTCTTCTCTTATGGCTGGAAGTATCCAAGGTGAGTGATGGGTTTGTTGAATTAAAACAGGAGTTTATAAGAGCAGTAATAAGTTTCTGTAAGAAGAATTATTCATTCATATTGATAGAACTGTATTTCAGGTATGCATGATCATCTGGGAACATGTGTAATTCACCGAGTTAGTTCAATGATCTTTTACCTTGAGATTTGAACTGATATCCAGTCTATCTTGATGAGATTAAAGTGACACTGTGAGGATCTGACATGAATTGGAACAGTATGAACCCAGTTTCTAGTGGGTAAGGGTCCACAACACAATACTGGTCCCAATTTGTCTCAAAATATCATTCTCACGCAGAAAGACCACAAGGATGATCGGTGTGGAATATAGAAAATTTCATGCATGTTCTTGTCTGAGGCTATTACAAAGCAGGCACATTGTTAGACCAGTTATATTGGGCATCTATTCCTTGCTGTATCAGATTTGGGATTCTTGATGGATAGTTGTCGAATGAGCTTTACTCTGCATCTAATTCATGCTGTAACTGATCAGGGAGTGTTTGATGGTGAAATTGATGGTGAAATTTGGCATGGTCATTGTTGACAATGGAAGGGGTTGTTTCTGATAGTTTCAAAGATTGGCTCATTGGTGACACTAGGAGAGACTGGAGCTGATACTCGGAAGGGTGGGAGAAATTGCTCATGTCCGGGGGTTGATACTAACACTGGGAAAATCAACACTGACAATGGCAGAGATTGGTAGTGATGATGGGAGAAGTGGATGGTGATGCTGGGAGAAGTGGATGGTGATGATGGGAGAAGTGGATGGTGATGATGGGAGAAGTGGATGGTGATGATGGGAGAAGTGGATGGTGATGCTGGGAGAAGTGGATGGTGATGCTGGGAGAAGTGGATGGTGATGATGGGAGGAGTGGATGGTGATGATGGGAGAAGTGGATGGTGATGATGGGAGAAGTGGATGGTGATGATGGGAGAAGTGGATGGTGATGATGGGAGAAGTGGATGGTGATGATGGGAGAAGTGGATGGTGATGATGGGAGAAGTGGATGGTGATGCTGGGAGAAGTGGATGGTGATGATGGGAGAAGTGGATGGTGATGATGGGAGAAGTGGATGGTGATGATGGGAGAAGTGGATGGTGATGCTGGGAGAAGTGGATGGTGATGATGGGAGAAGTGGATGGTGATGCTGGGAGAAGTGGATGGTGATGATGGGAGAAGTGGATGGTGATGATGGGAGAAGTGGATGGTGATGCTGGGAGAAGTGGATGGTGATGATGGGAGAAGTGGATGGTGATGATGGGAGAAGTGGATGGTGATGCTGGGAGAAGTGGATGGTGATGATGGGATGCCTTTTTTTTCCATATTCCATGAAACCCTTCCCTAACAAAAATCTGTTGACTCAACTGTAATAAATAAATGTGAGACTTTAAAGGGTTGACCCTACAACGCCTGCTGTTTCAATCTCAATGAGATTGGATATAAACAATACATTGCTGTACACCCGAAGATTCATCACTGAGATGGGAAATTTACATTCAGGAAGTCAGTTGTGTCTTTGTTTTCCAATTTTAAAATTGATTCTGTTTTCCACACGCAGCAGGGAGCTGTGCTTAACTGGTAAACATTGGTTGGAAAATTGAGCAAACAGTGCTGTAGCCCCATCTCTGATTCATACATCCTCTGAGAATCAAGAGAAGGCCAACCAGTGCATCAAACCCAACTTATCAGACATGGTTCACAAAAAATATATCACCGAGCTCCCCTTCTCCCCAGTCGCAGAGTCTCCTGGGAATGGCATAAAAAAGTCTATGGCCAATTTAAGAAAAACTGTGAATTTCCTCTTTGACTTTCTACAGCAATTGAGCAGAGAACAAAGAACAGTACAGCACAGGAACAGGCCATTCGGCCCTTCAAGCCTGCACCGATCTTGATGCCTGTCTAAACTAAAACCTTCTGCACTTCCGGGGTCTGTATCCCTCTATTCCCATCCTAGTCATGTATTTGTCAAGATGCCTCTTAAACGTCGCTATCGTATCTGCTTCCACCACCTCCCCCGGAAGCAAGTTCCAGGCACTCACCACCCTCTGTGTAAAGAACTTGCCTCACACATCCCCTCTAAACTTTGCCC
Organism: Heterodontus francisci; assembly: GCF_036365525.1. Classification (NCBI taxonomy): domain Eukaryota; kingdom Metazoa; phylum Chordata; class Chondrichthyes; order Heterodontiformes; family Heterodontidae; genus Heterodontus; species Heterodontus francisci. The sequence continues at coordinate 31,204,190 of NC_090413.1, forward strand.
CTCTCACCTTAAACCTATGTCCCCTAGTAACTGACTCTTCCACCCTGGGAAAAAGCTTCTGACTATCCACTCTGTCCATGCCGCTTATAACTTTGTAAACCTCTATCATGTTGCCCCTCCACCTCCGTCGTTCCAGTGAAAACACTCCGAGTTTATCCAACCTCTCCTCATAGCTAATGTCCTCCAGACCAGGCAACATCCTGGTAAACCTCTTCTGTACCCTCTCCAAAGCCTCCACGTCCTTCTGGTAGTGTGGCGACCAGAATTGCACGCAATATTCTAAGTGTGGCCTAACTAAGGTTCTGTACAGCTGCAGCATGACTTGCCAATTTTTATACTCTATGCCCCGACCGATGAAGGCAAGCATGCCGTATGCCTTCCTGACTACCTTATCCACCTGTGTTGCCACTTTCAGTGGCCTGTGGACCTGTACGCCCAGATCTCTCTGCCTGTCAATACTCCTAAGGGTTCTACCATTTACTGTATACCTCCCACCTGCATTAGACCTTCCAAAATGCATTACCTCACATTTGTCCGGATTAAACTCCATCTGCCATTTCTCCGCCCAAGGCTCCAACCGATCTATATCCTGCTGTATCCTCTGACAATCCTCATCATTATCCGCAACTCTACCAACCTTTGTGTCATCCGCAAACTAATCAGACCAGCTATATTTTCCTCCAAATCATTTATATATACTACAAAGAGCAAAGGTCCCAGCACTGATCCCTGCAGAACACCACTAGTCACAGCCCTCCAGTCAGAAAAGCACCCTTCCACTGCTCCCCTCTGTCTTCTATGACCGAGCCAGTTCTGTATCCATCTTGCCAGCTCACCTCTGATCCCGTGTGACTTCACCTTTTGTACCAGTCTGCCATGAGGGACCTTGTTAAAGGCTTTACTGAAGTCCATATAGATAACATCCACTGCCCTTCCTTCATCAATCACCTTCGTCACTTCCTCAAAAAACTCAATCAAATTAGTGAGACACGACCTCCCCTTCACAAAACCATGCTGCCTCTCGCTAATAAGTCCATTTGTTTCCAAATGGGAGTAAATCCTGTCCCGAAGAATCCTCTCCAATGGCCTCATTTCGATGATTCATTTAGCATATCAACCCTCCTCACAGCTGTAATTGATCTTTGACCAATAATGCTACACACCCTCCTTTTTTTTTATCCCCCTCTCTATCCTGCCTGAAAACTCGATATCCAGGGATATTGAGCTGCCATTTTTGTTCTCTTTAAGCCAAGTTTCCATTATGCTAAGCATGCTTTGGACCATGGAGGAAGGAAGGTGCCAACATGAACAGGACAGGGGGGAAGTTTGCCAGTTTGAAATGAAAGGAACAAGGAGAAAGGAGGGCCAGTTTGAACTTTGGGAAGAGTATTCACTGAAATGGGGAGAGGGAGACGAGGAATATCCATTAAAATGGAGGGGGGAAAGAACGCCCTTTGAAAGAGGGCAAAGAATAATTCCTATGTAAGTACTGGCTTGAACTGACAGAGAAGCATGTCAGCTTGAACACGGGGCTGGAAGAGAGTGCCACTTTGAAATATGGAGCTAGAGAAAAGTGTCAGGTTGAACCGAGAGGAGAGAAGTCCCAGTAACCACTGGGAGAGTTCAAAGTGGGAAGTGTGTCTGTATGAAAGGGTAGAGTTGCACGGGACGCTGTGTCTGTATGAAAGGAGTTCAGTAAGTTGTCGAGGTTCGTATGGTGGGGCTTGGAGGGTCGGGTGTTTATTGGATGTGGAAGATTGACTGTTGAGGTAACTTTTTTATGTTGGTCCCAGGTCCTGAATTAAAAATATTTATATTAATTCACATGGTGTAAAAGTGTCAAATCGTTTTATTGTTATTTTATACCTTGCAACATGAACCTGATGGTCAAAGATATAACACCAAATGAGAACATAGAATTACATCGAATATGCAGGACAGACACAGACCATTCAGCCTAACCAGTCCATGCCAGCATTTATATTCAACTTGAGTATCCTGCTATCTTTCCTCATTTAACTATCAGTGTAATCCTCTATTCCCTTCTCGCTCATATAACCATAGCAACAGGAGTAGGCTATTTAGCCCCTTGAACTTGTTCTGTCATTCAATGAGATCATGACTGATATGCAACCTAATTTCACATTTGCCTTTGCCCCATATCCCTTAATATGTTTAGCTAACAAAAATCTATCAATCTCAGCTTTAAAATTAACAATTGATCTACCATCAATTGTGGAAGAAAGTTCCAAACTTCTACCACGCTTTGTATGTGGAAGTGTTTCCTGAAAAGTTTGAGTCTAATTTTTAGACTATGCCTCCAACTTCTAGACTCCCCAAACAGCAGAAATAGTTTTTCACTTAATATCATGTAAACTTCGATTAAATATTCCTTATTCTTCTAAATTCTAGGGAACACAACCCTAGTTTGTGTAATCTCTCCTTGTAATTTAATCCTTGGAGCCCAGGTATCATTCTGATAAACCTATGCTGGACTCCCTCCAAGGCCAAAATAGCCTTCCTAAGGTGTGGTGCCCAAAGCTGCTCACTGTACTCCAGATGTGGTCTAACCAGTGCTTTGTTTATTTAGAGATACAGCACTGAAACAGGCCCTTCAGCCCACTGAGTCTGTGCCCACCATCAACCACCCATTTATACTAATCCTACATTAACCACATATTCCCTACCACATCCCCACCATTCTCCTATCACCTACCTATACTAAGGACAATTTACAATGGTCAATTTACCTATCAATCTGCATGTCTTTGGCTGTGGGAGGAAACTGGAGCACCCGGAGGAAACCCACCCGGTCACAGGCAGAACTTACAAACTCCACACAGGCAGTACCCAGAATTGAACCCGGGTTGTTGGAGCTGTGAAGCTGAGGTGCTAACCACTGCGCCACTGTGCCGCCCATAGCTTGAAGCACAACTTCTACCGCTTTGTGTTCTAGTCCTATAGATGTAAAGACCAGCATTCCATTAGCCTTTTTGACTATTTTCTGTACCTGTTCATGACATTTTGACTGTCAGGTCTCTTTGAACCTTCACTGTTTTTAGCTTCTATCAGCCTTGGCTCAGTTGCTAGCACACATGTCTGAGTCAGAAGGTTGTGGGTTCAAGTCCCACTCTAGGATTTGAGCACAAAAATTAAGGCTGACACTACAGTGCAATACTGAGAGAGTGCTGCACTGTTGAAAGTGCTGTCTTTCAGATGCGATGTTAAACGGAGGCCCTGTCCGCCCTCTCAGGCAGCCATGAAAGAACCAACGGCACTATTTTGAAGAAGACTAGGGGAGTTATCCCTGGTGTTCTGGCCAATATTTGTCCTTAATCAGCATCACAAAAGACAGATTATCTGGTCATTGTCACATTGCTGTTTGTGGGAGTTTACTCTGTGCAAATTGACTGCTACATTTTCTATGTTACAACAGTGACTACACTTCAAAAGTACTTTATTGGTGCTTTGTGATGTTCAGTGGTTGTGAAAGGTGGTATAAGTACAAGCTTTTCTTTCTTTTTACCATTTAAAAAGTACCCTCCAGTTCCAGGCAGATTTGGAAATGTGGGTTTCCATTCCATCATCTGAGTCATTAATAAATAGCGAATAGTTGAGGCCCAACATAGATCCTTGTTGGGGAGGATCAACAAGTTGATACTGTTTGACTAGAAGTCACATCCTGCCAATTAGAGTACGGTCCCATTATCCCTACTCTCTGTCTGCTAACACTCAGCCAATTTCTTAACCAGGTCAGTAACTTGCCTTCAATTACATGAGCTTCAACCTTAGCTATTAGGAGGGATTTTATCAAATGCCTTCTGGAAGTCCATGTAAATAACATCTATAGACATTCCCCTGTCCACTATTTTAGTCACCTCATCAAAAAATTTAATCAGGTTCATCAGGTATGATCTACCTTTTCAAAATCCAAGACCAAAGTACTGCAGATGTTGGAAATCAAACAAAAACAGAAAACACTGAAAATACTCAGCAGGTCTGGCGGCATCTGTGGAGAGAGAAACAGAATTAAAGTTTCACCTTTCGTCAGAACAGAAGGTTTGCCGAAAGGTCACTTTACAAATCCATGGTGGCTCTTTCTCCGATCAGCTGAAAAATTTCAAGAAGTTCAGTCACCCTATCCTTACAGACTCTAGTAATTTCCTGAAAACAGATGTTAAGATAACTGGTGTATAATTCCCTGGTTTCACTCTCTCACTTTGCTTAAATGGGGAAGTGACGTGCAATTTTCCAATCTAAAGGAACGGTTCCCAAATCAAGAGAACTTTAGTAGATCATAGTCAAGGCATCTGCAATGCTTATCTAGTTTCCCTTAAATGTATCCGTCCTATTCAGCTCTACTACTCCCTATACTAACGAGTTCCACATTCGCACCATCTCTGGATAAAGGAGTTTCTCCCTAATTTCCTAATTAATTTATTGGTGACTATCTTATATCGATGACCTCTAATTTTGCTCTTCATCACAGGTGGAAGCACTCTTTTTATGTCATTCTATCAAACCCTTTCATTATTTTAAAGATGTCTATTAGGTGACCCATGAGCCTTCTCTTTTCAAGAGAAGAGAGACCAACCTGTGCGTCCTTTCCCGTAGGTATAACCTTTCAGTTCTGATACCACCCATGTAAATGGTTTTCAAACCCTCTCCAGTGCCTCTATATCCTTTCAATAATACAGCGACCAGAACTGCATACAGTACTGCAAGTGTGGACTTACCAAGGTCCAATACAAGATTAGTATGACTTCTATCCCTCTAGAAATAAACCCTAATGTTTAGTTTGGTTTTTATGGCCTTCTACACTACTTTTGGTTTCTAGATGTTTTTGATTTTCTCCTTCAGTAGGGAGTCTATTATCAATGTTAAGCTGATTGGTCTACAGTTCCCTGGATGTGTTCTAGCTTTCTTTTTAAACATGGGTATAAAGTTAGCTATCTACCATTCCTTTGGCAGTATACTTTTTCTAACAAATTATCAAATATGTGTAATGGTGAACATGTTCAAAGAATCTTTGTTTTATTATTTAGACATGATCTTCCAAGATTCAACAAAGCCTGCAGCTCATGTTACTGGTAAGAATACACCTCGGCAAGTGCCATAATTTAAAATCACTCAATCTGATTGTCACACTGACATCGTCATTCCATCTCATTGCAATAACCTCAAAACACTAACTGTGATTTTATAACGGTGTCTTATAAGCAGGTTCAGTGCCTGTCACTGACCTTGTAACAAGGCAGTAATGGGATTCAATACATCTCAGCCATTTTTACAGGGAAAGTGTGTTATGAAAGGATACAGTAGCTCAATGATTCTGGTAAAGAATTAACAATCCAGAGGTCATGAGTTCAAATTTCACCATGACAAGTTGTGAAACTGAGTTCAAAAAATCTAATAATTTGTGGGAAAGCACCAGGAAAATAACCATGAAAGCTTCTAGATTGTCATAAAAGGCCCACCATGTATTTCAGCAAAGAGAGTCTGTTACCCATTCATGTTATTCTGGTCCCAAACTATATGATTGCCTCTTAATGCCCTATGAAGTCCTTAGCAAGTCACCTCAGTTTTATGTAACTGCTACAAAGTTCAATAAGAAGATGATTGGATGGACCTATTGGAAAATTGGCCAAGTTGGGAGAGTTGTCCCATCCACAGACATAGCCATATTCACAGCATCTAATGTGTCAGCCAAGACTCCTCCCTCATCGGTCCTGCCCCATTGGCAGGATATGCCACCAAAAGTAGCAGCACATTCCAGTAGGAGTGACTTTGAGAGTCCTCAACATTGACTCTGAACCCCAGGAAGTCTTAATAGCTGCAGGTCCTGCTGAATACCACCTCCCACCCCACCTGTCTCCCCCAAATAATAGATCACTACTCCATGTTGATCATCATTCATAGGAACTGCAGAGGGAAGCAAGTGCATAGAATATACTCTAATTGGAGAATTTCAATGTCCACCACCAAGTGGGTTGGTAGTAGTACCACTGATCAAACTAATTGAGTTCTGAAGGACAGACTGGGCCTGCATCAGGTGGTGAGGGAACCAACATGAGAAACCAATTTGTCCTTATCTTCAGCAACTTACTTGTTTTTGACACGTGTGTTTATGATAGCAATAGCAGAACTGACCATCACACAATCCTTGTGAAGACAAACTCTCATCTTCACCCTTCCTACCAGCACTGTGGGTGTACCTACCCAACATGGATTGCAACGGTTGAAGAAGGTGATTCACCAACACCTTCTCAAGGGCAATTAGGATGGGAAATAAATGCTGGCCTGGCCAGCGATGCCCACATCCCATGAATGAATAAAAAAAAAATTCCTTCATCTTCTGTAGCACTACAACCATGCTAAATGGGACTGACTAAGGACAGATTTGGCAGCTGAAAACTATGCATCCATGAGGTACGGAAAAATTGCAAACCACCACAATTTGTGACTTCATGGCTTGGCATATTCTTCAAATCTTGATCACAATCAAGCCAGGACACCAACCCTGGTTCAATGTGCAATATAGAAAGGCATGCCGGCAGCTGAACCAGACATATGCACGAATGAGGTATAAACTTAGTGAAGCAATCCACAGAGCTATAATAAAAACAGAAAAATGATAGAAATACTAAGCAGGCCAAATACCATCTGTGGAGAGAGAAACAGAGTTAACAGTTTCAGGTAGATGATCTTTCATCAGAACTCCTGAGGGCTACCTGCACATTAAAAACACAATGGGTGGCACAGTGGCGCAGTGGTTAGCACTGCAGCCTCACAGCTCCAGCGACCCAGGTTCAATTCTGGGTATTGCCTGTGCGGAGTTTGCAAGTTCTCCCAGTGACCGCGTGGGTTTCCGCTGGGTGCTCTGTTTGCCTCCCACAGCCAAAGACTTGCAGGTTAATAGGTAAATTGGCCATTATAAATTGCCCCTGGTATAGGTAGGAGAATTGTGGGGATGTGGTAGGAATATGGGATTCATGTAGGATTAGTATAAATGGGTGGTTGATGGTTGGCACAGACTCGGTGGGCCGAAGGGCCTGTTTCAGTGCTGTATCTCTAAAAATAAAAAAGCAGCAGGCTATAAACATAGTTAAGTCACCTCACTATCAACACATTAGAACAGAGATCTGTAGCCCAACCAATTACAGCCAAGAATGGTGGTGGACAACAAGGCAACTAATAGTTGGAAGCTCCATGAATGTTCCCATCCTCAACCATGGTGGAGCCCACCACATGAGTAGGAAAAATAAGGCTTATTTGTTTGTAAGAATCTTTAGCCAGAAGTGCCGAGTGGATGATCCTTTACAGCTACTCATGTGGTCCCCACCACCATAGATACCAGTTTCCAGCCAATTTGGTTCACTCAATGTAACATTAAGAAGTAACTGAATGCACTGGACACAACAAAAACTATGGGCCCTGACAGCGTTTTGGGTGTATTGCTGAAGACCTGTGTACCAGAACAAGCCATTTCCCTAGCCAAGCTGTTCCAGCATAGCTATGATATACTGGCATCTACCCAAAAATGGGCAAGACTACCCAGATATGTCCTATCCACATAAAACAGGACAAATCTATCTCTCAATTACTGCCCTATCAGCCATCTCTCAATTATCAATAAAAGATGGAAGGAGTCATCAATAGTGTCATCATGCAACACCTAATCACCAATAACCAGCTCATCAATGCTCAGTTTGGGTTCCACTAAAACTACTCAGCTCCAGATTGCATCACAGCCTTGATTCAGATATGAATGCAACAGATGAAGATCTGAGGAGAGATGTGAGTAGCTTTCCTTGACATAAGGACAGCATTGACTATGTAATGCACCAAGGAATCCTAGCAAAAAATGCAAGAGGGTTGGGGAAGACCTTTCAATAACTGGAGTCATACCTGACACAAAGTTGAATGGTTGTGGTTGTTGGTGGTCAATCATCATATCCTCAGGACATCACTTCAGGAGTTGCACAGAGCAGTGTATTTAGCCCAGCCACAAAGGTACTACAAGAGTGTCAGAATGTTTCATTGACCATACTGCTGCTGCTTGTAGCTATTCCTGCCAGGCAATCTGCTGTCATGGGTATGTCACACTCGTCTATCTTGCACCATCCTCACACATCCACTGTAGCTCATCTGCAACCGCTCTGTGACATCGATCATCCAACTAGACCTAGGTCGACCCATCTTTCTGCAGCCCTCCACTTTGCCCTTTAGAAGTGATCTCAGTAGCTTTTCAACTCTGATCAAATGGCCAAAATACTGACATTTCTTTTCTGGATCTCACTTTTTAGTGTTCTTTTTGCTCTTGCAGTTTCAAGCACCTCTTCATTTGTCTTATGGTCTGTACAAGGAATTTTAAACAAACACCTTAGCATCCAGATTTCAAAGGCCTCTATTTTCTTCCACAGATCTTTACTTATTATCCAGGTTTCTGCGGCATGCAGGAAAGTGGATAGAATGTAGCATCATATGAGTTTTTTTCCATGTTGAAAGCTTGAGCTTTCTTGTTAACACATCCTCCATCTTCACAAAATTACTTCTGGTTATCTCTATCATTCTTCTGACTTTGGCTTCACCATCTATCATCTTCTGTTATGGACAGACTATATAATCTTAAACACAGCTGTCTGAATATAAGGCTGTGCTCCTCCTCACTAGTTTAAAGTCAGTCCACATATATCATTCAACATCCTTTGAAGATACACTGAAACAAAAGGCTAGATTCGCTTATTGATATCAAATTTCTAGCCTATGTGACACAATGCAAAACCTGGTATCATTTAACCCAATTAGCATCTTAAGTTCAGACTGTGTTTGTGTGAACCATCCTCAGACCTCCTGAAGCCCACCACAGCTCCTGGATTTTCCTGTTGAGAAATCCCTTGTGTGACTGTGGAATTTTAACTCACCTATTTTTTCTAGCAATTGGAAAAAATAAACACAAATTCCCCTTTTTACACAGTGCATTATAACAGAGTTCAATACCATTGTGTTAGTGGGGGGATGAATTATAAAGGTGTTTAGTATCTCTACAGGGAAGATGCATTTTAAGGGGGTGCAGTATTTCTTACTGACAACATTACTGGAATATTCAGGGGACGTTGTATCTCTCAGTATGTTCCGATAAGGGGGTTCAACATCTGACTATTTATGTATCTTGGTTAGGATTGATGACACTCCTGGATTGTCCAGGAGTCTTTTAGAATTGAGGATTGCTCTCCTGGCTACTGCTACTAGCTGAGGATAAGAAACGTCATACAAAGGGGGAAGGGGAAGAGTGTGTGTGGGTATGAATTTAAAGCTGAAAGATTAACCTGCAGTATTCCAATTCCCCCAACAATTTCAATCACTTCCATGGAGTCCTGAAAGAGTGACTGGGCAGATTGGTCATATAGGGGCAATTGTGGAAAGGATGTTAGAGGGGTGGAACCTGCATAACAGTCGAAGACAAAGGGTGGCAATGTTGAGAAATTATAATACAGGGAATTAAGAGAAATACAAGGAATGTGAACATAAAAGCATTTGGAAGAGCAGGTTCTCTCAGTAGAGAGGAAAAAGATCATCAGTAAGCCAAAAACAGCTTAGGAAATGCATTACCCAGACTTACTTTGATTTTTAAATGTTATAAATCATCTCACTAAAATCATTATATTCCACAAAATCTATCAATCTCAATATTGATATTTTCAATTGACCCCTAACCTTAGCAACTTTGTTGGGAGAGAGGGTTCCAGATTTCCGCTACTCTTTGTGTGAAGAAGTGCTTTCTGACATCAGCTTGCCGCAATTGTATAGAGCCTTGGTGAGATCACACCTGGAGTATTGTGTACAGTTTTGGTCGCCTCATCTAAGGAAGGATATACTTGCCATAGAGGGAGTGTAATGGAGGTTCACCAGACTATTCCCTGGGATGGTGGGATAGTCTATGAGGAGAGATTGAGGAAACTGGGCCTGTATTCCCTAGGAATGAGAGGTGATCTCATTGAAACTTAGAAAATTCTTACAGGGTATGACAGGGTGGATGTAGATAGGACGTTTCCCCTGGCTGGTGAGTCTAGAACCAGGGGACATAATCGTAGAATAAGGGGGAGGCCATTTAAGACTGAGATGAGGAGGAATGTCTTCACTCGGAGGGTGGTAAATCTTTGGAATTCTCTACCCCAGAGTGGTCAAGACAGAAATTGATGGATATCTGGATACTAATGACATCAAGGAATATGGGGATAGTGCAGGAAAATGGCGTTGAGGTAGATGATCAGCCATTGAATGGCGGAGCAGGCTCGATGTGCTGAATGGCCTACTTCTAATCCTATGTTCCTATGCACCTTCTCAAGGGCAATTAGGGATGGGCAATAAATGCAGGCCTAGCCAGCGACGCCCACATCCCATGAATGAATAAAAAAAATGCACCCCTAACTGCCTCACTCTAATTCTATACTCCCTTGTTCTAGACTCTCCCACCAGAGGAAATAGCTTCTCTATCTACTCTATTAAATCCTTTAATCATTTTATACACCTCCATGAAATCACTTTGTAATCTTCTAGGAAATACAAGCCTAGACTTGGTTAAAGAGGTAGGTTTTAAAGACTGTCTTAAAAGAGAGAGAGTTGAAGAGGTTTGAGGAAGAAAATCCAGATCTTAAGGCCTAGATGGCTGAAGGGAGGGCAAAGGAAGTGGAGGATGCACAATCGGCCAGAGCTGGAGGAATGTAGAGTTCTCAGAGAATTTTAGGGCTAGAGGAGGTTACAGAAATGGGGAGGAGCAAGGGACTTGAACATGAGGATTAGTTTTAATTTCAAGGCATTGCTGGACAGAATTTTGTGTGCAATAGGTTACAGGCAGCAGAGTTTTGGATGAGATCCAGTGGAGGGTACAAGCTGGGAGCTGGCCGGTAGAGCATTGGAATATTGGAGGTAATTAAACCTTGAATGATCACCACAGATAATTTGTAATGGTGGAAAGGGTGATGGAAGCTGTCTGATTGGAACAATATTTATAGATGTTCTTATTCTTGCAGGATGTAACTGTAGTACGTCTGAGCATGACCGACTGCAGTGGGAGCACAACAAAGGGATCGCCTTCCTGCGTGGAATTGACTATAAGGAAGGAGCTTTGGTGATTAAAAAATCTGGACATTACTTCATTTATTCTAAGATCCTATTGGGAGAAATAAGTTGTGATGTTGATAGAAATGGGTTTCTGAAGCAGACAGTATTCAAGGAGGGAGCAGCATATCCAAAACCTATTGAATTAATGGCTGTTCGGAAATTCTTCTGCACAGGGGAGAATGCAGACCAGTGGCAAGACAATAGCTACTTGGGTGCAGTATTTGAGTTTAATGAAGGGGATCATGTGTTCATTAAAATAACAGATAAAAGCCTTCTGAGAATCTCCAATGATGCAGAAACATTCTTTGGCGCTTTTATGATTTAATGTGTCTGTCACACTTTGTTCATTTGTCTCATTCAGTATATGAACACCTACTGCAAACGTGTGCTCATTTCCTGCTTTGCTGATGTGAGAGTCTGAATGTACCACTCGATAGTGATCAACTAAGGACGTATTTTTGCTTTTACAATGGAAGCATTTACTCTGAAACATGACTTGGAAAGGCTCACGTAAATATGTGCCACTTCTGTGTGCCACCATTATATGTAGTATCTGTCCCTACTGCTTATTCATCCTCTCATGGGAAATGGACACATGCCCATTTAATATTAATCTAATAATAGATGTTTTATAAATCTTTATTTATTGCTACTTCTCTGGAGTTGCCAGGCATTTTATTTCTGTATTACAAATCACAATCCCCAATTAGTCCCAGACTGAGAAAACTGTTCAGTTTACTTTGGGATTTATAAAACTAGGGAACAGAGATATACCTACTGGTGATGGAGTTGAATCCTTTACCTTTAAAATTAATTCTGGGGATGTGAGTGTCAGTAGCAAGGTCTGCATTTATTGCCCATCCTTAGCTACCTTTGAACCAGTGCAGTTCATGTGGTGAAAGTGCCCCACAGTGCTGTTAGAGAGGGAATTCCACAATTACGACCCAGTAATGTTGAAGGAATGGCAATATATGTCCAAGTGTGAGTTGGAGGTGAACTTGCAGATGGTGGTGTTTCCATGCACTTGCCCCCCTCGTCCTTCTAGGTGGTAGAGGTCACGGGTTTGGAAGATGCTGTTAAAAAGTCTTCGCAAGTTGCCAGCGGTGCATCTTGTAGATGGTACACACTGCAGCCATGGTGCGTTGGTGGTGAAGGGACCTGATGTTTGGGGTGCCTATCAAGCAGGATGCGTTGTCCTGGTGGTGTTGAGCTTCTTGAGTGTTGTTGGAGCTGCACTCATCCTGGTAAATGGAGAGTATTCCATCACGCTCCTGACTTGTGCCTTGTAGATGGTGACGAGGCTTTGGGGAGTCAGGAAGTAAGTCACTCTGCAGAATACTCGTCCTCTGACCTTCTCTAGTAGCCAAGGCATTTATCTACCACTGCCTTATTGTTTGTTCTCACAGGCCTTGCCTCAGTGTATGCGTCCAAAATCCCTTCCATTTGTGCTATCCCAATGGGATTATCCCCTTCATATACAAAAGCAAAATACTGCAGAGGCTGGATATCTGAAATAAAAACAGAAATTGCTGGAAATACTCAGCAGGTCTGGCAGCATCTGTGGAGAGCGAAACAGAGTTAATGTTTCAGGTCTTTGACCTTTCATTAGAACAGATGCTGCCAGACCTGCCGAGCATTTCCAACATTTTCTGTTTTTATTAACCACTGTTCCAGAAATGCTACCTTTTAAAAAAATCTATGCTGTCCTTAAAAGACTCGCTACCTTATTCTGCTCAGTCCCAACAAGATTGTCTACCTCAGATAACATACTTTACTCTGCACTGTTCCTTTAAGACTTGTTCCTTTACTCTATTCCATCCTGACAGAACTGCCCATCTCAGCTGGACATTCTGTTGGTTACATGATGTTTCTGAGTTACCTCGTCCCTGTATGTGATACTAAAGTTTATGTTCTGTACATTGCTGACTGCCATTTTATATTTTTGTGGTTTAGTATTGTATTAGCTAGCAAACATGAAATAAATTTTTAAATATATTTGTTTACTGTATTAACCTTTTTAAATTGAAATGAAATCCCATTTCCAACCACCCCTGCCGCTCCAAATTCCTTGAACGTGTTGTCGCCTCCCAAATCTGTTCCCATTTTCCCCAGAACTCCGTATCTAAATCCTTACAATCAGGTTTCTGCCCCGCCACAGTACAACAAAGTCACAAATGACATCCTATGTGACTGTGACAAATGTAAACTTTCCAGACTGCAGCCTTTGACACGGTTAAACAAACCATGCCCCTCCACTGTCGTCCAGCTGGGTGGGACTGCTGTCACCTGGTTCTATTCTTATTTATCTATTCGTAGCCAGAGAATCACTTGCAATGGCTTCTCTTCCTGATCCTGCACTGTTACTTCTGGTGTCCCTCAAAGCTCTATCCTTGGCCCCCTTCTATTTCTCATCTACGTGTTGCCCCTCAGTGACATCTTCCGATAGCACAGCGTTCATTTTCACATGTACACTGACAACACCCAGCTCTACCTCACCAACACCTCTATCAACTCCTCCACTGTTGCTAAATTATCAGACTGTTTATCCAACATCTAGTACTGGATGAACAGAAATTTCCTCCAATTAAATTCTGGGGAGACTGAAGCTATTATTTTCAGTCCTCACTCCAAACTCCGTTCCCTAGCTACCGCCTCCATCCCTCTCCCTGGCAAAAGTCCGAGATTAAGCTCGTCTGTAACCTCAGTGTCACATTTGACCCCAAGATGAGCTTCCGACCTCATACTCGTGCCCTCACTAAGACTGTCTATTTCCACCTCCATAATATCACCTGGCTTTGCCTGTCTCAGCTCATCTGCTGCTGAAACCCTCATTCATGTCTTCGGTACCTCTAGACTTCACTATTCCAACACTCTCCTGACTGGCCTTCTACATTGTACTCACCGTAAACTTGAGGTCATCCGAAACTCTGCTGCTCCGTCAACAGGACTCTCACCAAGTCCTGTTCACCTATCACCCCTGTGCTCGCTGACCTACAGCGGCTCCCAATCAAGTAATGTCTTGATTTTAAAATTCTCATCCTTGTTTTCAAATCCCTCCATGGCCTTGTCCCTCCCTATTTCTGAAATCTCCTCCAGCCCCACGATCTGTTATATCTGCTCTCCTCTAATTCTGGCCTTTTGAGTATCCCTGATTTTTTGCAGTCCACTGCTGGTGGCTGTGCCTTCAGTTGCCTAGGCTCGAAGCTCTGGAATACCCTCCCTACACCGCTCTGTCTTGCTTTCCTCTTTTAAAAGACTCCTTAAAACCTACCTCTTTGACTCAGCTTTTGGTCATCCGATCTAATATCTCCTATGTGACTCTGTCATATTTTGTTTTATGATGTTCCTGTGAAGCGCCTTGGGATGTTTTATTATGTTAAAGGCACTATACAAATATAAGTAGTTGTTGTTGTGAAATGACTTTTGGTGACTGCACCAGGCAAGTTCTGCATTTCAGCTTCAAAGTTGGTCAGTATCTGATATTCAGAATCTTATTTAATGTTTATTGTAGTTTCAGGTGTAAATGCAGGATTGATAGAAGTTTCTCAGACACTCTACCCCAAATGCTAGAATATTGCACTCAGGGTAAAACTGTGTGTGGTTTCTGCTGGAAATTGATCCTATCCAATTAGTGTCTTAGTTCATGACCAGGGTGCTGTCATCATATTCAAGACTTTATTGTCTGGCTGAGTACCCAGAAAAATCCACTTTAAAAACCAACATGGTGGTGTGGTGACTGAGATCAGTTTCATCTGCAAGGTCAGCATCAGCTTCTCACATGACTCTTCTATTTCTCTTTACTATTACAATTGGTGACTGTGCTGTTGTGACACAGATCACATCATTCTTTCATTTGCGTTAATGTTTGTTACAGGATGCAATTGCTTTGGTGGCAATCCACTCCTGTCAATCAGGAGTTGAGAATGTGTTAGATTGTTTAATCGTTCAGCTTTTACAAAATCAATACAATGTAAATATTTGGTTTTAGATTATTTGAAGAAAGTTTTATCCACAAATATAATATATTTTGTAGGTTATTGTAATGAGTTACTGTCTGCAGATTTTTAATAAATTTTCAGAATGAAAAATCATACTGTTAAGTTCATTCATAAATCTGTCAAAGCAAAATTATTCTAAAAATGCAGCAGACCCACAGTAAACACCAACTGTTCAATTCCTTCGCAGGTTTGAAAGTGGCCAATAAGAGAACAGAAATCAGTTGCTGAAGTAGTATGTAAAATAGTGGAGAGCAGTGACCAGTGAGACTCAGGTTGTACAGTTCACATCGTAACAACAGAGTACTATAGCACCAGCTAATTTTTTTTTAATTTCCAAAATATACTTTATTCATAAAAATCTGTAAAAAATACATTGCCAAACAGTTTCAAACAGCACCAAAAAATACAAACATTGCAAGGGAGATCAGTTTCCTTCAATACTGTCATGAGTTTCTTCACAACCCTTCCATTTCACATTTGTCATGCCAATTACATTTTTAAATTTACAGCAAATGAAAATGTTCCCGATACAGTTCGAGGGGTTTCCCATTGATCCAGCCCCTCAGTTCAGCTTGGTGGGGGGACCTTACACTGTGGTCTTTCCCCATTGAGCCTTTGCTGTGGCTGCCCCAAGCTTTAGTGCGTCCCTCAGCACGTAGTCCTGGACCTTGGAATGTGCCAGTCTGCAACATTCGGTCGTGGACAACTCTTTGCGCTGGAAGACCAGCAAGTTTCGGGCAGACCAAAGGGCGTCTTTCACCGAATTGATAGCCCTCCAGCAGCAGTTGATGTTTGTCTCGGTGTGCGTCCCTGGGAACAGCCCGTAGAGCACAGACTCCTGTGTTACAGAGCTGCTTGGGATGAACCTCGACAAAAACCACTGCATCTCTTTCCACACCTGCTTTGCAAAGGCACATTCCAGGAGGAGGTGGGCGACCGTCTCTTCCCCACCACAACCACCGCGGGGGCATTGTGCGGAGGGGGCGAGACTTCGGGCGTGCAGGAAGGATCTGACGGGGAGGGCCCTTCTCACCACCAGCCAAGCTACATCTTGGTGCTTGTTTGAAAGTTCTGGTGATGAGGCATTCCGCCAAATGACTTTGGCGGTCTGCTCGGGGAACTATAGTACCAGCTAATTACTACAGCACTACTTCACACCAGCGCACTAGTGCGGTACAGCACACTGCCATAGCCCCAGGTCTGTATGACACATTACTATCTTAGTGACAGTTTTAAATGTTTATCACCTGCTGTGTATATCTAGCAATGTGTCTTTCGGGACTGCGCATACTGTAGGATGACTGAGTGTATTTGCTGGCCATGCAGCAATGTTCAGGATGTGTAAAAATATTGACCAGCCAGTGTAAAGCTATGGTGTCTAATGATAAACCATGATACTGACAGTCACCAACACCTACAGCCACATCTGGAATCCTCTAACATTACATACATGGAATTTTCCTCAGCATTTACATTCCCAAAATCCATTTCCACTCTGAAACATTGCCCTCCTCTTCCAAACTTCACCCTACTGTCACTCCAATCCTCTTTTCTCACCTCAAGGCTCAACTTTTCTAATGTCCCTCTGATTGGCCTCCCAAGATCCAATTCATTCTGATCTTTGCTGTCCGCAGCCAATAAAAAAGACTTGCATTTATATAGCACCTTTCACAAACACAGGACATCTCAAAGCGCTTTACAGCCAATGAGGTACATTTTGAAGTGTCGTCACTGTTGTAATGCAGGCAACACAGCAGCCAGTCTGCGCACAGCAAGCTCCCACAAACAGCAATGTGATAAATACCCTAATAATTCCTACTTGCCCATTACCCCGGTCCACACTGAATCCCACTGGCTCCCCATCCTCTGTGTATTGATTTTAAAATCCTTACTTCATTGACATACTTCCGTAGCCTTACTCTATTCCACCTCTGCAGCCTCATCTATCCCACTGTGCCAGTTTGCATCCTCTACTCTATTTAGTCCCGACTGCTGTGCTTACCCTCTTCCACCCCTTTCCCATAAATGGCAGAACTTTCACCTATCTGGAATTCTCTTCCCAAACCTCACCCTTTTGCTCCTCTCTCCTGACCTCCTCGCTCCTTACCTCTTTGATGGATCTTTAAATCACCTCTCCTAACCTTGTTCTTATTCGCTTTATGTCTGATCTATCCTTTGTGAAGCAACTTGGGTAGCTTTGCTATGCTAACGATGTGGAATAAATGTACAGTATTGTCGTCATCTGCATTGTTCCGATCATCAATTGCTGTTTTATGGCCTTAAAAAGAGTAGAGGATTAGCTAAAGCCAAGTGGTTTTAGCCACAAGGCAAACAAGAGTTACATTGAATTGGATACGATTAACCTGTGAGGTAGAATCTTACTGTAAGCAAAAATGGAGTTTCAGAGGGCACATTTCAAATTGTTTGCAGGAAGGGACATACCGAACAAGGAAATCATTCAGTTACTGAGAAAATCAGCTATCCTTGTTCCACATCCAGCACATTAATTCTTTTGAAATGAATCATTAAATTGTAATTCCCCAACACGCATATTTAAAAACCAAACTCACTTTCTATCAACATTTTTAATCTCACTGAGGGTTTTGATGTCAATCTAAGTAATTCTTTCTTTACCCACATACCATTTGCAGTTAAATGATAATGTTGATGATACCTGCGAAGTACAACACTCTCCTTTGGAGTCAGTTCAAAAAATATAAAAAGACAGCAAAACAAATATTTTTAAATATACTGGTTCTCAATCCCAGACTGACACTGATCTGTGCACAACAATTCCAGCAAAGGCTAGATTCATAAGATTTCAACTCAACCCATCAAAAAGCATAAATTTATCCTCACATCCTGTCTGTGTAATATTCTGGGTGTTACTGGTGATATAGCTGCAGTACTGACTGGCAGACACTAGTAACTGGAACAACATTAACAAAATGATGCAGAAAGATGCCATTTTACTTTCCA
Organism: Heterodontus francisci; assembly: GCF_036365525.1. Classification (NCBI taxonomy): domain Eukaryota; kingdom Metazoa; phylum Chordata; class Chondrichthyes; order Heterodontiformes; family Heterodontidae; genus Heterodontus; species Heterodontus francisci. The sequence goes on from NC_090413.1 coordinate 31,222,291, forward strand.
CATCTGTATATTATTTTACCTGTAAATAATACCAGACAAATACTTTCTGCTTGCACACAGTGCTCTAGTAATGGGACTTTCTCTGCCTTCTATGCATTGTTACCTTTTGACTTGAATATTCCGTCGCAGTCTTGGTCGGCCTCCCACATTCTACCCTCCGTAAACTTGAGGTCATCCAAAACTCTGCTGCCCATGTCCTAACTCACACCAAGTCCCACTCACCATCACCCCTGTGCACGCTGACCCACATTTGCCCCCGATTAAGCAATGCCTTGATTTTAAAATTCTCATCATTTTAAAATCACTCCATGACCTCACCCCCTCCCTATCTCTTTAATCTCCAGATTAATTATGGAAAGCCAACATGGATTTGTTAAGGAAAGGATGTGAGGGTTCTTGAGAGGATGCAGAGGAGATTTACTAGAATGGTTCCAGGGGATGGAGAATTTTAGTTATAAGGTTAGGTTGGAGAAGCTGGGTTTGTTCTCCCTGGAGTAAAGGAGATTGAGGGGAGATTTAATAGAAGTGTACAAGATTATGACAGGCTTAGATAAGATAGACAAGGAAAAACTGTTCCCATTAAAAAAATGGTACAAGGACTAGGGGACAGATTGAAAGTTTTGGGCAGGGGAAATATGAGGAAGAACCTTTTTACACAGTGGGTGGCGATGACCTGGAACCTGTCGTCCATAAGGATGGTGGACACGAAGACGATCAATGACTTCAAGAAGAGATTGTATGGCCACCTGAGAGAAATAGACTTGCAGGGCTATGGGAATTGAGCCGGGGAGTGGAAATGACAGCATAGCTCTGTGGAGAGTGGCATGGACTCGATGGGCAGAATGGCCTCCTTCTGTGCTGTAAATAACTCTATGAAAATCATGTTTAACTAATCTGCTGGAGTTTTTGAAGAGATAACAGAGAAGGTTGATGAGGGTAATGCTGTTGATGTGGTGTACATGGACTTTCAAAAGAAATTTGATACAGTGCCACACAACAGACTTGTGAGTAAACTTATAGCTCATGGAATAAAAGGGAGCAACATGGATAAGGAATTGGCTAAGTGACAGGAAACAGAGAGTAGTGGTTAATTGATGTATTTTGGACTGGAGGAAGGTTTGTAGTGGAGTTCACCAGGGGTCAGTGTTGGGACCCTTGCTCTTCCTGATATATATTAATGAGCTTGGTGTACAGGGACAATTTCAAAGTTTGCAGATGATACGAATCTTGGAAGCATTGTGAACTGTGAGGAGGATAGTGTAGAACTTCAAAAGGACATAGACAAGTTGATGGAACAGGTGAACTAGTGGCAGATTAAGTTCAATGTGGAGAAGTGAGAAATGATTCATTTTGGTAGGAAGAACACGGAGAGACAATATAAAATAAAGGGTTGTTAAAGCCATGTGGTGAGAGGTTCCCACTGTTCAACTCCCACCTGACCCTAACAAGTAATTTTTATTATTAGGGTTTTAACCCCATTGTGTTTTATTTGTCAAATAAACAGACAGTGACAGATTTTCTTGTAGGTTTAAAACAGAATAATTATTTATTGAGCAATATGCCTTATCCTGAAATTGTCACAACTGCACCCACTCACACATTCACTCGCACACACACACACGTACAAAAGAGACAAATAGCGAGGGAAAGGGGAAAATGGTTTGAAGTGATGTAGGGTTTCAGGGTTCACGGTAAAGCTGTTGCATTCTCTCAGTGATCAAGTTCTCTTTAGCTGTAGGTCTGAGGGCTTTGTAGTTTTCTCTGTTGGTTGAAAGTTCTGTTTGAAGACAGAGAATCACCTTAAAATTCACTGCTGCACAAGTTGAAAATGTAGAATTTACAGCAGGGTGCCTTCCTCCTTGGCTTGTTAGATCTTTCTTCCAGCTCTTAGCTGGACAAGCTTTTGGTGATGTTTCTTCCTGGGTCTATCTCCACAGAGCTACCTTTTAAAGTCAAAAATGGTTCACACCTTTGCCTCTTTTGAGAGACAAAGATCTTCCATAGGGTGACTGACAATGGCCCAGGCTGTGGCTGCTTCACACTTTCTTTGTTCCAAAAGAACCCATTCAATTCAAAAATGTCTCTTGATGGGTTCAGGATAGGTATCATTGAAACCTCTTCGCTTTGAATGTATTCTTTTGTCTTTGCCAGACAGTTTGAATATACAAAGCCAGGTCTTTTACCCTTCGGCAGCCATTTTTTAGCACACTGCCCACTTTTTAAAAGTCAATTTTTATCATTCTTCAGGATGAGCTATTGTAGTTTCAATCACTGCACTTTATGTGAGTGTCACAGGGTACAACACTAAAGGGGGTGAGGAGCAGAAGGACCTGGCAAAGTCATTGAAGGTGGCAGGACACATTGAGAGCGTGGTTAGTAAAGCATCCTAGGTCTTATTAATAGGAGCATAGAGAGCAAGAAGGTTATGTTAAACTTGCATACAACACTGGTTCGGCCGCAACTGGAGTACTGCGTCCAGTTCTGGGCACCGCACTTTAGGAAAGATATAAAGGCATTGGACAGAAGGCAGAAAGGATTCACGAGAATAGTTCCAGGGATGAGGAATTTCAGTTACGAAGATAGATTGGAGAAGTTTGGACTGTTTTCCTTGGAGAAGAGAAGGCTGTGAGTTGATTTGATCCAAAATCATGAGGGGTCTGGACAGAGTAGATAGAGAGAAACTGTTCTCACTTGTGAAAGGATCAAGAATGAGAGAGCACAGATTTAAAGTATTTGGTAAGAGAAGAAAAAGTGACATGAGAAAAAACTTTCACGCAGCGAGTGATTAAGGTCTGGAATGCACTGCCTGAGAGTGTGGTGGAGGCAGGTTCAATTGAAGCATTTAAAAGGGAATTAGAGAGTTATCTGAAAAGGAAGAATGCATAGGGTTACAGGGAGAAGGCAGGGAATGGCACTAAATGAATTGCTCATTCGGAGAGCTGGTCTAGCCAAGATGGGCTGAATGGCCTCTTTCTGTGCTGTAACAATTCTGTGATTCTGTGCTCATCTAGTTCTGGCCTCTTTAGCATCCCCAATTTTAATTGCTTCACTGCTGGTGACTATGTCTTCAGCAGCCTCGGCCCTAAGTTCTGGAATTTCCTCCCCAGACCTCACTATCTCTTTTTCCTCAGACTTCTGGGTTTCTGGTCCAAATCTCTGCATCCCCACCCCCACTACATCCTGCCTACGTAACCCTCCCCAGTAAATATCCAGGCCATTATCTCAGTGACCAAGTGGTGGATCGATGGAACCCCAAAGAGATCATGGAAGCAGTTAGTGTTGAATCAAACACGAATTAGATATTTTCAGCAAATATTTTGGTATACACTATATAGATTAATCTGACACATGAAAAATGGCACGTGTAACTTGCTTGGGAGATACAGGCGAGTTCAGACCTATGGTTTTCAAAGCTCTCCACCATTGCAGGCTTTCCTCACCTTCTGTCTGGGTCTGTTGTACACTAATTGATAGGGCTGGATTTTGTCAAAAGGGCTGCGGTTGGACCCTGGCCGGCATTTTCTGGCAGGGCCCAATTAAGAGGATTAGAAGAATTAAGAGGATGGAGGCCTGTCTCCCAGTACTGCCAGCCCAATCAGAGGGCCAGTAGCGGCAGCACCACCCATACAGAGGTATGAAGAAAGAGTTGTCTAAAGCAGGCTGGGAAGATAGACTACAGGGGAAGTCAGTAGAGGAGCAGTGGCAGACTTTTAAGCAGATATTTCATAACACTCAACAAACATTTATTCCAGTCAGAAGGAAGGACTCGATGAGAACAATGAATCACCCGTGTATAACAAAGGATGTTAAGGAGAGTCTCAAATCAAAAACAAAGGCAGACAAAGCGGCGAAAGCTAGCGATAGGACAGAGGATTGGCAAGTTTTTAGAAACCAGCAGCGGATGACTAAAAAACTAATAAGGGAGAAAATTGATGATGAGAGTAAATTGGCAAGAAATATAAAAACAAACAGTAAGAGCTTCTATGGGTATATTAAAAGGAAGAGAGTAGCTAAAGTAAGTGTGGGACCCTTAGAGGATGAGGATGGGGAATTAATAACAGGGAACTGGGAAATGGCAGATAATTTAAACCAATAATTTGCATCAGTCTTCACAGTGCAGGACACAAGAAACATCCCAACAATAACAGATGAGCAAGGTGTTAATGGGAGGGAGGAACTTGTAACAATCACTATCACGAGAGAAAAGGTGCTGGGCAAACTGATGGGACTAAAGGCAGACAAGTCGCCAGGACCTGATGGCCTGCACCCAAGGGTTTTAAAAGAAGTGGCTGCAGAGATAGTGGAGGCATTGGTCATGATATACCAAAACTCACTGGATTCCGGTAGGGTACCAGCGGATTGGAAAACCGCAAATATGACACCCCTATTCAAGAAAGGAGGGAGACAGAAAGCAGGAAACTATAGACCAGTTAGCTTAACATCAGTCATTGGGAAAATGCTTGAGTCCATTATTAAGGAAGAAATAGCAGGACGTTTAGAAAAACATAATTTAATCAAACAGAGCCAACATGGTTTTATGAAAGGAAAATCATGTTTGACAAATTTGTTAGAGTTTCTTGAGGATATAATAAGCAGAGTGGATAAAGGGGAACCAGTAGATGTAGTGTATTTAGATTTTCAGAAGGCTTTCGATAAGGTGCCACATAAAAGATTATTGCACAAAATAGGAGCTCAGGGTATTGGGGGTAATGTGTTAGCAATGATTGAGGATTGGTTAACTCACAGAAGGCAGAGAGTCGGGATCAATGGGTCTTTTCCAGGTTGGAAAGCCATAACTAGTGGGGTGCCACAAGGATCGGTCCTAGGGCCTCAGCTATTTACTATCTACATTAATGTCTTAGAGGAAGGGACAGAGTGTAGTGTATCCAAATTTGTTGACGATACAAAAATAGGTGGGATGGCATGTAGTGATAAGGACACAAAAAATCTGCAAAGGGATATCGATAGGTTAAGTGAGTGGGCAAAAACTTGGCAGATGGGGTTCAAAGTGGGAAAGTGTGAGGTCATCCACTTTGGTAGGAAAAATAAAAAGGCAGATTATTATTTAGATGAAGACTACAAAATACTGCAGTACAGAGGGATCTGGGTGTTCTTGTGCATGAAACACAAAAGATTAGCATGAAGGTGCAGCAAGTAATTAGGAAGGCAAATGGAATTTTGGCCTTTATTGCTAGGGGTTAGAGATTAAAAATAGGGAAGTCTTGTTACAACTGTACAGGGTGTTGGTGAGGCCACACCTGGAGTACTGCGTACAGTTTTGGTCCCCATATTTAAAGAAGGATATACTAGCATTGGAGGCAGTTCAGAAAAGGTTCACTAGGCTGATTCCTGGGATGAAGGGGCTGTCTTATCAAGAACGGCTAAACAGGTTAGGCCTTTATTCATTGGAGTTTCGAAGAATGAGAGATGATCTTATAGAAACATATAAGATTTTAAGGGGGCTTGACAGGGTAGATGTTGAGAAGATGTTTCCACTAGTGAGGGAATCTCGAACTAGGGGACATAATTACAGAATAAGGGGGCACTCATTTAAAACTGAGATGCGAAGGAATTTCTTCTCTCAGAGGGTGGTGAATCTCTGAAATTCTCTGCCTCAGAGAGTTGTGGAGGCTAGGTCACTAAATGTATTTAAGGAGGAGGTAGATAGATTTTTGAAATCTCGGGGAGTCGAGGGTTAGGCAGAGCAGGCCCGAAAGCGGAGTTGAGGCCTTGGATAGATCAACCATGATCTTATTTGTTTCATGCACAAGAACACCAGGATCCCTCTGTACTGCAGTATTTTGTAGTCTTCATCTAAATAATAATCTGCCTTTTTATTTTTCCTACCAAAGTGGATGACCTCACACTTTCCCACATTGAACCCCATCTGCCAAGTTTTTGCCCACTCACTTAACCTATCGATATCCCTTTGCAGATTTTTTGTGTCCTTATCACTACATGCCATCCCACCTATTTTTGTATCGTCAACAAATTTGGATACACTACACTCTGTCCCTTCCTCTAAGACATTAATGTAGATAGTAAATAGCTGAGGCCCTAGGACCGATCCTTGTGGCACCCCACTAGTTATGGCTTTCCAACCTGGAAAAGACCCATTGATCCCGACTCTCTGCCAATCCTCAATCCATGCCAACACATTACCCCCAATACCCTGAGCTCCTATTTTGTGCAATAACCTTTTATGTGGCACCTTATCAAACGCCAGCTGAAAATCCAAATACACTACAATAACCAGGGGGCATAGATTTAAGTTAAGGGGCAGGCGGTTTAGAGGGGATTTGAGGAAAAAAAATTTCACCCAGAGGGTGGTTGGAATCTGGAACGCACTGCCTGAAGAGGTGGTAGAGGCAGGAACCCTCACAACATTTAAGAAGTATTTAGATGAGCAATTGAAACGTCATAGCATACAGAGCTACGGGCCGAGTGCTGGAAAATGGGATTAGAATAGTTGGGTGCTGGATGGCTGGCACAGACACGATGGGCAGAAGGGCCTGTTTCTGTGCTGTATAACTCTATGACTCTAGGACAACATCTACTGGTTTCTCCTTTATCCGTTCGGTGTTTACTCTCCATGAAATCAAACTGTTCTAATCACATTTACCCATCCTGTGCGATATACAACAGTCAAAATCATTGATACATAATACAACATGCTCTAAACTGCCACAGGAAAAATTAAGTACATACATTTTTAAATCATCCTCAGTAATAAACACTTGGCGAAAAACTGTTTGATCATTTTATAACTGCACAAAAAAAGGTTTTGAGATATTTTGACAAAATGCAAACATTTCTTTCCTCCAGGGATGAGGTAAATTAAAGCAATGTTTCTGATGGAAACAGAAGTAATTTTATTCAATTCTTAGGTCTCAAAACAACTGTTTTGAAAGCTCCGAGGCACCAGATCTTATCGCAGATGAGCAAGCAGTTTCTGTTCCAGACTCAGCACTAAAGCGAGGTAGTGAATGGAAATTGTTGACTGTTATTGATCTGAATAAAACCACAGTCACTGTGGCTCTGCTACCTGCACCTTATTGTTACAAACAGGTCACATCTCACATACCTGAATAAAACTACAATTTCCTAATCATCCATCTTACCTCTTTTGGTGTTTTTTCCACTCTGATGCTGTAAAGAGGAACTTTAAAGCTCTTTATATTGTTGAATAATTTTCTGTATGCCTTAGGTCAGTATTTAGGCTTTCAATGAATGGGCCATGTCCATTTTACCATTCAGTTGCCCTGTCTCTCCTGACACTGTTCCAATAGAACACACCAATTGCTCACCTATTGACTTGTTTGAGACTGACAAATTTACAAATGTAGGAATTTTTAGACCTACTGAGGTGGACTTTTACTAATCATTAGTTTTTAAGTTTTGCTTCTGTGTCTGTTGGATTGACCTGGCGGTTTTGTTGATTCAGTGTGTTCGAGTTGCTCAGTGGCTCCTGAAATCTGATTTTAACTCGGAGGGCACGGGGCTGGCAGGGAGAGCATCAAGACCCAACTCGTAGATGCGAGGCTCCAGCCATTTGAACTCATGGGTCTCATTTCAATGCACCTGGCCTGACTCCCAACTCAACCTGGTATCAGTAAGGTGAAGCTGCAGCTGGGGATTGGTGGGAAAGCTACCCAATAGTCAGTTCAATGGACCAGGAAGGGGGTGGGGTGGGGGGAGGGGGGTTGGTGACAGGGGTCATGTCCAGGGCAAGGGAGGCCCAAAGGTTCCATGTGGGGCCCAGAGCACTCCTACTCCTCCTGGCCAACAGGATATTTAAAGTAATTAAATTAACAAACTTTCTCAGCCCTCTCTAGGGCTGCTCCTCATGGCACCATGCTTTTTTGGTGAGGCAGTAGCTCTTGCAAGGCTTTGTCGAGACAAAGTCCCATCTTCACATTGAGAACACCCTCCATTGTGTTGCATTCCACTACCACCCATGCCAAATGGAATAGGTTCAGAAAAGATCTAGCAGTTCAAAGAGGCACTGTGGGCCATCAGCAGCAGCAGAATTGTATTCCAGCACAATCTGTTACCTCATGACCTAGCATTTCCTTCACTCCTCCATCACCATCAAGCCAGATGGCCAACCCTGGTTCAATGAAGTCTGTAGAAGTGCATGCCAGGAGCAGCACCAGGCAACAAAATGAGGTGCCAAACTGGTGAATCTACAACACAACACTACATGTATGCTAAAGAATAGAAGCAGCATGCTACAGACAGAGCTAAGTGATCCCACAACTAACAGATCACAGTGGCGCAGTGGTTAGCACCGCAGCCTCACAGCTCCAGCGACCTGGGTTCAATTCTGGGTACTGCCTGCGTGGAGTTTGCAAGTTCTCCCTGTGTCTGCGTGAGTTTCCTCCGGGTGCTCCGGTTTCCTCCCACATGCCAAAGACTTGCTGGTTGATAGGTAAATTGGCCATTATAAATTGCCCCTAGTATAGGTAGGTGGTAGGGAAATATAGGGACAGGTGGGGATGCGGTAGTGAATATGGAATTAGTGTAGGATTAGTGTAAATGGGTGGTTGATGGTCGGCACAGACTCGGTGGGCCGAAGGGCCTGTTTCAGTGCTGTATCTCTAAACTAAACTAAAGCTCTGCAGTCCTGCCACATCCAAGAATGGTGGACAATTAAGCAACTAATGAACATCCTCAATGAAGGTGAAGTTCAGCATGTGACTGCAAAAGGCAAGGCAGATACACTCACAACTATCTTTAGCCAGACGTGCTGAGTGGATGATCTTCAGTCTGCTCTGGAGGTTCCCCACCATCACAGGTGTCAGTCATCAGCCAAACCCATTCACCCCACATGATAAGAACTGCACAGGACACAGTAAAGGTCCCAAGAACATCCTTGGTTTACTGCTGAAGACCAGAACCAGCTCTGTGTCAAACCAAGCTGTTGAACAGCTATCACACTGGCATCTATTCAACAATGTTGAACACTGCCCAAGTTTGTCCTGTTCACATAAAGCAGGCCAAAACCAACCTGGCCAATTATCATCCTATCAGGCCAATCATCTCAAACATGGACAAATGAGCTGAATTCTAGGAGGTGAGGTAAGAGTGACTACCCTTAACATCAAGACAATATTTGACCGAGTGTAGCTGCCCATCTCCAACAAGAAAAAATATTTCTTTCCTTCCTATCCTGACTCAATTTTTCTCCACTTGTCCAGTCGCTTCCCACCCACGTCTGTGACTCTTTCAATGCCCTCTGTCACTAACAGTTTCCAGAGCCTAACAGTCTCCTTTTCACCATGGTTCCAACTACACCTCCACCCCCCCACCAAGATGGTCTGAGAACTCTGCATCTTCCTTGAATGGAGGCATAACCAGACCCATCCATCAACACCCTCCTCCACCTGGCAAAACTGGTTCCCAGATTCAACAATTCTCCTTCAACTCCACTCACGTCCTCCAAATAAAAGGTGTTGCTATGGGTACCCACATGGGTCCTAACTATGCCTACAAAAGCAAAATACTGCGGATGCTAGAAATCTGAAATAAAAACAGAAAATGCGCAAAATACAACGGCAGCAACTGTGATCAATGACCTTTCATCAGAATCAGTTCTAGCCCTGCTGCCCCACCCACACCCCCATTCCGCCTCTGCAAAAATGTCCCAGGGCGGGATGGAGCTGGTGAACCAGCACGCAGGTGACCGACACTATTTTTAGTGCCCACTTGCCCCTGATCCTGGCTCTCAGGGTGCCTAAAAATCAAACCCGTAAAGAGACTCGAGAAACAGGGATTGTTCCCCTTAGAGGAGAAAAGCTTAAGATTTAATATAGTGTCATGCTAGGCCCCCACCTGCCAAGAATGAGGCACATTAATTTTGTCATGAATATTGATGTTAAACTGTTACTGAAGTGAGGAAGGGACTGGTTAAACAGATCAGCCGTGGCTGGAAGAGACATTTGCATATTAACAGAGGGAGATTGGAAGGACAAAGGACACATTCAACCCACAATGGACCTTGATCACCAGGTATTGTGTTTAAGAGGAGTATTCCAGAGACTGCGAAGGTGATACAATCCAAGACATGGTCAGACCAGTTAGTCACATGACTAACCTGCTTGGCAACCTGGGTTTTTCTGAATTGTACAAACAGTTTAAACTCAGAGCGTTTGTTTGCTCCTGGACTGAGAAGATCTCTCCTGTCTGGCTCTCCATCTCTTTCTCACAGAACTCCAAATCCACTGAAGTTCATGAACCCCAAGAGAGAAAAGCCTCCTACAGCGAACAAGATTTAAGAAGAACACTGGGCTCCAACGTAAAGCAATCTACCTACAATCAAGGACTCTGCAGTGAGCTCGAAGGATCGCAAAAACAACTCTTCAGATATTGCCTCAAACTTATCACTTTATTTTTTCTTCTGCACTTTTCTGTCTCTATTTGCATATGTGTATCGCGTATGCATGCTACTGTGGGCGTGTTGTGTATCCGTGGGCGTCAACCGAATTAGAGTTTAATTTTAATAGATTTCAACTTTTCTTCTTTAAACCTAAGAAAGCCTGTTTGTGCTGGTTTCTTTGCCTTATAGTTGGAAAGCAGTGAACAAGGATTCACCAAGGGGGAGCTAAAAACACAGTGTGTTTAAAATTACACCCTGTTATGGTGAGACCAGGTGAAGGCTGAGAGGGAACCCCTAGACCCCTATCTCAACTGATCATAACAGAACTTGGGGGCTAGCATTCTGGATTTGACCCACAGACAAATGAGGAAATTGGAAGTGGGAAGTCAAATTGATCCCAAACAAAAAGAGAAAAGATTTCGATACAGGTTTTCTTGTGCATATGTGTGCTAGAATACCAACATGTCTGCAACTGAAGCTAGTAGCTCCCCAAGCCAGGGTGAAGTAACTTGGAATAAGTTAAAAGCACTGACTGAAGGAGTTGAGGATAATGGATGAGCAGTGTGGGATCACCATATGTGGCAAGGCTAGAAGTCTCAACTCCTAAGACTAGTGGCCAACCATTTTTCCCTTCAATCTGACGAAGCAGAAACAGGGTTAGAAGTCGACCCAGACTGGATACTGCAAGCAAAGAGCCAATTGGAACAGAGGAAACTTGAATTAAAAGACAGGGAAAGAGAAAGAGAGAGACAGGAGAAAGAGAAAGAAAGAACCTTCCAGAAGGAACATGAAGAAAAAGGCAGGAGGAGGAACAAGAGAGAGAAGAGAGAGAGAGAGATAAGAGAGAGAAGAGAGAGAGAGATGAGAGAGAGAGAGATGAGAGAGAGAGAGATGAGAGAGAGAGAGAGAGAGAGAGAGAGAGAGAGAGAAAGAATATTCCGGAAGGAATGCAAAGAAAGAGAGCTGAAGCGGCTTGTGTTAATTAGGGGGCGACAGAGTAACCCCAGTGAAAGCATGGCCAATATGGAGGAGTGTCATTCAGGGCTGGGTACAGAATTATTAAAACTAGCTCAATTAATTCCAAGATTCAATGAGGAAGATGTAGAAGTATTTTTTGTGTTCTTTGAGAAACTGCCAAGGCAGCTAAAATGGCCAGTTGAGACCTGGCCTCTTTTACTACAAAACAAGCTAACTGGAAAAGCCCATGAGGTTTATTCCCTGCTGCCAGGTGAGAGTTCATCAAATTATGAACTGACAAAAAGTGCTATCCTCGGGACATATGAATTGGTACCCGAAGCCAATCACCAAAAGTTTAGAACCCTCAAGAAGCAAGCGAATCAAACTCATCTGGAGTTTGAAAGAAGTAAGCAGCTGGCTTTTGACCAGGGGCTGAGGGCTTTTAAAGTACATCTCAGCTATGAGAATCTCAGAGAAGTAATTCTGTTAGAGGAATTTAAACACTCTCTCCCACTCTCCCTAAAGACCCATTTAGAGGAGCAGCGGGTTCAGAGAGCCCGGCAAGGGGTCGTTCTGGCCGGAGTTTGCTTTAATTTATCGGTCAGTTTCCCTGGGGAGAACCTTTCCTGATAACCCCCACAAATCCGAAAAGGACAAAGGGTGGGAAAGTGATGAGTCCAAGCAGTCCTGGGAGAGAAAGGAAAGCAGAGACACAGGGGGCCCTCCTCTGGACAAAAAGGAAGGTGTGGTGAGCAAGAGTGAGACCCGGAGACCTGTGTGCTTCCATTGTAATAAAGCAGGGCATTTAAAAGCTGGCTGCTGGAAAATAAAGGGAAAACCTATAGGGTTAATCAGGGCACACCCACTCAGTGAAGAAGTACCTGATGGAAAGCACAGCAGAACAAGCTGCGGCTTTAACTGCAGTAAGAGTGAGACCCAGGAAGCTTACGGCTGCAAGTGCAGGAAAATTTAATATGATTCCTAAAGGTTATCAGGGTTTTGTGTCTGAAGGGAGAGTAGCCCATAACCCTTGAGTGGGGCAAGCAAGCCCATAGTAATTCTCAGGGACACAGGGGCCACTAGATCCCTTTTACTGGGAAAAGGCCTGACCTTTCCCCCAGAGAGTGCAGTAAACACCAGAATGGTGGTGAATGGTATTGGAGGGCAGTGTATGCCTATACCTTTACACCAGGTGCACCAGGAATGCGACCTAGTTTGGGGACCGGTGACCATAGGGATTGTCCCTAGTTTGCCTGTGGATGGGGTTGACCTGCTCCGAGGTAATGATCTGGCGGGGGTGAAGGTGGTAGCTTCCCCAGTAGTGAAAGAAAGACCGCAGGAGGTCAGAGAGAGAGGGCAGTGGCAGGAGATGGTCCCCTGCAGTTTCCCTGAATGTGTAGTGGATCAGCCCATGATCAAACCAGTTCCCCCAGAGGAGACTGCATTGGCACTGCAGGCAGATGACCATGAGGTCTGCCTGTCCGAGACTTTCTTTGGAAAGTTAGAAGACCCAGGGAATGAATTAAATAGATTTTCCCTAGCTGAGGCTCAGCGAGCCAACCCAATATTGCGAGAGTTAGCACAGGCTTCCCAGTCTGAAAGTGAAGCACAAGGAGTCCCTGATTGCTATTATTTAAAGAATGAGGTACTGATGAGGAAATGGAATTCTCCTCACAGACCTGAGAGTATGGAGTGGACAGTAGTTCACCAGTTAGTGCTGCCACAGAGGTACCGGAGAGAAATATTAAGAAGGGCCCACGAAACTACAGTGGCTGTACATGCCGGTATACGAGAGAATAAAGCCCGCATAAGACAGCAGTTTGACTGGCCAAAACTCCACAAAGATGTGGTGGAGTACTGTAGGAGTTGCCACATGTGCCAGGTTGAGTGGAAACACCAACCTACAGTGAAACCTGCACCCCTATGTCCTGTACCGGTGTTAGGAGGACCCTCCAGCGGAGGGCTGGTGAACTGTAAGGGACCGCCGCCGAAAACAAAAAGGGACAGACAGATACAAGGCTGGCAAAACATTCGACAGAGAAGGGGTAAAAATGACCAAGCGGGCAGGTTGAAGGAAGTCCGAGAGGAATTTCAGATGAAAACCCCTACTTTCTGGTCAGCCAACCCTGAAAAATGTGAAAAGTTAGAGCCCACATCCTCCTACATAAATGCATACACTAGAAGCAACCTACCAGTGTTGCTAACAGCATGTATAGGAATGTGCAGAGGCAAAGAAAGACCTCTAGGGGGCACAAACTGTGAGGGTGATGCCTCACCTAGTCGAAGTGCCACAGGGAAGTGCAGTAGACTCGGCATAAATACCTGCTGGCAGGAGTGTCCTCTGGAACAAAGGGGAGATTAGTAAAGAATCCTCCCCTGCAGTCAGAAAAAAGAAAAACTACCCATCCCCCTAAAGTCAAAAGCCTTTGCATTACTCAGCAAAGCACTGAAAGAGAGTCCAGGATAACTCTCCTGGGAAAAAAAATTACCTCAGCAGGAACAAAGACCCGAGGCAGCCATGGAAATGGGCAAATGGAAGAGAAACTTCCCCAAAAAAGAACCACATGTTTATTGGGATGCCAACAAAAGGGACGATTTTAATAAGTTTTAGGATTTGTGAATGAATGAGCGAAATGCATGCTTTTTTTCTGTATCTTATATTTTCTCTCAACCCTTTTAATGAAATGCGCCTTTTCTCAAATCGCATTTCATTCGGCTGGGTGTGGAGGTGTCATGCTAGGCCACCCCCATCTGCCAAGAATGAGGCACATTAATTTTGTCATGAACACTGATTTTAAACTGTTACTGGAGTGAAGAAAGGATTTGTTAAATAGATCAGCCATGGCTGGAAAAGACATTTTGCATATTAACAGACGGTGATTGGAAGGACAAAGGACCATTCCTTGACACATTCAACCCACAATGGACCTTGATCACCAGGTATTGTGTGTAAGTGGAGCATTTCAGAGACTGCAGATATTGCCTCAAACTTATCACTTTATTTTTCTTCTGCTCTTTTCTGTCTCTATTTGCATGTGTCTATCGCGTATGCATGCTAGTGCGGACGCGTCATGGATCCGTAAGCGTCAACCGAATTAGAGTTTAAGTTTAAGTTCAATAAATTTCAACTTTTCTGCTTTAAACCTAAAGAAACCTGTTTGTGCTGGTTTCTTTGCTTTATAATTGGAAAGCGGTGAACAAGGATTCACCAAGTGGGAGCTAAAAACACAATGTGTTTAAAATTAAACCCTGTTATGGTGAGACCAGGTGAAGGCTGAGAGGGGACCCTAGACCCCTTTCTCACCTGGTCAGAACAATAGGTATGCAAATTTATGAGGGGCTTTCATAGAGTAGATAGGGAAAAATGGTTTCAGTGGCAGGACAGTCAGTAACTAGAGGACAAAGATTTAAGATAATTAGGGGAAATTAGGGATGGACTATCAATCCTAATCTTGCTAACTATGCCCATATCCCATAAATTAACAGTAAAAAATTGGCGGAAGAGCTGGGGATGTACGAAATGAGGAAACTCTTCTTTTTAAATGCAGCAAGTTATTATCATCTGGAATGCACTGGCTAAAGGGTGGTGGAAGCAGATTCAGTGGTAACTTTCAAAAGAGAACTGAATATATACGTGAAAAGTAAACATTTACTGGGCTGCCAGGAAAGAACAAGGGGCAGGATTTCAAACCGTGGTTCAGAACCCCAATTTCATGATGACTTACAGGTTGCGGCTCTGTGCTGACACAGAAACACACTTGCTTTGCAATTACAAGTTGCAAATCAGTTAATTGGCCTGGAGTGGTGTTTGCCATCCAATTAGTGGCAGTGGACATGGGAAGGAGGCAGGACCGAGGCAGCAATGGGCCCGATTTAAAGTGGTGGGGTGGGGGGGGGGGGGGGCGGCTGCAGCCATTGCTGAGACTGCCGTTTCTCCAAAAATGGAAGCACAACCTGACCAGAGGGCAGTGGGCAGGGGGCAGGGAGGGCTCCTGTGCTAGCACAGCACCCACCCACCCCCAACCCCGGTTTGCTGAGGACTCATCGGAGGCAGTGTCTGCATGCAGGAGCATTCTCTGCTAGCAGCAACAGAAGGCCTACAAGACTCGGCGGCACAGTGGCACAGTGGTTAGCACCACAGCCTCACAGCTCCAGCGACCCGGGTTCAATTCTGGGTACTGCCTGTGCAGAGTTTGCAAGTTCTCCCTGTGTCTGCGTGGGTTTCCTCCGGGTGCTCCGGTTTCCTCCCACATGCCAAAGACTTGCAGGTTGATAGGTTAATTGGCCATTGTAAATTGCCCCTAGTATAGGTAGGTGGTAGAGAAATATAGGGACAGGTGGGGATGTGGTAGGAATATGGAATTAGTGTAGGATTAGTATAACTGGGTTGTTGATGGTCGGCACAGACTCGGTGGGCCGAAGGGCCTGTTTCAGTGCTGTATCTCTAAACTAAACTAAACTAAACTAAACTCACCAAGAGGGCATGGCTGGAGGTGGCACACGAGGTCAGCAGCAGAAGACTAGTGAGGAGGAAAAGGCTGCAGTGCCAGAAACACTGCAATGAGCCTCTAGGTCTGAAATGGTGAGTGCCAAGAGAGACCCAGATGGTACGCCTCCTGGGTCATCAGTCACCAGAATGCAAGTGAGGGAGATCCTGAGGGTGCACAGAGGTCCCCTGACTATGGGAAAGATGTGTGCTCAGCAGCTTTTCTGACCCATGGGACATAGGTCAGATCCCGAGTAATATCTGAGGTCAGGAGGCTGGACTGCAGATTTCAATATTGTCCACGAATGAGAAGCTGTAAATGGAAAGGGAGGAAGGTATTGTCCTAATGGCATTGTTCTTCACCTTGCAGGCCAAAAGGTAGTTGAACACTCTGGAGAACGACAGTGCATGCCTGGACAAGAGGACAGCACTGATGCATTTTGAGCAGCAGGCCCTTGATGTGGTCAGAGTTTCCAGCCACAGGGACACTGGGAATAGAGCAGCAGGAGCCTGCTGCAGGCAGAGTGAAGATAAGATGGATGAATTGATAGCACAAATAGAAATAAAACGGGAATGATAATCATTACAGAGATGTGGTTGCAAGGTGACCAAGGCCAGGAACTAATTAGCCAAGGGTATTTGACATTTCAGAAGCATAGGAGAAAAGGATAAGGAGGTGGGATAGCTCTGGTAATAAAGGATGAGATCAATACAGTAGTGAGAAACTTGGCTTGGAAGATCAAGATGTAGAATCAGTTTGAGTGAAGATAAGAAATAACAAAGGAAAGAAACTACCGGTGGGAGTAGTTTGTAGGTCCCCTAACCATAGCTACACTGTTGGACAGAATATAAATCAAGAAATAATGGGGATTTTTAGGAAAGTTACTGAAATAAACGTGGGGATTTTAATCTTCATAGCGATTGGACAAATCAAATCGGCAAAGGTAGCCTGGAGGATGAGTTCATAGAGAGTATTCGGGACAGTTTCCTAGAACAATATGTCCTGGATCCAACCAGGGAGCAGGCTATTTTAGACCTGTTAATGTCTAATGAGACAGAATTAATAAATGACCTCATAATAAAGGATCCTGTCGGCAAGAGTGATCATAACATGATAGAATTTCCATTCAGTTTAAGGGTGTGAAACTTGGGTCTGAAACATGTGTCTTAAACTTAAATAAAGGATATGAAGACAGTTGGCTAAAGTGAACCGGGAAAATAAGTTAAAAGGTAAGACAGTAGAGAAGCAATGGCAGACATTTAAGGAGATATTTCATAACTCCCAACAAAGATATATTCCATTGAGAAAGAAAGACTCTATGAGAAGGATACACCATCCGTGGCTAACTAGGGAAGTTAGGGATGGTATCAAATTGAACGAAAAGGTGTACAATGCTGCAAAGATTAGTAGTATGCCAGAAAATTGGGAAGATTTTAGAAACCAGCCAAGGATGACTCAAAAAAAAGGGAGGAATTAGAATATGAGAGTAAACTGGCAAGAAAGATAAAAACAGATAGTAAAATATTCTACAAATATATAAAAAGGAAGAGAGTAGCTAAAATAAACTTTGGACCATTAGAGGATGAGACTGGGGAATTAATAATGGGAAATAAGGAAATGGCAGAGACTTTGAACAAATATTTTGTATTTGTCTTCATAGAAGAAGACACAAAAAATATCCCAAGTATAGAAGAAAATCAAGAGGCAGGGAAGAACTTAAAACAATCACTATCACTAGAGAAAATCTTCAAGGAAAACTAATGGGACTAAAGCCTGACAAGCGCCCTGGACCTCATGACCTACATCTTAGGGTCTTAAAAGTGGCTGCAGAGATAGTGGATGCATTGGTTGTAATCTTCCAAAATTCCCCAGATTCTGGAAAGGTCCCAGTGGATTAAAAAACCACAAATGTAACACCTCTATTCAAGAGGGGGGGGGGGGGTGTTGGGGTGGAGGTGGGGGTGGGGGGGGGGGGGGGGGTGGGTGGTGACAGAAAGCAAGAAACTATAGGCCAGTTGGCCTAACATCCCTCATTGGAAGAATTCTAGAATCCATTATTAAGAAAGGAGTAACAGGACATTTAGAAAATCATAATGCAATCAGGCAGAGTCAGAGTGGTTTTATGAAAGGAAAATCATGTTTGACAAATTTATTAGAGCTCTTTGAGGATGTAATGAGCAGGGTAGATAAAGGGAAACCAGTAGATGCAGTGTATTTGGATTTCCAAAAGGCATTCAATAAGGTGCCACATAAAAAGTTGCACAAGATCAGAGCTTGTGTAATATATTAGCATGGATAAAGGATTGATTAACAAACAGGAAACAGAGAGACAGGATAAATGTGGCATTTTCAGGTTGGAAAACTGTAAATAGTGGAAGGCCACAGGGATCAGTGCTGGGGCCTCAACTATTTACAATATATTCGTGGCTTGGATGAAGGGACCGAGTGTATTGTAATCAAATTTGCTGACAATACAAAGATAGGTAGGAAGGCATGTTGTGTGGAGGATACAGAGAGTCTGCAACGAGATAGATAAGTTAAGTCTGTGGGCAAAAATTTGACAAATGGATTATAATGTGAGGTTGTCTACTTTGGCTGGAAGAATAGAAAAGCAGAATATTATTTACATGGAGAGAGACTGCAGAATGCTGTTGTACAGAGGGATCTGGGTGTCTTTGTACATGAATCACAAAAAGTTAGCATGCAGGAACAGCAAGTAATTAGGAAAGCAAATGGAATGTTGTCCTTTATTGCAAGGGAGATGGAGTATGAAAGTAGAGAGGTCTTGCTACAACTGTACAGGGCATTAGTGAGACTGCACCTAGAGTACTGTGTACAGTTTTGGTCTCCTCACTTAAGGAGGGATATACTTGCATTGGAAGCAATTCAGAGAAGGTTCACTAGGTTGAATCCTGGGATGAAGAGGTTGTCTTATGAGGAAAGATTGAGCAGGTTGGGCCTATACTCATTGGAGTTTAGAAGAATGAGATGTGATCTTGGTTGATAGGTAAATTGGCCATTATAAATTGCCCCTAGTATAGGTAGGTGGTAGGGGAATTGAGGGAAGGTGGGGATGGGGTAGGAATATGGGATTAATGTAGGATTAGTTTAATGGGTGATTGATGGTCGGCACAGACTCGGTGGGCTGAAGGGCCTGTTTCAGTGCTGTATCTCTAAATAAATAAATAATAAATAAAATCTTATTGAAATATATAAGATTCTGATGGGGCTTGACAGGGTAGATGCTGAAAGGATGTTTCTCCTCGTTGGGGAATCTAGAACTAGGGGCACATCTTAAGAATAAGGGGTCTCCTGTTTAAGACAGAGATGAGGAGGAATTTCTTCTCTCAGCGGGTCGTTAATCTTTGGAATTCTCTACCCGAGAGAGCAGTGGAGTCTGGGCCATTGAATATATTCAAAGCTGAGCTGGACAGATTTTTGTTCTACAAGAGAGTAAAGGGTTATGGGGGGCAGGCAGGAAAGTGGAGTTAAAGCCACAATCAGATCAGCCATGATCTTATTGAATGGCAGAGCAGGCTCGAGGGGCCAATTGGCCTACTCCTGATCCTATTTCTTATGTTCTTGTGTTCTTATCTCAGCATCTCCAGGTTCAGGGGATGCATGGCAATGCTGTCATCTCATTGTATTCAGCAGCAGAGGCATCTGTTGACTGTTCTGATCTCTCATATCCCTCAAAGAGCCAGCTGCAGAGGGTCAGGAGTCCATGCTCCGAGAAGAACAAGAACAAAGAACAAAGAACAGTACAGCACAGGAACAGGCCATTCGGCCCTCCAAGCCTGCGCCGATCTTGATGCCTGCCTAAACTAACACCTTCTGCACTTCCGGGGCCAATATACCTCTATTCCCTTCCTATTCATGTTCCTGAGGAGTCAAGAGTGGGAAGAGACCTCAGGACCTGCACCATCACATCTTACCAGGGCACCCTCCACTAGTGCAGACACTCACACCTATGTGGGACTTCATGCATTGTTGAAGATGGCTTAGGGTGATGCGCATCACACATCAGAGCAGGAGGATTCAGGGGAGGCAGAGTTGGTTGTGACTAGTTCCCCTCGGAGGATGGAGGACAGGTGCAGCCCCGCTCAACAGGGTGGAGATGCATTGCCTCAGGAGTCATGAAACAGGTGGCTCCACCTGGAGAAGCAGTGTGAGATGTGTGCCCAAATGCTGGAATTACCTGAGGCTGTGGTGTCATGGGATGAGAATGGAGGGATCATCCATCTCATGTGCTCCACAATGACTCAGTGCTTTGAAATGTGTGAATTCCTCCCTTTAGAGAGTGGCCAACGTCTTAGAGCACAATGTACAGCATCACTCAGAGTGGATGTGGGAACACACTGCCACACACAGGATGCATTCCAGACTCAGCAGCATTGACTAGTCAGTGGCACAAATGGTGCAGGGAAGCATGGAGTGGATGCCAACTGTGCCCTGGCTGTTGATGCCCTCCAGTGATCACAGGTGCCACGAAAGGGCTGAGAAGGTGACAGGTGATGATGAAAGGTCCACCCCTTATAGGGTACCTTCATCCTCATCCACGCCCATGGCCCCTCTGACAAACGAAGTACCTGTGACGTCACATCCTGTGACAGAGACTACCCCCATAGCTTTGTCAGTGCAGTAGCCTTTGGAGGTGTCTCCCCTGGCACCTCCATGACGAGGACAACCAGCTATGGATATCTCAATCCCAGACAGGCACAAGCGAGCAGCCTGCCTGCACCTCATCCTGAGGCACAGGTGGAGCACCTCATAGGAGCTGCCAGCAGTGGAGGCCACCGCCGCAGTATTGTCACTTTGTGGGTCACTTGGGTGTTTATGATGTAAATTATAGTTAACTGTTAAACAATAAAGCACTGGGAAAGTTGCAGCACCGAGGTTGACTTTGTTTCCATTTCATGTTGGCTAAATGCAGGAGAATGGGAAGTGAGGTTTGGCAGAGCAATAGGGTGTACTGGTGAAGATTGTGTTAGGTGTAGATTTTGGAGTCTTCCTGCCCCTTCCATCCTCACCCCTGTTCCCCTGATGCCGAGGGGTCTGCCGCTGTTGCAGCAGATGCTGTTCCTCATCACTGGTCGGCCAACTTGAAGAAGCTTGATCCCATTTCCTCTTATGCTCTTCCTTCATTGGCATTGAATTGTGGAGTCTGCCTGAACACCCCCAGCCAATCCTGGCCCCCACCCTCCCAAAAAGCCCTCATCAGGAACACAAAGATATGCTGGATATTTCTTATTGCCTAGCACAACTGCTTGCCTGTGAGTGAGGGTCATCTCTCAGCCTTCCACCTTCAATGCTGCCTATTGCCTCTCTCCCGCTGCTCCAGATCACTCCCCACTATGCCACTGCCACCTCCTCCCTGCCGTAGTTCCAATGGCGCGTCAAACCTGCCCCTTAGAACCAAAATTCAGTGCTGGTCCTTAAATGAGCTGTCAACAAGCTTGATATGCTTAATTGGCCAATTACACAGCACGTTGGCACCATCGAAAACCTGAGCACGCCGGTTTCACACCGGGAAACTGGCACGCCTTCCCGAGGGGCGGGTTTGAGCGACCAGCCATCCCCGTTCCCGCCTCTCTGACGAACTGAAATCCTGGCCAGGGAATGGGACTAATTGGATACCTCTTTCAAAAAGAGAGAGTAGACACAATGAGCTGAATGGGCTCCTTCTGTTCTGTACAAAAGTTAACAGTATTATTTTTTTCCCTTCAGAGGTTACAAGCCAGAATATATCTGAGAAGATTGCTAAAGAGAAAGACCTGTTACAGGAACCTCAAACATTCCCATTTACTGTTCTACTTGTTTGGTGGCTGTTCTTTGCTGTTGACTTTCCTTCAGCTGTGTATACTCCCAACACTTGCATATACCATACCCAAAATATAGGGATCAAACTTCAAAATACTGAGCATTTTCAAATTGTCAGAAGTTCTTCCGAATAGAAGAACCTATGCGAAATCTAGAGTTGCTGAAACAGGAAGCCGGAAGTTTGCAATTTGTATGTATATGGTTTTCATATTCATTTAACAACTTTTGAAGTCGTTCCAGTACTCTGTTGCGAGATGAAACTCTATTGCAGTTAAAGGTTGAGTATTCTGTGCAAATGCCCCACATTGTGACCTACCTTTTCTTACATTTATTTTTATAGTTTATTGCCTTATAGATAGCAATATATATTTTCAAATCAGGTGAAAATTATACAGGGTAGATCTGCAAAGAATGAAATGTCACTTTATCTTTAATTTCACAGCTGAATTTACCACTTCAAATGGACATCCTATATATTGAATGAATGACTATATTTCGTATTAGTACATTGTCACTGCAACTTTGTAGCACAACATAGTGGAGTTGTGACATTGATATTCATTTCTAAAAAGTTAACAATCAATGTGTCACGTGTACAAGAATTGTGACGATGGAAAAAGTACAGACTAAAACTGAAGAGTTATAAAAATTGACTTTACCTTTTAAAAAATGGACACTGCTGTTAAAAATGGTTGCTGAAGGAAAGTGACCTCTCCTTTGTATATTCAAACTGTCTAACAGGGACAAAGAAGTACCTTGTGAGGGGTCAATTACACCCATCCTGAAACATTCCTGAATTGAATGGGTTCTTCTGAAACAAAGAAGGTATAAAGTGGAAATAACATTACCGGATTGTTCTCATCCTGAACTTATCAAAAGACACTTTTGAATTGATTGGGTCCTTCTGAAATAAAGAAGCTGTGAAGTAGCCACATCCTCGGCCATTGTTGGTCACAGAAGGAGGAAGATCCACATTTCCCAACAGAGACAAAGATGTGAAACCATTTTTAACCTTAAAGGTAGCTCCCTGAAGAGAGAGAGAGAAACCCAGAAAGAAGCATCACCAAGAAGCTTGTTTCCAGCTAAGGGGCGGGAGAAATCCAGCAAGCCAGAAGGAAGCGTCTTGCTGTAGAATTCTGCATCTTTCCTTACGCAGCAGTGAATTAGAAGTGAAGTTTCAACCAAGAGAGAAACCTACAAACACCTCAGGCCTGCAACCAGCGAGCACTTGACTTCTGAGAGAACTCAACAGGTTTACTGTGACCCCCGAAAACCTACCCCACTTACAACTACCTACCCCTTTTCGTGTGTCTGTGTGTCTGTGTGTGCGCAAGTGAATGCATGATTGGATGTGGTCGTAACAATTTCAGGATAAGGCATATTGATCAATAAATAACTGATTTTCTGTTTTAAACCTACAAGAGAAACTGTCGCTGTCAATTGATTTGACAAATAAAACACACAGGGATTAAATCCTAATAACAAAAAACACTTTCTGGGGTCAGGTGGGAGTTGAACAGTGGGAACCACCCACACCCCTCACCACATGGCCGTAACAAATGACAAACTGAAGAGATGTGGATGATGATCTGCCACTGTTTTAGTTACATGTATAGGTAACACTGTATTGATGACCATTCAAAAATATAGAACATTGTCAAAAATGTAATCAACAGCCCTTATACAACCTGGTAAATCTGGCTGCACATTGGACAATCAGAGAAACTCCACAGGTGAGTGATCTGATATGTCTTTTTCCAGCTGATTAAAAATCACAAAAGTAATGGCCATTTGGATAAGGTGCTGGCGGGTATCCGTGGAACGCACGACATCTCAGCAAAGGATCTCCACCAGAGGTAGTGAACAGTAAAATGGAAAAAACAGGTGGTTTTCTTGTAAAGTAGGACATTTTATAATATAAACTAAAACACCATTGTCATTCATAAAAAAACATGAGATACTAATAAATTATTTTGTTTTGAATGTTTTGATGAGGACTTAATGAAAATTTCCACCGACTGTCCCAAATGATTTGACACTTAACAAGGTTAGATAGATGTCGGCAGCAATGAGCAACTATCTTTTACCCAAAATGTCTTTGATCCTTATTTTGTGCCTGTGTATTTTATAATCCTATCCACAATGTCCAGAGGCATCACCACAGTGCTATACTATCACCGTGGAAACCATAGCCAAACAATTGGACAGCATGTGGAAATTTCAGATTGGGGTCAAAGCCTTATATCATATGTGCTTCTAATCTTATGTTGTTGAGGCCAATAGTATGGTGGATGAGCAGTGGAAGTGTGCAGAGAAATAGTAGTTCATTCTGAACTAGTAGCAGAAATTCAAGCTACTTTAAAAAGGCCCTTCTACATTAGTGTCAGACTTCCAGAAAAACACTTGAGCAGAAACCCACCACCTCAAAGCAAAACTACACAATTTTCTTTTGTACCTCTCTGCCTCCCATCTCTTTGGAGGGCAAATAGAATGGGTGCTTTTTTCCCACATAAGAAACATCTACTTTTGGAATCTACAAAAGTTGTCAGATTGCTTATATTGTACGGCTCTAGATAGTGGAAGGACCACTGTGTACACCAGGCAAGCTCTCCTCCGATAGTCAGGAAGTATAAACCTAATATTGGAAACTACAACCAATTTATGGCCTACTTATAAAAAATCTGAAGCTAAAGTGTTCCTTAACTACACGAGAAACCAAAGTTAAAGAGTAAAGTTTACTCCAGTACCTTGTCTTTTATTCAAATAATCAATGATCTTCTTACTGCTGATCTGCTGAATTTTTTCTCTCAAACTCTTTATGCCACCAGTTAGTTCTGTGCAGTTTACAGGGACCGGAAGATGGGAAATAGATGGTCTGGATTTTATGAAGGGGCAGCATTCCAGCGCTGGGGGCTGAAAGTAGGGGTTGGGGGAGAACCCGCTTCAGCAGTCAGCAGGAGTGGGGGCAACATCTTGTCAGCAGCAACCAATTAAGTGGCTGCTGCTGGGACTGCCGTCCCTATAAAGGATAGTGGCATGCCCCCAAGAGCTGCCAACCAACCAGAGAGCCAGCAGCTCTGCAGTGATACTATTAGCGGTGGCCACTGTTGGGGCTGCACCTGGAAGATGAAGGAGCATCAATGGCCAAGCACCCTCAAAGTCAAGTAAATGGGGTTTGGGGGCACCACAGCCAGTCAGACAGGCCCTGGTGAGGGGTGGAGTGTTTCTGAGGACAGGCGGTGCAGTTGGCCCGAGGAGCATCCTCCATGAGCCAAAGAGTGCCTGAAAAGGAGGGCACCCCCTCCCTCATAGCTTGCATGGAGGCTGCCAGGGTTTACCTTGCAGTCTCCACACTTGGTGGATGGCCTCTCAAACGTTGGTAAAAGTAAGAGGAAGTGGGAAAAAGCCCCTTAACTGGTCACTTAAGTGTCTCAATTGGGCTCCGGATGGGTGGGCTATCGGCCAACTTTCCCACCATCGACAAGATGACATGGCATCAGGAGGACGATGGGCACAACTGCTACATTCCCATGCCAATTGCCGGGCTTCCTGCCTCCCAGTCTGTCCCCAAAGGGCTTGTAAAATCCAGCCTATATTTGCTACAATATTACATTTCCTGGGTCGGATGGATTGTATGATGATTAAGCATGACATGACATAGCACATGGAAAGCAAAGAGGCCAAGAATGGGAATTGGAAGTTCAACATGTTGTAACATTTATTGTTGGGAGACACTATCAGAGTAACAAAGGAAATGCCATATATTTTGCATCTAATTTATATTCCACTTGTTACCTTTGGCCCTGAAAGGTTCACTTTCTCTGACTGTCAAGGTCACACAGGCATATTGGCACTTGTAATCATCAGGAAATCTCCTTACCATACCACATATGAAAGGTAGCGTTGTGGTATTATTACTGGACTAGTAATTACTGGACTATTACTGGACTAGTAATTACTGGACTATTACTGGACTAGTAATTACTGGACTATTACTGGACTATTACTGGACTAGTAATCCAGAAGCCTGGACTCATGTGCTAGAGAAATGAGGCATGGCAGTTGGTGGAATTTAAATTCATTTAATTAATAAATCTGGAATAAAAAGCTAGCATCAGTAATGATGATCATGAAACTATCAGATTGTCATAAAAACCCATCTGGTTCACTAATATCGCTCAGGGAAGGAAATCCATACCTGGTCTGGCCTACATGAGACTCTTAACTGCCCTGTGACAGCCACTCAGTTGTGTCAAGCCACTACAGAAAAGCGATCACGATTAAAACAAAACAGACCATCCCGAGGGTTACCACTGACCAGCAACTTAACTGTTCCAGCCATGTAAATACTGTAGCTACAAGAGAAGGTCAGAGACTGGGAATTCTATGGTGAGTTACTGAACTTCTGACTTCCCAAAGACTGTCCACCATCTACAAGGCACAAGTCAGGAGTGTGATGGAATACTCTCCACTTGCCTGGATGGGTGCAGCTCCAACAACACTCAAGAAGCTCGACACCATCCAGGACAAAGCAGCCCGCTTGATTGGCACCCCATCCACCACCTTAAACATTCACTCCCTCCACCATCAGTGCACAGTGACAGCAGTGTGTACCATCTACAAGACATTGACAGCACCTTCCAGACCTGTGACCGCTATCACCTGGAAGAACAAGGGCAGCAAATACATGGGAACACCACCACCTGCATGTTCCCCTCCAAGTCACACACCATCCTGAATTGGAACTATATCGCCGTTCCTTCACTGTCGTTGGGTCAAAATCCTGGAACTCCCTTCCTAACAGCACTATGGGTGTACCTACCTCACATGGACTGCAGCGTTTCAAGAAGGCAGCTCACCACCACCTTCTCAAGGGCAATTAGGGATGGGCAATAAATGCTGGCTTAGCCAGTGACGCCCACATCCCATGAACGAATAAAAAAAACAGTATCACCATAGTGTGATGCAAAATTTATTTGAAACAGCAAAAAACAGTGAGTGTGAGGTTTGTGTTTGATACTTCAAAAGGAAGGAACTTGTATCCGCTGTAGACATCTGAGAAGCCTCAACATTTACCTGGGAGCGTGGGTGAACTTTTAAAGTTTGTGAAGGAGAGCCACATCTAAACTGTCAGTTATTCAAATAGCTTTCAGAATAAGAATCACAAGATGTTTATTGGAGTAATACTGAACTTCAGCATTCTATTCTGCATCTGGTCATCTGGAGAAGTTCAGGTGGCAATTTTACTCAGCTGATTCTGAGTTGCTGAAATGTTCATTGGCCATGGAAAATCTGTGCCTTGCTCAATAGATTCCCAGTACAATTTCTTTGTAATTAAAGACTCAGGGGTAGAAATTCATCCGGGTGGTGGTGCAAAACACATAATATTGGATTCAAATAGTCGTTCAATAGTACAGAACTTGAGTGTTGCTGAAAACAGAGACATGTTGTCGAAGCTTTTAGTCTTGCACTCATCAGGACAACTCACAAGAATACGAATGTAAGGGAAGCAACAAATTTATACTATATGAGAAGAGAGTGCTGATTGGTTGGCAAGTGGACTCTGATTGGTAGCGGTGTTGCCACTATGTTTGAGGTTTGCAAGCACGGGCTGGTTGGTTACAGTCTGTACAGTGGAAGGGACACGTTGTTTGATACGATCTAACAGTCTTTGGAGCGTATGGCCTATATACCGAGCATCACACTGAAATTTATATATCACATTACTCATTTGTGTGATAGGCAGAACGTCTTTTTGGCTTGATGGCAGCATCCTGTTAGTGGCGAACACCACATGTGTTGCTATTGCATAATAGCAGCGTGAAACAGCTAGCTTCACCTGTTGCTCAAAGCTTTGGGATACATTACCCTTCCAGGGTAATCGGAGATAAACTGGGCACTTTTCAGGGCCGAAAATAACTGCCTTAGGCCCGTTCATAAATTTACACGATATACAGCGAGAGTTGATCTGATCAGGGTAGCCATTGTCACGCAGGATGTCTTTGATTCATCCTATTTCAGCATCAAGCTTGCATG
This sequence comes from Heterodontus francisci, assembly GCF_036365525.1. NCBI lineage: Eukaryota > Metazoa > Chordata > Chondrichthyes > Heterodontiformes > Heterodontidae > Heterodontus > Heterodontus francisci. The sequence goes on from NC_090413.1 coordinate 31,249,969, forward strand.
ATAAGCAAGTGGCTCGGGCCCGTGCTTCCAAAACTCAAAACACTGTGTCCAACATAAGATGTGATTCCGTGATTGGACAACATTTGCTAAATAATCCTCAGTGTGCTAAGAATTACGCTGACAACCAATTTAAGATTGTCAGTCGGGCTCGCAGTGTGGCGCAGTTGCGCGTACTGGAAGCTACATATATTAATACACAGGGCCCTGTTCTTTGCAGACAGAAAGAACATGTACAAACATAGTGCCTGTTTCAGCTGAACAAAATAAGTGACAGCCATTCGCTGGTTCCTTCCTCAGGGCAATGCCTTGACCAGAGTCAAGCTGCCTGGTTTAAATTTCAAACAATGCTTGGCAGTTAACTGTCAGTCACTATAAACTGGTGCATTCTCCATGGCAACACCTCTACCAGAGTCCACTTGCCAACCAATCAGCACTCTCTTCTCATATAGTATAAATTTGTTGCTTCCCTTACATTGGTATTCTTGTGAGTTGTCCTGATGAGTGCAAGACTAAAAGCTTCAACAACATGTCTCTATTGTCAGCAATACTTAAATATAGGATTCATTGCCTGTTAAATGCTGACAAACCTGTTATGTGGCACTTTATCAAACGCCTTTTGGAATTCCACATATGCCACATCAACCGCAATACCTTTGTTAACCCTCTCTGTTACTTCAAGTCAAGCAATTTGCTCTTAACATATCCACATAGGTTTTCCTTAACTAATCCACAGTTTTCCAAGTGATTGGTTATTTTGTCTCGAATTACCCTTTCTAAAAGATTTCCCACCACCAAGGTTAAACTGACTGGCCTGTAGTTGCTGGGATTATCCTTCTACCCTTTTTTGAACAAGGATGTAACATTTGTAATTCTCTACTCCTCTGGCACCAGCCCTGTATCTAAGGAGGATTGGAAGATTATTGTCAATGCCTCTCGTAATTTCCACTCTGAATTTCCTCCGTATCCTCAAATGCATCTCATCTGCTCTTGATAATTTATCAACTTTAATACAACAAACATTTCTCCTTTATATCAATTTTTCGCCCAGTGTCTCAACTACCTCCTCTTTCACTATGACTTTGGTAGCATCTTCTTCCTTGGCAAAGACAAATGCAAATTACTCATTTAGTACCTCAGCCATGCCCTCTGTTTCCATGAGTGAATTTCCCTTTTTGGTCCCTAATCAGCCTGAATCGTCCTTTTACTACTCTTTTACTATTTATATGCCTATAGAAGACTTTTGGATTCCCTTTTATGTTAGTTACCAGTCTCTTCTCATACTCTCTCTTTGCTACACTTACTTTTTTCTATTCCCTGGACAGAACACAGAAAGTTAGCATGCAGGTACAGCAAACAATTAGGAAGGCAAATGGCATGTTGGCCATTATTGCAAGGGGATTGGAGTACTAGAATAAGGAAGTTTTGCTACAATTACATAAATCACACCTGGAGTACTGGGTGCAGTTTTGGTCCCCATAACTCAGGAAAGATATACTTGCATTGGAGGCAGTATAGCCAAATTTCACCAGATTGCTTCCTGGGATGAGAGGGTTGTCCTATGATGACAGGCTGATTAAACCGGGCATTTACTCTCTACAGTTTAGAAAAAAGAGAGGCTATCTCATTGAAACATACAAGATTCTGAAGGGGCTTGACAGGGTAGACACAGCTGGGGAATCTAGAACATGGGAACACAGTCTCATGACAAGGGAATCAATCATTTAGGACTGAGATGAGGAGAAATTTCTTCACTCAGAGGGTTGTAAATTTTTGGAATTCTTTACCCCAGAGGGTTGTGTATATTTCATCATTGAGTATATTCAAATCTGAGATAGACAAATTTTTGGTCTCTCAGGGAATCAAGAGATATGGGGAGTGGGCAGGAAAGTGGACCTGAGGCAGATGGTCAGCCATGATCATACTAAATAGCAGAGCAGGCTCGAGGGGTGGTATTGTCTACTACTGCTCTTTTTTCTTATATTCAATGGTACTGTTTTGTGGAGGATAACAGAGGATAATTCAGCATGGATGTGAAGTATCAAGAAAAATATCTCATTTTCCAGGGTTGTTTTTCCCTTGCTTTCATGTCATTCAATAAAATTCTAGAGGCACTGACATCTTTAGTGGACCTTATGGAGTACAAAGGATTTGTGGTGGTTCAGAGAATGTGTGGTATAGGACAGATTATACACTACTTTCAGATGATAGGAGAATAGTGCAGAGCTCCAGTTTGAGGTCTGGGTATATTGTGTCCTGGAACTTATTGCAGATACACACCAGTGAAAAAAGCTCAGCTACAAATGAGGGAGACTGCAACTTTTCAAGTTGAATGTACAATATATGAAAAGCACTAATCTTAAAAACCAAAGTTCTGTTGGGAATTACTTTCTTAAAGATGCCTTGTTTATTTATTTTCCTGCCACATGCTAATGTTAAGAGGATTATTTTAGTGTTCTCTCACCAGATTTAATAGATAGTGACAGAGGGACTAAGAAAGAAAATCAGATGGTACCTCTGCCAGATTGGCCAATCCTATATACAAACATATGAAGAGCAGCAGGAGTCGGCCACTCAGCCCTTCGAGCCTGCTCCGCCATTCAATAAGTTTATGGCTGAACTGATTACTCCACATTTCCACCTACCTCCATAACCTTCCACCCCCTTGCTTATCAAGAATCTATCTATCTCTGCTTTAAAAATATTCAAAGACTCTGCTTCCACCGCCTTTTGAGGAAGAGAATTCCAAAGACTTACGACCCTTTGAGAGAAAAAACTTTCTCCTCATCTCTGTCTTAAATGGGCGACCCCTTATTTTTAAACAGTGACCCCTAGTTCTCGATTCTCCCACAAAGGGAAATATCCTTTCCACATCCACCCTGTCAAGACCCCTCAGGATCTTATATGTTTCAATCAAGTCGCCTCTTACTCTTCTAAATTCCAGCAGAGACAAGCCTAGCCTATCCAATCTTTCCTCGTAAGAAAGCCCACCTATTTCAGGTATTAGTCAAGCAAACCTTCTCTGTAATGCCTCCAACGAAGGAAAGGGACTGAATGCACTGCAAGACTGACCAAAATCAAAGATAATGATGGACCTAGCAACGATTTTAGTTAACATACTGAAAATACTGCAGTTTTGGACGTTCTTGTGATTACGAATGGGGTCAAATGAATTCACTCCACTGTAGTTAGTTATTAACTAACCAGACCACTTCAGTCATTTGAATCTTTTTGTGACAAGTCAAGTCTACTCCAGCTCTCATTTTCTATGTTCCCTTGGTCTTTCTCAACCTCTTGTTCAGCGTGCCTCTATGTATATGACCATTTAAAGGTATTCCAACTGTTTCCATTCTTGAAACATGCCCAAGCCATTGCCATTTAAGTAGGGGCAGGGATGCCAGAAATTAAGTGAAGACCAGAATTAGGCAAAGCTGAGAGTCAGTCACGAGATGAACACTGATAGCCTACCCACTTCATTATAATAAAGACCCATGACCAATTTCCCAGTTTTGTACCACCCACATGATTAGGCAGCACTCCTGGTGTGGCACTGATACTCCTGGTGTGGCACTGATACTTGGTACAAAAACAGGCCCACACTATTTTCTACCCCAAAATTTACAACACCACAGTCAGGCAGCAGGCTCAGCACAGGAACATTCATTCTGTTGTTCTGACACCAGAGTTACAAGTATGCCAAAAGTACCACGTTTGTTTTCAGACAGTGAGTAAGTGCCTGCAGGGTGAGGCTGATAGAAACTCTTGAAAATCAGACATATACACTCAGGCACCCTCATGGGAAGCAAGTTCTTTGAAAATGGAGAACTGTTTTTACAAATACTGTTAACAGCTGTGCTGTCACAAAGTTGCAATCAAGTTCCAGCAACTGCAGACGGGCCATGTCTTATTCTAAGGCAGAGTTGTGGTTTCAGTGTGTAATTTGTTAAAAATCTAAATATAGTGCAATTCAAAAAGTAGATTGACACAGGGTGTGATATTTAACCCTTTCTGCCCTGTAGCAGCTTTGACGCAGCACCAAACTCAACCAAAGGATTAAAAACAGGCCGTGGTAATTCAGCCATATATCACTCACTGAAAGTTACAGGAAAATATTGCTGCTGCTGTTATTTGTTTGGTAGATGCAAATTTTGAAGCTGAGCAGGAAATTTAATACAGAACCTCTCTGTAAAACAAATGCATTTCCCAGCACAACTGAATAAACAGGAAGCTCTCTGAGCTGCAGTGGTTGAAGATGCTCAGCCACCTACACACAGACATAAACCCAGAGGCAGCACAAATAGAAGAGACAGAGAGACATGAGCATGTGTGAGTGTGGGCATTTAGCCACCAGTACGCTTTGGAAACGATCACTGACAGAATTTACTCAGACAGTCAGAAGAATTCCATACTTTGCTGTTGATATACCAGTCATAAAGAAAGTTCCTACCACATAAAAGTGATACCATTTATTTTGATTTTAATCTATAATCATGCTAAAATAACGGGAAGTGGAACCCACTAACCTGGATTAACAATCATTGTTTTGTGGGAAAACAGGCAAGGTAACACACCCCAGGAAAACAGCTTCCTCGCCACAAACCCCCCCTCCCCGCCTCCAACAAAACACACACAACTTCCCCCCTCCAATAAAACACACACACCTCCCCCACTCCAACAAAACACACACAACTTCCCCCCTCCAATAAAACATACACACCTTCCCCCCTCCAATAAAACATACACACCTCCCCCACTCCAACAAAACACACACAACTTCCCCCCTCCAATAAAACATACACACCTTCCCCCCTCCAATAAAACATACACACCTTCCCCCCTCCAACAAAACACACACAACTTCCCCCCTCCAATAAAACACACACACCTTCCCCCCTCCAATAAAACACACACACCTCCCCCACTCCAACAAAACATACACACCTTCCCCCCTCCAACAAAACACACACACCTTCCCCCCTCCAATAAAACACACACACCTCCCCCACTCCAACAAAACATACACACCTTCCCCCCTCCAACAAAACACACACACCTTCCCCCCGACAATAAAACACATACACTTTCCCCCCTCCAATAAAACACACACACCTTCCCCCCTCTAACAAAACATACGCACCTTCCCCCCCTCCAATAAAACACACACACCTTCCCCCTTCCAAGAAAACACACACACTTTCCCCCATCCAACAAAACACACACACATTCCCCCCTCCAATAAAACACACACACCTTCCCCCCTCCAATAAAACACACACACCTTCCCCCCTCCAACAAAACACACACAACTTCCCCCCCTCCAATAAAACATACACACCTTCCCCCCTCCAATAAAACACATACACTTTCCCCCCTCCAACAAAACATACGCACCTTCCCCCCCTCCAATAAAACACACACACCTTCCCCCTTCCAATAAAACACACACACTTTCCCCCATCCAACAAAACACACACACATTCCCCCCTCCAATAAAACACACACACCTTCCCCCCTCCAATAAAACACACACACCTTCCCCCCTCCAATTAAACACACACACCTTCCCCCCTCCAACAAAACACACACACATTCCCCCTCCAATACAACACACACACCGTCCCCCCTCCAACAAAACACACACACCTTCCCCCCTCCAACAAAACACACACACATTCCCCCTCCAATACAACACACACACCGTCCCCCCTCCAACAAAACACACACACCTTCCCACCTCCAATAAAACACACACACCTTCCCCCCTCCAATAAAACACACACACCTTCCCCCCCCAACAAAACAAACACACTTTCCCCCCTCCAAGAAAACACATGCACCTTCCCCCCCACAATAAAACACAAACACATTCCCCCCTCCAATAAAACACACACACCTTCCCCTCTCCAATAAAACACACACACCATCCCCCCTCCAACAAAGCACACACACTTTCCCCCCTCCAATAAAACACACACACCATCCCCCCTCCAATAAAACAGACACACCTTCCCCCCTCCAATAAAACCCACACACCTTCCCCCCTCCAATAAAACACACACAACTTCCCCCCTCCAACAAAACACACACACTTTCCCCGCTCCAATAAAACACACACACCTTCCCCCTCCAATAAAACACACACACCTGCCACCCTCCAATAAAACACACACACATTCCACCCTCCAAAAAAACACACACACCTTCCCCCCCTCCAACAAAACACACACACCTTCCACCCTCCAATAAAACACACACACCTTCCCCCTCCAATAAAACACACACACCTGCCCCCCTCCAATAAAACACACACACATTCCACCCTCCAAAAAAACACACACACCTTCCCCCCTCCAACAAAACACACACACCTTCCCTCCACCAATAAAACACACACACCATTCCCCCTCCAAAAAAACACACACACCTTCCCCCCTCCAATAAAACACACACACCATTCCCCCTCCAACAAAACACACACACCTTCCCTCCACCAACAAAATACACACACCTTCCCCCCTCCAACAAAACACACACACTTTCCCCCCTCCAATAAAACACACACACCTTCCCCCCTCCAATAAAACACACACTCCTTCCCCCCTCCAACAAAACACACACACCTTCCCCCCTCCAATAAAACCCACACACCTTCCCCCCTCCAATAAAACACACACACCTTCCCCCTCCAACAAAACACACACACTTTCCCCCCTCCAATAAAACACACACACCTTCCCCCCCTCCAATAAAACAAACACACCTTCCCCCCTCCAATAAAACACACACACCTTCCCCCCTCCAACAAAACACACACACCTTCCCCCCTCCAATAAAACACACACACCTTCCCCCCTCCAGCAAAACACACACACCTTCCCCCTTCCAACAAAACACACACACCTTCCCCCCTCCAACAAAACACACACACCTTCCCCCCTCCAATAAAACACACACACCTTCCCCCCTCCAACAAAACACACACACCTTCCCCACTCCAATAAAACACACACACCGTCCCCCCTCCAACAAAACACACACACCTTCCCCCCTCCAATAAAACACACACACCATCCCCCCTCCAATAAAACACACACACCTTCCCCCCTCCAACAAAACAAACACACCTTCCCCCCTCCAATAAAACACACACAACTTCCCCCCTCCAACAAAACAAACACACCTTCCCCCCTCCAATAAAACACACACACTTTCCCCCCTCCAATAAAACACACACACCTTCCCCCCTCCAATAAAACACACACACCTACCCCCCTCCAACAAAACAAACACACCTTCCCCCCTCCAATAAAACACACACAACTTCCCCCCTCCAACAAAACAAACACACCTTCCCCCCTCCAATAAAACACACACACCTTCCCCCTCCAATAAAACACACACACCTTCCACCCTCCAATAAAACACACACACCTTCCACCCTCGAATAAAACACACACACATTCCCCCTCCAATAAAACACACACACCTTCCCCCCTCCCACAAGATACACACACCTGCCCCCCTCCAATAAAACACACACACCTTCCACCCTCCAATAAAACACACACACCTTCCACCCTCGAATGAAACACACACACATTCCCCCTCCAATAAAACACACACACCTTCCCCCCTCCCACAAGATACACACACCTTCCCCCCTCCAATAAAACACACACACATTCCCCCCTCCAATAAAACACACACACCTTCCCCCCTCCCACAAGATACACACACCTTCCCCCCTCCAATAAAACACACACACCTTCCACCCTCCAATAAAACACACACACCTTCCACCCTCCAAAAAAACACACACATCTTTCCCCCTCCAATAAAACACACACATCTTCCCCCCTCCAACAAAACACACACACCTTCCCCCCTCCAACAAAACACACACATCTTCCCCCCTCCAACAAAATACACACACCTTCCCTCCTCCAATAAAACACACACACCTTCCCCCCTCCAATAAAACACACACACCTTCCCTCCTCCAATAAAACACACACACCTTCCACCCTCCAAAACAACACACACACCTTCTCCCCTCCAACAAAACACACACATCTTTCCCCCTCCAACAAAACACACACATCTTTCCCCCTCCAACAAAACACACACACCTGCCCCCCTCCAATAAAACACACACATCTTTCCCCCTCCAACAAAACACACACACCTTCCCCCCTCCAACAAAACACACACACCATCCCCCCTCCAATAAAACACACACACCTTCCCCCCTCCAACAATACACACACACCATCCCCCCTCCAATAAAACACACACACCTTCCCCCCTCCAATAAAACACACACACCTTCCCCCCTCCAACAAAACACACACACCTTCCCCCCTCCAATAAAACACACAAACCTTCCCCTCTCCAACAAAACACACACGCCTTCTCCCCTCCAATAAAACACACACACCTTCCCCCCTCCAATAAAACACACAAACCTTCCCCTCTCCAACAAAACACACACACCTTCTCCCCTCCAATAAAACACACACACCTTCCCCTCTCCAATAAAACACACACACCTTCCCCTCTCCAATAAAACACACACACCTTCCCCCCTCCAATAAAACACACACACCTTCCCCCCTCCAATAAAACACACACACCTTCCCCCCTCCAATAAAACAAACACACCTTCTCCCCTCCAATAAAACACACACACCTTCTCCTCTCTAATAAAACATACACACCTTCCCCCCCTCCAATAAAACAAACACACCTTCCCCCCTCCAATAAAACACACACACCTTCCCCTCTCCAATAAAACACACACACCTTCCCCCCTCCAATAAAACACACACACCTTCCCCTCTCCACTAAAACACACACACCTTCCCCCCTCCAATAAAACACACACACCTTCCCCCCTCCAACAATACTCACACACCTTCCACCCTCCAATAAAACACACACACCTTCCCCCCTCCAATAAAACACACACACCTTCCCCCCTCCAATAAAACAAACACACCTTCCCCCCTCCAATAAAACACACACACCTTCCCCTCTCCAATAAAACACACACACCTTCCCCCCTCCAATAAAACACACACACCTTCCCCCCTCCAATAAAACACACACACCATCCCCCCTCCAACAATACTCACACACCTTCCACCCTCCAATAAAACACACACGCCTTCCCCCCTCCAATAAAACACACACACCTTCCCCCCTCCAATAAAACACACACACCTTCCCCTCTCCACTAAAACACACACACCTTCCCCCCTCCAATAAAACACACACACCATCCCCCCTCCAACAATACTCACACACCTTCCCCCCTCCAATAAAACACACACACCTTCCCCCCTCCAATAAAACACACACACCTTCCCCCCTCCAACAAAACACACACACCTTCCCCCCTCCAATAAAACACACACACCGTCCCCCCTCCAATAAAACACACACGCCTTCCCTCCCTCCAATAAAACACACACACCTTCCCCCCCTCCAATAAAACACACACACCTTCCCCCCTCCAATAAAACACACACACCTTCCCCCCTCTCACAAAACACACACACCTTCCGCCCTCCAATAAAACACACACACCTTCCCCCCTCCAATAAAACACACACACCTTCCCCCCTCCGATAAAACACACACTCCTTCCCCCCTCCAACAAAACACACACACCTTCCCCCACCCCAACATAACACACACACCTTCCCCCACCCCAATGCAAGACACACACCTTCCCCCACAACCCCAACCCCCCCCCACCCCCAGCAAAAGATACACATTCCAGTAGAATCTGGACACTAAAACACAAACACTCATATTACAGTAAAACAGTCACACATGTCCTACTCGAATACGAACACACCTCCCATTAGAATACAGACAACACACCCCACTTTTACTGCGTACTCATGTCTGCAAACACACATGTTCCACTCGGGCATATATCAAAGGCCCCATTAGAATAATGACAAACATGCCTTAGTAAAACATAGATACACAGGTTTCACTTTAACCTGAACCCACACCTATATATCTTTTCTTCCTTCGACCTTCAGAAGGGAGTTCCACAGTGATGCAACACAGAGGAGCAGGAATCAAGTACATGTCCATATTGGGGAGTGGCAATCTCAGTCATGCACTCACTGAGATGCCCTGGGTGCAGCCAGCGTCTGCGCATGCCAAAGGATGACCTTGGGTACCTTGTTGTCACCTCCTTGTGCTTAGCTTTGGAGCAGTGGCCTAGAAACTGGGCCACAACTATTTTGGAGCAAGTGGGGGAGTGGGTGATTGGCGTGGGGGGAAAGGGTGCATGATTGCCATCCCAATTCTTGAATCGTGAGGCCTGAGGCTTTCCACATATTGAACGCCTGGCCTCATTTGAATGTTGTCAGCAAAGCGAGTCGGGTGGTGCCGATAGGGAGGAGAGTCAAATGTGGGATCAGGACGAGCAGAGGTGCTTACATTCAAGTACTTTTTCCACCTTCTTTGTTGCAGAAATCCCCAGAGCTAGTTTCTGAGTGTAGCCCTTAATTGCACTAGCTGCCTCAGGGTAAACCAATGCTGCAGTGGGAACCTCAAACAGGTGTTACGCCCCTTATGTGCATATACAAAGGCTTCATTTCTGCTTGAGGTGTGGGTAAAGGACTCCTCTTTGTCCTTGTACAGTGATGGGTGATGCACTTCTGACCAGAAATGAGCACATGCTTCCTGCCCACTGAATTGGGGCAGTTAGTGCATGTTTTGCGTGGACCAATTTCTCGCCAATGAAGCAATTGTAGCTTTGTGCAAGACACGCAGAGATCCCAAGAAGCAAGATCAGAAAACAAGAATATGCATTTAAATGATATTCCAAAGTCAATTTGTTCGAATAACAGAAAGTTTATGGCACAGAGAGAGGCCACTTGGCCCATCGTGTCTGCGCTGGCCGAGAAAACGAGCCACCCAGCTTAATCCCACTTTCCAGCGTTTGGTCCGTAACCCTGCAGATTACAGCACTTCGGGTGCACATCCAGGCACCCTTTAAAATGAGATGAGGGTTTCTGCCTCTACTACCCTTTCAGGCAGCAAGTTCCAGACTCCTACCAGCCTCTGGGTGAAAAAGAAATTCCTCATCTCCCCCTAATCCTTCTACCAATCACTTTCAATCTATGCCCCCTCGTCACTGACCTCTCTGCTAAGGTGAACAGGCCCTTCACATCCATTCTATCCAGGCCCCTCACAATTTTGTACATCTCAATCAAATCTCCCCTCAGCCTCCTCTGTTCCAAGGAGAGCAACCCCAGCCAATTCAACCTTTCCTCATAGCTGGAATCTTCCATTCCTTGCAACATCCTTATAAATCTCCTCTGTACCCTCTCCTGTGCAATTACCACTGTTAAATATAATTTTGAGAATAGTAGAATAAAATAGAAACTATTATAAGAAGCCAAAAACTACCAGGGGATGATTTCTGGCTTCTTGTTCTTACTCAGCAGTGAACACTTCATCAGTTTGATTAGTATCGTTCAATGTGTTCCACTCCAGCCCTGTAACAAGTGCCACAGTCAAACAACATAATGTTGGAAAAATAACGACAATGCTTGACTCAAAAGGGTTGAAAAGAAATGTCTGAGTAATTTGAAATGTTTCCAGCGAGCAATGAGTTGATGCAGAATGCTGGAGCTCTTGATCAAGCCTGGGCTCTGCTTCTTTACTTATTCCATTGGTAATTAATCTCGGCCGACTCCAATACAGTGAATGATGCAGTAAAATTGTGGCAGTACTAAGCTCACAGACTTGATTGTTGTTTTTAAAATAATTTTTCATTTGTTGAACAATCTGCCAAACTTAATAATTTTCACAAGGCAAAGCAAAACATATAAAATACGGATCAGTTCTTCAGTAAGGGAGGATCTCAGATCAGAAGAATAAAATGTGGAATCTGTTTGGGTGGAGCTAAGAAACAGCAAGGGGCATCAAACATCAGTTGGAGTTGTTTATAGGCCACCAAACAGTAGTGGTAGTGTGGGGCATGGTATTAATCAGGAGATTAGAGAAACATGTAGCATGGGCAATACAGTAATCATGGGTGAATTCAATCCGCATATAGACTGGGTAAACCTAATGAGCACGAATGTTGTGGAGGACGAGTATCTGGAGTGTGTTAGAGATGGTTTTCTAGAGCAGTATGTTGAGGAACCGACTAGAGAACAGGTTATTTTAGATCTAGTATTATTTAATGAGAAAGGGCTAATTAATAATCTTGTTGTAAAAGAACCTTTAGGGATGAGTGACAATAACATGGTAGAATTTTATATTATGTTTTAAAGTGAAATTGTTCAATCTGAAACCAGGATGTTAAATTTGAACAAAGGAAATTATGAAGCTATGAGGGGCAAATTGGCTGAGGTGGATTGGAAAATTAAGGTATGACAGTACATCGGCAATGGTTAGTCTTCAAAGAATTATTACATAGTTTGCAGCAACTGTACATTCCTTCAAGGCACAAAAACCCCAAAAGAAAAAGCAGTCAATCATCGATAACAAAGGAAGTTAAGGATTGTATAAGATTAAAAGAAAAGGCCTATAAAGTTGCCAGAAATAGTAGTAAACCTGAGGATTGGGAGGATTTTAGAATACAGCAAAGGAGGACCAAGAAACTGATAAAGAAAGGGAGAATAGAATATGAATGTAAACTCGCAAAAAATATAAAAGCGGACTGTAAAAGCTGCTATAGGCACATAAAAAGGAAATGTTTGGCAGAGATAAATGTGGGTCCATTACAGGTAGAGTCAGGAGAATTTATAATGGGCAATAGAGAAATGGCAGAGAAGCTAAATGATTACTTTGTGTCTGTCTTCACTGATGAAGATACAAGAAATCTCCCAGAATTAGAGATCCAAGGGATTAGGGAATTAGTTTTAGTAAGTAGATTGTATTGGAGAAATTAATGGGGCTGAAGGTTGATAAGTCTCCAGGACCTGATATTCTACATCCCAGAGTGTTGAAAGAGGTAGCTATGGAGATAGTGGATGCATTGGTGATCATCTTCCAAAATTCTATAGATTCTGGAGCGGTTCCTGCAGATTGGAAGGTCACAAATGTCATCCCACTATTTTAGAAGGGAGGGAGAGGGAAATCAGGGAATAACAGACATGTTAGCCTTACATCAGTCATTGGGAAATTGCTAGAATCTATTCTAAAGGATGTGATATATGGAGACTTGGATAATAATGATCTGATTGGGCATAGTCAACATGGATTTATGAATGGGAAATCATGTTTGACGAACCTGTTGGAGTTTTTTGAGGATGTTACTAACAGAATTGATAAAGGGGAGTCAGTGGACGTGGTATACTTGGATTTTCAGAAAGCTTTTGATAAAGTCCCCCACAGGAGGTTGGTTAGCAAAATTAAAGCACATGGGATAGGAGGTAATATACTGGCATGGATTAAGGATTGGTTAACAGGCAGAAAGCAGAGAGTAGGAATAAACGGGTCATTCTCACCTTGGCGGGATGTGACTAGCGGTGTACCGCAGGGATCAGTGCTTGGGCCCCAGCTGTTCACAATATATATCAATGATTTGGATGTGGGGACCAAATGTAATATTTCCAAGTTTGTGGATGACACAAAACTAGGTGGGAATGTGTATTGTGAGGAAGTTGCAAAGCGGGTTTCAATGGGATTTGGACAGACTTGGTGAGTGGGCAAGAACATGGCAGATGGAATATAATGTGGAAAAATGTGAGGTTATCCACTTTGGTAGGAGGAACAGATGTGCAGAGTATTTCTTAAATGGTAAGAGATTAGAGAATGTAGATGTACAAAGGGACCTGGGTGTCCTCGTCAATAAGTCACGGAAAGCTAACATGCAGGTGAAGCAAGCAATTAAGAAGGCCTTCATTGCAAGAGGATTTGAGTACAGGAGTAGTGAAGTCTTGCTTCAATTGTATAGAACCTTGGTTAGACCGTACCTAGAGTACTGTGTGCAGTGTTGGTCTCCTTACCTTCAGAAGGGTATTATTGCCATAGAGGGAGTGCAATGAAGGTTCACCAGATTTGTTCCCGGGATGGCAGGACTGTCCTATGAAGATAGATTGGGGAAACTGGGCCTGTATTCTCTAGAGTTTCGAAGAATGAGAGGTGATCTCATTGAAACCTGCAAAATATTAAAAGGGATAGACAGGGTAGATGCAGCTAAGATGTTTCCCCTGGTTGGGGAGTCTCGAACCAGGAGACACAAAATAAGGGGGAAGCCACTTAGGACAGAGATGAGGAGAAATTTCTTTACTCAGAGCGTTGTGAATCTTTGGAATTCTCCACCCCAGAGGGCTGTGGAAGCTCAGTCATTGAGTATGTTTAAAACAGAGATTGACAGATTTCTAAATACCAATGATGTAAAGGGATATGGTGATAGTGTGGGAAAAAGGCATTGAAGTGGATGATCAGCCATGATGGTATTAAATGGCGGGGCAGGCTCGATGGGCTGAATGGCCTACTCCTGCTCCTATGTTCCTATGAATGATGAGGGACAGATTTCCTATCCCAAGATTTCAAGAAGAGAAGTGGCAATTTGTAATTATATTACTCCAGCTGAGGATCTGTCCAAGTTCATCGTGGGCGAGTAAATGAAATTCATTCTAGGTAATCCAATGGGAGTTGGAGCAATGAGCTCCAGTTCCCAGCATCGATATACAGGGTTCTGTCAAAGACATATTTCAGCCCTGTTCCAAGGTGGTGTGTCTCAGAGCAAGTCAATTAATTAGCAACTTGCTGCAGAGAATTACAGATTACACAGGGAAATGGATGCCATAAAAATCCAATAATAAGCAAAATCAGGTTCACCTAGAATCAGCAACTTATATCTGAAGAATGAACATAAGTATCGCAACTGATGGAGAGAAAACAGTAAGCATCAGAAAGATAGGAAATAACAGTACAAGCAGGAATAAACAGAGAAAATGGGAATAATATGACAAACTTATGAATAATAGAATAAACATAGATCATAAAAAATATGAAAAGTAAGCCATTTGACCCCTTGAGCCTGCTCTGTCATTCTATAAGATCATGGCTGATCCGATTGTGGCCTTAACTCCACTTTCCTGCCTGCCCCCATAACCCTTTACTCTCTTGTGGAACAAAAATCTGTCCAGCTCAGCTTTGAATATATTCAATGGCCCAGACTCCACTGCTCTCTCGGGTAGAGAATTCCAAATATTAACGACCTGCTAAGAGAAGAAATTCATCCTCATCTCTGTCTTAAATATTTTAAACTGTGCCCCTAGTTCTACATTCCCAATGAGGGGAAACATCCTCAGCACCCACCCTGTCAAGCCCCCTCAGCATCTTATATGTTTCAATAAGATCATCCCTCATTCTTCTAAATTCCAAAGAGCATAGGCCCAACCTGCTCAATCTTGCCTCATCAGACAATCCTTTCATCCCAGTAAACCTTCTCTGAATTGCTTCCAATGCAAGTATATCCCTCCTTAAGTAAGGAGACCAAAACTGTACACTGTACTCTAGGTGTGGTCTCACTAACTCCCATAGTTATAGCAAGACTTCCCTACTTTTATACTCCATCTCCCCTTACAATAACGGCAAACATGCCACATGCCTTCTTAATTACTTGCTATACCTGCATGCAAACTTCTCAAGGGCAATTAGGGATGGACAATAAACGCTGACCTAGCCAGTGATGCCCACATACTATGACACCCACATCCCTGTGTACCGCAGTATTCAGCAGTCTCTCTCCATTTTAATAATATTCTGCTTTTTAATTCTTCCTGCCAAAATGAACAACCTTACATTTCCCACATTATGCTCCATCTGCCAAATCTTTGCTCACTCACTCAATGTGTATGAATGGGTGAAGGTTGCAAGCAATTCAGTTTTGCAATTTAAAGAAAAATTTAGCCTTCTTTTTTTTAAACCTACGAGAAAAGCTGTTATTTGTCTGTTTATTTGACCCTAAAACCACTCAGGGACTGACACAAAACACCATCTGCGGTCACAAAACAGCAACAAATCAGAGACAGAAGTTGAGTCTTACGTTATAACCAGTGTAGTCCAAAGCAAAAGCATCTTCTGGATATTGAGAGAAGCCCAGGAATTTGAAGCCAAATTTGAGAAAAACCACATCCAGGTCTTATCCAGATCTTTACGAAAGCTCACAAGTTAAGGTCGGGGGATGGGGCTTGAACGATCAGACAGAGGCCATTTAAACTAACAGTTACTTGAGTTTGGGCTAAAAATGTATCCACTTTTAGAAGCAGGGGAACTTAAAACAGCAGGAGAGAGGATTTAGTGGCAAGAAAGAGCAACAGATAGCAGCAGATGGCCACGAATAGATGTGAACAGGGAGGAGGTCCCTCGGGAGCTGACAGCCAGGAGCCATCCTGATTAGCTCACAGAATACTAATACAGATCACACTAAACAACAGCCCACTGGAAGTGGTTAGCAAACTCTGCTACCTGGATCCACGGTGACAGACAATCTGTCCCTTGATGCAGAGCTCGATACACACATAGGGAAAGCAGCTACCACCTTTGGTTGACTTGTGAAACACACATGAGATAACACCAAGCTGACCTTTAGGACCAAGCTGATGGTTTATAAGGTCTGTGTTCTCAGCACCTTGCTGTATGGCTGTGAAACATGGGAAACGAACAGCTACCAGGAAAAGAAGCTCAATCATTTCCATCTTCACTGTCTGCGGCGTATTGTGGATATATCCTGACAGGACAATATCAGAAATGTGGCA
This sequence comes from Heterodontus francisci, assembly GCF_036365525.1. Taxonomy (NCBI): domain Eukaryota; kingdom Metazoa; phylum Chordata; class Chondrichthyes; order Heterodontiformes; family Heterodontidae; genus Heterodontus; species Heterodontus francisci. The sequence continues at coordinate 31,266,717 of NC_090413.1, forward strand.
GTCCTCTCAAAGGCAGATCTCCCAATTGTGTTGGCGTTAATCAAACGGAGGTGGCTTCGGTGGATCGGACACGTCCACAGGATGGAAGACGGTCACATACCCAAGGACCTTCTGTATGGTGAGGTAGCCGGGGCCAGACAACCAGTGAGGAGCCCAAAGTTCCGCTTCAAAGATGCTTGCAAGCGTGACATGCAGGACCTAAATGTCGACTATCGCACCTGGGAGTCTCTAGCTGGTGAAAGAGGGTAATGGTGACACATCCTGTGGTCTGGTGAGCACTACCACGATGACCAGTTGTTACAGCAGCTTGGCAACAGGTGCTAATGTCAAAAACAACAACTCACAGCGTCACTTGACAGCTTCACAAGTAGCACTTGTGGCAGAACCTGCCTCTCAAGGATTGGCCTTCACAGGATCAGCAAAGGTGCACCAAGAGAAGTCACCCCACCTAAATGGATTTCTGCGTGTCCATCATCTTTCATAGATAGAAGGCTGTCAACCATCTGCGATCACCTGGGAGGTGAAGTGGAAGAAGTCCACACCACTTACCACCAGTCCCTAATAACTGGGATGCATTTCATGTCTTTTACTGTAAAGACACATACAAAATACCGTTGAAAATCTCTGTCATTTCCTTAGTTCCCATCATTAATTCTCCAGTTTCATCCTCTAAGAACCCAACATTTACCTCAGCTATTCTTTTCCTTTTTATATAGTTGTAGAATCTTTTACTGTATGTTTTTAAATTTCTTGCTAGTTTACTCTCTTACTCTAATTTCTCCCTCTTTCTTAACCATCCTTTGCTGGTTTCTAAAATTTTCCCAATCTTCTGGTCTACCACTAATCTTCGCAGCATTGTACGTCTTTTCTTTCATCTTGATACCATCTCTAACTTCCTTAGTTAGCCACGGATGGTGCATCCTTCTTACAGTCTTTCTTTCTCAATGGACTGTACCTTTGTTGAGCGTTATGAAATATTTCCTTATATGTCTGCCATTGCTTATCTACTGTCTTACTTTTTAACCTATTTTCCCAGTCCACTTTATCCAACTCTATCTACCTAACCTTGTAATTGCCTTTATTTAAGTTTAATATATTAGTTTCAGACCCAATTTTCTCACCCTTAAACTGAATGCAAAATTATTTCATGTTAGGATCACTCTTGCCTAGAGGATCCCTTACTATGAGGACATCTATTAATCCTGTCTCATTACACATAACAGGTCTAAAATAGCTTGCTCCCTGGTTGGTTCCAGAACATATTGTTCTCGGAAACTGTCCTGAATACACTGTATGAACTCATCCTCCAGGCTACTTTTGCCAATTTGATTTGTCCAATTGCTATGAAGATTGAAATCGCCCACGACTACTGCAATACCTTTTGTACAAGCCCCATTTTGTCTTGATTTGTATTTTATTCTACAGTGCAGCTTATTTTAGGGGACCTATAAAGTATTCCTGCCAGCAACTTTTTTCCTTTGATATTTCTTATCTCCACTCAAACTGATTTTACATCTTGATCTTCCAAGCCAAGATCATTTCTCACTACTGTACAGATCTTGTACTTTATTAACAGATCTACCCTCCCTCTTTTTCCTTTTTTTCTATCCTTCTGAAATGTCAAATACCTTTGAAAACTTAGTTCCCAGCCTTGGTCACTCTGCAACCCCATCTCTGTAATGGCTATCATATACACATTTATTTCTGTTTGTGCCATCAATTCATCCATCTTGTTATGAATGCTACGTGCATTCAGATAAAGAGATTTTAATTCTGTTTTTTAACCACTTTTCCCTACTCTGACCTTATTTGCTGGTGCACTCTTACGTTTGTATGCTCTGTCCCTTTCTGTCATGGTTACCATTTGCCATATTGCTACCCTGCACTATTACCTTGTCCTTTGTCTTTAACTTTCAAAACCTCCTCTCGCGTGAACCCTCTCCCTCCACTAATTAGTTTAAAGCCCCATCTACAGCCCTTGTTATACGATTCGCACACGGATAACAGCATAAATATGGGAGCAGCACAAAAACAGGAATAAATAACACAATCATAAGACTAAGAGTATTTCACAGAGAAGATGAAGATGATATCAGGAAATGATCAAAAGCTTGGTTAAGGACAGGATTTTTAACAAGGGCGTAAAAGAAGGATGAGGAGGTGGAGAGATGGGGGATTAGGAGGGAATATAGATGGTAGGGTCTAAACAGTTGCAAAATGACCATGAATGTGAGGTGAAGTGGGTAAGGGGAGAATGCAGGAGAGACCAGTTAGGAGAAAGGAGAATTTGTGGGGTGCACGTTTGTAGGGCTGGAGGAGGTTACAGAGATAGGAAAGGCTAAGACCATGAAAAGCTGAATGCAAGGATGAACATTTTAAATTTGAGGTGGTGGAGAATACAAAGAGCCAATATAGGTCAGCAGGAATAGGAGTGTTCAGTAAACAGAACCTAGTGTGGGATATGATATGGGCAGCAGAGTTTTAAATGCTGGAGTTTACAGAAAGCAGAGAATGAGAAGCTGCCCGGGAGGTGTTGAAGGCATAGATGACAGTTTTAGCAACAGATTGACTGAGGTTTGGGTGGGTAGGAGGCGGTAGGTTACAGAGCTGGCAGAAGGCAGTCTTTGTGATTTAGAGGATGTGGGGCCAACTCAGGCATGATTGAGACACCAAGGTTTTGAACAGTCTGGTTCAGCCTGATACAATGGCTGAAGAGGGAGATGGAGTAAGTGGCAAGTGTACGGAGTAAATGGACACAATTTTCCCAAAATTTAGTTGGAGGAAGCTTTGGCTATCAAAAGTTGTTGTCAAACTGCTTGTCGAACATCCAAAGAGGCAGTGGAGGGGTTGCGAACAGTGGTGAGAAGTACAGCTTTGTATTCTCAGCATGCGTTTGGATTTTTAAAATTTATTCGTTCTTGGAATGTTGCTGGCAAGGAAAACATTTACTGCCCGTTTTTAATTTCCCCTGAGATGGTGGTGGTGAGCTGCCTTCTTGAACCACTGCACTCCATATGGTGTAGTACACCAACAGTGCTGTTAGGGAGGGAATTCCAGGATTTTAACCCAAGGACAGAGAAGAAACAGCAATATATTTCCAAGTCAGGATGGTGTGTGATTTGGAGGGGCACTTGCAGGTGGTGGTGTTCCCATGCATCTGCTACCTTTGTCCTTCTAGGCGGTAGAGGTCACGGGTTTGGAAGGTGCTGTCGAAGGAGCCTTGGTGAGTTGCTGCAGAGAAACTTGTAGACAGTACACACTGCGGCCATTGTGCACCAGTGGTGGAGGGAGTGAATGTTGAAGGTGGTGGATTGGGTGTTGATCAAGCCTTGAATGCTATGCCATTTCAAGTGCTCACCTAAATACTTCTTAAATGTTGAGGGTTCCTGCCTCTACCATGCGTTCCTGATTCCAACCACCCGCTGGGTGAAATTTTTTTTCCTCAAATCCCCTCTAAACCTCCTGCCCCTTACCTTAAATCTATGCCCCCTGGTTATTGATCCCTCCACTATGGGAAAATGTCTCTTCTTATCTAACCTATCAACGCCCCTCATAATTTTGTATACCTCAATCATGTCTCCCCTCAGCCTTCTCTGCTCTAAGGAAAACAACCCTAGCCTATCCATTCTCTCTTCATAACTGAAATGCTCCAGCCCAGGCAACATCCTGGTGCATCTCCTCTGCACCCTCTCCAGTGCAATCACATCCTTCCTATAGTGTGGTGACCAGAACTGTACACAGTACTCCAGCTGTGGCCTAACTAGCGTTTTATACAACTCCATCATAACCTCCCTGCTCTTGTATTCTATGCCTCGGCTAATAAAGGCAAGTATCCCATATGCCTTCCTAACCACCTTATCTACCTGTGGTGCTGCCTTCAGTGATCTATGGACAAGTACACCAAGGTTCCTCTGACCCTCCGTACCTCCTAGGGTCCTACCATCCATTGTATATTCCCTTGACTTGTTATTCCTCCCAAAATGCATCATCTCATACTTCTCAGGATTAAATTCCATTTTCCACTGCTCCACCCATCTTACCAGCCCATCTATATCGTCCTGTAATCTAAGGTTTTCCTCCTCACTATTTACAACACCACCAATTTTCGTGTCATTTGCGAACTTACTGATCATACCTCCTGTATTCACGTCTAAATCATTGATGTACACTACAAACAGTAAGGGTCCCAGCACCAATCCCTGTGGTACACCACTGGTCACATGCTCCCACTTGCAAAAACAACCCTTGACCATCACCCTCTACCTCCTGCCACGAAGACAATTTTGGATCTAATTTGCCAAATTGCCCTGGATCCCATGGGCTTTTACCTTCTTAACCAATCTCCCATGCAGGACCTTATCAAAAGCCTTACTGAAGCCCATGTAGACTATATCAACTGCTTTACCCTCATTTACACATCTAGTCACCTCCTCGAAAAATTCAATCAAGTTAGTTCGACACGATCTCCCCCTGTCAAAGCCATGCTGACTATCTCTGATTAATCCCTGCCTCTCCAAGTGGAGATTAATCCTGTCCCTCAGAATTTTTTTCAGTAGTTTCCCAACCACTGGTGTTAGACTCACCAGCTTGTAATTACCTTGTTTATCCTTGCTACCCTTCTTGAATAATGGTACCACTTTCGCTGTCCTCCAGTCCTCTGGTACCTCTCCCATGGCCAGAGAGGATTTGAAAATTTGTGTTAGAGCCCCTGTTATCTCCTCCCTTGCCTCACATTACAGTCTGGGATACATCGCATCTGGGCAAGAATAACTAATGTAAGGGAAAACAACAACTAATATTGCATGAGAAGAGGGTGCTGATTGGTTGGCAAGTGAACTCTGATTGGTGGAGGCATTGCCAAGGAGAATGCACCAGTTTATGATGACTGATAAATGTAGCACAGTGTGCTAAGAATTACACTGACAACCAATTTAAGATTGTAAGTAGGCAGCGTGGCGCAGCTGCACGTACTGGAAATTACTTGTATTAATACACAGGACCCTATTCTTTGCAGACAGAAAGAACATGTACATACATTGCGCCTGTTTCAGCTGAACAAAATCAGTGACAGCCATTCACTTGTTCATTCCTCAGGGCAATGCCTTGACCAGAGTCAAGCTGCCTGGTTTAAATTTCAAACAAAGCTTGGCAGTTAACTGTCTGTTATCGTAGACTGGTGCATTCTCCATGGCAATGCCTCTACCAATCAGAGTTCACTTGTCAACCAATCAGCACTTTCTTCTCATACAGTATAAGTTGTTGTTTTCCCTTACATTGGTTATTCATGCGATTGTCCTGATGAGTGCAAGACAGAAAGTTTCGACAACATGTCTCTATTTTCAGCAATTCTCAAGGTCTGTACTACCAAACGACCATTCTACAGTTCTTGCACATCTCTGTGATTTCCTTGCAGATTTCCCACTCTATCTCTTACTACTTGGAGCTTTTTAGAATACCCCTAGTAGCGTGATTGTACCCTTTTTGCTTCTCAGCTCTAACCAAATGGGATTCTGTCCTTGACCCCCTCAAGGACATTCTCCCTCTCCAGCACTACAATGTCTTCCCTAATCAGTACTGTCACCCCACCTCCCTTTTTCCTTCTCTATCTTTTCTCAACACTTTATATCCTTGTAAATTAAGCACCCAGTCCTCGCCATTTTTAAGCCAGATTTCCGTGATTGCCACTACATCTTATTCCCAAACTGCTGTCTGTTCTTGTAGCTCATTAACCTTTTTCACCACACTTTGCGCCTTTACACACATGCATTGTAATCCTGTTTTTGAATTCCTTGTAGTCCTTCTCATTCCCTCCCATCTAATAAAGGAACTATTCTCTTCTCTAGTACTGTCCAATACTCTCACATTAAGCACCTTATTTCTCTTCTCTACTTCTATATGCTGGTGCCCATCCCCCTGCCAATTTAGTTTAGAACCTCCCCACCGACACTAGTGAATCTCCCCGCGAGGGCATTGCTCCCAATCCTATTGAGGTGCAACCCATCTCTTTTGAATAGGTGCCTTCTACCCCAGAACTGCTCCCACTGCCCCAAGAATCTGAAGCTCACCCTCCTGCACCATGCTTCAAGCCACACATTGATCCTCCCCATCTTCCTATTTTTACTTTTGCTAGCACATGGCACTGGGAGTAATGCAGAGATTACTACCTTTGAGGTCCTACTCTTTGACTTCCTCCCTAGCTCCTGAAAATTGGAACATAGGACCTCAATATCTGCCCTTGCTATGTCGTTGGTACCAACATATACCACAACTTCTGGCTCACTCCCTTCTCCCTGCAGAATATCCTGCACCCTCTCCATGATGTCCTTTACCCTGGCACCAGGGAGACAACACACCATGTGGAACTTTTACAGAAATACCTATCTGTTCCCCTGACAGTCACCTACAACAACTGCATTTCTGCATTTTGCTGCTCCCTCCTGTACAGTCCCATGCCCATTGCGGCCATGATCTGGACTGCACTCCTTCAAGGTGTCATCACTCCCAGCAGTCTCCAAAGCTGAGTACAGGTCATCCAAAATTCTGTTGCCCATGTCCTGTTCACCCATCACCACTATGCTAACTGACCGACATTGGCTCCTGGTTATGCAACACCTCAATTTAAAAATTCTCATCCTGGTTTTCAATTCCCTCCATGGCCTTATCCTGCCCTATCTCTTCCAGCCCCACAACCCGAGACATCTGTGCTCCTCTAATTCTGGCTTTTTGAGCAGCCTATTTTAATCACTCCACTATTGATGGCTGTACCTTCAGTCGCCTGGCCCCAAGCTCTGGAAATCCCTCTCTAAACCTTTCCACTTCTCTACCTGTCTTTATTCCTTTCGGATGCGCCTGAAAATCTACTTCTTTAACCAAACATTGATCATCTGACCCAATATCTCCTTATGTGGCTCAGTGACGTATTTTGCTTTGGGACTTTATTACATTAAAGACGCTATATAAATGCAGGTTGTTGTTGTTATTGGTGTAATGCTATCAATGATCTGTTAGGCAAGAATGAAACCAAGCAAAGGCAGTACACCTGAGCTGCACAACAAAGGAAAGATGTTGGAGAAAGCTGGTGTAATCAACAGTGTAAAAGGCTGCAGGGTGACTGAGGAGGACAAGGAGGGAAAATGCACCACAGAATAGGTCACAGATGCCATTCACGACTTTGGTTAGGGCTATTTTGCTGCTGTGGATGTGGCAGTAAACCTGATTGGAAAGATTCAAACAAAGTGTTGCAAGAAAGAGTAACACTGAATTGGCAGGTAAAACACGTTCAAGAACTTGAGGAAAGGGAGATTAAAGTTTGAGTGTAATTCACAAAGAAAGAGTGGGTTGAGCTTGGATTTTTGAAGGCAGGACAATAGTGGTTTTCAAACCGTGGGGAACGATACTTGAGGAGTGGGAGCCATTACAATGTCAGCTAGCATGGTAGCTAGAAAGGCAAGATGGGTGGTCAGTGGTTGAGTCGGAATGGAGTTGAAGATGCAAGAAGTCGACCTCAGACAAGATAAGCTTTGAGAGTTCATGAGGGAAGATGGGAAAAAAGTCAAGGGGGCGCAGCTCCAGGTCTAGGGTGTGAGGGTAAGTTTGGGCTTAGAGGACAAGGAGAAGAGAGGGAAGCAGCAAAGGCTGCTGAGTAGATGTTCTCAATCTTTGAAAGAGGTCTGTGAACTCCTTGTGCTTGTTGTTGAAAGTCAGGGATAGAGGAAAAGGGGTTCAAAAGTATGGTTGGTGGTGGAGAAAATAAAGCAGGAGTCATGTGTACCCTCCTGGATAATCTTACAATAGTGGGTGCTAAGCAGGTTAGTGCAGGGCAGGTGATAACAAGGTGATCTAGTGCATGGCAGAGGTTAGCAGGGCAGGTTAATGTGGGGCAAGAGGTGAACAGGATAGGTGAGAACATTGCAGGGATATGCAGCTGATCCCTGTTCAATTCCTTATCATTTATCAAGAATGTTAACTTGTGTGCAGTCCACTGTTCAGAAGGTGAGAAAAACACTGTTGGAAAAAGAAGTGTTCTTGTTCTGCTCAAACAGAAATAATGTAAAAGTCATAAGACTGCAATACACATTGAACATTGATAGAATGGAAGATATTTCTATGATTTTGCTTCTTTCTAGCACAATATTCCCGAGCAGTTAGTTCATAACTGAATCAAACAAAACTTTATGAACAGAAATTAGTAATCGAGAGACTAATGATCCAAATCCCACCATGGTAGTTGGCAAATTTAAATTCAGTTAATTAAATAAATTGGAATTAAATGGATCAGTAATGGTGACGATGAAACTACTGGATAGTTGTAAAACCCATCTGTATCACTAATGTCCTTACCCAGTCTGGCCTATATGTGACTCCAGTCCTACAACAATGAGTTTGAATGTTAACTGACCTCTGAAATGGTCTTACAAACCACTCAGTTGTAAGAAAAACACACTATAAAATCTATAAGACCAATAAAACCGGGCGGACCACCTGGCATCGACTTAGGCCCAAATTTGGATGCGACAAAGGCATACCCGGCCCAGTTGACCCTGCAAGTGGGGACTTGTGCCAAAATTGGGAGCACTTTCCCACAGATTAGTCAAGCAACAGCCTGACAGTCATACTCACAGAATCATATCCTTCAGCCAACGTCCCAGACTCCACCATTATCCCTGTTCCACTGGTAGGGCAGACCCACCAGAGGCATCCAGGCGGGAAATAGTGGTCCTAGGAGTCATCCAGGGATGATGATGATGATGGCTGAAGGATATGATTTTGTGAGTATGACTGTCAGGCTGTTGCTTGTCTCCCGACACTATGAAGTCTCATGGCATCAGGTTAAACATGGACATGGAAACCTCCTGTAGATTACCATTTACCTCTCTCCCTCAGGCGATGAATCAGTATTTCTCCATCCTGAACAGCAACTGAAAGAAGCAATGAGGGTGGCAAGGGCACAGAACATACTGTGGGTGGGAGACTTCAATATTCATGGCTTGGTAACACCACTACTGACCAAGTTGGCCAAGTCCTGAAGGACATAGCTGCCAGACTGGGCTTGCGGCAGGTGGTGAGAAAACCAACAGGAGATAAACACCTACTTGACCTCCTCTTCAACAATCTACCTGTCACAGATGCATCAGACCATGACAGTATTTGTAGGAGCAATCATCACACAGTCCTTCAAAAATGAAGTCCCATCTCCATACTGAGACACCCACTTTCATGCTGTGTGCTAAATAGGATAGATTCAGAACAAACATAGCAGTTCAAAAACTGGACATTCATGAGATGCTGAGGGCTTTCAGCAGCAGCAGAACTGTATTCTACCACAATCTGTAACCTCAGGGCTTATCTTTCATTCCACCATTACCATCAAGCCAGAGGTTCAACCCTGGTTCAATGAGAAGCACCTGGTGTACCTAAAAATAAGGTGCCAACTGGTTATAACTATAACACAAGACTACATGCATGCTAAACAGCAGAAGCAGCATGCTAGAGACAAAGCTAAGTGAGCCCACAGCCAACGGATAAGATCAAAACTCTGCAGTCCTGCCACATCCAGTCCAGAACAGTCATGGACAATTAAATAGCTAATGAGAGGAGGGGCCTCCATGAACATCCCCACCCTCAATGATGGTGCAGCCCAGCAGGCGAGTGTAAAAGTCGAGGGTAAAGCATTTGCAACCATCTTCAGCCAGATGTGCCAAGTAGATGGTCCATCTAGGCCTTCTCCTGAGGTCCCCATCATCAGAGAAGCCAGTCTTCAGTCAATTCAATTCACTCCACATGATAGCAGAAAATGGTTGAGGGCACTAGTTACAACAAAGGCTATTGGCCCCAACAACATCCCGGCTGTAGTGCTGAAGACTTGTGCTCCAGACGTAGCTGCACCTCGAGCGAGCTGTTCCAGTACAGTTACTACACTGGCATCTGTGGGACAAAGTGGAAAATTGCCCAGGTATGCCATATTCAAAAAAAAGACACTTGGAATCTGGTCAATTACAGCCCCATCAGCCTACTCGTAATCATCAGCAAAGCGATGTTAAGGTGTCGTCGACAGTGCTGAGAAGCAGCACTTACTCAGTGATAACCTGCTCACCAAAGCTCAGCTTGCATTCTGCCAGGACCACTCAGCTCCAGATCTGATCACAACCTTGGTCCAAACATGGAGAAAAGAGCTCAATTCCAGAGGTGCCTCCTCAAAGCCTGTCCACCATCTACAAGGCACAAGTCAGGAGTGTGATGGAATACTCTCCACTTGCCTGGATGGGTGCAGCTCCAACAACACTCGAGAAGCTCGACACCATCCAGGACAAAGCAGCCCACTTGATTGGCACCCCACCCACCATCATAAACATGAACTCCTTCCACTACCAGCACACTGTGGATGTAATGTGCACCACGTACTAGTTGCACTGCAGCAACTCACCTAGGATCCTTCGACAGCTCCTTCCAAACCCACAAGCTCTACCACCTGGAAGAATAAGGGCAGCAGGCACATGGGAACACCACCATCTGAAAGTTCCCCTTCGAACTATCTTGACTTGGAAGTATATTGCCATTGCTTCATAGTCGCTACTTAACATGTGGAGGAGCAGAGAGACCTTGGGGTCTATGTGCATAGATCGTTGAAAGTTGCAACTCAAGTGGATAGGGCTGTGAAGAAGGCATATGGGGTGTTAGCGTTCATTAGCAGAGGGATTGAATTTAAGAGCCGTGAGGTGATGATGCAGCTGTACAGGACCTTGGTAAGGCCTCATTTGGAGTACTGTGTGCAGTTCTGGTCGCCTCATTTTAGGAAGGATGTGGAAGCCTTGGAGAGGGTGCAGAGGAGATTTACCAGGATGTTGCCTGGAATGGAGAATAAGTCTTACGAGGAAAGGCTGAACATTCTAGGCCTCTTCTCATTAGAACGGAGAAGGATGAGGGGTGACATGATAGAGGTTTATAAGATGATCAGGGGAATAGATAGGGTAGACAGTCAGAAACTTTTTCCCCGGGTGGAGCAAAGCGTTACAAGGGGTCATAAATTTAAGGTGAAGGGTGGGAGATATAAGGGTGATGTTAGGGGAAGGTTCTTTACCCAGAGAGTGGTCGGGGCATGGAATGCCTTGCCTGGGGAAGTTGTTGAGTCAGAAACTTTAGGGACTTTCAAACGGCTTTTAGATAGGTATATGGATAAAGGAGAATGATGGGGTATAGATTAAATTGTCCTTGACAGAGGACAAAGGATCGGCACAACATCGTGGGCCGAAGGGCCTGTTCTGTGCTGTATTTTCTATGTTCTATGTTCTATGTTTAACAGTGCTGTGGGAGTACCTTTCCCACACAGACTGTAGCAACTCAAGAAGGCAGCTCACCACCACCACCACCTTCTCAAGGGCAATTAGGGATGGGTAATAAATGCTGGCTTTGCCAGCGACACCTGATGAACAAATAAAAAAATGGGAGAGGCAGCAGGGTGAATCTCGAAGACCTAACAGTTGATGTTGGTTAGAGTATTGTTAATGATTGTTGTAACTTTGAAAGTGAAAGTGTCACTAGTTTAAATCTAGCAATGATTCAGCCTTTTTGAGCAAGAAATATTCAAACTGAGTTGTGCTCACTTAGGTGTCAGCGTTTGTGACACATTGGGCACTAAAACCACAATTTGTAACCAACTCTGCCAGGCAGCAAAGTATTTTTAGCACACAAGTTGTCTCAAGTACAGCTGACAAGTTCATGCTCCCTCTCCCTTCTGTCCCTTCTTCACCACAATGTGGGGGATGTGATGCTAAAATTAGTAAGAAAGAAAACAGTGTATGGAAAAAAGCCCTTTCACTCCATTTACACAAACAGGAGCCTAATTCACCCACACAGTCAGAGACAAATATGAAAAATGTTAAGGTTTTTCTGTACCTGCACCAATACATGTGTTATTGAATATATTTTCCGTAATATTTTTCCTCTTTCCTTCACCCAACTCCACATTACAATTAGGTGCAGTTTTCCTTTCCAAATCCAGAGACATGGAGCTGAATTTTGTCGTGTGTATTGGGAACTCACTGTTGGGATCATTTCCGGGTTCCAATCCCACACGTTTCAGCAGTGCACCAGCAGATCAATTTTATGGGAGGCAGCCAATTAGCAGGCTGCTTCCATGTTCACTGACCGCATGTGAGGGAGGCTGGCAGCCTGCACTGTTGCTGTAGTGGGAGGGCAGCTACAGTGACTGGAATGCAAGAGGGAGCACCACAAAGAGAGGGAGATGAAGAGGAAGGGGCCAGAATGATTTTCTTAACCCCAGCACTCTAGTGGCAGCAGGCTCCGAGAGAGAGAACAAAGAAAGAACAAAGAAAATTACAGCACAGGAACAGGCCCTTCGGCCCTCCAAGCCTGCGCCGATCCAGATCCTCTATCTAAACATGTCGCCTATTTTCTAAGGGTCTGCATCTCTTTGCTTCCTGCCCATTCATGTATCTGTCTAGATACATCTTAAAAGACGCTATCGTGCCCGCATCTACCACCTCCGCTGGCAATGCGTTCCAGGCACCCACCACCCTCTGCGTAAAGAACTTTCCACGCATATCCCCCCTAAACTTTTCCCTTCTCACTTTGAACTCATGACCCCTAGTAATTGAATCCCCCACTCTGGGAAAAAGCTTCTTGCTATCCACCCTGTCCATACCTCTCATGATTTTGTACACCTCAATCAGGTCCCCCCTCAACCTCCGTCTTTCTAATGAAAATAATCCTAATCTACTCAACCTCTCTTCATAACTAGCGCCCTCCATACCAGGCAACATCCTGGTGAACCTCCTCTGCACCCTCTCCAAAGCATCTACATCCTTTTGGTAATGTGGCGACCAGAACTGTACGCAGTATTCCAAATGTGGCTGAACCAAAGTCCTATACAACTGTAACATGACCTGCCAACTCTTGTACTCAATACCCCGTCCGATGAAGGAAAGCATGCCGTATGCCTTCTTGACTACTCTATTGACCTGCGTTGCCACCTTCAGGGAACAATGGACCTGAACACCCAAATCTCTCTGTACATCAATTTTCCCCAGGACTTTTCCATTTACTGTATAGTTCACTCTTGAATTGGATCTTCCAAAATGCATCACCTCACATTTTCCCTGATTGAACTCCATCTGCCATTTCTCTGCCCAACTCTCCAGTCTATCTATATTCTGCTGTATTCTCTGACAGTCCCCTTCACTATCTGCTACTCCACCAATCTTAGTGTCGTCTGCAAACTTGCTAATCAGACCACCTATACTTTCCTCCAAATCATTTATGTATATCACAAACAACAGTGGTCCCAGCACGGATCCCTGTGGAACACCACTGGTCACACGTCTCCATTTTGAGAAACTCCCTTCCACTACTACTCTCTGTCTCCTGTTGCCCAGCCAGTTCTTTATCCATCTAGCTAGTACACCCTGGACCCCATGCGACTTCACTTTCTCCATCAGCCTACCACGGGGAACCTTATCAAACGCCTTACTGAAGTCCATGTATATGACATCTACAGCCCTTCCCTCATCAATCAACTTTGTCACTTCCTCAAAGAATTCTATTAAGTTGGTAAGACATGACCTTCCCTGCACAAAACCATGTTGCCTATCACTGATAAGCCCATTTTCTTCCAAATGGGAATAGATCCTATCCCTCAGTATCTTCTCCAGCAGCTTCCCTACCACTGACGTCAGGCTCACCGGTCTATAATTACCTGGATTATCCCTGCTACCCTTCTTAAACAAGGGGACAACATTAGCAATTCTCCAGTCCTCCGGGACCTCACCCGTGTTTAAGGATGCTGCAAAGATATCTGTTAAGGCCCCAGCTATTTCCTCTCTCGCTTCCCTCAGTTACCTGGGATAGATCCCATCCGGACCTGGGGACTTGTCCACCTTAATGCCTTTTAGAATACCCAACACTTCCTCCCTCCTTATGCCGACTTGACCTAGAGTAATCAAACATCTGTCCCTAACCTCAACATCCGTCATGTCCCTCTCCTCGGTGAATACCGATGCAAAGTACTCGTTTAGAATCTCACCCATTTTCTCTGACTCCACGCATAACTTTCCTCCTTTGTCCTTGAGTGGGCCAATCCTTTCTCTAGTTACCCTCTTGCTCCTTATGTATGAATAAAAGGCTTTGGGATTTTCCTTAACTCTGTTTACTAAAGATATTTCATGACCCCTTTTAGCCCTCATAATTCCTCATTTCAGATTGGTCCTACAATCCCGATATTCTTTCAAAGCTTCGTCTTTCTTCAGCCGCCTGGACCTTATGTATGCTTCCTTTTTCCTCTTAGCTAGTCTCACAATTTCACCTGTCATCCATGGTTCCCTCATCTTGCCATTTCTATCCCTCATTTTCACAGGAACATGTCTCTCCTGCACACTAATCAACCTCTCTTTAAAAGCCTCCCACATATCAAATGTGGATTTACCTTCAAACAGCTGCTCCCAATCTACATTCCCCAGCTCCTGCCGAATTTTGGTATAGTTGGCCTTCCCCCAATTTAGCACTCTTCCTTTAGGACCACTCTCGTCTTTGTCCATGAGTATTTTAAAACTTACGGAATTGTGATCACTATTCCCAAAGTAGTCCCCTACTGAAACTTCAACCACCTGGCCGGGCTCATTCCCCAACACCAGGTCCAGTATGGCCCCTTCCCGAGTTGGACTATTTACATACTGCTCTAGAAAACCCTCCTGGATGCTTCTGACAAATTCTGCTCCATCTAGACCTCTAACACTAAGTGAATCCCAGTCAATGTTAGGAAAATTTAAATCTCCTATCACCACCACCCTGTTGCTCCTACATCTTTCCATAATCTGTTTACATATTTGTACCTCTATCTCACGCTCGCTGTTGGGAGGCCTGTAGTACAGCCCCAACATTGTTACCGCACCCTTCCTATTTCTGAGTTCTGCCCATATTGCCTCACAGCTCGAGTCCTCCATAGTGCCCTCCTTCAGCACAGCTGTGATATCCTCTTTGACCAGTAATGCAACTCCTCCACCCCTTTTACCTCCCTCTCTATCCTGCCTGAAGCATCGATATCCTGGGATATTTAGTTGCCAATCATGCCCTTCCCTCAACCAAGTCTCAGTAATAGCAATAACATCATACTCCCAGGTACTAATCCAAGCCCTAAGTTCATCTGCCTTACCTACTACACTTCTTGCATTAAAACAAATACACCTCAGACCACCAGTCCCTTTGCTTTCATCATCTGCTCCCTGCCTACTCTTCCCCTTAGTCACGCTGTCTTCATTATCTAGTTCCTTACAGGCTTTAGCTACTACATCCTTACTCTCCACTGACCTCATTTGGTTCCCATCCCCCTGCCACGTTAGTTTAAACCCTCCCCAACAGCGTTAGCAAAAGCACCCCCAAGGACATTGGTTCCAGTCCGGCCCAGGTGTAGACCGTCCAATTTGTAATAGTCCCACCTCCCCCAGAACCGGTCCCAATGTCCCAAAAATCTGAACCCCTCCCTCCTGCACCATCTCTCAAGCCACGCATTCATCCTGACTATTCTTTCATTTCTACTCTGACTATCACGTGGCACTGGTAGCAATCCTGAGATTACTACCTCTGAGGTCCTACTTTTTAACTTGGCTCCTAACTCCCTAAATTCTGCTTGTAGGACCTCATCCCGTTTTTTACCTATATCATTGGTGCCTATGTGCACAACGACAACTGGCTGTTCACCCTCCCCCTTCAGAATGTTCTGCAGCCGATCTGAGACATCCCTGACCCGTGCACCTGGGAGGCAACATACCATTCGGGAGTCTCGTTATCGACCACAGAACCGCCTATCTACTCCCCTTATAATCGAATCCCCTATGACTATAGCCCTTCCACTCTTTTTCCCGCCCTTCTGAACAGCAGAGCCAGCCACGGTGCCATGAACTTGGCTACTGCTGCCTTCCCCTGGTGAGCCATCTCCCTCAACAGTATCCAAAACAGTATACCTGTTGTGGAGGGAGATGACCGCAGGGGACACCTGCGCTGCCTTCCTGCTCTTTCTCTGCCTTTTGGTCACCCATTCCCTTTCTCCCTCAGCAATCCTAATCTGCGGTGTGACCAATTCACTAAACGTGCTATCCACGACCTCCTCAGCATCGCGGATGCTCCAAAGTGAGTCCATCCGCAGCTCCAGAGCCGTCATGCGGTCTAACAAGAGCTGCAGCTGGACACACTCCCTGCACGTGAAGGAGTCAGGGACATCAGCCGTGTCCCTGAGCTCCCACATTGAGCAAGAGGAGCATAACACGGGTCTGAGATCTCCTGCCATTTTTAATCTTAAGCTTAACTTAGTCTTAACTTAGATAAATGAAAAATGAACGAAAAGTTTTTACCAATCACATGAAAAAATAAATAAATAGAAAAAGCCTTACCTTATCTGCACACCCAAATATATAGGACTTACTTACCCAGCTGCCACCTCACTCTCCCTGTCGCTGCTGCAATGACAGGCCTCTGCCTAACCTTGTCCACAGGCATCCCGATTTCTTCTGATTATTTACCAATCGCATGAAAAGCTGGAGCCGTTGGGTCTTCCCATGGTGCCCTTGCCTCCAGTGAGTTCACAAGCCATGCACATTGCGGGGGTTCCAGTTGCCTCCAGGAAAATTGGGATGGCTCAGAAAAATGCCTAATCACCGTCTCTATTTGGTTTCCTCTCCCTTCTGGGTGGGCAGCCGTCAGTGCGGTCGGTGTTGCTACCCCCAATAAAAGTGCACTGAGGCAGGAATACGTCTGGGATAGAGAGAATCTTGATTTTCTCTGATGTGGGAAATCCAGAACAAGAGTGCATAGCCTAAAAATTAGAGCAAGACCGTGCAGGGGTGATGTGAGGATGTACTTCTTTCCATATGGGTAGTGGAAATCTGGAACTTTTTTTTAGATTAGAGATACAGCACTGAAACAGGCCCTTCGGCCCACCGAGTCTGTGCCGAACATCAACCACCCATTTATACTAATCCTATATTCCTACCAAACATCCCCACCTGTCCCTATATTTCCCTACCACCTACCTATACTAGTGACAATTTATAATGGCCAATTTACCTATCAACCTGCAAGTCTTTTGGCTTGTGGGAGGAAACCGGAGCACCCGGAGAAAACCCACGCAGACACAGGGAGAACTTGCAAACTCCACACAGGCAGTACCCGGAATCGAACCCGGGTCCCTAGAGCTGTGAGGCTGCAGTGCTAACCACTGCGCCACTGTGCCGCCTCCCCTAGAAGCCTCTGAGGCTGGGCGGGGGAGGGGGGGGGTCAATTTAAAATTTCAAAACTGAGATTGATAGATCTTTGTTCGACAAAGGGATTAAGGATTATGAATCCAAGGCAAGAAAATGGAGTTAGGATATCGGATTTGATTTTCCTTCCCAGGTCTGGAAACCGATGTCAGAACTGTTTCAGGTCCCGACCCCGCCCAGGGTTTGGGGGTGGGGGAAGTAGTCACAGCCCCAATTTTCATGGAGGCGGGATGCCAATTGGCTGGAGGACAGGTTTGGCGTCCAATGAGCAGCCACAGGGAGGCAGAACTGTACAAGTGCTGGCCCCATTTAAACTCAACACCACTGCTGTTTGAGTGAAAAGAATGCATGCACCAGTGATTGAAAAAGAAAGGCAGAGGGCTGGCAGTCGGGGCTGAGCTGGCAGTCGGGGCTGGGCTGGCAGTCGGGGCTGGGCTGGCAGCTGGGGCTGGGCTGGCACTCGGGGCTGGGCTGGCAGTCGGGGCTGAGCTGCCCCACACTTTCCTGACACAGACTTGGAAGTCCTTCTGGAGTCAGTGAGGGAGAGGAGAGAGGTCCTCTTGCCTGAGGCTGACAGAAGGCCACCCTCCCAAACAAAACTGGCATGGCTGCAGACAGCTGAGAGGAGTGGTCAAGAGGAACAGCTAAGGTTCAATGATTTTATTTGCTCTAGCAAGGCGAGGGCAATGCCCCACCCTCATGACAGGCCTGTGGATATTCAAACTCCAGCAGATATACTAGCTGAGGAGCCTGAGGGTATCTGCTGCTCCTGAACATGAGAGAAATGTGTGCCCAGGGTATCTACTGACACTTCAGCAAGGATCGAACCCCCAGCACTGTTGAGAACTTGCCAACTTGACACATGCAACGTGATGTCACTGAGCTGCTGGCATTGGCCAGATGCCCAAAAGTCTCTCTCTCTCCCTCTCTCTCTCGCTCTCTCTCTCTCTCTCTCTTTTGACCTTGCAGGAGAAAAGGGCTCACAAAGCCAGAGAAATGGCACTGACAGGAGGAGGACTGCCCCATGTCCACATCGTGACTGCCATGGAAATTGCAAAGGTGGCACCCAGGAGCAAGTCGGGCAAAGAGAGATGGGCATTCCTGGTGCAGAGGATAAAAAGATAATGCAATCTGCAGATGAAGGGATGGAGTGCATTCCACCCCACCAACAGCATCCTAAGACTCAGCTGCATCGGGGAGCCTCAGCGCTGCAGAGGCTTCTGCTCTCAAAGGTTAGTTCATGATCTCATCTTGTGTCTCCCACCGGTTCTGACATGGAGGGGGAAACGCAGAGTCCTGTGACGGCACTGGAGAAGTACTGGAAACAGAGTCATCAGAGCAAGCACCATCACATAATACAAGCACACCCTCCACCACTGCAGAAATACTCACAGTGGTGGGTCCTCACGCACGATTAGATAGGGTGACACTGAATCAAGAGCATGTCACGAGTGAGCAGAAGGTGAGAGAGTCAAAGGCAGCTGTGGACAATTCCCCATGGAGGACAGAAACGGCCCTGCTCTCGTAGGTGCTGATGCAGGGCCCCAGGAGTTACAAGAAAGGTCGCTCTACTTAGGCCAGCAGCAACAGATGTGTACCCACATTTTAGAGTTCTTTGAGGTAGTGCGGGGTCATGGGCTGAGAATGGAGCAGTCCATTCCGCTCATGTGCACCACCATGACTCAAGGTTTTGAATGCATGAGCTCCTCCATTGAGAGTGGCCAACATCATAGACAGCAATATGCGGTGGCACTCAAGTGGATGCAGGGACAGGGTGCAGAATACATGACACTCTCTGTAGCATTGACCGGTTAGTAGCACTGGTTGCGCAGAGATGTTTAGAATGGATGCCAGTTTCGTCCCAACTGTAGCTCCCCTCCAGCCATCCAGAGAACCATCCAAGGGCTGAGGCTGTACCAAGGAGGATGAGCTTACCAACTTTCACAGGGCGGCATCATCATTATCAGCCTCCTTGGCCCCTTTGACTGAGGACCGTCTATGCAGCACGGCCCAGAGATGGAGGCTGCCCATGCACTGACGCCAGTAGAGCAGCCTCTGAAGGTGCCCCCACTGGCACCTCTATGTCGAGGACGACCGCCACGTGGTCCTCAGCCACAAGCAGAGACAAGTGAGTAGGCTGTCTCCACCTCATCCAAGGCTGCAAGCACAGCATTGCTTAGAAGTGGCCAAGAGTGGAGGCCACCACATTGGGCAGAGCACTGAGTGGTTCACTGGGGTTGGCCTCACTTTCTGACAACACCAGACTTGTGTGCTTCTTTCGCGATAACACTGGAAAGGATGTGGTGAAGGGAAACAAGGGTCTTTGAAGGGGGATAGTGAAACATCTGGACAGATGGGCATCATTCATTGGCAGTAAGAGTGACTCTATTCCAGGCTGCATCTTCAATGGAACTGCTCTCACAGGCAGCTCTAAGTGAGTTCCAGAGCATACCACCCTCCTGGGTTAGAAGAGTTCAACAGAAACATGCCTGTATCAGATGATCCCAAACGTTGATGGCATCCTGACAAGACCTTCGAGTCACGGACCGGACCCAGCCACCTCCCTGTGAGCCGGGGCACCTCTGTATTCTGCGTCTTCCTCCTCCTCCTGTTCTTCCAAGTTCTGGTCCTCCTCTTCCTCCGATGAGCTGTGCCACTCCAGGGCTTCACGCTCTTCAAGGTCTGCAGCAGACATCCACAATGCACGAGATCCTTGCGGGACGATACTGCAACATGCCACCCGCCAGTTCCAGGCACCAGAGCCACATATTTAGAAACCCAATGGCCTGCTCGATGGTGATCCTTGTGAACGGTTGGCTTCAGTTGTAGCGTCTTTGTGGCTCCATCTTGGGGTCTCGTAAAGGGGCAGTAGCCATCTCTTCAAGTCCCCTAGAATCTATGCATGGAGTTTGTGGGGTGGAATGAAGAGTTGCGGTGCCCTGGATTGCTGGTGGAAGAAGTCATGACAGCTGCCAGGAAAAGGAGCTCACACATGGTGGAAGACCTTCTTGTGGTCGCAGATGAGTTAAACGTTGAGGAAATGGTAACCCTTCCTGCTGACGAATCTCACTGGCCAGTCACTCGGTGCCTTGATGGCCACATGGGTGCAATCGATGATGCCCTGCACCTGGGAGAATCCAGGGATGGAGGTGAAATCTACTGCCTTTTGTGACTGTTAGGCCCCATCTGTCTGGAATCAAATGAATTGCCTAGCTCTCGGAAATAGGGCATCACTGATCTGTGAAATGCAGTGTTGTGCAGCCATTTGAGAGATACCACCAGGGTCTGCCGTTGCTCCTTGGAAAGAGCCAGAGGCAAAGAAGTTCAAGGCCACAGTGACTTTGAAGGCTACTGGCATTGCATGAAGAGCAGTGCTGCGAGGGTACAAATCTCTGTGACCATTTGCCTGGATAGGAGCAGTCTCCTGGATAGGAGTCTCCTGAATAGGAGTCTCCTGGATAGGAGTCTCCAGGATAGGAGTCTCCTGGATAGGAGTCTCCTGGATAGGAGTCTCCTGGATAGGAGCAGTCTCCAGGATAGGAGTCTCCAGGATAGGAGTCTCCAGGATAGGAGTAGTCTCCAGGATAGGAGTCTCCAGGATAGGAGTCTCCAGGATAGGAGTCTCCTGGATAGGTGTCTCCTGGATAGGAGTCTCCTGGATAGGAGCAGTCTCCAGGATAGGAGTCTCCAGGATAGGAGTCTCCTGGATAGGAGTCTCCTGGATAGGAGTCTCCAGGATAGGAGTCTCCTGGATAGGAGTAGTCTCCAGGATAGGAGTCTCCAGGATAGGAGTCTCCAGGATAGGAGTCTCCTGGATAGGTGTCTCCTGGATAGGAGTCTCCTGGATAGGAGCAGTCTCCAGGATAGGAGTCTCCTGGATAGGAGTCTCCTGGATAGGAGTCTCCTGGATAGGAGTCTCCTGGATAGGTGTCTCCAGGATAGGCGTCTCCTGCAGAACTGGTTCTCTGACATCTCCAGGTAGTTCTGTCTTCGCCAGTAGATCCTATGTTGAGTTTATGACTTCTATTGCCTTCCTGCCCTCCTCATGCCTGGGGCTCTGCCTCTTCTGCTGAGGATGTTGCTTCTTATTGCCACTAGACCAAAAATCTGACAGTCATGCTCCCATCATCAGCCTTTGCCTTCCTTGCGCTCAGCTGGACTCCCCCCTATAATGTCTGTAAGCATCAACATCCCTTATTCCCCCCCGATGTTAGGAGGTTGACAAGCTGCTGCACTGTCTAAGTATGTACAGGACTCTCTCCCGCAACCTCTGCACACCTGATGGCACTTATGTGCTAATGGCCGAGTGTCCCTCTCAGCCATGTTTCCTTTTAAAGGCCCACCTAAGGTGTTGGTGTGGCCATGACTGACTCCCCACTGTGTTGCTGCCTCCATGCACCAGGTCTGCCCCTGACCGAGTATACAAGGTGTGCCCCCACCAAAATTCAAAACTGGCCCTCAACAAGCTCTCAATGAGCTCATTAACAACTTTAATTGGCCTCATTCCTGAATTGGATGAATTTCCGGGGCCTTCCCTGCCCTGATGAAACTCGCCAGCAGCAGGAACAGTGACGGGAAACTGACACGCTGGCTGGCACCGCTATTTTTAGCACTTGTTGCCTCCGTTCCTGCCCTCAGCAGGACAGAAAAATCCTGCCCATTGATCAGCCATAATCTAATTGAGTGGCACAGTCCTGCTCTTATCTTCCAAGAGGCTCAGAGGATCTGGACCTAGTGGCAGGCAAAGAATTTTTAGCCTACCAACACTTCAGAGTGCAAGCTTGAAGGCAAAAGAAGAGATCAGACAGTCTGATGACAGCTAAGGAAGATCTTCTGTTGCTATCTGTAAATGGGTCTCCACCACCATTTCCTTCATAGTTAAACCTCTTTGGATGGTGAATTGTGAAGGATGCAGAAGTTAATGATGATCTTGTGGACTTTGGCTCTACTGCCTCTTGACCTGTCTAGACATCTAAAGCATTGCTTCAAGATGCCAACAGTCTGCCATATAATCAAGCACTGATATCAGTATATCTGCATTAACTTTCTGATAATGGGATTAGTAACTGTGTCATTAGACAGCATTACAGACAATAGCCTTTGGCTTCAAGTCTACTTGCTCCTTTAAATAACCCAGCACAGAGGATCCTGAGAAGTTAACATTCACCCCATAATCCTGCGCTACTGGTCACTGACCACCAACACTGGCGAAATGGAAACCCTTGTACTTTATAAATATCATGGCATTGTATCTAAGTTTCCCAGGTTGCCATTGATAATGCCCTGGACTTTGGGGAATCCTATGTTACAGAGGAATTGTACTGTCCTGTCCTTCTGCTGTGTTTTTACCTGAGGAATTCAATGAAGGCTTTTACTTTGATGATTGAAACAGCAAAAATCTGCTGATGAATCTGTGCACTAATCAACAGATATTCCAGATATCCACTGGGAAGACATAGATGCAGAGAAAATTCGTGGTTGTACACTCCCTGTGGTTGACGTTGTCACAACCAGTTGAACACCAGCCTGTAAATAAGGCTCAATGAATACTGGCAGATGTGGGTAGGCCACCTCTGGAACAAATAAACCTCTGGCATCTCTGTTCTTCCTAACTTAGAGATAGAGGATAGGTGAATTGCATAATCACCTGAAGAGAAAAAAAAACTACAGGGAAAGAGTGGGGAGTGAGACTAGCTTAATTTGTTCTTGCAGAGAACCAGCATAGACATGCTGTGCTGTAACTATTCTATGATTCTAAATGTTATACTTATTTTACAATTTGGGTTTCAGCAATAAAAAAAAATAAAACAGTTTACCTTAATTCATCTGAAAGGTCTTGAACACTCTTTTTGTAAGCAAATGAATGGAGTGCAACAGGGCTGTGTCCTAGCCCTACTTTGTTTGGTATTTTCTTCTCCATGCTCCTGACCTTTACCTTCCCTGCAGGTCTGGAAGGAGTTTACCTGCATACTGGGTCAGACAGCAAGCTCTACCATCTGTCCAGACTGAAAATGAAGACAAAAATACAGCCCGTCTTGATCAGAGAATTCCTCTACACTGATGATGCCATGCTAGTCGCCCACACAAACTGGGCTATAAAGACTCATGGATTGTCTCTCCCATGCCTGTAACCTGTTCTCCCCTACTCTAAGCATCAAGTGTGGTTATTGGACAGGGTGTCTTCAATCACACTAAACAACACTCCGCTGGAAGTGTAAGCAAATTCTGCTACCCTGGGCCCACAGTGACAATTGGAGTCTTGCTGCAGAACTTGACACACGCACAGGGAAAGCAGCTACCACCTTTGGCTGACTCACAAAACATGCATGGAAAAACAACAAGCTGACACTTAGGAACAAGATGCTTATTTATGTGGCTGGTATTTTCAGTTTTGGGTGGCAAAGCTCCACTTCAATGATGCTTGCAAGTGTGACATGGAGGCCCTAAATGCCAACTATGGTGAAAGATGGAAATGGCGACACATCCTGTGGACTGGTGTGTACTACCATGATGACCAGTTGCTAGAGCAGCTTGGCAACAGGCGCCAACGTCAAAAACAACAACTCATAGCCTTACTTGACAGCTTCACAAGTAGCACTTGTGGCAGAACCTGCCTCTCAAGGATTGGCCTTCACAGGATCAGCACAGGATGCACCAAGAGAAGACACCCCACCTAAATGGATTGTTTGCTGCGTGTCCATCATCTTTTGTAGATGGAAGGATGTTAACCGTAATCATAACATAACATTGGTACATAGGAGTGGGAGTAGGCCATTCAGCCCATCGAGCCTGCTCCGCCATTCAATACGATCATGGCTGATCATCCACTTCAATGCCTTTTTCCCACACTATCCCCATATCCCTTTATGTCATTGGTATTTAGAAATCTGTCAATCTCTGCTTTAAACATACTCAATGACTCAGCTTCCACAGCCCTCTGGGGTAGAGAATTCCAAAGATTCACAACCCTCCGAGTAAAGAAATTTCTCCTCATCTCTGTCCTAAGTGGCTTCCCCCTTATTTTGAAATTGTGTCCCCTGGTTCTAGACTCCCCAACCAGGGGAAACATCTTAGCTGCATCTACCCTGTCTATCCCTTTAAGTATTTTGTAGTTTTCAATGAGATCACCTCTCATTCTTCGAAACTCTAGAGAATACAGGCCCAGTTTCCCCAATCCCTCTTCATACGACAGTCCCGCCATCCCGGGAATAAGTCTGGTGAACCTTCGTTGCGCTCCCTCTATGGTAATAATATCCTTCCGAAGGTAAGGGGACCAGAACTGCACACAGTACTCCAGGTACGGTCTAACCAAGGTTCTATACAATTGAAGTAAGACTTCACTACTCCTGCACTCAAATCCTCTTGCGATAACATACCATTAGCCTTCTTAATTGCTTGCTGCACCTGCATGTTAGCTTTCAGTGACTTATTGACGAGGACACCCATGTCCCTTTGTACATCTACACTTCCTAATCTCTTGCCATTTAAGAAATACTCTGCACATCTATTCCTCCTACCAAAGTGGATAACCTCACATTTTTCCACATTATATTCCATCTGCCATGTTCTTGCCCACTCAGTAAGTCTTTCCAAACCCCATTGAAGCCACTTTGCATATTCCTCACAACACACATTCCCACCTAGTTTTGTGTCATCCGCAAACTTGAAAATATTACATTTGGTCCCCACATCCAAATCATTGATATATATTGTGAACAGCTGGGCCCAAGCACTGATCCCTGCGTTACCCCACTAGTCACAGCCTGCCAAGGTGAGAATGACCCATTTATTCCTACTCTCTGCTTTCTGCCTGTTAACTAATCCTTAATACATGCCAGTATATTATCTCCTATCCCATGTGCTTTAATTTTGCTAACCAACCTCCTGTAGGGGACTTTATCAAAAGCCTTCTGAAAATCCAAGTATACCACGTCCACTGACTCCCCTTTATCAATTCTGTCAGTAACATCCTCAAAAAACTCCAACAGGTTCGTCAAACATGATTTCCCATTCATAAATCCATGTTGACTATGCCCAATCAGATCATTATTATCCAAGTGTCCATTTATCAGGTTACAGCACTTCAGGTGCAGGCCCAGGTACCTTTTAAAAGAATTGATGGTTTCTGCCTCCACCACCGTTCCTGGCAGTGAATTCCAGACACCCACCACCCTCTGGGTGAAATAATTTCTCCTCATGTCCCCTCTAATCCTTCTACCAATCAGCTTAAATCTATGTCCCCTGGTAACTGACCTCCCCGCAGGGGAAACAGGTCCTTCCTGTCCACTTTATCTAGGCCCCTCATAATTTTGTACACATCAATCAAGTCATCCCTCAGCCTCCTCAGTTCCAGGGAAAATAATCCTAGCCTATCCATCTTTCTACATAGCTGCAACCTTCAAGCCCTGGCAACATTCTTGTAAATCTCCTCTGTACTCTCTCCACAGCAATTATGTCCTTTCTGTAATGTGGTGACATGACTGTACGCAATACTCCAGCTGTGGCCTAACCAACGCTCTATACAGTTCCAGCATCACATCCCTGCTTTTGTACTTTATATTTCGGCCAATAAAGGAAAGCATTCCATATGCCTTCTTCACCACTCTATCTACCTGTCCTGCCACCTTCAGGGACCAGTGGACATGCACTCCAAGGTCTCTCACTTCTTCTACCCTTCTCAATATCCTCCTGTTTATTGTGTATTCCCTTACTTTATTTGCCCTCCCCAAATACATTACCTCACACTTCTCGGGATTGAATTCCATTTGCCACTTTTCTGTGCACTCAACCAAACCATTGATATCTTTCTGGAGTCTACAGCTATCCTCTTCACTATCAACTACACGGTCAATTTTTGTGTCATCAGCAAATTTCCCAATCATGCCTCCCACATTTAAGTCCAAATCATTAATATATACCACAAACAGCAAGGGACCCAACACTGAACCCTGTGGAACGCCACTGGAAACCGCTTTCCATTCATAAAAACATCCATCAACTACCCTTTGTCTCCTGTCCCTGAGCTAATTCTGGATCCAACCTGCCACCTTCCCCTGTATCCCATGGGCTTTCATTTTACTGACCAGTCTGCCATGTGGGACCTTGTCAAATGTCTTACTAAAATCCATGTAAACCACATCCACTGCACTACCCTCATCAATCCTCCTTGTTACTTCCTCAAAAAACTCAATTAAGTTAGTAAGACATGACCTTCCCCTAACAAATCAATGCTGACTATCCCTGATTAATCCGCGCCTTTCTAAGTGACAGTTTATCTTATCCCTCAGAATTGATTCTAACAATTTACCCACCACTGAGGTCAGACTGACTGGCCTATAATTATTGGGCTTAACCCTCGCACCCTTTTTGAACAATGGTATAACGTTCGCAGACCTCCAATCCTCTGACACCTCGCCCGTATCCAGTGAGGATTTGAAGATGATCCTCAGCACATCCGCTATTTCCTCCCTGGCTTCCTTTAACAACCTGGGATACATTCCATCTGGTCCTGGTGATTTATCCACTTTCAGGGATGCCAGACCCTCTAGTACTTCCTCTCTCATTATGCTTATCGTATCTAATATTTCACACTCCTCCTCTTTAACTACAATGTAGGGATGTAGAATATCAGGTCCTGGGGACTGAACTACCTTCAGCCCCATTAATTTCTCTAATACAACCTCCTTGCTAATACTAATTTCTTGCAATTCCTCATTCCCGTGTTGCACATTGTCTTATGTCTATGAAGCTGAACAATTTTGTGAGAGAGAGAGAGAGAACTACCAGAAGGATGTGGAGGCTTTGGAGAAGGTACAGAAGAGGTTTACCAGGATGTTGCCTGGTCAGGAGGGCATTAGCTATGAGGAGAGGTTGGATAAACTCAGATTGTTTTCACTGGAACGACGGAGGTGGAGGGGCAACATGATAGAGGTTTACAAAGTTATGAGTGGATAGTCAGAAGCTTTTTCCCAGGGTGGAAGAGTCAGTTACTAGGGGACATAGGTTTAAGGTGTGAGGGGCAAAGTTTAGAGGGGATGTGCGAGGCAAGTTCTTTACACAGAGGGTGGTGAGTGCCTGGAACTTGCTGCCAGGGGAGGTGGTGGAAGCAGGTACAATAGAGACGTTTAAGAGGCATCTTGACAAATACATGAATAGGATGGGAATAGAGGGATACGGTCCCCGGAAGTGCAGAAGGTTTTAGTTTAGGCAGGCATCAAGATCGGCGCAGGCTTGGAGGGCCGAATGGCCTGTTCCTGTGCTGTACTGTTCTTTGTTCTTACGACCTTCCCTCAATTCTCCTACCACCTACCTACACTAGGGGCAATTTACAATGGCCAATTTACCTATCAACCTGCGAGTCTTTGGCTGTGGGAGGAAACCGGAGCACCTGGCGAAAACTCACACAGTCACAGGGAGAACTTGCAAACTCCGCACAGGCAGTACCTAGAACCGAACCCGGGTCGCTGGAGCTGTGAGGCTGCGGTGCTAACCACTGCGCCACTGTGCTGCCCTCAAAGACAAATTTCCCAAGTATACTAGCACTTACCAAGCAGAGGTGACTTCGCTGGCTCAGGCATGTTCATAGGATAGAAGATGGACGCATTCCCAAGGATATTCTGTACAGGAGGTAGCAAGAGCCAAAAGACCAGTAGGATGCCTGCAAGCATGAAATGGAGGCTCTAAACATCGATTTTTCGCATGTGGGAGACACCAGCCAATAACAGAGGGAAATGGCAACATTACCTTTGGGTTGCTGTGTGCCACCATGACGATCACTGATTACAGCAGCTTGACAGCAAGCACCAATGCCAAAAACAGCATCCGGCAACCACCTCACATGTAGCATTTGTGGCAGAACCTGTCTCTCACGGATTAGTCTCTTCGGCCATCAGCAACAGTGCACCATGTGAAACCATCCCATCGCCAGTGTATTTGCTGCATGTCCATCATCTCACTTAGCTGGAAGGATTCCAATGACAGACAAAAATCATGCAATTGCACATGTTAATGAAGCTCTTGTACATTTGGTGAGAGAGTAGCATGAGCCAGCCTAAAATGCTATCTGGAAAAATTGCTGCCTGCCATTTCCTAGTCCCCACTAGCCTCACTTACAAGAATGATCCTGCAGCTAGAAAATATCCCACCGTTTCTGTCCAAGTTGACTCTTGATTGTGGGTTTGGTCCACTAGGTGTCCTCAGCGCAGTGTGACATTCACTCAAGATATTCTTCTGTGACAAATGTCATCACTTTATGACAACAAAATCTATTTAATGGACTGAATATTGCCACTCAAAAATTTATATCATTTTCGGAATTTGAAATTCATTAAAAGAAAAAAGTTGTCAATGAACAGACTATTTCATTTCTTACTGTCTGTTCTATTTTTGCTGTGCTCGCACAAAGAATTAACTTGCATTTATTTAGTGTCTTCAATATGGTACTTAGATGAAGCATCACAACAAGTGTTAGAAAGGAACATATATTTAGCTAGGAGAAGTAGCATGATGTGAAAAAAGATTGCTTGCCCTTTACAATCATTGTGTTAATAAGACTACTGACACAGCACATTATTATTCATGGAGGTTACAAACTTACAGGAGAGGATCAAATCATTTGCTGCTGACTTATTCACTCAAATGATGATTACTGACATGGTCATGTCAGGGTATAGAGTTTTGGCATGTTGTCATATTAGTTTGAGGTTATGTCTCTGCAAGTTGTGCAGAAGAAGATTGTGCATGCTGTGGTGTCAAAAGTAACAGGAGCCAACTTCCAAGGTGAACTGTTCGCTGCTGCAGTCATCAAGGACTACTGTGTGCAGATCATTCCGATGGTCTGCTCCATGTGGTTCTGGATCTGCCAGAGCCAGGTCCTCTTCCTTAACCACGTTAAAGTGCAGTTCTTACTGGACTGCAAAGTTGTGAATGGAACAGTAGGGTATAACCTGATGTGCTGTACACTGTAGCTTTCGCCTGACCTGTTCAAGCAATGAAAGTGTGCTTTCAACACTCCTATGGTCCTCTCAATGACCAGCCTCGTTCTCAATCTCTCTCTCTCTCCCGAGCTGTTGTCTGAGGCAAAGCAGAATGTTTGCAACCTTGGCTTCCTATCTGACTCTGAGCAGAGTTCCCACCCCTACATCCTGTCAATCACCAAGACCATTACTTTCCCCTCTGTAACATCACCCATTTCTACCCTGCCTCAGCCCATCTGCTGCTGAAACCCCCATCCATACCTTTATCACCTCCAGACTCAACTATTCCAATGCTCTCCAGGCTGGCCTCCAATCCTGCATGCTCTGTAGATTTGAGCTCATCCAAAACTCTGCTGCCTGTATCCAAACTCACACCAAGTTCCATTCACTCATCATCCTTGTGCTCGCTGACATACAATGGCTCCTGGTCCAGCAATGTCAATTTTAAAATTCACATCTTCGTTTTCAAATGCTTCCACAGTTTCATCCCTCTCTATCTCTGTAACTTCCTCCATCTCACAACCCTCTGAGATCTCCGTGCTCCTCCAACTCTGATCTCATGTGCACCCACGATTTTCTTGACTCCACTGCTGGTGGTCATACTTTCAGCTGCTTAGGCTTTAAGCTCCAGAATTCCCTCCCTCAACCTCTTTACCATTTTCATCTCCTTTCAGACACTCCTTAAAACCTACCTCTTTGGCCAAGTTCTTGCTTTGGGATGTTTTACTACATTAAAAGGTGCTGTATAAATACAAGTTGTTGTAGTACAGGGAGTAAATTTTACTACTCTCCAGTCCTTTTACACAATTCCTGTTACCAAAGACTTTTGGAAGATTTTTCCAAAATTGGGTTTATTGCGCAGGCTGTCTACTCCCCGGTCTGCTTTAGTATTCTGGGCTCCATGTCACACGGGCCTGGTGAGCTTCATGTTACTCCCATTAATTTTCATAATTGAAGTGCTCTGGGATAGCCTGAGATTATGAAAGGCACTATATAAATGCAAGTTCCTTATTTTATTGACTGTTCACTAAACAATTCTAATCAATGAGGAGCTGTTACCAATTAAACTAATTTAATAATAACATCAGAAATTTCCTCAGGGCTTCTCCTACTCTACCACTGTAACTTATAATGGTGGACCAAAGGAATCCCAAGGAATTTCCCAACACAATATACAGAACTACACGGAAATTACATACAAATTACAACACAGAAATAAAGTTTTTGGCCTAACCAATCCACTTGTAGCCCTAATTCCAAGTGCCTGCCTTGATCGTATATCACTTTGTCTCTCTAAAATAAAAGCAAAATACTACAGATGCTGGAAATCTGAAATAAAAACAGAAAGTGCCGGAAATACTCAGCAGGTCTGGCAGCATCTGTGGAGAGAGTAACAGAGTTAACGTTTCAGGTCTGTGACCTTTCATCAGAACCAGAATCCAGTTTTTAAAATCTTATTTTGTATTTCATAATTTACTTCATAAATCATAGCTATTACTGAAACATGGCTGAAAGAAGGGCATAAATGGCAGCTCAATACTCCTGGTCATTGGGCTTTCATTTGAGATAGAGAGGAAGATAAAAAAGGGAGGGGCTTGTAATATTGCTGTGAGGAGGGATGATATGCTAGAAGGATCATCAAATGAGGCCATGAGTTGAATGGGAAAAAAAGGAGCAATGTGTAAATAGAGAAATAATTTGCACTTATAAAACACCCTTCATGATCTTAGGACATCCCAAAGCACTTTACAGTTAATTAAGTTCTTTCTAAAGTGTTACTGTAATGTAGGAAACATACTGACAATGTATGTGCAGCAAGGTCCAACAAACAGCAATATGATCATGACCGGATAACTTTGCTTTTTAGCGGATAAACATGTCTCTGCTCTTCTTCAAAATAGCACCATGGGACTTGAAGGAGCATACAGGACCTCCGGTTAACATCTCAAACTAAGAACAGCACCTCCAACAATGCAGCACTCCCTTCAGTACCTCAGTGGAGTGTCAGCCTAGATTTTATATTCAAGTTCTTGTTTTGTGGCTGAAAGGGGATGCCTCCCCAGGGCAGAGTGCAGTATTACCTAATATGAACAAGAGGCATAGAAGATAAAGACTGACGTGATCTATACTGCCACTGCCTCTGATGGACTGTGGATACATGGCAGATGGACATGATGGGCTGACTGGCATCCTTCTGCACTGTAACGATTCTGTGATTACAGCAATGCAACACAACACTGCCATTGCCTCCCTGGTGAATTGCAGTTTATGCAGAGAGAGTACCTTGGACACATCCAGAAAAATGCACCTCCACTTGTGTTTGCAGATGAGAAGGTTAACAGTGGATGAGCACAATCATACTGGGGTGCTCACCCATGTGTCTGGCACCCCTCTGTAATCCTTCTTCCTCCTCCAGAAACCCACAATAACGGGGAATACCTGTGGGAAACCTATTGTCCTATCTGAGCCGATAACAAAAAATTGGTACAATGGCTGCTGACCACCTGAATGGAAACAGGTTTAAAAAGTCAAGAAAAAAAGGTTGTCAAGTCTTCCAATAGTGCTTTAAAAAAAAATCCACTTCCAACAATTGCACTTCCAATTTCTGGGCACCAATTTTATCTGAATTTGTACAATAATAATAATAATAATAGCATAATTAATGGATGATTGCATAAACAATATTAAGTAATTTTGACCTTTTCATGGATACATTTGGGAGTGCTTCTGGCAGCATTTAAAAATCCGACTGCAATATTGGACTGGGGCTACATGGGCAGAGATCTATGCCTCCCATTCGAATTGGCTATGCCTGTGCTATGTCTGTTTGTCAACCCGAATTGAAACGAAAAGTCGACCTTCATGTCCCCTCATCCTAGAGCTTATGCTAATTTAGAAAATTGCTCAGCAGTCCAATTTATTTATCCCATTTAACATGTTAGGATCTGTCATTTGTTTCTTCCTTTTGACCTTTAAAGGGCCGATATTGCAGTTTGGGCACTGTGACACGATGGCACTGCACACATATGTGCTGCACTAAGCTAACCCTGTGCATTATAAAAGGAAAAACACATGGAATTAATTTCCAGTCCATAGCCCACACTGTTTTCAGCAGCTCAGTGGTCTGCTCCTACAAAGATTTCTCTTCCTCTTCCAATGCAGGACAGCTTTAAGAGCAACCAGTAAAACCTCAAAGAGCAGCTATTGTGAGATAACTCATCCCAGACCCTGCACACACCTGGTACATCATCATCTGTGTGTCTGAGGCATTGGCAATTTGTTTAAGTGAACTGAAAACATTTTACAGCGTGAGGTCAGACCAGTCCAGTGTGCTACAGATATGTGTCATACCTAAAACAGCAGTACATCACCCCACATTCAAGAGCACATAATCAGATACATAATCTAATTTTATAATACTTTCATACCTAACCCAAATATTGACAAATGATGATTTTACAATAATTCAGTTAAAAATGTCAATGAATTATCTGGTCCTTATAGCATGGCTAAGAAACAGGAGCCACTAATTTTATCGCATGGTGAGGCTGACAACACTGTGCACGAGCGGAATCCCATAGAGGCTTCCACAGATATTGTCCTGTGCTGTAGGTTTCCATTCTCAGCTTTGTAAATATAGTTATATCTTGTACTGTGTGCGTAGGAAGAGAGCAAGTGCTTTCCGTGGCAAGCTGAGTAGGTTGTGTGACATCAATCATTATGCAAATAAGGAGCGCTAAACCTCTTTTTATTCTAATACATAGTAACAAGCACCACTTACCTTCTCATTTACTGTGCTGTAACAGTTAGAAAAGGCCTGTAGGTGGTGTAATAGTCCGAACCTTCTTGGCTCTTCTTTTGCAGCTAAAGTTCTTGGAAACTCCATATAGTCTTTTCAGAGCCCAGTGTTCTGGAGTTGGTGAGGTGGGGAGGGGGAATCACTCTATAATTATTCTGACAGATGTTGCAGAAGAATCAATTATATTTTCAGGTTGCAAGTTAAGAACCATTTAGACAACCTTCACTAATTCTTCAGTTCCAATGTCTTGTTGAACCTTTGGCTCCCAACAATGGTTCAACAATGATTCCTAACTGTATTTTCACACAAGTGAATAATGCGAGGCTGGATTGCATCTATTTTAATGCAAGGAGTCTTACTAGTAAGGCAGATGAATTGAGGGCGTTGATTAACACATGGGAATATGATATTATTGCTATCACTGAGACATGGTTGAGGGAAGGGCAGGACTGGCAGCTCAATATCCCAGGGTATAGAATCTTCAGGTGTGACAGGGGGTGGGAGCGGGGGTGGGGGGGTTGTAAAAGATGAGTTGGTATTGCACTATTGAACAAGGAGTCAGGAGGGATGATATCTTAGAAGGTTCCTCAAATGAGGCCATATGGGTAGAACTTAAAAACAAAAAGGGGACAATCACTTTGCTGGGAGTGTACTACAGGCCTCCAAACAGTCCGGGAGAGATAGAGGAGCAGATATGTAGGCAAATCTCTGAGAGGTGTGAAAATAATAGGGTAATAATAGTAGAGGATTTCAATTTCCCCAATATTAACTGGGATAGTCTCAGTGCAAAAGGCTTAAAGGGGCGGAATTCTTAAAATGCATCCAGGAGAGCTTTTTGAGCCAGTACGTAGAAAGTCCTACAAGAGAAGAGGCAGTACTGGACCTGAGTTATTAGACCTTAGTGGAAGGGAGTTTCTCAAAATGGAGACGTGTGACCAGTGGTGTTCCACAGGGATCCTTGCTGGGACCACTGTTGTTTGTGATATACATAAATGATTTGGAGGAAAGTATAGGTGGTCTGATTAGCAAGTTTGCAGACGACACTAAGATTGGTGGAGTAGCAGATAGTGAAGGGGACTGTCAGAGAATACAGCAGAATATAGATAGACTGGAGAGTTGGGCAGAGAAATGGCAGATGGAGTTCAATCAGGGCAAATGCGAGGTGATGCATTTTGGAAGATCCAATTCAAGAGTGAACTATACAATAAATGGAAAAGTCCTGGGGAAAATTGATGTATAGAGAGATTTGGGTGTTCAGGTCCATTGTTCCCTGAAGGTGGCAACGCAGGTCAATAGAGTGGTCAAGAAGGCATACGGCATGCTTTCCTTCATCGGACGGGTTATTGAGTACAAGAGTTGGCAGGTCATGTTACAGTTGTATAGGACTTTGGTTCGGCCACATTTGGAATACTGCGTGCAGTTCTGGTCGCCACATTACCAAAAGGATGTGGATGCTTTGGAGAGGGTGCAGAGGAGGTTCACCAGGATGTTGCCTGGTATGGAGGGCGCTAGCTATGAAGAGAGGTTGAGCAGATTAGGATTATTTTCATTAGAAAGACGGAGGTTGAGGGGGGACCTGATTGAGGTGTACAAAATCATGAGAGGTATAGACAGGTTGGATAGCAAGAAGCTTTTTCCCAGAGTGGGGGATTCAATTACTAGGGGTCACGAGTTCAAAGTGAAAGGGGAAAAGTTTAGGGGGGATATGCGTGGAAAGTTCTTTACGCAGAGGGTGGTGGGTGCCTGGAATGCGTTGCCAGCGGAGGTGGTAGACGCGGGCATGATAGCGTCTTTTGGGCAGGAAGTAAAGAGATACAGACCCTTAGAAAAAAGGCGTCATGTTTAGATAGAGGATCTGGATCGGCGTAGGCTTGGAGGGCCGAAGGGCCTGTTCCTGTGCTGTAATTTTCTTTGCTCTTTTGTTCTTAATCTTAGGGACTGAAGCCGGACAAGAGGTAGAAGTGTCAGTGGGGGAGCATTTCGGGGATAGTGACCATAACTCTAAGATTTAAGGTATTTATGGAAAAGGACAAAGATGGACCAGAAATAAAGGTACTGAATTGGGGGAAGGCCAATTTCAATATGATAAAACAGAATCTGACCAAGGTGGACTGGAAGCAGCTACTTGTAGGAAAGTCTACATCAGACCAGTGGGAGTCATTCAAAAAGGAAATAGTGAGAGAGCTCAGGGCCAACATGTTCCCGTAAAGGTGAAGGGTCGGATCAACAAGTCCAGGGAACCCTGGATGTCAAGGAATATAGAGGATTGGAAAAGGGAAAAAAAAAGAGGCTTATGGCAGATTCAGAGCACGGAAAACAGTGGAGGCACTTGAGGAGTATAGAAAGTGTAGGGGGGTACTTAAAATGTAATTAGGAAATCGAAAAGGGGGCATGAAAAAACGCTCGCGGGCAAGCTAAAGGAAAATCCCAAGGCGTTTTCTAAGTATATTAAGGGCAAGAGGATAACCAGGGAATGAGTAGGGCCCATTAGGGACCAAAGTGGTAATCTGTGCGTGGAGCCGGAGGACGTAGGTGAGGTTTTGAATGATTACTTTTCACCTGTGTTCACTATGGAGAAGGATGATGTAGGTGTTGAGATCAGGGAGGGGGATCAGAGTCACAGAGTCGTACAGCATAGAAACAGGCCCTTCGTCCCACCGCGTCCATGCCGACCATAATGCCTATCTATACTAATCCCATCTGCCTGCATTAATTCCATATCTCTCTATGCCTTGCTCATTCAAGTACCTGTCCAGATGCCTCTTAAATGTTGCTACTGTTCCTGCCTCCACCACCTCCTCTGGCAGCTCATTCCAGATACCCACTATTCTTTGTGTGAAAAATTTACCCCTTTGATCCCCTTTAAACCTCCTCCCTCTCACCTTAAATCTATGCCCTCTAGTTTTAGTCACCCCTACCATGGGAAATAGACTCTGGCTATCTACCCTATCTATGCCTCTCATAATTTTATATACCTCTATCATGTCCCCTCTCAGCCTCCTTCGCTCCAGGGAAAACAGACCCAGCCTATCCAATCTCTCTTTTTAACTCAAGTCCTCCAAACCTGGCAACATCCTTGAGAATCTTTTCTGCACCCTCTCAAGCTTAATCACATCTTTCCTGTAGTGCGGCAACCAGAACTGCACACAGTACTCCAAATGCGGCCTAACCAACATTATGTACAACTGTAACATGACGTCCCAACTCTTGTACTCAATGCCTCGGCCGATGAAGGCAAGCATGTCATACGCCTTCTTCACCACCCTGTCTACCTGTGTTGCCACTTTCAGGGAACTATGTACTTGCACCCCAAGGTCTCTCTGCTCAACAACACTCCCCAGGGCCCTGCCATTCACGGTATATGTCCTGCTCTGGTTTAACTTCCCAAAATGCATCACTTCACACTTGTCTGCGTTAAATTCCATTTGCCAATCCCTTGCCCACTTTCCCAGTTGATCTATATCCTGTTGTAACCTTAGACAACCTTCTTCACTGTCCACTATACTACCAATTTTGGTGTCATCTGCAAACTTACTAATCATGCCCCCTACATTCACATCCAAGTCATTAATATATATGACATACAACGGAGGGCCCAGCACCGATCCCTGCAGCACACCACTGGTCACTGGCCTCCAATCTGAAAATCAACCCTCCACTACAACCTTCTGCCTCCTATCACCAAGCCAATTTTGTATCCAATTTTCTAGTTCACCCTGGATCCCATGTGTTCGAACCTTCTGGACCAGCCTACCATGCGGGACCTTGTCAAAGGCCTTGCTAAAGTCCATGTAGACAACGTCCATCGCCCTGCCCTCGTCAATCCTCTTGGTCACCTCCTCGAAAAACTCAAATTCGTGAGACATGATTTCCCACGCACAAAGCCATGCTGACTATCTCTAATCAGACCATGCCTTTCCAGATGCATATAAATCCTGTCTCTCAGAATCCCTTCCAATAACTTTCCCACCACTGATGTAAGGCTCACCGGCCTGTAGTTCCCTGGCTTATCCCTGCTGCCCTTCTTAAATAAAGGCACAACATTAGCTATCCTCCAGTCTTCCGGTACCTCACCCGTGGCGAACGATGATACAAAAATCTCTGCCAGGGCCCCAGCAATCTCCTCCCTTGCTTCCCATTGCATCCTAGGATACACCTGGTCAGGCCCTGGGGATTTATCCACCTTAATGCGCTTCAAAACCTCCAACATCTCCTCCTTTGTAATGTTGATATGCTCCAGGATATCGGTGTTCCCTCCCTTGAACTCACTAGCTTCCATGACCTTCTCCACAGTAAATGCGGACGAGAAATATTCATTTAAGACCACGCCCATTTCCCGTGACTCCACACATAGATTGCCACACTGATCTTTAAGGGGACCTACTCTCTCCCTAGCTACCCTTTTACTCTTAATATACTTATAGAATCTTTTAGGATTCTCCTTTATCTTATCTGCCAGGGAAATCTCATGGCCCCTTTTTGCCCTCCTAATTTCCTTCTTAAGTATACTCCTACATCCCCTATACTCCTCGAGGGACTCAGCTCGATCTCAGCTGCCTATACCTGACATATGCCTCCTTCTTTGTCCTGACCAGACCCTCAATATCCCTCGTCAACCAAGGTTCCCTAAACTTGCCAGCCTTGCCCTTCCATCTAACAGGAACATGCCGGCCCTGAACTCTTCCTATCTCACTTTTAAAAGCCTCCCACTTGCCAGACGTCCCTTTACCTGTAAACAGCCTCTCCCATTCAACTTTTGAGAGTTCCTGTCTGATGCCATCGAAATTAGCCTTCCCCCAATTTAGGATTTCAACCTGAGGACCAGTCCTATCCTTTTCCATAACTATCTTGAAGCTGATAGAGTTATGGTCATTGGTCCCAAAGTGCTCCCCCACTGACACATCAACCACCTGTCCAGCCTCATTTCCTAAGAGGAGGTCGAGTGTAGCCCCTTCTCTAGTAGGGCCATCCACATACTGCTTCAGAAAACTATCCTGGACACACGTAACAAATTCTTCCCCATCTGATCCCTTAGCACTAAGGCAGTCCCAGTCAATATTCGGGAAGTTAAAATCACCTACTATTACAACCCTATAATTCCTACACCTATCTGTGATTTCCCTACATATATGCTCCTCCACTTCCCTCTGACTATTGGGGGGCCTATAGTATAATTCCATCAAAGTGATCACCCCTTTCTTATTTCTAAGTTCTACCCATATGGCCTCGCTGGATATTCCCCCTGGGATATCCTCTCTAAGTACTGCCGTGATGTCCTCCCTAATCAATAGTGCAACTCCCCCTCCTCTCTTACCTCCACCGCTGTCACACTGGAAGGATCAGTACCCCGGAACATTGAGCTGCCAGTCCTGCCCATCCCTCAACCACGTTTCCATAATAGCTATAATATCACAATCCCATGGACCGATCCATGCTCTGAGTTCATCTGCCTTACCCGGAAGGCTTCTTGCATTAAAGTAAATGCAGTTTAGCCTACCAGACCTTCCACACTCCCTGTCCTGCCCCTGCTCGGCCTGCCTACTGGACTTGCTTGCTTTAACCTCTACATTTGCCTCAACTATCTCATCGGAGAGACTCCGACTTTGGGTCCCACCCCCCTGCAAGACTAGTTTAAACCCTCCCGAGTAGTACTAGCAAACCTCCCCGCAAGGATATTGGTCCCCCTCCAGTTTAGATGCAACCCGTCCTTCTTGTACAGGTCACCTCTGCACAGAAGAGATCCCAATGATCCAAGTAGCTGAAGCCCTCCCGCCTACACCAGCTCTTCAGCCACGCATTCATTTGCCTAATCCTCCTATTCCTACCCTCACTAGCACATGGCACAGAGAGTAATCCTGAGATTACAACCCTAGAGGTCCTGCTTTTTAACCTTCTGCCTAACTACCTAAATTCACTTTGCAGGACCTCATCTCTCTTCCTGCCTATGTCGTTAGTACCAATATGGACCACGACCTCTGGCTGCTCACCCTCCCCTTTCAGAATGTCCTGCAGTCGCTCCGAGACATCCTTGAACCTTGCACCAGGGAGGCAACATACCATCCCGGAGTCGCGTTTGTGAACACAGAAACGCCTATCTGCACCCCTTACGATAGAATCTCCTATCACTATAGCTCTTCCAACCTTTTTCCTCCCCTGCTGTGCAGCAGAGCCCTACGTGGTGCCACGAACTTAGCTGTTGCTGCTTTCCCCTGGGAAGTCATCCCCCCCAACAGTATCCAAAGCAATATATCTGTTTGAGAGGGGGATAGCCACAGGGGACTCCTGCACTACCTGCCTGCGCCTACTACTCCGTCTGGTGGTCACCCATCTCTTTTCTGCCTGTGCAGCCATTACCTGCGGTGTGACCACCTCAGTAAACGTGCTATCCACGACTTCCTCAGCATCGTGGATGCTCCACAATGAATCCACCCGCAGCTCCAGCTCCGTAACGTGGGTAGTCAGTAGCTGCAGATGGATACACTTCCTGCACACATGGTCGTCAGGGACACTGGAAGCGTCCCTGATTGTGATATACTTGAACAAATTAGTATTGAAAGGGAGGAGGTATTAGCGGTTTTAGCGGGCTTAAAAGTGGATAAATCCCCAGACCCAGATGAGATGTATCCCAGGCTACTATGTGAGGCAAGGGAGGAGATAGCAGGGGCTCTGACACAAATTTTCAAATCCATTCTGGCCACAGGAGAGGTGCCAGAGGACTGGAGGACAGCGAATGTGGTACCATTATTCAAGAAGGGTAGGAGGGATAAACCAGGTAATTACAGGCCGGTGAGTCTAACATCAGTGGTTGGGAAACTATTGGAAAAAATTCTGAGGGACAGGCTTAATCTCCACTTGGAAAGGCAGGGATTAATCAGGGATAGTCAGCATGGCTTTGTCAAGGGGAGATCATGTCTAACAAATTTGATTGAATCTTTCGAGGAGGTGACCAGGTAGACGAGGGTAAAGCAGTAGATGTAGTCTACTTGGACTTCAGTAAGGCTTTTGATAAGGTCCTGCATGGGAGATTGGTCAAGAAGGTAAGAGCCCATGGGATCCAGGGTAATTTGGCAAATTGGTTCCAAAATTGGCTTAGTGGCAGGAGGCAGAGGGTGATGGTCGAGTGTAGTTTTTACGAGTGGAAGCCTGTGACCAGTAGTGTGTTGCAGGGATTGGTGCTGGGACCCTTGCTGTTTGTTCAGTATGTTAATGATTTAGACATGAATATAGGAGGTATGTTCAGTAAGTTCGTAGATGACACGAAAATTGATGGTGTCCTAAATAGTGAGGAGGAAAGCCTTAGATTACAGGACGATATAGATGGGCTGGTAATATGGGTGGAGCAATGGCAAATGGAATTTAATCCTGAGAAGTGTGAGGTGATGCATTTTGGGAGGACTAACAAGGCAAGGGAATATACAATGGATAGTAGGACCCTAGGAAGTACAGAGGGTCAGAGGGACCTTGGTGTACTTGTCCATAGATCACTGAAGGCAGCAGCACAAATAGATAAGGTGGTTAGGAAAGCATATGGGATACTTGCCTGTATTAGCCAAGGCATAGAATACAAGAGTAGGGAGGTTATGATGAAGCTGTATAAAACGCTAGTTAGGCCACAGCTGGAGTACTGTGTACAGTTCTGATCACCACACTATAGGAAGGATGTGATTGCACTGGAGAGGGTGCAGAGGAGTTTCACCAGGATGTTGTCTGGGCTGGAGCAGTTCAGCTATGAAAAGAGACCGGATAGGCTAGGATTATTTTCCTTGGAGCAGAGAAGGCTGAGGGGGCCCTGATTGAGGTATACAAAATTATGGGGGGCATAGATAGGGTAGATAGGAAGAAACTTTTTCCCTTAACAGAGGTGTCAATAACCAGGGGGCATAGATTTAAGGTAAGGGGCAGGAGGTTTAGAGGGGATTTGAGGAAAAGAAATTTCACCCAGAGGGTGGTTGGAATCTGGAACAAACTGCCTGAAAAGATGGTAGAGGCAGGAACCCTCACAATATTTAAGAAGTATTTAGATGAGCACTTGAAAAGCCATAGCATACAAGGCTATGGGCCAAGTGTTGGAAAATGGGATTAGAATAGATAGGTGCTTTATGGACAGCACAGACATGATGGGCCGAAGGGCTCTATGACTCTATTTCAATATGTATGGGTTTGGTCTACCAGGAGGTTACAAATGTGACCCTTCTGCAATCTGCTTAAGTTCAGTCAAATACAATAAAATGTGAGCCATACATCGACACCCATATTCTAAAGTAACTAAAGAGATAAAGTTGCAGGTAACCAGATATAGAACCAGCTTTCCCAGGAGCTTCAAACGTTAAATGTGTAATGTCTCTCATCACGAGGATCTCTGCAGGTAGCAGCAGTAAAATGTGTTAGGCATTAGACTTTCACCTTTGGGACCTGGGTTTAAATAGTTTTTAGTGCTTGCAAATACACAACATGAATCCACCCATAACTTTACATGAATTAACATTACTGGAGCAACTGTATTTCCAGTATTCCCAGAGTCCCTCAGACTTCCCTTGTGCACTCATTTCCTGCAATATCATATTTTTGTGAACAAAAAGAACATCAGCAATTTAATTATCAATAAAAGCAGAAAATGCTGGAAGTACTCAGCAGGTCAGGAAGCATTTGTGGAGAGAAATTAGGAACATAAGAAATAGAAGCTGAAGTAAGTCTATGGACCTTTGAGCCTGCTCCGCCATTCAATAAGATCACAGCTGATAAGACCATGGCCTCAACTCCACTTTCCTGCCTGTACCCAACAACGCTTGACTTCCCTATAGTTCAGCAATCAGTCGAACTCAGCCTTGAATATATTCAATGCCTCAGCTTTCAACAGCTCTAGGGGTTAGAGAATTACAAGGATTAACGACTGTCAGAGAAGAAATTCCTCCTCATCTCTATCTTAAATGGGAGACCCCTCATTCTGAAACAATGTCTCCTAGTCCTAGATTCCCCCACGAGGGGAAACATCATCTCAACATCTACCCTGTCAAGCCCCCTCAGAATCTTACATGTTTCAATAAGATCACCTCTCAGTCTTCTTAACTCCAAGGCGTATAGGCCCAGCTTGCTCAACCTTTCCTCATAAGACAATCCCTCCCCCCCAAGAATCAACTGAGTGAACCTTCTCTGAACTGCTTCCAATGCAAGTATACCCCTTCTTAAATAAGATGGCAAAAACTGTACGAAGTACTCTATGTGTAGTCTCATTAACGCCCTACAAGATTCCTTACTTTATATTCCATCCCCCTTGCAAAATAGGACAACATTCCATTTGTCTTCCTAACTTGCTAACTTTTTGTTTCATGTACAAGGACACCCAGATCCCTCTGTACTGCAGCATTCTACAGTCTCGCTCCACGTAAATATTCTGCTTTTCTATTCTTCCTGCCAAAGTGGACAACCTCACATTTTCCAACATTATACTCCATCTGCCAATTTTTTGTCCACTCATTTTACCTATCTATATCTGTTTGCAGACTCTTTGTATCCTCCTCACAACTTGCTTTGTGAAGAGGACCTAAGGGGATGACAAAGGGATATAGATAGGTTAAGTGAGAGGGCAAAGACTTGGCAAATGGAGTATAATGTGGGAAAGTGTGAAATTGGTCACTTTGGCAGGAAGAATAAAAAAGAAGCATATTATCTAAATGGTGAGAGATTGCAGAGCTCTGAGATGCCGAGGGATCTGGGTGCCCTAGTGTATGAATCGCAAAAGGTTAGTATGCAGGTACAGCACATAATTAGGAAAGCTAATAGAATGTTATCGTTTATCACGAGGGGAATCAAATACAAAAATAGGGAGGTTATGCTTCAGCAATACAGGGCATTTGTATACAGTACTGGTCTCGTTATTTAAGGAAGGATGTAAATGCGTTGGAGGCAGTACAGAGAAGGTTTACTAGACTAATACCTGGAATGGGCGGGGTGTCTTACGAGGAAAGATTGGACAGGCTAGGCTTGTATCCACTGGAATTTAGAAGAGTAAGAGGCGACTTGATTGAAACATAAAAGATCCTGAGGGGTCTTGACAGGGTGGATGTGGAAAGGATGTTTCCCCTTGTGGGAAAATCGAGAACTAGGGGTCACTGTTTAAAAATAAGGGGTTAACCATTTAAGACAGAGCTGAGGAGAAATTTTTTCTCTGAGGGTCGTGAGTCTTTGGAATTCTCTTCCTCAAAAGGCAGTGGAAGCAGAGTCTTTGACTATTTTTAAGGCAGAGGTAGATAGATTCTTGATAAGCAAGGGGGTGGAAGGTTTTCGGGGGGAGGTGGAAATGTGGAGTAATCAGTTCAGCCACGAACTTATTGAATGGCGGAGCAGGCTTGAGGGGTCAAGTGGCCTACTCCTGCTCTTAATTCGTATGTTCGTATCATCAGCAAATGTGGCTACAATACACTCGGTCCCTTCATCCAAGTCATTAATATAGATTGTAAATAGTTGAAGCCCGAGCAGTGATCCCTGAGGCACCACTAGTTAACAGTTTGCCAACTCTCTGTTTCCTGTTAGTTACCCAATCCTCTATTTATGCTAAAATATTACCGTCCAGCAACATGAGCTTTTATCTTGTGCAGTAATCTTTCATGCAGCACCTTATTGAATACTTTTTGGAAATCCAAACAAACAACATCTACTGGTTTCCCTTTATCGACCCTGCTCATTACATTCTCAAAGAACTCTAATAAATTTGTCAAACACAATTTCCCTTTCATAAATCCATGTAGACTCTGCCTGATTGAGTTATGATTTTCTAAATGCCCTACCACTTCCTTAATAATGAGTTTCAACATTTTTCCAATGACAGATATTAGGCTAAATGGCCTATAGTTTCCTGCTCACTCCCTCCTTTCTTCAATAGGGGTATTACAGAGAAAAACAACTAATGATCTTTCTGTAGCACTTTTTTAATTCAATTATTATTTACTAAATAGAAAATAAACACAATAGTTATACCAGAT
Source organism: Heterodontus francisci (assembly GCF_036365525.1). Taxonomy (NCBI): domain Eukaryota; kingdom Metazoa; phylum Chordata; class Chondrichthyes; order Heterodontiformes; family Heterodontidae; genus Heterodontus; species Heterodontus francisci. The sequence goes on from NC_090413.1 coordinate 31,310,734, forward strand.
TAAAAATTAGCAAACTTTTACATCGGATTACATGGGATATATGGCACAGAAATAGGCTATTCAGCCCAACAAGTCCACGTCAGCATTTAAAAAAATTTGTTCATGGGATGTGGGCATCGCTGGCTAAGCCAGCATTTATTGCCCATCCCTAACTGCTCTCGAGAAGGTGGTGGTGAGCTGCCTTCTTGAACCGCTGCAGTCCTTGGAATGTAGGTACACTCACAGCGCCTTTAGGAAGGGAGTTCCAGGATTTTGACCCAGTGACAGTGAAGCAACAGCGATATAGTTCCAAGTCAGGATGGTGTGTGGCTTGGAGGGGAACTTGCAGGTGGTGGTGTTCCCATGCATCAGCTGCCCTTGTGGTACAGTAGTGGTAGAGGTCACAGTGCTGTCGAAGGAGTCTTGGTGAGTTGTGCCGGTGGTAAAGAGAGTGAGAGTGAATGTTGAAGGTGGTGAATGGGATGCCAATCAAGAGGGCTGCTTTGTCCTGAATGGTGTTGAGCTTCTTGCAGATGGTACACACTGCTGCCACTGTGCGTCGGTGGTGGAGGGAGTGAATGTTTGTAGATGGGGTGCCAATCAAGCGGGCTGCTTTGTTCTGGATGGTGTCGAGCTTCTTGCAGATGGTACACACTGCTGCCACTGTGCGTCGGTGGTGGAGGGAGTGAATGTTTGTAGATGGGGTGCCAATCAAGCGGGCTGCTTTGTTCTGGATGGTGTCGAGCTTCTTGAGTGTTGTTGGAGCTGCACCCATCCAGGCAAGTGGAGAGTATTCCATCACAGTCCTGACTTGTGCCTTGTAGATGGTGGACAGGCTTTGGGGAGTCAGGAGGCGAGTTACTTGCCACCGAATTCCCAGCCTCTGACCTGCTCTTCTAGCCAAAGTATTTATGTGACTTGTCCAGTTAAGTTTCTTGTCAATAGTGAACCCCAAGATTTTGATGGTGGGGGATTCAGCAATGGTATTGCCATTGAATGTCAAGGGGAGGTGGTTTAATTCTGTCTTGTTGAGATGGTCATTGCCTGGCACTTGTGTGGCATGAATGATTCTTGTCACTTATCAGCCAAGCCTGAATGTTGTCCAGGTCTTGTTGCATGGGGTCATGGACTGCTTCATTATCTGAGGAGTTGCAAATAAAACTGGACAGTGTGCAAACACGGCAAGCATCTCCACTTCTGACCTTATGGTGGAGAGAATGTCACTGATGAAGCAGTTGAATGCCTAGGACATTTCTCTAATGAACTCCTGCAGCAATGTTCTGGGGCTGAGATAATTGGCCTCCAACAACCACAACCATTTTCCTTTGCATTAGATATGACTCCAGCCAGTAGAGAGATTTCCCCCTAATTCCAATTGTCTTCAATTTTATTTGGGCTCCTTGATGCCACTCTCATGGTCAAATGCTGCTTTGATGTCAAGGGCAGTCACTCTCACCTCACCTCTAGATTCAACTCTTTTGTCCATGTTTGGACCAAGGCTGTAGTGAGGTCTGGCAGAACCCAAAATGAGCATCAGTGAGCAGGTTATTGCTGTTTAAGTGGCGCTTGAGAGCACAGTCAATGACACCTTTCATCACTTCACTGATGATTGAGAGTAGACTGATGGGACGGCAATTGGCTGGATTGGATTTGTCCTGCTTTTTGTGGACAGGAGACACCTGGGCAATTTTCTACTTTGTCAGGTAGATAGCAATGTTGCAGCGTACTGGAACAGTGGCTACTTCTGGAACACAAATCTTCAGCCAGGATGTTGTTGGGACCCATAGCCTTTGCTGAATCCAGTATGCTTAGCCGTCTCTTGATATCATGTGGGGTGAATAGAATTGACTCTTGTTCTTGTTCCAGTGTACAGGATGTTGAGAGTAGTGAGGTCAGGGATAAGGTTACAAGGACGCAAGAGGGCACTGGCAAGCAAGAACTTGGTTTAAAGTGTGTCTACTTCAACGCCAGGAGCATCCGGAATAAGGTGGGTGAGCTTGCAGCATGGGTTGGTACCTGGGATCTCAATGTTGTGGCCATTTCGGAGACATGGGTAGAGCAGGGACAGGAATGGATGTTGCAGGTTCCGGGATTTAGATGTTTCAGTAAGAACACAGAAGATGGTAAAAGAGGGGGGGGTGTGGCATTGTTAATCAAGGAGAGTATTACGGCGGCAGGAAGGAAGTTTGAGGACTCATCTACTAAGGTAGTATGGGCCGAGGTTAGAAACAGGAGAGGAGAGGTCACCCTGTTGGGAGTTTTCTATAGACCTCCGAATAGTTCCAGAGATGTAGAGGAAAGGATAGCGAAGATGATTTTCAACAGGAGCGAGAGTAACAGGGTAGTTGTTATGGGGGACTTTAACTTTACAAATATTGACTGGAAATACTATAGTTCGAGTACTTTAGATGGGTCTGTTTTTGTCCAGTGTGTGCAGGAGGGTTTTCTGACACAGTATGTAGACAGGCCAACCAGGGGCGATGCCACATTGGATTTGGTACTGGGTAATGAACCCGGCCAGGTGTTAGATTTAGATGTAGGTGAGCACTTTGGTGATAGTGATCACAATTCGGTTAGGTTTACCTTAGCAATGGGCAGGGACAGGTATATACCGCAGGGCAAGAATTATAGCTGGGGGAAAGGAAATTATGATGCGATTAGGCAAGATTTAGGATGCGTAGGATGGGGAAGGAAACTGCAGGGGATGGGCACAATCGAAATGTGGAGCTTATTCAAGGAGCAGCTACTGCGTGTCCTTGATAAGTATGTACCTGTCAGGCAGGGAGGAAGTTGTCGAGCGAGGGAGCCGTGGTTTACTAAAGAAGTTGAAGCGCTTGTCAAGAGCAAGAAGGCGGCTTATGTTAGGATGAGACGTGAAGGCTCAGTTAGGGCGCTTGAGAGTTACAAGCTAGCCAGGAAGGATCTAAAGGGAGAGCTTAGAAGAGCGAGGAGAGGACACGAGAAGTCATTGGCGGATAGGATCAAGGAAAACCCTAAGGCTTTCTATAGGTATATCAGGAATAAAAGAATGACTAGAGTTAGATTAGGGCCAATCAAGGCTAGTAGTGGGAAGTTGTGTGTGGAATCAGAGGAGATAGGGGAAGCGTTAAATGAATATTTTTCGTCAGTATTTACAGTAGAGAAAGAAAATGTTGTCGAGGAGAATACTGAGATACAGACTACTAGGCTAGATGGGATTGAGGTTCACAAGGAGGAGGTGTTAGCAATTTTGGAAAGTGTGAAAATAGATAAGTCCCCTGGGCCAGATGGGATTTATCCTAGGATTCTCTGGGAAGCCAGGGAGGAGATTGCAGAGCCTTTGTCCTTGATCTTTATGTCGTCATTGTCGACAGCAATAGTGCTGGAAGACTGGAGGATAGCAAATGTTGTCCCCTTGTTCAAGAAGGGGAGTAGAGACAGCCCTGGTAATTATAGACCTGTGAGCCTTATTTCGGTTGTGGGTAAAATGTTGGAAAAGGTTATAAGAGATAGGATTTATAATCATCTTGAAAAGAATAAGTTCATTAGTGATAGTCAGCACGGTTTTGTGAAGGGTAGGTCGTGCCTCACAAACCTTATTGAGTTTTTGAGAAGGTGACCAAACAGGTGGATGAGGGTAAAGCAGTGGATGTGGTGTATATGGATTTCAGTAAGGCGTTTGATAAGGTTCCCCACGGTAGGCTATTGCAGAAAATACGGAAGTATGGGATTGAAGGTGATTTAGTGCTTTGGATCAGAAATTGGCTAGCTGAAAGAAGACAGAGGGTGGTGGTTGATGGCAAATGTTCATCCTGGAGTTTAGTTACTAGTGGTGTACCGCAAGGATCTGTTTTGGGGCCACTGCTGTTTGTCATTTTTATAAATGACCTGGATGAGGGTGTAGAAGGGTGGGTTAGTAAATTTGCGGATGACACGAAGGTCGGTGGAGTTGTGGATAGTGCCGAAGGATGTTGTAGATTACAGAGGGACATAGATAGGCTGCAGAGCTGGGCTGAGAGATGGCAAATGGAGTTTAATGCGGAAAAGTGTGAGGTGATTCACTTTGGAAGGAGTAACAGGAATGCAGAGTACTGGGCTAATGGGAAGATTCTTGGTAGTGTAGATGAGCAGAGAGATCTTGGTGTCCAGGTACATAAATCCCTGAAAGTTGCCACCCAGGTTAATAGGGCTGTTAAGAAGGCATATGGTGTGTTAGCTTTTATTAGTAGGGGGATCGAGTTTCGGAGCCACGAGGTCGTGCTGCAGCTGTACAAAACTCTGGTGCGGCCGCACCTGGAGTATTGCGTGCAGTTCTGGTCACCGCATTATGGGAAGGATGTGGAAGCTTTGGAAAGGGTGCAGAGGAGATTTACTAGGATGCTGCCTGGTATGGAGGGAAGGTCTTATGAGGAAAGGCTGAGGGACTTGAGGTTGTTTTCGTTAGAGAGAAGGAGGAGGAGAGGTGACTTAATAGAGACATATAAGATAATCAGAGGGTTAGAGAGGGTGGATAGTAAGAGTCTTTTTCCTCGGCTGGGTGATGGCAAACACGAGGGGACATAGCTTTAAGTTGAGGGGTGATAGATATAGGACAGATGTCAGAGGTAGTTTCTTTACTCAGAGAGTAGTAGGGGCGTGGAACGCCCTGCCTGCAACAGTAGTAGACTCGCCAACTTGAAGGGCATTTAAGTGGTCATTGGATAGATATATGGATGAAAATGGAATAGTGTAGATCAGATGGTTTCACAGGTTGGCGCAACATTGAGGGCCAAAGGGCCTGTACTGCGCTGTAATGTTCTATGTTCTCTTCACCGCCAGACTCCAGTAAATTTTAACCCGACACTGAGCACAGAAAACTGAAGCGCTAAAGTACCAAGAGGTATAGGGTATAAACAAAATGAAATAATGCTCTTATTGAGGTGTCAAAGACATACTCTGAAATGTGCTTACTTCTACATGATCTGCTCGTGCCACATGATTACTGTGCGTACACTCCTGTTTCTTTCATTACAGCCGGGAAATTGAGTAACCGAAATAACCATCAACAAGCTGTCATCAGAAACATAAAAAATAGGAGCAGGAGTAGGCCATTCGGCCCTTCGGGCCTGCTCCGCGATTCAAAAAAGATCATGGCTGATCGTCCAATTCAGTACCCTGTTCCTGCTTTTTCCCATATCCCTTGATCCCTTTGGCAATAAGAAATATATCTATCTCCTTCTTGAATATATTTAATGATTTGGCCTCCACTGCCTTCTGCAGTAGAGAATTCCACAGGTTCACCACCCTCTGAGTGAAGAAATTTCTCCTCATCTCGGTTCTAAATGGCATACCCCATATCCTGAGACTGTGACCCCTGGTTCTGGACTCCCCAGCCATCGGGAACATCCTCCCTGCATCTAGCCTGTCTAGTCCTGTTAGAATTTTATGAGATCCCCTCTCATTCTTCTAAACTCTAATGAATATAGACCTAGTCGACCCGATCTCTCCTCATATGTCAGTCCTGCCATCCCAGGAATCAGCCTAGTAAATCTTCTTTGCACTCCCTCCATGGCAAGAACATCCTTCCTCAGATAAAGAGACCAAAATTGCACACAATACTCCAGATGTGGTCTCACCAAGGCTCTGTATAACTGCAGTAAGACATCCTTGCTCCTGTACTCAAATCCTCTTGCAATGAAAGCCAACATACCATTCGCCTTCCTAACTGCTTGCTGCACCTGAATGCTTGCTTTCAGCGACTGGTGTACAAGGACACCCAGGTCTCGTTGCACCTCCCCCTTTCCCAATCTATCACCATTCAGATAATAATCTGCCTTTCTGTTTTTATAACCAAAGTGGATAACCTCACATTTATCCACATTATACTGCATCTGCCATGCATTTGCCCACTCACTCAACTTGTCCAAATCACCTTGGAGCCTCTCTGCATCCTCCTCACAGCTCATAGTCTCCCCCAGCTTTGTGTCATCTGCAAACTTGGAAATGTTACTTTTAATTCCCTCACCCAAGTCATTAATATATATTGTGAATAGCTGGGGCCCAAGCACTGATCCCTGCAGTACCCCACTAGTCACTGCCTGCCACCTGGAAAAAGACCCGTTTATTCCTACTCTCTGTTTCCTGTCTGTCAACCAATTCTCAATCCATGCCGGTATATTACCCCAAATCCCATGTGCTTTAATTTTGCTCACTACCCTCTTATGTGGGACCTTATCAAAAGCTTTCTGAAAATCCAAATACACCACATCCACTGGTTCTCCCTTATCTATTCTACTAGTTACATCCTCAAAAAACTTCAGTAGATTTGTTAAGCATGACTTCCCTTTCAGAAACCCATGCTGACTTTGTCCAATCCCGTTTATGCTTTCCAGGTGTTCTGCTATCACATCCTTAATAATAAACTCTAGCATTTTCCCCACTACTGATGTAAGGCTAACTGGTCTGTAATTCCCTGTTTTTTCTCTCCCTCCTTTTTTAAATAGTGGGGTTACATTTGCCACCCTCCAATCTGTAGGAACTGCTCCAGAGTCTAGAGAATTTTGGAAGATGACCACCAATGCATCCACTATTTCCAGGGCCACTTCCTTTAGTATTCTGGGATGTAGATTATCAGGCCCTGGGGATTTGTCAGCCTTTAACCCCATTAATTTCCCTAGCACTATTTTTTTTTTACTAATACTGATTTCCTTCAGTTCCTCCCTCTCACTAGGCCCTTGGTTCCCTAACATTTCTGGGAGGTTATTTGTGTCCTCCTTTGTGAAGAAAGAGCAAAAGTATGAGTTTAATTGTTCTGCCATTTCTTTGTTCCCCATTATAATTTCCCCCGTTTCTGACTGTAAGGGACCTACATTTGTCTTCACTAATCTTTTTCTCTTTACATATTTATAGAAGCTTTTACAGTCAGTTTTTATGTTCCCTGCAAGTTTACTCTCATACTCTACTTTCCCCTGCTTAATCAACCTCTTTGCCCTCCTTTGCTGAATTCTTCCACACTAACATTCAGTGAAAACCTTTCAGAATCCCTGCATGATCAACTTTCCTTTTCTGTCAGAGACCTCAATTCCTATGAGGTCTGAATCTTTTACTTCCTTTGACTATCATAAGATTCTTTTCCCGATTATCAGCCAAATGTAACTTGGTACCGACTATAAATGGAAAAAAGAAACCTGTCCATAACAGGGATTCAGATTAAAAGTTGACCTTTCTCGTCCATTGAGGACCAGGTATGAAATCTGTTCCTATTCCACAGTTCAATCTCCATAGAAAGCAGGACATTTTACATAAAGCAAAGCTGCCATATTTTCTGGGCCTTCTGCTGATAGTTCAAACACCTGTCTGAATTAGGCAGCAGCCTCACTAAACTATGCAAATCGAAGCATATACAACGCCAGGCATTTCAGATTCCAGCAGCTGCAGTAATTTGCTTTTAAATCCATATGTACCATGACTAAATTAAAAACAATGTCAAGCTAAAACTAAGCAAACTCCTTCACTTTTCTTGCATCACACTTCCCTTTTCAAACTTGATACTCGTAAGAGCCGCAGATGCAGTGTTTGCAAGGATTACCTTTATTGTATATGTGAAAGTTTGATGGCACTGCTGTTTCATAAAACAAAACAATTTAGATCAGCATATTGTATTCTTGCAGTGCAATGTTCCATTACAAAGGGTATACATTTTTAATCATAAGTTGCCTGTAACCACACTAAGGGATTGTGGTCAGAATACACGGTAAATGCAGTTCCATATACGTATGTGTGGCACCCATATGACAGTTAAATATTCTTTTTCAATTATCAAATAATCAATCTCTTGTGGCAGAAGCTTACAACTTAGGTAAATAACTGAGTATTTCTTTTAATGGGCATTTGCCTGGGTCAGCACAGTGCTGAAACCAGACACATGCTTCACTGTGAAACCTTGGGAATAAGTCAGATAAGCTAGTATAAGGTTTGCTACAGCCTTCCAAAAGTATTGTGTGCCCCAACAGAGCAAACCATTTAATTGGGCTTCCCCTTCTGGGTTAAGTAAGCTAATGGTATGACTATATTAGTACAACTTGGAATGAACATGTGATAATAGCCAGTCAACCTGAAAAATGACATAGCTTTTCTTGATTAGTCTGTAATGGAAGCCTTCTTCTGTTCCAGTCTCTTTTCCACAACCCCACCCACCCCTCCCCCACCCAGTGACCTGAATGCCTCAGTGATGCCGATGCTAGTTTTTGTTCTTTGCTGTTAACATTACTCAGTTGGGTTAACATGTTGCTGACATGATTGAGATATTCCAACTGAAAATGGTGATGTCATCAATGTATACTGGTACATAATTCCCAGTTCTGTCAAGACAAAATCTACCAACAATGCATTATGCTGGATGCAGGCTTCATTTTTTTTATATTTTTATATTTAGAGATACAGCACTGAAACAGGCCCTTCAGCCCACCGAGTCTGTGCCGACCAACAACCACCCATTCATACTAACCCGACAGTAATCCCATATTCCCTACCACCTACCTACACTAGGGGCAATTTACAATGGCCAATTTACCTATCACCTGCAAGTCTTTGGCTGTGGGAGGAAACCGGAGCACCCGACGAAAACCCACGCGGTCACAGGGAGAACTTGCAAACTCGGCACAGGCAGTGCCCAGAATTGAACCCGGGTCACTGGAGCTGTGAGGCTGTGGTGTTAACCATTATTAAATGCATTTCCAGAAACTCATGTAGCCCTGAAAGTGTAGCAAATATGGAGTCCAATTGGATCTTTGTGTTTAGCGTCACTTATTAATAACCTTCAGTCAGTTCTGCTGTCATCTAATACTTGGTGCCCCTTAGTTTCTCAAGAATCTCTTACCTGTGTGACGTAGAGAGGCATCAGCCTCTCTCAAGTCATTTAATTTCCTCAGGACCAAAACCACTGGTGATGCCAAAAGAATTGGGACAATGAACAGAAGCACACAGGCAACATATTACTCCCAAGTCCATATCTACTTAACTTTTTTTAAACTGACAAAGCTGCTGTTCTTACTCCAAGGGTTAAATGAGCCTCTGTCAGAAATAGCTCCCTGGAAGTGGACAAGTTTCTAGTCAGGTTACTCAATTCAGTGAGAAACTCACCAGTGAGATTATAATGAGGCCACGAAGTTAAAACACCCCGAGGTTAATTTTAAATGTACTCACCAGGTGGGAAAGTGACGCCATCAGATTGCCACTCAGTTAATGGAAGAGAATTGGAGCTCGTGTGAAACAGACACCTGATTTAATCATGTCAGTTTCCCAGTAGTGGAATTCAGTTCAAATTATTTTCCATGGTCTGTTTTTGGTTCAAGTAAGTGAGATTTAACTGCCTTAAGCTAACTCAGAGTTAAAACTGGAGCCTGTATTATAGAAGATTTTTTAAAAAATAAACAGAGACAAACAGACAAAATCCAAATTGCCATGAACAGTAACTGCATTTCAAAAAGTAATTTGTTACATATGAAGTGCTTTAGGATGTCCTGAATGATACAAGGTGCTAAATGAATGTAAATTCTTTCTTTAGCATCACTGAAAATATTTTGTTGTGATGCTAAGTGCTGAAGTACTAACAAAATAAGCTATCAAAGTAATAAGCAATCATATGGGTGCTTTATAACACCAACATGGTTAATGTGATTTTAAAAAAAAGAGGGATGTAGGCGTTGATTACAATTACCGGAAAAAAAAACACAAAGTGGCACAACAATCTACAAAACCACAAGGCCAGGAATTATCATTGCTAATTTCCATCCTCTTTGACGTGTAACATGTCTAGTTTAATGGGTTTTCTTTACCATCTAAGAATTATTTAATTAAAAGAAATTGTCTACTGCATTTACTTAATAAAATGCGATTAATACTGATGGAAGTCAGGAAAACAGAGATTACATTACTGATTTTTTTCTCAGTTTGCACAAGTGAATGTATAATTGAGTGCTGACATTTACCAACCACATCTTGGAAAATGGAACAAACTTCTGTTGGTTTTACAGCACTTGTCAGCTTGTCCCTGCCCAGTATAAATGACCTACTTTTAATTTTTATGCCAAGACGACAAACAAAAGCTTATGATTATAATAAAAGGAAAATACTGCAGATGCTGGAAATCTAAATTAAAAACAAGAAATGCAGGAAATACTCAGCAGGTCTGGCAGCATCTGTGGAGAGAGTAACAGAGTTAACGTTTCAGGTCAGTGACCTTTCATCAGAACTTATTATTATAAAAGCTTATGATTAATTATTATTGGTCTCAAAACATTTCCAGACAGAAGCTGAAAAATTCAACAAATTGATAGTTTTATGGGCTGGGAAATTCTTTAATTTTCAGTGCATTCAAGGAATATGGGCTAGCTAGGCAAGCATTTACTGCCCAAACATAATTGCCCTTGAGAAGGTGGTGATGCGCTGCTGCCTTGAATGCAACTGAGTAGCTTGCTAGGCTATTTCAGAGGGCAGTCAAGAATCAATCACATTGTTCTAGGTCTGGAGTCACATATAAGTCGGACCAAGCAAGGATGACAGATTATTCTTCCTTGAGGACACTATTGAACCAGATCAGTTTTTATGACAATCCTGTAGGTTCATGGTCAACATTAAGGGCAATTAGGGATGGGCAATAAATGCTGGCCTAGCCAGCGATGCCCACATCCCATGAATGAATAAAAAAAAGTCAAATTACACAAGAATGCTGAAGAGACAAACATCAGCAGTTACAACAGGAGGGTGGACTAGAATAACCACTAATTTTGGGGGCGGCGCAGTGGTTAGCACCACAGCCTCACAGCTCCAGCAACCCGGGTTCGATTCTGGGTACTGCCTGTGCGGAGTTTGCAAGTTCTCCCTGTGACCGCGTGGGTTTTCGCCGGGTTCTCCAGTTTCCTCCCACATCCAAAGACTTGCAGGTTGATAGGTAAATTGGCCGTTGTTAATTGCCCCTAGTGTAGGTAGGTGGTAGGAGAATGGTGGGGATGTGGTAGAGAATATGGGGTTAGTGTAGGATTAGTATAAAATGGGTGGTTGATGGTCGGCACAGACTCGGTGGGCCGAAGGGCCTGTTTCAGTGCTGTATCTCTAAATAAATAAATAAAATAAAATTACTGATACCAGCTTTTTAATGCAGATACTGCTTGTGCTCAGGTGTGGCTCAGTGGCTGGCATACTTGCCTCTGAATCCAAGGTTGTGGACTCAGGTCCCACTCCAGGACTAGAGGCCAACAATCTAGCTGATACTTCAGTGCAGAACTGCAGGGGTGCTGCAATGTCAGATGTCCCATCTTTTGGATGGGACGTTAAACCGAGGCCCCGTTTGTGTCTCAGGTGGTGAAGGGCAAATTGTGTTTGACTAACTTGATTGAGCTTTTTGATGAGGTAACAAAGAGGGTTGATGACGGTAATATAGTTGATGTGGTGCACATGGACTTCCAAAAGGCATTTGATAAAATTTCACACAACAGGCTTGTCAGCAATGTTGAAGCCCATGAAATGAAAGGGTAAGTTGCAGCAAGGATGTGAAGTTGGCTAAGTGACAGGAACTAGAGAGTAGTGGTGAAAGGTTGTTTTTCAGACTGGAAAAAGGTATTGTTATGATCAGATGAGGAGGGGACAAAATGCTCCCCTCTTGTCTCTCTCCTTGTTTGACCCCAACAGAGTTTATTTCTTTTAAAATGTGGATATGCTTACCAATTCAGTGAGTGTTTAACCATTTATGTGCTATAATCATAAAAGAAACAATTGGACAGGTTTTCTTGAGTTTAAAGAAGAAAGAGGTTAGTTATATATTATATAAGAGGTTAGTTTTATTGTACTTAAAACCGATCTAAGAAAAATAATAAATTACGCTCCAACATTCTCTCTCTCTCACACACATACACACACAGGTTACAGAGTGGGGAAGAATAGATTGTTTGGATTAGAGTCTGGAGTAAATTTTTAAAAAGAGTGTACAGTCTGTGGGGTTTGGTAACTCAGTTGTCTTCTGGCCGAACTCAGTGGTCCTGAGGGTTCTGGCTTGTATATGTGGCCAACTGGTTCAGGGCTTTTTTTGGAGACAGTGATGCAGATGGTTTTCTTCATGGGGTCTCTGTCTGCAGCAATGATAGCAGCCAGCAGGCATGGTTCAAACTTGCAAGGTGACCTGGAGAGAGAGAGAGAGAGAGAGATAGACAGACAGAGGTGGGGAGGTGGGGGGAGAGGGACCCCACTTGGGTCCTTACTCATCAGTTTATCTCAGTGCCTTGTCTGCCCACAGAGAGAAAGAGCAGCTAGTTTCACACAGATGGGGGTCTGTCACATGACGGCGCAGTGTATTCTCTCTTGCAATTTAATTAGATTATGTGTAAGAATTCCAATCTCTGTCAGGATCCCATTGTTCCGGTGATTACCCTTTGATTGGCCGTCTCCATCTGTGTTAATGTTCCAATATTGCCTTCAATGTCTTGTTAACAAAGGCAGGACAGGTAGCCCATTCAAAATTACTAAGAAATTGTTCTGGTTGGAAATTGACCAGTCCTTACATCTCCACCTTGATACACTGGAATGTAAGGTATTTTCATGCAAATTATGGTGCCCATTTTAGTTGCTAGCAGTCATCTTTTATCAGTTCTTTTTTCCTGTTTTTTTGAAGTTTAATTTCCAACTAGCGGATTTAAAAAATATATAATTTGGCATGGCAGGTGTTCATGACAGTGTATGATGGGGTCGCCATGGGTCAGTATCAGGACCACTGCTTTTCTTGATCGATATTAATGACCAAGACTTGGGTGTCCCGGGCACAATTTCAGAATTTGCAGATGACACAAAACTTGGAAGTACTGTGAACTGTGCAGAGGTTTTACAACCTCAGTGAGACCGTAGACATTAAAATACGAGATATGAACCCCCAGACCAATTTAAAGAATTACACAACAAGATTTCACGTTTTAGGACTTTAATTATAACATCTAAACTAAACTAAAAGAAATCCCCATTAACTAAATAATACTTTGTAAGTAACTGATACCCCAGATTATCAAGAAAGTCATTTTTTCTACCTAACCTCACACCACACTTCAATGTTACACAGTTCTTTTTAATGGAAAAATTATTTACGGTTAAAAGTCCCAAATTCTTCCCAATAGCAATGGGCTGAATCTGCCAAATCTTTTCAAAAATCAATGTCCTCTTCACTCACTTCTCTGAGCACTTCTGACCTGGACGTCTGTGAATGAGGCAATTCCTGGTGATTCCCGCTGGTCTTCAGGGGGCGTACATTTAAGGTAAGGGGCAGGAGGTTTAGAGAGGATTTGAGGAAAAAAAATTTCACCCAAGGGGTGGTTGGAATCTGGAACACACTATCTGAAGGGGTGGTAGAGGCAGGAACCCTCACAACATTTAAGAAGTATTTAGATGAGCACTTGAAAAGCCATAGCATACAAGGCTGCGGGCCAAGCGCTGTAAAATGGGATTAGAATAGATAGGTGCTTGATGGCCGGCACAGACACGATGGGCTGAAGGGCCTGTTTCTTTGCTGTATAACTCTGTGACTCTAAGTCTTTTGTTGTATCAGGCTTCCGAGAGTAAGTGTCCCCTTTCTCTCCAGACTGCAACTGCTGGGTTCCCTTCAGCCTGCCTTGAGCTGCAACCACTGGTTTCCTCTCTTACAGCCTGTCAGCCTTCAGAAAAGCTGTTAAATTTATCTGGACTCAAAATTCAATAGCTTATTGTCCTGTTCCAATATGCAAAGTCGAGAAGTCTGGTTTCACAGAGCCACCTTGGCCTCCTATTGTTCCCAGGTGTTAACAGCTGCTTGATACATTTGCATCTTCAGAAACACTGGCTCCTTATTTTAAGACGCAAGAGTCTGGGACAGCAAAACCCATCGTTCTTTAGGTGTTACACCTGTCATCTATTTATTTCATAAAAAATCTTTGATCTGTCTTATCCTTTAGCAGAGTGGAAATAAGGTCACCTTCCAGAAGGAAATAAGGTCACCTTCCAGAAGGAAATAAGGTCACCTTCCAGACTCCATCTTAAACTTTTGAAGATCATAATTTTTAAAACATATTCTCATGTTACAAGGTCCAGCCTTCAGAACAGGAGAATAGTGATAGACTTCAAGAGGACACAGACAGACTGGTGGAATGGGCGGACGCGTGTCAGATCAAATTAAATGCAGCAAATACATTTTAGTAGGAAAAACAAGGAGAGGCAGTATAAAATAAAGGGTACAATTCTAAAGGAGTGCAGGAGCAGAGGAACCTGGGGCTATATGTGCACAAATTGTTTAAGGTGGCAGGGTCCATTAAGAAAGTAGTAAATAAAGCATATGGAATCCTGGGCTTTATAAATAGAGGAATAAAGTAAAAGAGCAAAGAAGTTATGGTGAATCTTTATAAAATACTGGTTCAGCCTCAACTGGAGTATTGTGTCCAATTCTGGGCACACACTTTAGGATTGATAGGAAGACATTAGACAGGGTGCGGAACAGATGACGAGAATGGTTCCAGGGATGAGGAACTTCAGTTATGAAGATAAATTAGAGAAAATGGGGCTGTTCTTAGAGAAGAGAATTTTGAGAGCAGGTTTGTTAGAGGTGTTCAAAATAATGAGGGATCTGGACTGGGTAAATAGAGAGAAACTGTTCCCATTGGCAGAAGGGTCAGTAACCAGAGGACACCAAGTTAAGATGAATGGCAAAAGAACCAAAGGCGAGTGGTTAGAATGTGGAATGCGCTGCCTCAGTGTGTGGTGCAGGCAGATTCAATCATGGCTTTCAAAAGGGAATTGGATAATGATCTGAATAGAAAAAATTTACAGAGCGGGAGAGCAAGACAAGCTGAGTTGCTCTTGCAGAGAGCTGGCACAGACACAACAGACCAAATGTCCTCCTTCTGTGCTATAAGCATTCCATGATTCTATCTACGGCTACACCTATGAGTTAAATCAGGAGTTTGATACAATGCAACTTACAGGACTGTAGTATAGTACTGTCCAGACTTGTCAATTCTGTGTCCATTTAGTTCCCCATACAATTCTCTCAGCAGTTTGATGGAAGATGTTAACTAGAATGTTTTAGATGCTGAAATTCCACTCCTGTGTCTCAGTGAAGGTGCAATGTTAGTGGCGTTTTCACTTATCTTTCCTTTCGTTCTTTTGGTGATGATCTTTCATTTATGCCTCCAGTTACTAACTTATGGGTGCATTTATTTTGTACTGATAATTCAATCAGGTGATGATTTTTGGAACAGAAAATGGGGGGAAAAGTCTGACATGTTCTCATTTTCCAGAATGGGTGTTGGAGTAAGGGGTTGTTTCTTTGTTTAAAGCTGAGGAGGAGTTAAGGAAGAGTTAAGGAAGTGGTGACAAAGTTAGAATGTGTTTAAAAAGAAAAGACCAGTGATCAGTTGTGCTATAGGCTCTAAACTCCGGAACTCCCTCCCGACACCTCTCTGCCTCTCTATCTCACTTTCTTCCTTTAAGACACTCCTAAAAACCTATATCTTTGACCAAGCGTTTGATCATCTGACCTAATATCTCCTCATGTGGCTCAGCGTCATATTTTGTTTTATAATGTGCCTGTGAAGCACCTTGGGACATTTTATTAAGTTAAAGGCACTAAAGAAGTTGTTGTAATAATCACACAGGCTTCTTTTGAGTGACAATTCAGCTGATGCTCTCTTTCATATATTTTTATCTTCTAAGCCTGGATCGGAATGTCCAATTCCAGACCTTTAAAGATAGAAAAGAAGTACAGGACTTTGCAACTACAATTGTGTAATAGATACATGTTACAGCATACTGCAGTCCCTATGAAGGCAGCAAGTTACCATTGTGCAGGGCCTTGGTTACAGATCTAAATCCTTGGCTGTTTCTCGAATTGCAACTTATGCATTGAATTGTCAGTTTCTGGAGGTGTGGGGGGTGGTGCTTACTTTTTCAAAGCAGTTCATCAACTTTTGAAAGTTTTCTAGTTTGGTATGCCTGGTGGAAATGTGCTGACAAATCTGTGACCAGGGAGTTCAGTAATCTACACCTACTTTATTTCTCAGAGACAATATGCCTGCTGTGGATAGAGATATTGACACATCAGCAGTAGCAGAAGCTGTTTGGATTCAATCAGTCCAAGTCAAAGGCTCTAAGTTTATGATTGGCACTTAAAGACTCCAGGACAGGCTTGAAGGGCCGAGGGGCCTACTCCTGCTCCTAATTCGTATGTTCGTAGGTCTAGTGTGTATCCAGATGGGAGACAAAGGCAAGGAAGTAGAGACTGTGCAGGATTAGCCTGTGCAGGAAAACCCTTGATGCAGTGTGAAATAGCACAGAGGGAATTTCCATGAGATGGCTCAAGTTTTGATGCGCAGGTTCCCAAGGCTTCGCGGCGATGAGAAACTCCATCCAAACGGGATTAAGAACAGGTGGGCTCCCTTCCACACACGAGCAGCTTATAGCCTGAAACTTTTCCTTTTTTGTATTATGGGAGATATCAATTTTTCTTGTATTGAATGGTCCAAAGCTGAACTATCTAGTGTAGTGGGGAGAGTAGCTGAGATTTTTGTAGCCATCATCATTGTTTCTTTACGCAGCATATTAGTGAGGCAACTAGGGATAAACAAATTCTGGATCTGGTTTTTAGCTGTGATCAAAGTGCTGTACCAAACCTCCATGTGGGGGTAAATCTGGCCAGCTCTGATCAGAATATCATTAGGTTAACTTTTATTGACCAATCCAAAATAGCAGCCAATATAACACTAAGAGGGCTAACTTAGAGCACTGTCTGAAGATCTGGCAGAAGTTGACTGGACAACCTTACTGGATAGGAAATAATGTACTTAGGACAAACGAGTTCCATTTAAAACATTCGCAAACAAAATTATGCCATGTATGTCCTAATATTTAAAAGAATAGCACAAGGCAAAACAAGATAATTTTGGTTGATGAGAAATGTACAGAAGCAAATCAGATCGAAACAGAAGGCATTCTGCACACTTAAAGAATTTATTTAACTCACAGGAGAGCAAGGAAAAGTCTTCTTCTTCTTTGGGCCTCCTTATCTCGAGAGACAATGGATACGCGCCGGCGCATGCCTGGGCAAATTTATGGAGGTTGAGAGTTGCCCAGTCGTCAAAACCCCCCTCTCGGCCTTTCTGGTGGGGTCCAAAGGAGTGCAGGACACGACGTTTGGCACCAGTATGGCTGCAGGAACTGCCGGAAACATGCCAAAGGTGACACATGACCGCCTACGGGGTTCCGCTCCGGATTTTCTGTTAGGGTTTACTCCCTTAGCCTTGGTCTCTCCCGAGACGCCCACAAGGCAGTGGGGTTGTTGGGGCCCCTACACAGGTGTAGGATGGTGCCGGTGGGAGGAGGGGATGCAAGGGGGAGGGGTAGAGGGAGGAGGGGGGGGGTGCAGGGGAAGGGGGTGCGGGGTGAAGATGGTGCGAGGGGGGGGCGGGCTGGGACGGGGTTGTGAGGGGGTGAGCTGAGAGGGTGGAGCAGGGAAGGGGACGGGGGTGGGGGGGGGTGGAAGGGGGGTAAAGGGGGGGGGGAGGGGGGGTGGAATCTGGTGCAGGTAATAAGCCATTTCCTCAGTGCCCACCATCGACGTCCGGAAAGCTCATCCACGTCCTTCGGGAGGTGAAGCATCATTTGGCAGACTTAGAGGTGATTACATTTGCTAAGGGTTTTTTTTTGCAGTGGTTTAAATAATGGCATGCAGCATTGCCGACAGTGCGCTGCAGATGCTCTCCGAGCCATCTCCCGCGGGCGCTTTGAAGTTGCGGCCGGGGGGGGCCGTTCGTGGATGTTTTGGGTGTTCGGGGCACCTTTTCACAGGACTTCTCTCGGGTCCCGCAGCTCCTTCTTCACCTCAATGGACTTACCGCATGCCGTGGCTGCAGACACTCTGGACTGTGAAGACAGCAGGATCGGAGATTAAAGTATCGGCAGCTGTTCTCGTCAGTTTCATCCGGATCAATTTCATTGAGAAAACAAAGAGCAGGTGTGGCTGGGGGAGGGCAGTGGGCCCAGGTAACATACACTAAACTAACTGTTAACTTTTAGATAGGGCTAAAATGAACTGATTTAAAGAGCCAGGGGAATTTAAACAGTTTAAGAGGGCAGATTGGGGGAGAAAACGTTAGGGATGGGAGCAGATGGCCATGGATAGAGTTGAACAGCAAGGGAGCTTCCTAGGGAGCTTCCAGCCCAGGAGCCATCTTGAAACCATCTGGAAAAGTACTGCATGAAAAGCAACTGCATGCAATTAAGGAAGACAAAAAGCAGTCATTAAGACTAGCCAAGAGATCTCTGGAAAAGAAGGTGGTGTGTTTATTGTTGCAATAATACCAAAGTTTTTTTCAGCCATGTCAGAAGTCAGAAGACTATTAAGGACGATATAGAGCCACCAACGGATATTATAGGGCAGGTTCAAACTGATGATCGTGTCATGGTAGAGCTGCTAAATAACTATTTTGAATCAGTCTCTATTGCTGTAGATGATGCTTATGTTCCAAACGAGGAGTGCTCAGTATTGAGCAGCACTAATATTAAAACAGATATCAATGTCAGCTTGGATAGATTAGGAAAGTTCAAAATTGATAGGGCTCCAGTTCCGGGTACCTTCTATGCAAAGGTAATTAAAGAGATGGGACAGATACTCTGTGAGTCTATTGCTCATATCTTCAATGAAGTCAGGAGCTGTTCCTTTAGACTGGTAGCTAGCTCATGCAGTTTCCATTTTCAATAAAAAAGGACGAATTACAGCCAGGGAACTGCAAGCCTATCAACTTGACATCCATTATTGGGAAGATGTTAAAAGGAATCATAAGAGATGTCTTTTATGATTACTGGGAAAAGGAAGGAGCCATTAGAAAGATATAACACAGTTTCCAAAAAAGTCATTCCTAAAGTTTGCGAGTTCTTTGAGAAAGTCACCTATGGTAGTAGATGAGGGAAATCCAATGGACACTGTCCATCTAGTCTTTCAAAAAGCCTTTGATAAGGTTCCTCACACTAGGTTACTTCAGAAGATGGAATTTTGTGGCATCAGTTGGGTTTGAAATGTTGGATTAGGAATTAGCTCCAATCCCACAGCCAAAATGTTGCAGTTAATGAATGCGGTTCAATCTGGAGACATGTTATTAATGGTAATGCTCCAGGAACAGTCCTAGACCATTACTCTGCAAGTTCTTTATTAATAATCTAGACAGCAGTGTTGAGAGTATGATAAGTAAGTTTGCAGATGACACCAAAATCTATGCAACGAGTATGATGGTAAATGAATGCAATCCAATCCAAAAAAGATTTGAATGTGCTGGGGAATGGGCCACGCATTGGTGAACAGTATTTAATATAGATAAATGTAGTGTCATGCATATAATACATAAAATAAAAACAGAGAGTACTGGAAATACTCAGCAGGTCTGGCAGCATCTGTGGAGAGAGAAGCAGAGTTAACGTTTCGGGTCAGTGACCCTTCTTCGGAACTGACAAAGATTAGAAATGTAATATGTTTTAAGCAAGTGAAGCGGGTTGGGGGGTGGGGGGAAAGAGAACAAAAGGGAAGGTGTGTGATAGGGTAGAGGGCAGGAGAGATTAACTGACAAGGAGGTCATGGGGCAAAAGCAAAGAGAGTGTGTTAATGGTGTGGTGAAAGACAAAGCATTAGTGCAGAGAGGGTGTTAATGACAGAATAATGAACAGCTCTGTCCAAAAATGAAAAACCAAGTTTAAGGCAGACACACGGTAAAAAAAATGATAAAACAAAATAAAATAAAATTATAATAAAAAAGGGCCAGTCATGCTCGGAAATTATTGAACTCACTGTTCAGTCCGACAGGCTGTAGTGTGCCTAATCGGTAAATGAGATGCTGTTCCTCGAGCTTGCGTTGATGTTCACTGGAACACTGCAGAGATGTGGGTATGAGAGCAGGGGGAGTGTTGAAATGGCAAGCAACTGGAAGCTCGAGGTCATGCTTGCGGACTGAGTGGAGGTGTTCTGCAAAGTGGTCACCCAGTCTGCATTTGGTATCCCCAGTATAGAGGAGACCACATTGTGAGCAGAGAATACAGTATACTAAATTGAAGGAAGTACAAGTAAATCACTACTTCACCTGAAAGATGTGTTTGGGGCCTTGGATGGTGAGGAGAGAGGTGGTAGTACACCTCCTGCGATTGCAAAGGAAGGTGCCGTGGGAAGGGGACGGGACGTAAGGGGTAATGGAAGGACTAGGGTGTTGCGGAGGGAACGGTCCCTTTGGAATGCTGATGGGGAGGGGAGGATGTGTTTGGTGGTGGCATCATGCTGGAGGTGGCAGAAACGTGGAGGAAGATCCTTTGGATGTATAGACTGGTGGGGTGGAAAGTAAGGCAACCTGTCACGGTTCTGGGAGGGAGGGAAAGGGGTGAGGGCAGAAGTCGGGAAATGGGTTGGACACAGTTGAGGGCCCTGTCAACCACAGTGGGGGTGGGGGGGGGGAATCCTCAGTTGAGGAATAAGGAAGACAAATCAGAAGTGCTGTTGTGGAAGGTTGCATCATAACCGATGCATCGGAGACAGAGAAACTGGGAGAATGGAATGGAATCCTTACAGGAAGCAGGGTGTGAGGAAGTGTAATCGAAAATCTGCACTATTTTGCTTTTATTTAGTGTCATGCATGCTGGTGGATCAACATAGAATATATGTAGAGAACAATACAGAAAGATTGAGAGAGATTAAGCTCTAGGTGTTATTGCATACAGACTAATGAAGGTTCATGACCAATGTAGAGAAACTGTAGCTAAAGCTAACACGGTATTCCAACTCTCTTCATATAGCATCCTCATCAACCAAGGGTCGCTAATCATGGCTTAAGCCATGACATCACTGTGGAGCAAAGGTGAGGAGATAGGTCCTAAGTACTACCTCAGCCAGTACGGGGATTGAACCCACGCTGTTGGCGTTACTCAGCACCACACTCTAGCCATCGAAGATAAACGGCTCACTAACATGGCTGTATAATGGTTTGTATTAATAGAACCATTCAGTATAAATCAAAGGACACCATGTTGACACTATACAAATCACTAATCAGATTGCATCTAGAGTACTGTCTCGAGTACTGTCTAGAGTACTGTGCCCAATTGTGGTCCCTCCACATGGTGGGTGATATAGTGGCCTTTGAAAAGGTCCAGAGAAGAGTTATAAGAATGATTCCTCGCTTAAAGAATCTCAGCTACTCAGATATGCTCAAGAATCTTGGTCGATTTTCCCTTGGATTTGTTAAGGGAAGATCTTGTCTGACCAGCTTGATCGAATTCTTTGAAGAAGTAACAAGGAAGATAGATAATGATAGTGCAGTTGATGTGGTCTACGTGGATGTTAGCGAGGCTTTTGACAAGGTCCCACATGGCAGACTGGTTAAAAATATAAAAGCCCATGGGATCCAGCGAAATGTAGTAAGGTGGATACAAAATTGGCTCAGTGGCAGGAAACAAAGGGTAATTGTTGATGGGTGTTTTTGTGACTGCAGGGCTGTTTCCAGTGGCGTTCCGCAGGGCTCAGTACTGGATCCCCTGCTTTTTGTGGTATAGAGTCATAGAGTTATACACCACAGAAACAGGTCCTTCGGCCCATCGTGTCTGTGCTGGCCATCAAGCACCTATCTATTCTAATCCCATTTTCCAGCACTTGCCCCTTAGCTTTGTATGCTATGGCGTTTCAAGTGCTCATTTAAATACTTCTTAAATGTTGTGAGGGTTCCTGCCTCTACCACCTCTTCAGATAGTACGTTCCAGATTCCAACCACCCGCTGGGTGAAACTTTTTTTCCTCAATCCCAAAGAACAAAGAACAGTACAGCACAGGAACAGGCCATTCGGCCCTCCAAGCCTGCGCCGATCTTGATGCCTGCCTAAACTAAAACCTTCTGCACTTCCGGGGACTGTATCCCTCTATCCCCATCCTATTCATGTATTTGTCAAGATGCCTCTTAAACGTCGCTATCGTACCTGCTTCCACCACCTTCCCCGGCAGCAAGTTCCAGGCACTCACCACCCTCTGTGTAAAGAACTTGCCTCGCACATCCCCTCTAAACTTTGCCCCTCTCACCTATGTCCCCTAGTAACTGACTCTTCCACCCTGGGAAAAAGCTTCTGACTATCCACTCTGTCCATGCCGCTCATAACTTTGTAAACCTCTATCATGTCGCCCCTCCACCTCCGTCGTTCCAGTGAAAACAATCCAAGTTTATCCAACCTCAACATCTGACATGTGGGAGTCTTTCAAACGTCAGCTGATTAGAATCCAGGACCAGCATGTTCCTGTGAGGAAGAAAGACAAGTTTGGCAAGTTTCGGGAACCTTGGATAACGCGGGATATTGTGAGCCTAGTCAAAAAGAAAAAGGAAGCATTTGTAAGGGCTGGAAGGCTAGGAACAGATGAAGCACTTGAGGAATATAAAGACAGTCGGAAGGAACTTGAGCAAGGAGTTAGGAGGGCTAAAAGGGGTCATGAAAAGTCATTGGCAAACAGGATTAAGGAAAATCCCAAGGCTTTTTATACATATATAAAGAGCAAGAGGGTAACCAGGGAAAGGGTTGGCCCGCTCAAGGACAGAGATGGGAATCTATGCGTGGAGCCAGAGGAAATGGGTGAGGTGCTAAATGAGTACTTTGCATCAGTATTCACCAAGGAGAAGGACTTGGTGGATGATGAGCCTAGGGAAGGGAGTGCAGATAGTCTCAGTCATCTCATTATCAAAAAGGAGGAGGTGTTGGGTGTCTTGCAAAGCATTAAGGTAGATAAGTCCCCAGGGCCTGATGGGATCTACCCTAGGATACTGAGGGAGGCAAGGGAAGAAATTGCTGGGGCCTTGACAGAAATCTTTGCATCCTCATTGGCTACAGGTGAGGTCCCAGAGGACTGTATAATAGCCAATGTTGTTCCTTTGTTTAAGAAGGGTGGCAAGGATAATCCAGGAAATTATAGGCCGGTGAGCCTTACGTCAGTGGTAGGGAAACTATTAGAGAGGATTATTCGGGACAGGATTTACTCCCATTTGGAAACAAACAAACTTATTAGCGAGAGACAGCATGGTTTTGAGAAGGGGAGGTCGTGTCTTAATAATTTGATTGAGTCTTTTGAGGAAGTAATGAAGATGATTGATGAGGGAAGGGCGGTGGATGTTGTCTATCTGGACTTTAGTAAAGCCTTTGACAAGGTCCCGCATGGCAGACTGGGGCAAAAGGTTAAGTCACACGGGATCAGAGGTGAGCTGGCAAGATGGATACAGAACTGGCTCAGTCACAGAAGACAGAGGGTAGCAGTGGATGGGTGTTTTTCTGAATGGAGGGATGTGACTAGTGGTGTTCCGCAGGGATCAGTGCTGGGACCTTTGCTCTTTGTAGTATATATAAATGATTTGGAGGAAAATGTAGCTGGTCTGATTAGTAAGTTTGCGGACAACACAAATGTTGGTGGAGTTGCGGATAGTGATGAGGATTGTCAGAGGATAAAGCAGGATAGAGATCAGTTGGAGACTTGGGAGGAGAAATGGCAGATGGAGTTTAATCCGGACAAATGTGAGGTAATGCATTTTGGAAGGTCTAATGCAGATGGGAGGTATACAGTAAATGGCAGAACCCTTCGGAGTATTGACAGGCAGAGAGATCTGGGCGTACAGGTCCACAGGTCACTGAAAGTGGCAACGCAGGTGGATAAGGTAGTCAAGAAGGCATACGGAATGCTTGCCTTCATCGGTCGGGGCATAGAGTATAAAAATTGGCAAATCGTGTTGCAGCTGTATAGTACCTTAGTTAGGCCACACTTAGAATATTGCGTGCAATTCTGGTCGCCACACTACCAGAAGGACGTGGAGGCTTTGGAGAGGGTACAGAGGAGGTTTACCAGGATGTTGCCTGGTCTGGAGGACATTAGCTATGAGGAGAGGTTGGAAAAACTCCGATTGTTTTCACTGGAACGACGGAGGTGGAGGGGCGACATGATAGAGGTTTACAAAGTTATGAGCGGCATGGACAGAGTGGATAGTCAGAAGCTTTTTCCCAGGGTGGAAGAGTCAGTTACTAGGGGACATAGGTTTAAGGTGAGAGGGGCAAAGTTTAGAGGGGATGTGCGAGGCAAGTTCTTTACACAGAGGGTGGTGAGTGCCTGGAACTTGCTGCCGGGGGAGGTGGTGGAAGCAGATACGATAGCGACGTTTAAGAGACATCTTCACAAATACATGAATAGGATGGGAATAGAGGGATATGGGCCCCGGAAGTGCAGAAGGTGTTAGTTTAGGCAGGCATCAAGATCGGCGCACGCTTGGAGGGCCGAATGGCCTGTTCCTGTGCTGTACTGTTCTTTGTTCTTTGTTCACTGATCCCTGCGGAACACCACTAGTTACATCCCTCCATTCAGAAAAACATCCATCCACTGCTACCCTCTCTTCTATGACCGAGCCAGTTCTGTATCCATCTTGCCAGCTCACCTCTGATCCCGTGTGACCTCACCTTTTGTACCAGTCTGCCATGAGGGACCTTGTCAAAGGCTTTGCTGAAGTCCAAATAGACAACATCCACTGCCCTTCCTTCATCAATCCTTCCACTCTAAACATCCTGCCCCTTACATTAAATCTATGCCCCCTGGTTATTGACACCTCTGCTGAGGGAAAAAGTTTCTTCCTGTCTACCCTATCTATGCCCCTCATAATTTTGTGTACCTCAATCAGGTTCCCCCTCAGCCTTCTCTGCTCCAAGGAAAACAACCCTAGCCTATCCAGTCTCTCTTCATAGCTGAAATGCTCCAGCCCAGGCAACATCCTGGTGAATCTCCTCTGCATCCTCTCCAGTGCAATCACATCCTTCCTATAGTGTGGTGACCAGAACTGTACACAATACTCCAGCTGTGGCCTAACCAGCATTTTATACAACTCCATCATAACCTCCCTGCTCTTATATTCTATGCCTCGGCTAATAAAGGCAAGTATCCCATATGCCTTCCCAACCACCTTATCTACCTGTGCTGCTACCTTCAGTGATCTATAGACAAGTACACCAAGGTCCCTCTGTACTTCCTTGTCCTACCATCCATTGTATATTCCCTTGCCTTGTTAGTCCTCCCAAAATGCATCACCTCACACTTCTCAGGATTAAACTCCATTTGCCACTGCTCCGCCCATCTTACCAGCCCATCTATATCATCCTGTAATCTAAGACTTTCCTCCTCACTGTTGACGACACCACCAATTTTCATGTCATCTACGAACTTACTGATCATACCTCCTATATTCACGTCTAAATCATTAATGTACACTACAAACAGTAAGGGTCCCAGCACCGATCCCGACGGTACACCACTGGTCACAGGCTTCCAATCGCAAAAACAACCCTCGACCATTACCCTCTGCCTCCTGCCACTAAGCCAATTTTGAATCCAATTTGCCAAATTACCCTGGATCCCATGGGCTCTTACCTTCTTGACCAATCTGCCATGCAGGACCTTATCAAAAGCCCTACTGAAGTCCATGTAGACTACATCAACTGCCTTACCCTCATCTACACATCTAGTCACCTCCTCCAAACATTCAATCAAGTTTGTTGGACACGATCTCCCCCTAACAAAGCCATACTGACTATCCCTGATTAATCCCTGCCTCTCCAAGTGGAGATTAATCCTGTCCCTCAGAATTTTTTCCAGTCGTTTCCCTACCACTGATGTTAGACTCACCGGCCTGTAATTACCTGGTTTATCCCTGCTACCCTTCTTGAATAATGGTACCACATTTGTTGTCCTCCAATCCTCTGGTACCTCTCCTGTGGCCAGGAGCAGATTTGAAAATTTGTGTCAGAGCCCCTGCTATCTCCTCCCTTGCCTCACATAACAGCCTGGGATACATCTCATCTGGGCCTGGGGATTTATCCACTTTTAAGCCCGCTAAAACAGCTAATACCTCCTCCCTTTCAATGTTAATATGTTCAAGTATATCACAATCCCCCTCCCTGATCTCTACACCTACATCGTCCTTCTCCATAGTGAACACAGATGAAAAGTAATCATTTAAAACCTCACCTATGTCCTCTGGCTATATAAATATATATATATGTATCGATATTAACGATTTGGCCTTCAATGTAGGCGGCACGATCAAGAAATTTGCAGACGACACAAAGATTGGCTGTGTGGTAGATAGCGAGGAGGATAGCTGTAGGCTGCAGGAAGATATTGATGGTCTGGTCAGATGGGCAGAAAAGTGGCAAATGGAATTCAACCTGGAGAAGTGTGAGGTGATGCATTTGGGGAGGTCAAACAAGGCAAAGGAATACACGATAAATGGGAAAATACTGAGAGGTGCAGAGGAAGTGAGGGACCTTGGTGTAAATGTCCACAGATTAAAGGCCTGCTACCTGACCCGAACCCGATGGGACCCGACGACATGTGTCGGGTTCAGGTCCCGTCGGGTCGGGTTGCACTTCCGGGTTTGGCATTCGGGCTCTGATCAGGTTGGGTCAGACATGACTTATCACAGGTAAGTGGCTCCAATGTTAATTTAATTTTTGGACCAGAAAGGTGGTTTTGTTACAGTTATTTTCAATCTCACATTGAAGAGCTGAAACCTGTCATAGCCGCTAAGCGCATTGCACTGTTGAACTTCAAGAAAGCCCCCAGCGAGTTAACATCCGTAGCACTTAAAGCAGCCAGAAGCACTGCACAAAGAACAGCCAGGTGCTGCGCAAATGACTACTGGCAACACCTATGCAGTCATATTCAGCCAACCTCCGACACCAGAAACATCAGAGGAATGTATGATGGCATTAAGAGAGCTTTTGGGCCAACCATCAAGAAGATCGCCCCCCTCAAATCTAAATCAGGGGACATAATCACTGACCAACGCAAACAAATGGACCGCTGGGTTGAGCACTACCTAGAACTGTACTCCAGGGAAAATGCTGTCACTGAGACTGCCCTCAATGCAGCCCAGTCTCTACCAGTCATGGATGAGCTGGACATACAGCCAACAAAATCGGAACTCAGTGATGCTATTGATTCTCTAGCCTGTGGAAAAGTCCCTGGAAAGGACGACATTACCCCTGATATAATCAAGAGTGCCAAGCCTGCTATACTCTCAACACTCCATGAACTGCTTTGCCTGTGCTGGGACGAGGGAGCAGTACCACAGGGCATGCGTGATGCCAATATCATCACTCTCTAAAAGGACAAGGGTGACCGCGGTGACTGCAACAACTACCGTGGAATCTCCCTGCTCAGCATAGTGGGGAAAGTCTTCGCTCGAGTCGCTTTAAACAGACTCCAGAAGCTGGCCGAGCGCGTCTACCCTGAGGCACAGTGTGGCTTTCGAGCAGAGAGATCCACCATTGACATGCTGTTCTCCCTTCGCCAGCTACAGGAGAAATTCCGTGAACAACAGTTGCCCCTCTACATTGCTTTCATTGATCTCACCAAAGCCTTTGACCTCGTCAGCAGACGTGGTCTCTTCAGACTACTAGCAAAGATCGGATGTCCACCAAAGCTACTAAGTATCATCACCTCATTCCATGACAATATGAAAGGCACAATTCAGCATTGCGGTGCCTCATCAGACCCCTTTCCTATCCTGAATGGCGTGAAACAGGGCTGTGTTCTCGCACCTACACTGTTTGGGATCTTCTCCCTGCTGCTCTCACATGCGTTCAAGTCTTCAGAAGAAGGAATTTTCCTCCACACAAGATCAGATGGCAGGTTGTTCAATCTTGCCCTTCTTAGAGTGAAGACCAAAGTACGGAAAGTCCTCATCAGGGAACTCCTCTTTGCTGACGATGCTGCTTTAACATCTCACACTGAAGAGTGTCTGCAGAGACTCATCAACAGGTTTGCGGCTGCCTGCAATGAATTTGGCCTAACCATCAGCCTCAAGAAAACGAATATCATGGGACAGGACGTCAGAAATGCTCCATCCATCAATATCAGTGACCACGCTCTGGAAGTGATTCAAGAGTTCACCTACCTAGGCTCAACTATCACCAGTAACCTGTCTCTCGATGCAGAAATCAACAAGCGCATGGGAAAGGCACCCGCTGCTATGTCCAGACTGGCCAAGAGGGCGTGGGAAAATGGCGCACTGACACGGAATACACATGCTGAGTGTTTCAAGCCTGTGTCCTCAGTACCTTGCTCTATGGCAGCGAGGCCTGTACAATGTATATCAGCCAAGAGTGGCGTCTCAACTCATTCCATCTTCGTTGCCTCCGGAGAATCCTTGGCATCAAGTGGCAGGACCTTATCTCCAACACAGAAGTCCTCGAGGCGGCCAACATCCCCAGAATATACACCCTACTGAGCCAGCAGCGCTTGAGATGGCTTGGCCATGTGAGCCGCATGGAAGATGGCAGGATCCCCAAAGACACATTGTACAGTGAGCTCGTCACTGGTATCAGACCCACCGGCCGTCCATGTCTCCGCTTTAAAGACGTCTGCAAACGCGACATGAAGTCCTGTGACATTGATCACAAGTCATGGGAGTCAGTTGCCAGTGATCGCCAGAGCTGGCGGGCAACCATAAAGGCAGGGCTAAAGTGTGGCGAGTCGAAGAGACTTAGCTGTTGGCAGGAAAAAAGACAGAAGCGCAAGGAGAGAGCCAACTGTGTAACAGCCCTGACAACCAATTTTATCTGCAGCACCTGTGGAAGAGTCTGTCACTCTAGAATTGGCCTTTATAGCCACTCCAGGCGCTGCTCCACAAACCACTGACCACCTCCAAGCGCTTACCCATTGTCTCTCGAGATAAGGAGGCCAAAGAAGAGGAAGAAAGAAGATCTTAAGCTTGTGCAGATCAGCAACAAAGTGAAAAACGGAAGGTAAGTTAACTGATGGTCGGGCGCGGGAAAAAATGGAAGGACGCAGGCCGGGTCGGGCTCGGGTTGGATGTGGTTCTGTCGGACTCGGCTCAGGTTTTTTTCTGCCGACCCGAGCAGGCCTTTACCACAGATCCCTGACGGCAGCAGGACAGGTCGATAAGGAGGTAAAGAAGGCAATGGATTCCTTTCTTTTATTAGCCGAGGTATAGAATACAAGAGCAGGGAGGTTATGCAGGAACTGTATAAATCATTGGTTAGGCCACAACTTGAGTACTGTGTGCAGTTCTGGTCTCCTCATTACAGAAAGGATGTAATTGCACTAGAGAGGGTACAGAGGAGATTTACGAGGATGTTGCTGGCACAGGAAAAATGCAGCTTTGAGGAAAGATTGGAAATGCTGGGGTTGTTCTCTTTGGAACAGAGAAGGTTGAGGGGGGTTCTGATTGAAATCTACAAAATTTTTAGGGGCCTGGATAGAGTGGAGGTGAAGGGTCTATTCACCTGAGCAGGACAGTAAGTGATGAGGGGGCATAGATTTAAAGTGATTGGTAGAAAGATAAGAGGGGAGATGAGGAATTTTTTTTTTACCCAGAGGGTGGTGGGGGTCGGGAACTCACTGCCTGAAAGGGTAGTTGAGGTAGAGACCCTCAACTCATTCAAAAGGAGTCTGGATATGCACCTCAAGTGCCATAATCTGCAGGGCTACGGACCAAATGCTGGAAGGTGGGATTAGAATGGGTGGAGTATTTTTCAGCCAGCACAGACACGATGGGCCAAGTGGCCTCTCTCTCTGCCTTAAACTTTCTATGATTCTATTATTTACTTTAGAGCAACATAGACTTAGAGGTGACCTGACGGGTCTATAAAATCATTAAAGGACCTATTGATAGATTATTACAATTAAACAAATTGAGGAGGACGAAGGACACCAAGTATAAACTGTGTGAAGAGTGAGAGTAGACTGAGTGTCAAGTGGTTCTTTTCCTAGACAGTAGTCTCTGCAATACATTACCAGCAGGTATGGTAGGTGCTAATTCTCTGTCTTCAAGAGAGAGCTAGACCAGTCTCTGACTGGGCAGTGATTGCAATACAGAAGTCAACCACAGAACCATAGAAAAGTTATGGCACAGAAGGAGGCCATTCAGCCCATCGTGTCTGCGTCGTGTCTTTATAGATAACACTTGGTCCATGTAATGTCCTAGACTGGTTTCGATCACCTGTTGAAGTCAGAGAAATTTTACAGAGTGTTTTTATTTACCTTTATTATGTAGCTGCAGGGGTGGGGGTGGAGGAGAAAGGACAAGATGTATTTAGCCATGATAGTCTGGATATCAATGTGTGAGACAGCCTTGTTGGATCAACTGGTCTTTTCATGCCTGTCAATTTCATATGTTCATATATTGGAAAAGTGAATTGGCAAGAAAGGGTTCAGATTCAGGGAAAAGCAGGGATTGGAACTAACTGGATTGCTCTTGGAAAAAGCTGGCATAGACTCAATGGCACAAAGAGTCTCCATCTGTGCTGTGTTATTCTATGATTACCTGGTTTGTTTACTCTTTGTGGGACCAGGTAATTACATTCTACTACTTAAATATTTGATGACCAATTTCAAGTCCTCATGCAATTAAAACACAGCACTAGATGTGTGGTACATGAATGATTTTACCAAACACCTACAGAGTATCTGCGTTGACTAAAACAGTCAAATGCCTGCTGCACACATATCCTATTCCATAGCCTTATGAACATTTTGAGAAGCCATCACTTCAGCAGAAGAGAGCTCTAATTTAACAAATAGCTGTCAGATTTGCACTCAGCATGAGTTGAGCTCAATGTCCTTGTCACAAACCTCAACCAAGTGTTGATTGAAATGATCAGTTTCAAATGTGGAAATGTGCATAAAGATACAGTGTGCACTCTGAATTTTGGTGACAATGAACCAGATGTTGAGGTAGTACCTTTGGATAGGTTGAAATGTTCTTCAATGGACTCGGCATCAGAGGTGTTTGAAAAATCTTCAGGTCAAAAACAAATTCAACAAATATTGAGAAGTTTCAATAAAAGGAAGTTCTGTTGATCAGTAATGCAAGTTACAGCAGTTAAATAATTAAGTGTTCAGAATGCTGGGTAAAATTTCAGCTTTCACCGATGGTTTAAACAGACATTAGATTTGTCGTCCATTATGTACCCTTTCGTACACTATTTCTTATCAGTGCTAAATTTGTCTTTCATTAGAACTCTCCCAATATCCTCCCTTATACTGTTTAAGATCCTCTAGCTCAAACCACAGATGCATTTTAGCTCAATCTAGAAATTCAAGGTGCAAGTTTAAAGTTACATGTGCAGAGTCTAGTCCCCCGATCTTTGTTCTTTGTTTTTACTGAGCTCTTTTTAACATTGCTCAAATGTGTCTTCAGAACTCCTGTGTTCCTTGGCCATCAGGACTACACTGCTCAACATGACTACACTGTAAGACTCAGCTGCTGTGACTCTGCCCTGCTACTCAGTCACTGCAAACACACAAGGTAACATTTACTTGCTCAAGATGGTTATTACCTGGCACTTAGATAGCATAAATGTTAGATTCTACTTATCAGCCCATGCTTGGATATTGTCCAAGTCGTGGTGTAGGTTGGCACTGCTGTTTTATTAATTGAATACACCCTTGCTTACTACATAGGCAAAACAAAGACGAAAGCTTCCTTTCACTCAAAAAGTGTTAAATGTTTTGTCAACCACCTAAAACAGCTCCTCAAACTACTTGCATTTCTCTATTCCTCCAGGTGGAGTGTAGGCTGGATATCGAACAACATCTAGTCTAACATTCTAATACTGGAATCACCTGTTTGCTCTTTTTGTAGGAGAAAGCTACCTATCCTTCACAAAAGAACCCACACTGAGTTCTATCCTTCACAAAAGAACCCACACTGAGTTCTATCCTTCACAAAAGAACCCACACTGAGTTCTATCCTTCACAAAAGAACCCACACTGAGTTGCAAGAAAATCCCAAGGTTTTATTTGAAGAAGGCAGGAAATTTTTCTCGCAAACTAGTCAACATTTCTCCACTAAAAAGTTATATTATCTACCTTTTGTGGAATCTTGTTCTGAGCAAATTGGTAGTTATTACAACAGTGATTACATTTCAAAAAATAGCTATTGGATGTAAAGTGTCTGACATGCTGAGGATTTGTTAAGGTGTTAAATAAATGCAAGTTTTTTCTTCACAGGCAAAGTCACAAAAATAGAATATTTTCAGACAGGAGTTACATATGAATTAGAAGCAGGAGTAGGCCACTCGGCCCCTCGAGCCTGCTCCACCATTCAATAAGATCATGACTGATCTGATTGTAACCTCAACTCCACATTTCCACTTACCCCCGATAACCTTTCATCCCCTTGCTTATCAAGAATCTATCTACCTCTGCCTTAAAAATATTCAAAGTCTCTGCTTCCACCGTCTTTTGAGGAAGAGAATTCCAAAGACTCACGAACCTCTGAGAGAAAATATTTTTCCTCATCTCTGTCTTAAATGGGCGACCCCTTATTTTTAAACAGTGACCCCTAGTTCTAGATTCTCCCACAAGGGGAAACATCCTTTCCACATCCACCCTGTCAAGACCCCTCAGGATCTTATATGTTTCAATCAAGTCGCTTCTTACTTTCTAAATTCCAGCAGATACAAGCCTAGCCTGTCCAATCTTTCCTCATAAGACAACTCACCCATTCCAGGTATTAGTCTAGTAAACCTTCTCTGAACTGCTTCCAACGCATTTACATCCTTCCTTAAATAGGAGACCAGTACTGTACACAGTACTCCAGATGTGGTCTCAAAAATGCTCTGTATAACTGAAGCATAACCTCCCTACTTTTGTATTCAATTCCCCTCGCGATAAACAAAAACATTCTATTAGCTTTCCTAATTACTTGCAGTACCTGCATACTAACCTTTTGCGATTCATGCACTAGGACACCCAGATCCGTCTGCATCTCAGAGCTCTGCAATCTCTCACCATTTAGATGATATGCTTTTTTATTCTTCCTGCCAAAATGGACAATTTCACATTTTCCCACATTATATTCCATTTGCCAGGTCTTTGCCCACTCACTTAACCTATTTATCTCCTTTGTTAGCCCCCTTATGCCCTCTTCACAAGTTACTTTCCAACCTATCTTTGTGTCATCAGTAAATTTAGCAACCATACCTTCGGTCCCTTCATCTAAGTCATTTATATAAATTGTAAAAAGTTGAGGCCCCAGCACTGATCCCTGTGGCACACCACTCGTTACATCTTGCCAATCACAAAATGACCCTTTTATGCCTACTCTCCGTTTCCTGTTAGCTAACCAATCTTCTATCCATGCCAAAATTTTACCTCCTACACCATGAGCTTTTATTTTCTGCAATAACCTTTGATGTGGCACCTTATCAAATACCTTCTGGAAATCTAAGTACAGCACATCTAGCAGTTCCCCTTTATCCACTGCACGTTACTCAAAGAACAGTACAGCACAGGAACAGGCCATTCGGCCCTCCAAGCCTGCGCCGATCTTGATGCCTGCCTAAACTAACACCTTCTGCACTTCCGGGGACCGTATCCCTCTATTCCCTTCCTATTCATATATTTATCAAGATGTCTCTTAAACGTCGCTATCATATCTGCTTCCACCACCTCCCCTGGCAGCAAGTTCCAGGCACTCACCACCCTCTGTGTAAAAAACTTGCCTCGCACGTCCCCTCTAAACTTTGCCCTTCGCACCTTAAACCTATGTCCCCTAGTAACTGACTCTTCCACCCTGGGAAAAAGCTTCTGACTATCCACTCTGTCCATGCCGCTCATAACTTTGTAAACCTCTATCATGTCGCCCCTCCACCTCCGTCGTTCCATGCCGTATGCCTTCTTGACTACCTTATCCACCTGCGTTGCCACTTTCAGTGACCTGTGGACCTGTACGCCCAGATCTCTCTGCCTGTCAATACTCCTAAGGGTTCTGCCATTTACTGTATACTTCCCACCTGCATTAGACCTTCCAAAATGCATTACCTCACATTTGTCCAGATTAAACTCCATCTGCCATTTCTCCGCCCAAGTCTCCAACCGATCTATATCCTGCTGCTCCTTCAAAGAACTCCAATAAATTGGTTTAAACATGATTTCCCATTCACAAAACCATGTTGACTCTGCCTGATTACCTTGAATTTGATTACCTTGAGTTGCTGCCACTGTGAATTTTAAAAGTTTACGTGATACAGTAACCATCAGTGATGAACTGTTCTAATTACACATTGTAGCTTAAATTTTGGAACTGGCACTGGTGACAGGGCACCTTGTCCGCTGTCAACACAATCACACTCACTCTTTTCACTGGCAGCAAACTTGATTTGTTATCCAATGAAATTTTAAAGCAGTTGCATTTTGCTGTTAAAAGTTACTTGAACTATTTCAAAGGTCACAGACCTGAAATGTTAGCTCGGCTTCACTCACCACGGATGCTTCAGACATGCTGAGTATTTCCAGCACTTTCTGTTTGTATTTCAGATTTCCAGCATCTGCAGTATTATATTTTTATATTACTGGAACTTGGATAGACAATCAGAATTTACAAATGTTCAAAATTATACTTTTGAAAAGTCTGGAATTGAGACAAAACTAGCAATTACAACATTCCTACTGTTAATATTTCAACACAAAAAAAGTTTAGAATACAAGTAAAAAAGTAAAACTTGTAACTTGCTGCAGAGCCTCAGTTAGATGTGATGCTGATGCTCGGTGATGGGAAGGTTTATGTTGAATTTTGTTATTAGGCCTGTTACTCATGTTCACTACGAAGCAATAATTTACCCTTCACTCCGCATCTTGCTCTGATCCCATTAACGGCCTCGGCTCCATTTGCCAACTGGGAACGCGGGAATGTTCCCCAATTAAGGCGGGAATTCCTCAGTGCCAAAACCGAGCGTGCGACATCTCCCCCCCACAACCATCCGCCCCCCACTCCCCTCCCCCCTCCAACCGTCACCCTCCCAACCGTCACCCCCCATTCCCCTCCCCACTCCAGCCGTCACCCCCCCACTCCACTCCCCCCCTCCAATCGTCACCTCCCTCCAACCGTCACCCCCACACTCCCCTCCCCCTCCAACCGTCACCCCCACACTCCCCTCCCCCCTCCAACTATCAACCCCCCCAACCGTCACCCCCACACTCCCCTCCCCCCTCCAACCGTCACCCCCACACTCCCCTCCCCCCTCCAACTGTCAACCCCCCCCAACCGTCACCCCCACACTCCCCTCCCCCCTCCAACTATCAACCCCCCCCAACCGTCACCCCCACACTCCCCTCCCCCCTCCAACCGTCACCCCCACGCTCCCCTCCCCCCTCCAACTGTCAACCCCCCCCAACCGTCACCCCCACACTCCTCTCCCCCTTCAACCGTCACCCCCACACTCCCCTCCCCCTCCAACCATCACCCCCACACTCCCCTCCCCCCTCCAACTGTCAACCCCCCCAACCGTCACCCCCACACTCCTCTCAAACCGCTGCCCTCACTCCCCTCCCCCTCCAACCGCTGCACTCACAATCCCTTCCCCTGCAATTGCCACCCTCACATTCTGTTCATTGCCTGGCAGTTGCACAGTGCGAATGTTACTTGCCACTTATCAGCGCAAGCCTGAGTGTTGTCCAGGACTTGTTGCATGTGGGCAAGAATTGCTTCCGTTTCTGAAGAGTTGCATATTTTCCTGAACATTGTGCAATCATCAACGAACATCCCCACTTCTGACCTTATGATGAAACAGCTGATGATGATTGGGCCCAGGCCACCACCCTGAGGAACTCCTGCAGCGAAGCCCTGGGATGAGGTGATTGGCCTCCAACAACCACAATCATCTTCCTTTGTCCTAGGTATGACTCCAACCAGTGGAGTGTTTATCTCTTGATTCCCATTCACTTCAATTTTGCTCGGGCTCCTTGACCACACTCAGTCAAATGCTGCCTTGATGTCAAAGGCAGTCACTCTCACCTGACTTCTAGAATTTAGCTCTTTTGCCCATGTTTGGACCAAAGCTGTAATGAGGTTTGCAGCTGAGTGGCTGTGGCAGAACCCAAACCAAGCTGAGTAAGTGCTGCTTGATAGCACTATCAACGACGCCTTCCATCACTTTGCTGATGATTGGAAGTAGACTGGTAGGGTGGTAATTGGCCAGATTAAATTTGACCTGCTTTTTGTGGATGGAACATACCTGGACAATTTACCATATTGTCGGGTAGATGCCAGTGCTGTAGCTATCCTGGGAGAGCTTGGGTCGGGGCGAGGTTAATGCTGGAGAAAAAGTGTTCATTACTACAGCAGGATGTTGTCAGGACCCATAACCTTTGCTGTATCCAATGCCTTCAGCTGTTTCTTGAAATCATGTGGAGTTGGCTTAAGACTGGCATCTGTGATGCTGGGGACCTCAAGGTGAGGCCGAGATGAATCATCCACTCGACACTTCTGGTTTGCAAATGTTTCACCTTGTCTATTGCACTGATGTGCTGGGCTCTGCCATCATTGAGGATGGGGTTATTTGTGGAAC
The DNA here is from genome assembly GCF_036365525.1 of Heterodontus francisci. Lineage (NCBI taxonomy): Eukaryota > Metazoa > Chordata > Chondrichthyes > Heterodontiformes > Heterodontidae > Heterodontus > Heterodontus francisci. The sequence goes on from NC_090413.1 coordinate 31,347,087, forward strand.
CTCCTCCTCTGGTTAGTTGTTAAATTGTCAACCACCATCCACTGGTCGTGGTATCACTTTGCTCCGTCTATCATCTGCTGTCTATCACTCTTTAGCATGCAAAGCACCTCATTTTTAGGTGTGGCTGATGCTGCTCTTGGCAGGCTTGTTTGCACTCTTCATTGAACCAGGGTTAATCTCCTGGCTTGAGGGTAATGGTAGAGTGAGGGATATGCCAGACCATGTGATTACTGATTGTGGTTGAATACAATTCTGATCGCTCACAGCACCTCATGTTTTGAGCTGCTGAATTTGTTCTGAATCTATCTCATAGTTCATAGGGTGGTTCCCCAGCATCAAGCCAAAACCTACCTCCACACAAACTGTACGATGGGCACTCCTACCCAGTACTGTACTGGACAGATGCATCTTTCATTTTAGCAGAATATTTTTTTCCTGCACTCTGTTGAACACTGTTTTAAATGTTTTCCATTGTTCTTCTACATCGTTGTTTTCCAGTATTGTTGCCCTTTTTATTTTCCCAAGTTCTATTCTCAGCCCCTCAAAATCAGTTTTTGTCCAATCTTTAACGTGGTTTACATTATACTAATGTCCTTCACTATAGTCATCTTAAATCATTTTGTTATGGTCACTGTTGCCTAGATGTTCCCCTACTTTTACTTCTCTTATCTGCTCTGCTTCATTCCTCATTACTAGATCCAATAACGAATCTTCCCTTGTTGGGTTTTTTGCATATTAGGTTAGAAAAGAGTCCTGTACACATTGTAGGTACTTAATTCCCTTATCCCCTTTACCTACCTTTTCTGTCCAATTAATATTGGGGTTGTTGAAATCTCCTATGATGATTATGCTATGTTTTTTACTCAATTCCCTAATTTGGCAGCACATTTCTTACTCTTCCACCTTTCCACTATCAGGTGGTCTGCAGACTATACCTATTAGTACAATTGATCCTTTATTATCATTTATCTCTATCCCCAAAGGATCCCCAAAGACACATTGTACAGCGAGCTCGCCACCGGTATCAGACCCGGCCGTCCATGTCTCCGCTTTAAAGACGTCTGCAAACGCAACATGAAATCCTGTGACATTGATCACAAGTCGTGGGAGTCAGTTGCCAGCGTTCGCCAGAGCTGGCGGGCAACCATAAAGGCAGGGCTAAAGTGTGGCGAGTCGAAGAGACTTAGCTGTTGGCAGGAAAAAAGACAGAAGCGCAAGGAGAGAGCCAACTGTGTAACAGCCCCGACAACCAATTTTATCTGCAGCACCTGTGGAAGAGCCTGTCACTCTAGAATTGGCCTTTATAGCCACTCCAGGCGCTGCTTCACAAACCATTGACCACCTGCAGGCGCTTACCCATTATCTCTCGAGATAAGGAGGCCAAAGAAGGATCTCTATCCATATGGATTCTATTTTTGTTTTGCTGATCACGGCATCCCTTCTTTTCTGCTATCCCTAGTAAGTACAGCTACTCCACCTCCACTTTTTCCCAATCTTTTATAAATATGTTATACCCTGTAATGTTTAATCCCTACTATGTAGGGTTTCTCCAATGCATGACTGCCTCCAGCACCCCTCTTTTATTATGGACACTGTGCATTGTTGTACAGACATTTTAACTCATTTTAATAGGATTTCCTCTCATTTTATATTTTAACCATTGTTTTAATCTACTGTTCTATAACTATTTATTCCCTTGACATCAATTCCTCTATTACTTTATTCTTTGTTATGCTATCCTTCCCTGTTTGTTTGCATTTAGACTGTTTATGTTTCTTGTAGATCCTTTCTGCCCACCTGCCCCCCATCTTACATTTAAAATCTTTACCTCCCTATTTACCCTTTCCACAAGGACACGGGTCCCACCCCTGTTCAGGGAAGTCCATCCCATCGGTACAGCTCCTTCCTGTCCCAGAACTGGTGCCAATATCCCTTGAAAAGGAACTCCTCTTACCCACACCAGCCCTTGAGCCATGTATTAATTCTCCTGATCGGTCTACTCCTATGCCAATTTGCACGTGGCTCGGGCGGTAATCCAGAGTTTATTACCCATAAACTGCTACTTTTTAATTTAGAGCCTAACTCCTGATACTCTTTCAGCAGGACCTCCTCCCTGTTCCTACCTATGTCATTTGTTCCAACATGGACCACAAGAACTGGATTTACCCTCTCTGCTTCTAAGATCCTTTCCAGCCTTACCTTGGCACCAGGTAGTCAACACATCCTTCTGGATTCTCGTTCTTGGCTGTAGAGGACACTATCCATCCCTCTAATTATAGAGTCCCCCATTACTACCACATTTCTATTCTGTGCTTCCCTCTCTTGGATAGCCTTCTGAACCACAGTGCCTTGGTCTGCATTGTGGCTGTTCTCCCTGCAATCTTTCTCATTGGCCTCACAGGTAGTGAGTACATTGTACCTGTTGGACAGGATCAATGTCTGCCGGACCTCCTTCTCAAAATCTCCTAAATCCTGCTACCCGGCTCCCTAATAGTCACACCATCCCTTTCCTGAACCTGTGTTTTCCTCTGGGGTGTGACTATTCTGGATGAAACTGTCCAGAAATTCCTCCCCTTCCCTTAGGTGTTGCAGTCCCTCCAACTTGCACTGTTGTTCAATGACTCTGAGCCAGAGAGATTCAAGATGAAGACATCTCCTGCAGATGTGTTTGCCCAGATGTTTTGGCACAAACTGATAGCCATAGACTACAGACAAGTTGGAAGAGTCATTGGGTTTTGCAAAACTCTAAGGCTGAAGTCATGGGCTTCATAGATGCAATATGGTTGTTAGAGTGTTCATCACAAGGCCACTATTATTACAACTGAGCACTGTCTATTCTTATATGACAAATAAAATCTGTGAAAATTGGGATCAAATTAACATAACAGAGATCTATGATAGTCATGGAATTCCAAGAGCTAGTGTTCTCTATAAAATACTCAAGTATTTTCAAAAATCTTATGCCACACATTCCAAACCCACAGCCTCCAACACCTAGGACAAGGACAGCAAGTGCATGGGAACACCACCACCTTCAGGTTTCTCTCCAAGTCAGACACCATCCTGACCTGAACATGTATCGTCACCATTCATTCATTGTCGCTGTGTCAAAATGCTGAATCTCCCTACTTGACAGCATTGTGGGAGCACCTTCACATAGAGTGCAGCACTTACTACCCTTGTCCTGGGTGGTGGAGGCTCCGGGTTTGGAGAGTGTGGTGTAAGATTTTTTTTAATGCCTGAGAATTTTATAGAGAATATTAGCTTTTGGAATTCCATACCAATCCTAGTTCTCCTCTGTTATGTTAATATGACCCCAATTTTCACAGATTTTAATTGTCATATATGAATAGACAGTGTTCAGTTGTAATAATAGTGGATGAAATCCACTGAATCAGAGTGACACGCTAACTTGACATTGTAATATTGAAATACCAATATATGCAATGTTCAAAACTTCTTATTAGAACCATTCAAGTTTTTAATGAATGAAAGGGAAGATGAATGTAAAGATGAATTTGTGTAATATCATGGCAGAAGAACCCAAGCAAATACTTAGAAACTGAGCAGGCCATAAATAAACTCAAGATGAAGCCCCAAAGGGTCAGTGAATAAATGCAGCATTGGTGTGGTATAAATACTGAAAATACTCAGCATCTACGGGAGGAGGAAGGTCATGTTTCAGGTCAGTAACCTTTTGTTTGAACCCTTGATATGGTAATGAACCACACAGTTCAGGACAGTCCTAGCTCCAATCCCTGGAGTGCCAAAAGGAGTGCTTCAGTTGATCTCAGCACTACTGGACTAGAAGGGGAAAATCATCCAGAGTTCCCACTTCACCCCCTTGCTTATTAAGAATCTATCTATCTCCGCCTTGAAAATATTCACAGACTCTGCTTCCACTGCCTTTTGTGGAAGAGAATTCCAAAGACTCACGACCCTCTGAGGGAAAAAATTTCTCCTCATCTCTGTCTTAAATGGGCGACCCCTTATTTTTAAACAGTGACCCCCAGTTCGAGATTCTCCCACAAGGGGAAACATCCTTTCCACATCCACCCTGTCAAGACCCCTCAGGATCTTATATGTTTCAATCAAGTAGAATCATAACCTAAACATGGGTCACAGCATTTAGGACAATAAGGGGAGAAAACTGTAAAATAATAGGTGAGACTGAGACTAATAATTAGAGCCATTTGTAAATTGTGTAAATTAGCATCAGGACAAACGAAGGTAGAAACACATTTCTATTTTTTAACTTTAACAGAAATATGCATCATAATTATCATAAACATAGGAAAATATAATACCGGTAAATATAATATAGCAACAGTTTGGTTTTATAAATAACATAAATATTACAAAAGGTAGCTAATTTATAAATAATACAATAAACACCGCAATACATTAGTGCAAACAAATTACATTCAGATAAAAATGTGTCATTAGACAACTTTTATGTAAATGTGTAGTAACAGTGTCCTCTGCTACTTTCCAATGGAAATACAAATAACTAGGGGACTGCCCTGTAATGCAAGCACTGGAGGTTGAAGAGTTTATGCTTTGTGTTACTCCAATCTCCACCACACTCATAATAACTTTCTTAGTTCTTCTCAAAGCAAGAAAGAGTATTTTTGTTACGGAGATGGAATAATTTTCCTCGGAGAAAGAAGGGTTACGTTATTGTGACAGGGTAATCCATGTCAGCAGAGATCATTCCAGAGACCCCAGCTACTAGCCATGCAACCCAGAGAGCCTCCTCTCCAGTATCTGCACCTTGTGGAGATTCCTTGAATCTTATTTTCTGCACAATAGAGGTTCATCTTGCATTACCAAATCATCAAGAGATGGGCAAGAAAGCTACTGATAGGGTAATATCAATGCCATACTAGAGTTGGAAATTGGGAGATCCCAGGATACACAAGTTGCCTTGACTGCCAATTTTTTAGCACCTTGACTTGAACCCTCTCAAACATCCTGATGGGGATTCTTGGAACTACAACTCTGTGGTACTGTGATTGTACAGTAATCCATTGTACCAAACTACAGCTCCACAAACACATGCTGTCCTACTAGGCAGCCTTTTCTCATTCATAGCACTGAATTTTTGGTTGTCCTTTGCCTTGTGATTAGCTGACTTAGATGAGGGGAGCAATGGCATGGTAGCTACATTTGCAGATGACATAAAATTAAGTAGGAATGTATGTTGTGAAGAGGATATAAAGAGGTTGCAGACCGATATAGATAGGTTGAGTGAGTGGGCAAAAATCTGGCAGATGGAGTATAATGTGGGAAAATGCGAAGCTGTTCACTTTGGCAGGAAGAATAAAAAAGCAGAGTATTACTTAAATGGAGAACAACTACAGAATTCTGAGGTTCAGAGGGATCTAGGTGTTCCAGTGCGAGTCACAAAAAGTTAGTATACAGGTACAGCAAGTAATAAAGAAGGCTAATGGAATGTTATCCTTTATTACGAGAGGAATTGAAAATAAAAGTAAGGGTATTATGCTTCAGTTATACAGGGCATTGGTGAGACCACATCTCGAATACTATGTGCAGGTTTGGTCTCCTTATTTAAGGAAGGATGTAAATTCTTTGGAGGAGGTTCAGAGGAGGTTTACTAGATTGATACCTGGAATGAACAGGTTTTCTTATGAGGAAAGGTTGGACAGACTGGGCTTGTTTTCATTGGAGTTTAGAAGAGTGAGGGAAGATCTGATTGAAGTATAGAAGATCCTGAACGGTCTTAACAAGGTGAATGTGGAGAGGATGTTCCCTCTTGTGGGGGAGTCCAGAACTAGGGGGCACGGTTTTAAAATTAGGGGTCGATCTTTTAGGACAGAGATGAGGAGAAATGTGTTTCTGTCAGAGGGTTGTGTGACCTAGGAACTCTCTGCCTCAGAAGGTAGTGGAGGTGGGGTCATTGAATATTTTTAAGGTGGAGGTAGATAGATTCTTGTTGAGGAAGGGAATCAAAGGTTATCGGGGCGAGATGGGAGTGTGGAATTCGAGACACAAACAGATCAGCCATGATCTTATTGAATGGTGGAGCAGGCTTGAGGGGCCGAATGGCCTACTTCTGCTCCTAATTCGTATGATCGTATGATGTTCTGTACCCTTTGAGAATAAGGGGCCAAGTGCCGGAAAATGGGATTAGAATAGATAGGTGCTTGATGGCTGGCACAGACACGATGGGCCGAAGGGCCTGTTTCTGTGCTGTATAACTCTATGACTCTAATAAGGACTACAAAATATAGAGTCATTTACAGCACAGAAGGAGGCCATTAGGCCCATCAAGTATGTGAGCTGCATTTCTAAGCTCCATAATTGGACCAGGAATGGTGAATTCTATTTGTAAGAAGTCTGGGAATCTGTTGGGAATTTAAGGTGTTTTCTTCTCCTCCTGAACATTGAACCAGACTGAAGGGACACTACTTCTTCAAACAGTACAATGCAATATGGTTTACATAAGTATTTCACCTCTCACAAAAAGAGGTTTAGTTAGAGAACCCTAAATTTGGGAATACTATAATCTGAACATCAGATAAAGAGGACATATAACTTGCCCAATAACCCGTCTCTGCTGATTGAAACACTGCATCTCGGGGACTAAACGCTCTTATATAAATAATGAATGTAGTGAGACATAAGCGTTGAGTCCCTTCTCCCAAAGAAAGCAGATTCAAACAGGCAAACAGTAAGAAGAGGGTTCAGTATCTATAAATAACCCACATCTGTGGCATTGGCACAATCCCTGAGCTGGTATACAATTGTTTCTCTAGAATCCACAATGTGAAGTTTTTTAAAGTGCTGCCAGTTGTACAGATTTGGAGAAAATCTAGCTTTCTATCAGAAAAGCTCCAAAATATGTATGTTCATTATCCGGTGTGACATCGTCCTCCTGCCTCAAACCTTCGATTTTGGCTCGTATCAAACTCTTGGCTGAGATTTGAACTAAAGTGCCTGAGTAACCAAAGGCAGCTTGCTCTTCCTGTTTCTCCTCCACTTCCTGAGATACTTTCACCTTCATACTCAATATGGAGCTGCAATCATTGCCTTCAGTGCAATGGATAATGTCTAACTTGACTGAAGAACTGTTCTTGCATTGATTTAAAACGGAGCAGTACACTTTCAGCTTCGCGTACACATAATACATCCCATCCCTGGTTGTGTGTAGCTCCTGATTTTCAAAGTGGAAGCCACTGCCCAGATAGCTGTTTTCCATCCCAGGAGTGTCTGACCACTTTACTCTTTTGTTGCTATCTGGAGACAGAATTGAAACAGATATCAGATTAAATGGATTTGCTGCAAATAATATATTGTCTCCAGCTGTAAACTTTGTGATTGGTGTGATATAAACTGTATGATTCAGTGTGTAGATGTTGGATGAGTACACTATTGGGCTCACTCATGATGCCTACAATGGTTAAATAGCCTACTGACACTGACTGCCTAAAATTACACATGAAGAATAGCCAGGTAGGGGAGGTGTCAGAAAGATCTGGAAGCAGTGAAACTCACTTTCAGTGGTGGAGGTGAGAAATATGGGGAAAGAACTGAAAGCTCCAGCTTCAGTGTGCTCTACAACCTCTATGTTGCTATTTGATAATAACTTGATTTATACCACATTTAAACTGCTCTCAGTCATTCTGCATTACTCAACATCTCAAGATATGAACATTGCAAAATTGTTCCTAGTGAGTTTGGAGAAAGGTAGATCACGTCAGTACTAGCTGAAGGTGTTGCCAACTGAGCAGAGTTGATAGAAACTGTACTGGTTGCAGATGTTTAACAAATACTAGTTGTCATAACATGATGTCAGCACTTTCAAGTAGCAACATTAAGATCAGGAACCGAGGGTTGAGTGAGCAAGAGGGAGGTATTCTGAATCATAGAAATTACAGCACAGAAGGAAACCATTTGGTATCTGAGCTGCTTTATCCATTGGAGCTATCTAATCATGTTTATGCATCCTTTTATATTCTCCCTTTTTAAAGATTAACAAATTCTCTTTCAAACTATGTTACTGTCTAGGCCTCAAAATCTGCTTATGGTAAAGCATTCTCTGTTCCAGTATCAATTTGTGCGGAAAACATTTCTTCAAACTTCTCCCTTCATCCTTTTAATGAAAACAGGGAGCCATGGCAAATAAGCTTCAATTAGTGACATAAAGCTAAAGAATTGGCCTCATAATAAGTCTCAAATGCATTATTTCACTTTCATCTACTTTTATTGAAATTGTTCAGTGACTTTCAGCGGTCATTAGGATTAGGTACAGCACGGGGTTAGATACAGAGTAAAGCTCCCTCTACACTGTCCCCATCAAACACTCCCCAGGACAGGTACAGCACGGGGTTAGATACAGAGTAAAGCTCCCTCTACACTGTCCCCATCAAACACTCCCCAGGACAGGTACAGCACGGGGTTAGATACAGAGTAAAGCTCCCTCTACACTGTCCACATCAAACACTCCCAGGACAGGTACAGCACGGGGTTAGATACAGAGTAAAGCTCCCTCTACACTGTCCCCATCAAACACTCCCCAGGACAGGTACAGCACGGGGTTAGATACAGAGTAAAGCTCCCTCTACACTGTCCCCATCAAACACTCCCCAAGGCAGGTACAGCACGGGGTTAGATACAGAGTAAAGCTCCCTCTACACTGTCCCCATCAAACACTCCCAGGACAGGTACAGTACGGCTTAGATACAGAGTAAAGCTCCCTCTACACTGTCCCCATCAAACACTCCCCAAGGCAGGTACAGCATGGGGTTAGATACAGAGTAAAGCTCCCTCTACACTGTCCCCATCAAACACTCCCAGGGCAGGTACAGCACAGGGTTAGATACAGAGTAAAGCTCCCTCTACACCGTCCCATCAAACATTCCCCAAGGCAGGTACAGCACAGGGTTAGATACAGAGTAAAGCTCCCTCTACACTGTCCCCATCAAACACTCCCCAAGGCAGGTACAGCACGGGGGTTAGATACAGAGTAAAGCTCCCTCTACACTGTCCCCATCAAACACTCCCCAGGACAGGTACAGCACAGGGTTAGATACAGAGTAAAGCTCCCTCTACACCGTCCCATCAAACACTCCCCAAGGCAGGTACAGCACGGGGGTTAGATACAGAGTAAAGCTCCCTCTACACTGTCCCCATCAAACACTCCCCAGGACAGGTACAGCACAGGGTTAGATACAGAGTAAAGCTCCCTCTACACTGTCCCCATCAAACACTCCCCAAGGCAGGTACAGCACGGGGTTAGATACAGAGTAAAGCTCCCTCTACACTGTCCGCATAAAACACTCCCCAGGACAGGTACAGCACGGGGTTAGATACAGAGTAAAGCTCCCTCTACACTGTCCCATCAAACACTCCCCAGGGCAGGTACAGCACGGCTTAGATACAGAGTAAAGCTCCCTCTACACTGTCCGCATCAAACACTCCCCAGGACAGGTACAGCACGGGGTTAGATACAGAGTAAGGCTCCCTCTACACTGTCCGCATCAAACACTCCCAGGACAGGCACAGCACAGGGTTAGAAAAGAAAAAAGAAAAGAAAAAAAAGAAGAAAAAAAAACGGGGGTTGGATACAGAGTAAAGTTCTCTCTACACTGTCCCCATCAAACACTCCCCAGGACAGGTGCAGCACGGGGTTAGATACAGAGTAAAGCTCCCTCTACACTGTCCCCATCAAACACTCCCAGGACAGGTGCAGCACGGGGTTAGATACAGAGTAAAGCTCCCTCTACACTGTCGCCATCAAACACTCCCAAAGAGGTGTTTTCAGCCTCCTGTTGTGTCTAGCCTAGCTACTAATTTAGACAAATTATTTTGAAGAATAATTAAAGGCACACTTACCAACATCTGCTAACAGGTGAACAGCAAACTGCAATACAAACAGAAGGATAATCAAATTAGACCCTGGGATTGTTGGCATGAAAGGTTTTTGCTATAAAATACTTAAAATCTTCTGAGTTTACAAATTCTGTTACACCCTGTGTCTTTGCATGTGTATACGCATTTCTGGGTGTTTGCGAGCATTTTTGTGCACATGTATCAATTTGTCTGTCTGTATATCTGTGTACATGTCTATCACAATGACAATATATATATTTCTTTTGTCTTGAAGATGCCAATTCTTCTCTGGTATCTCACCCAAATGGCCATTCTCAGTGTGAGCTGAGCTAGTACTGTGTGCAGACCATTGTAAGGGTGGGAGTCTCTTCAATGAGCCCAATTCTTGCCTCACTCAACAGAGAAACACAGGGAATGGATGCATGTACGGTAAGGAGAAGGATGAAATATACAATTGGTAAAATGACCTGGTACTAGAGTTCACAATAACTTGACAAATATAGAAATAGATTAATAATACAGATAGCAACCTGCACTTTAAATACAAAAATAGCCCATTTAAGACCATGTTGTAAATTATCCTCATGTTAACTTTCGATTAGATTTGAAAGATTAAAGAAGTGGATATAAAGGAATTTGGGAACATGGCGGATAAATGTGATCAGAACTATTTGCTGGTATCGTGGGCGAATAGCTTATTTGGATGTTGTAGCTTCAATGTATCTTCTAATCTTCAGTAATCACGATAACAACCCGTAAATAACTAGCAACCTCCCGTACTTGCACCTGTCCGCGCAGTGCAACAGTCTCAATACAAAACTGGTAGCCATAGATATTTCAGATTTCCAGCAACTGCAGTATTTTGCTTTTATTATAGACTGGAAACTATTCAAATCCGCGTAAAGTGTCAACATGATGAGAGACAAAACAAACCCAAGACTGAGAGGGTAAAAGAGGAATGGCGAATCAGGAGTTTCATTCACTCTTTCAGTACTGGACAGGGCCGAGTGAATTGAGTAGAATAGAACAAAGCTTTTAATGAAATAAAAACAGGAAATGCTGGAAAGATTCAAGGTCAGAAAGCATCAATAGGAAAAGGGTAGGATTAAAGATTCTGTGAAAGATACAGAAGAGCCCAGCTTTAGAAAGAGGTAAATTCTAATCTAAGAAAGGAATCTCCCGAGAAATACGACGGGAATTCAGGTCAGATAACCAGAGATTGACATGTTCTTACTTTGTTTCCAGTCGTCATCTTGGGATAGATGAGGAGCCAAAAGGCGCAGACAAGAGAGGCGATGATGATGAAAAGTAACAGCACGGAAACGAGCAGGACAGACAGCAGCCTGCGTTCACACTGGCTCGGTACCCTGGTCCGGTCTATCTCCCAGCTGCTCAGGGTCTGACTGACGGTCACTTCGCTCAAATCCTCTTTCTGTGACATGACCCCAGCTTCACAGCTTCTCACTTTGTTTTAGATCCGCTCCTGGGCAGGGATGTGTCTAGTCTGAAGCCTGTTTGTTTCTCGGGCCCTTTATGTTTCCTTTAAAGAGGAAGTTTCCGTGATGACAAAGCCCATGAGCTGGATTTCCCCGGGGAGGAGGTGCCGATTCACACAGAATGTGCCCAGGATTCACCCGACACAGTGGAGAGAGGAAACGGGGGCGGAGGAAAGGGATATGTCAGTGGAACGGAGCGAGAGTTTAATGGATAGAGGAAGAAGAGTGAGAGCGGAAAAAGGGACACATTAAACAAAATAGCAACAGAGAGGAGAGACATGGAAACTTAGCAACCCAAAGAGGACACATGACACCTAGAAAGGCACAAGTGAAAGAATGAGAGAAAGGCACAGAGACACAAAATAAGACGGTGAGAAGGATACACGGAGTGAGACACAGAGGGAAAGGAATACACAGACATAATGACAGGAAACAACACACAGACATTTGAGAAACAAAGATACAAACTGATAGGGGAACATGAAACGACACAGAGTGACAGAGAGACACAGCGAGACACAGAAACAGAGTGAGACACACAGTGAAACACAGTGACAAACAGTAAGACGTGGAACATAGTGAAACACAGAGTGACACACACAGTGACAGAAAGACACACAGTGAGACACATAGTAAGACACCGAGAAACAGAGAGACAGATGCATTTAGTGAGACACAGGGATATAGACACAGTGACACACACAATGAGACATGGAAACACAGAGTGGGGATGTTTGCTGATGATTGCACCATGTTCAGCACCATTCGTGACTCCTCAGATACTGAAGCAGTCCGTGTAGAAATGCAGCAAGATCTGGACAATGTCCAGTCTTGGGCTGATGTGTGGCGCAAATGTTACTTGCCATACAAGTGCCAGGCAATGACCATCTCCAACAAGAGAGAATCTAACCATCTCCCCTTGACATTCAATGGCATTACCATTGCTGAGTGTCCCACTATCAACATCCTGCAGGTTACCATTGACCAGAAACTGAACTGGCTACAAGAGTCAGAGGCTAGGAATCCTGAGGCGAGTAATTCATCTCCTGACTCCCCAAAGCCTGTCCACCATCTACAAGGCACAAGTCAGGAGTGTGATGGAATACTCTCCACTTGCCTGGATGGGTGCAGCTCCAACAACACTCAAGAAGCTCGACACCATCCAGGACAAAGCAGCCCACTTGATTGGCGCCCCATCTGCAAACATTCACTCCCTCCATCACTGATGCACAGTGGCAGCAGTATGTACCATCTACAAGATGCACTGCAGCAACACACCAAGTCTTCTTAGACAGCACCTTCTAAACCCATGACCTCTACCACCTAGAAGGACATGGACAGCAGATGCTTGGGAACACCACCACCTGCAAGTTCCCCTCCAAATCACACACCACCTTGTCTTGGAACTATATCGCCGTTCCTTCACTGTCACTGGGTCAAAATCCTGGAACTCCCTTCCTAACAGCACTGTGGGTATATGTATCCTACATGGACTGCAGCAGTTCAAGAAGGCAGCTCACCACCACCTTCTCAAGGGTAACTAGGGATGGGCAATAAATGCTGGCCTAGTCAGCGATGCCCACATCCCATGAATGAATAAATAAAAACACCCACAGAGAAACAAAGGGATACATGCACAGTGCCACACACACATAGTGAGACAGCGATATATGTATATTGACAGGCACACACAAGATGAGACACAATCGATGCATAGTGACAGACACACATAGTGAGATAGAAGGAAACTCACACAGAATGATAATGATACAAATAGACAGGCAGAGGCACAGAGAAAGATAGGAAGAGTTGGAGACATTGATTACAAAGTTAAAGATGGAGAGTCCCTACAGGAAAAGAATGGAAGAGACAAAGAGGTACTGACAGAGGATGAAAAACATAAAGAACTGGGAAATAAAATACAAATAAAAACAAGAAAAGTATAAAAATAGAGTTACAGTGTAGGAAGTCTGAAAGTGGTTGGACTAAATGAGCAGTTCTTTCTGTCGGCCTCTCCTTTTATCTCCTGTTTCTCACATTCACTGTCTCTGTTTTTCTCTTTCTGGCTCTCTAGCTTAATGTTGTTAACAGATAAAACTTGATATGTTCCTGTGAAATTCCTTATCTGCTTTTTTATCAGATGTTTTAACACATTTAAGATAAATAGCTGTATTTAAATAGTGGAGAAAGAAAAAACGTGAAGTATTGTGTTCATCTGTAAATATTGCAAACAGCAATTTCTGGTCTCTTTTTTTCTGTCTCTAACTACTTGGCTTTCTATTCATTCCTTTTGGCCATCACCTATATCTTCCTGTTTTCTTTCCTGTTTATGTCGACTGTCCTGTTTTTTACTCTTCCCCTTCCCCAACTCTATTTTGCTGTCATTTCTATGTATCTGTCTCTCTCTGACTGCCTTGTCTCTTTTTCTGTTTATCGTTCTTTGAATGTCTATGTTTATTTCCCCCTGTCATTCTCTATTTCTTTCTCTTGCTGTCTTGGTTTCATTTTCTGCCTGGATCTTTCATTCTATTTATCTATCTGCTAAGCTCTCTAACAGTCTTTTCTCTAACACTCTGTTGAACTGTCTCCCAGAGAGCTTGTGTAAAAACTTATTTGGTCCAAATTGGAAGGTGAAACTCCCTTTCTCACTCTGTTTATGTCTTTCCTCTCTCCTTCACTGTCCCTTCCTTGTGTCTTATTTGCTTCATTTTCTGACTTTCTCTCTATTTGTCTTCTCTTCTCCTCTCTCACTCTCACTATTTCCTACACATCTGTTGCTGTCTGTGTGGTCGCACAGAGAATCAGCTCAGTTTCTGGAAATCTGAAAATTCCTAAACACCTTTTAGAAAGGGGATGCTGGGAAGCCCCAAAGGAACAGCAAGAGCTGATTATTTTTAGATTCAAATCAGAATTATGTCATAGCTCTACTCGGCTGTTTAAATGGAATTTTTGTTTCATTTTAGTAACATTTTGGTATAGCTGGTAAGGAGGTTTCATTATTAGTAAAACAGAATGCAGCTCCAACAAGTGAAAGATGGGTTAATATTTCAGATGGTCACCCTTCATCAAAATTTGAACAGGTCTTTTCATTGCTCCAATATGAATCACTGTAGTACAGCTACAGACAAAAGACCAACAGAGACAGAGTGTGAGAAAAAGAGAATGCAGGAGAGAGCAGAGACAAATAGTGAGAGATGATAGGTAGAGAGAGAAGAAAAACAAAGTGAAGTAGTGAGAATGAAAGACAAATATAGTGTATGTGAGAGTCATAGTTATACAGCACAGAAACAAGCTCTTCGGCCCATCGTGTCTGTGCCGGCCATCAAGCACCGGACTATTCTAATCCCATTTTCCAGCACTTGGCCCGTAGCCTTGTATGCTATGATAAAAGTAAAATACTGTGGATGCTGGAAATCTGAAATAAAAACAAGAAATGCTGGAAATACTCAGCAGGTCTGGCAGCATCTGTGGAGAGAGAAACAGAGTTAACGTTTCAGGTCAGTGACCCTTCATCAGAACTAGCAAATATTAGAAATGTGAAAGGTTTTAAGCAAGTAAAACGGGGGTGGGGGCAAGAGATAACAAAGGAGAAGGTGTAGATAGGACAAGCTCACAGAGAATAACCGACCAGAAGGTCATGGAGCAAAGGCAAACAATATGTTAATGGTGTGTTGAAAGACAAAGCATTAGTACAGAGAGGGTGTTAATGGACTGAAAACTGAACAGCCGCAAGTACAAACTTGAAAAAAAACAGTGGGTAAGCAAACTGAACAAACTAAGATAAAATAAAATAAACACAAAAAAAAAGAAAAAAGAAAAAGTAACTAAAAATAAAAGTAAAATGGGGGGCCCGTCATGCTCTGAAATTATTGAACTCAATGTTCAGTCCGGCAAGCTGTAGTGTGCCTAATCGGTAAATGAGATGCTGTTCCTCGAGCTTGCGTTGATGTTCACTGGAACACTGCAGCAATCCCAGGACAGAGATGTGAGCATGAGAGCAGGGGGGAGTGTTGAAATGGCCAGCAATCGGAAGCTTGGGGCCACGCTTTCAGACTGATCAGAGGTGTTCTGCAAAGCGGTCACCCAGTCTGCATTTGGTCCCCCCAGTGTAGAGGAGACCACATTGTGAGCAGCAAATACAGTATACTACATTGAAAGAAGTACAAGTAAATCGCTGCTTCACCTGAAAGGAGTGTTTGGGGCCTGGGATACTGAGGAGAGAAGAGGTAAATGGGCAGGTATTACACCTTCTGCGCTTGCAGGGGAAGGTGCCGTGGGACGGGGATGAGGTGGTGGGGGTAATGGAGGAGTGGACCAGGGTGTCGCAGAGGGAATGATCCCTTCAGAATGCTGACAGGGGAAGGGAGGGGAAGATGCGTTTGGTAGTGGCATCATGCTGGAGGTGGCATAAATGGTGGAGGATAATCCTTTGGATATGGAGGCTGATGGGGTGGAAAGTGATGACAAGGAGAACCCTGTCACGGTTCTGGGAGGGAGGGGAAGGGGTGAGGGTAGAGGTGCGGGAAATGGGCCGGACGCGGTTGAGGGCCCTGTCAACCACAGTGGGGGGGGGGGGGGGAATCCTTGGCTGAGGAAAAAGGAAGACATATCAGAAGCGCTGTCATGGAAGGTAGCATCATCAGAGCAGATGCGTCGGAGACGGAGAAACAAGGAGAATGGAATGGAGTCCTTACAGGAGGTAGGGTGTGAAGAAGTGTAGTCGAGGTAACTGTGGGAGTCGGTGGACTTATAATGAATATTAGTGGACAGCCTATCCCCAGAGATGGAGACAGAGAAGTCGAGGAAGGGAAGGGAAGTGTCGGAGATGGACCATGTAAAGGTGAGAGAAGGGTGGAAATTAGAAGCAAAGTTGATAAAGTTTTCCAGTTTAGAGCGGGAGCAGGAAACGGCACCGATACAGTCATCAATGTAC
The DNA here is from genome assembly GCF_036365525.1 of Heterodontus francisci. NCBI lineage: Eukaryota > Metazoa > Chordata > Chondrichthyes > Heterodontiformes > Heterodontidae > Heterodontus > Heterodontus francisci. Next base: position 31,363,371 of record NC_090413.1, read on the forward strand.
CGGAAAAAGAGTTGGGGGAGGGGGCCTGAGTAGGACAGGAACAAGGAATGTCCCACAAAAAGACAAGCATAACTAGGGCCCATGCAGGTACCCATAGCAAGACTTTTTACTTGAAGAAAATGAGTGGAGTTGAACTTGTTCAATGTGAGAACAAGTTCAGCCAGGCGGAGGAGGGTGGTGGTGGATGGCGACTGGTTAGGCCTCTGTTCAAGGAAGAAGCGGACATTCTTCAAACCGTCCTGGTGGGAGATGGAGATGTAGAGAGATTGGACGTCCATCGTGAAGTCCATAGTCCTTGTATGCTATGGTGTTTCAAGTGCTCATCTAAATACTTCTTAAATGTTATGAGGGTTCCTGCCTCTACCACCTCTTCAGGCAGTGTGTTCCAGATTCCAACCACCCTCTGGGTGAAAATGTTTTTCCTCAAATCAAAAAACAAAGAACAGTACAGCACAGGAACAGGCCATTCGGCCCTCCAAGCCTGCGCCGATCTTGATGCCTGCCTAAACTAAAACCTTCTGCACTTCCAGGGACCGTATCCCTCTATTCCCATCCTATTCATGTATTTGTCAAGATGCCTCTTAAACATCGCTATCGTACCTGCTTCCACCGCCTCCCCTGGCAGCAAGTTCCAGGCACTCACCACCCTCTGTGTAAAGAACTTGCCTCGCACATCCCCTCTAAACTTTGCCCCTCTCACCTTAAACCTATGTCCCCTAGTAACTGACTCTTCCACCCTGGGAAAAAGCTTCTGACTATCCACTCTGTCCATGCCGCTCATAACTTTGTAAACCTCTATCATGTCGCCACTCCACCTCCGTCGTTCCAGTGAAAACAATCCGAGTTTATCCAACCTCTCCTCATAGCTAATGCCCTCCAGACCAGGCAACATCCTGGTAAACCTCCTCTGTACCCTCTCCAAAGCCTCCATGTCCTTCTGGTAGTGTGGCGACCAGAATTGCACGCAATATTCTAAGTGTGGCCTAACTAAAGCTCTGTACAGCTGCAGCATGACTTGCCAATTTTTATACTCTATGCCCCGACCGATGAAGGCAAGCATGCCGTATGCCTTCTTGACTACCTTATCCACCTGCGTTGCCACTTTCAGTGACCTGTGGACCTGTACGCCCAGATCTCTCTGCCTGTCAATACTCCTAAGGATTCTGCCATTTACTGTATACTTCCCACCTGCATTAGACCTTCCAAAATGCATTACCTCACATTTATCCGGATTAAACTCCATCTGCCATTTCTCCGCCCAAGTCTCCAACTGATTTATATCCTGCTGTATCCTCTGACAATCCTCATCACTATCCGCAACTCCACCATCCTTTGTGTCATCCGCAAACTTACTAATCAGACCAGCTACATTTTCCTCCAAATCATTTATATATACTACAAAGAGCAAAGGTCCCAGCACTGATCCCTGCGGAACACCACTAGTCACATCCCTCCATTCAGAAAAGCACCCATCCACTGCTCCCCTCTGTCTTCTATGACTGAGCCAGTTCTGTATCCATCTTGCCAGCTCACCTCTGATCCCGTTTGACTTCACCTTTTGTACCAGTCTGCCATGAGGGACCTTGTCAAAGGCTTTACTGAAATCCCCTCGAAACCTCCTGCCCCTTACCTTAAGTCTATGCCCCCTGGTTATTGACCACTCCGCTAAGGGAAAAAGATTCTTCCTATCTAACCTATCAATGCCCCTCATAATTTTGTATATCTCAATCATATCCTCCCTCAGCCTTCTCTGCTCTAAGGAGAACAACCCCATCATTTTCAGTCTCTCTTCATAGCTGAAATGCTCCAGCCCAGGCAAATTCCTGGTGAACCTCCTCTGCACCCTCTCCAGTGCAATCACATCCTTCCTATAGTGTGGTGACCAGAACTGTACACAGTACTCCAGCTGTGGCCTAACCAGCATTTTATACAACTCCATCATAACCTCCCTGCTCTTATATTCTATGCCTCGGCTGATAATAGCAAGTATCCCATATGCCTTCCTAACCACCTTATCTACCTGTGCTGCTGCCTTCAGTAATCTATGGACAAGTACACCAAGGTCCCTCTGACCCTCTGTACTTCCTAGGGTCCTACCATCCATTGTATATTCCCTTGCCTTGTTAGTCCTCCCAAAATGCATCACCTCACACTTCTCAGGATTAAATTCCATTTGCCATTGCTCTGCCCATATTACCAGCCCATCTATATCGTCCTGTAATCCTAAGGCTTTCCTCCTCACTATTTATGACACCACCAATTTTCGTGTCATCTCCGAACTTACTTATCACACCTCCTATATTCACATCTAAATCATTATCATGAGAGAGAAAGTGAGGAGACAGAGAGAAAACAAATAGAGAGTATCTGAGGAAAAGAAAGAGAATGAAGGAGAGGAAACCAACAGAGGGACAGAGACAAGAGGCAAAAATAAAAGTAAAGGAAAGAGAGGAATGAAAAGGCAACAAATATTTTTTGATGAAAGAAAAGGAGACAGTGAGAGGAAGAGGGAGAAGACAAATAGAAAATGAAACAATGGAGACAGAGGGAGAGGGAGAAGATAAATAGAGAGCTAGTGAGAGAGAGTGGAAACCTGATCTCGTCCAAAACTCTGCTGCCCATATCCTAACTCAAACCAGGTCACGTTTGCACATCACTCCCTGCCCTAAAGTGGCTCCCAATTAAACAACATCTCAATTTTAAAATTCTCATCCTTGTTTTCCCTGGCCCTCCATGGCCTTGCTCCTCCCTATTCACTGTAGCCTCCTACATCCCTTCGAGATCTCTCCACTTCTCCAATTCTGGCCTCTTGTGCAACCCTGATTTTAATTGTTCCACCATTGGTTTTCAACTGCCTGGGTCCTAAGTGCTGGACTTCCCTCCCTAGTCCTCTCTTCCTGTCTAAGTCTCTTTCCTCCTTTAAGATGTTCCTTAAAACCTGCCTCTTTAATCAGGCTTTCAGCCATCTGTCCTATTATCGCCTTATTATACTTCAGTGTCAAATTTTGCTTTATAACAGTGAAGCACCTTGGGATTTTTATTATGTTAAAGACGTTATATAAATACAAGTTGTTGTTGTAAAGAATAGAGGGCAGAGTCAGAGTGTGAGTAAGGGAGTGTACGAGTTCCGCCTCCCCCAGTTTGGATCAGACAGTCCAGCTTTTGCATGAGCTCTCCGGGAAATTCCTATCTAGCAAAGTGAATGACAAAAGTCTGCTTTGTAAAATGGAAATTGTGGGCGTTACCATGTTTCTGTGCTGCTGACATACAGGAGTTACTGAGGCGATGTCAGTTCTCTGCATATACTACAATGGTACAATTCTGTAATTGGCCACTGCAGATTCTGCTGCATTTTTCATCATCTACCATCTTTGAAGCTCTTAAAAGAGATGCCAGAGTCAGGAATTGGGTCTGTGTGCGTTATTGACACACAAGAGGGCGAATACTAGCACAAAAACAAACCATTAAATTCTAAAGATGGGGAGGTAAATACAGACAGTATCAGTAATCTGGATACCACAAGTGCAAATATCAAGTGTGACTGAGAGGCTGTGAAAACTTTGTAACAATAGAAAAAGTGGCACAAACTTTTCAAAATTTAAGTGTGGAACTTTACAGATATTGATTGAGTGCAGTTCCTTTGGGGTATGTAGCCCACTCTCACTACTGAAAGATCTTTTTCTTGTGAACAACAATGGGTGTGGGTCCGCATTGTAAACTTTTGAGATAAAATGAAAATATCTACAAATATTGGAAATCTGCAGTTAGCATAATGTTGGAAATTAAACAGTAGGGTTGGTGAGCCTGCGAAATGAAAAGACAGGTTAACATCTGGGGAGTGCTGTTGTTCTGTAGAAGGGTCCAAAGCTAAAACATTATATATATAATGTAAAGACTATATTTTGTACCGATACTTTGTACAGATACTTTGGTACAGAATACATGCACATAATTCAGAAACTAATTATAGTAGATATGCTGTATATACTGTAGAAATTGCATTTATATAGCACCTTTCAGGGCATTCCAAAGCACTTTACAGCCAATAAAGTATTTTTGAAGTGTAGTCCTGTTGTAATGTGGAAAACACAACAGCTAATTTGCATACAGCAAGGCACCATAAACAGCAAAGAGATGTGACTAAATAATCTATTTTAATCTTGTAAATTGAGGAATAAATGTTGACCAGGACACTGGAAGAACTCCTGCACTTCTTCAGATAGTTCGACTTAATCTTTTACCTCCAGCTGAGAGTGTAGACAGGGCCTCAGTTTAACATCTTATCTGAAGGGCAGCACCTATACTGCACTGGATAGTGTGCTCAACTCTCCAGACTGGGGCTTAAAACCACAACCTTTGAACTCACAGGTAACAGCACTACCACTAAGCTAAGGTTGACATGAGACATAATAGATACCCTGTAAAGTAATAGTATATAAACTGTGCAACATAGTAACCATATATATATATGACAAATGACTTATATGGACTACAGATAGCTAGTATATATAGTTCAGAAACTGCGTACAGCACAAACACAATAACATATATATATATATGTATAGAGAGAGAGAGAGAGCCCAGATTTCTTACATAATGCAGATAAAGAACAAATCTATATAGCACCTTTCTCAGGATATCCCAAAGTACTTTACAGCCAATTAAGTCTTTTTGAAGTCCCTATTATATTGTAGGAAATATGGCAGCAAATTTGTGTAAAGCTCCGACAAACAGCAATATGACAATGAGCAGAAAATCTGTTTTGTGATGTTGATTGAGGAAAAATATTGGTAAGGACACCAGGATGCTCTTCTTCAAAATAGTGTCATGGAACCTTTTACATTCACCTGAGAGGGAAGACGAAGCCTCTGTTTAACATCTGAACCGAAAGACAGCATCTCCAACAGTGCAGCACTCCCTCAGTACTACACTGGAGTGTCAGCAATGATAATGTGCTCAATTCTAGGCTTGGCTCCAGACCTTAATAAAGCCTTGGTCCAAACATGGACAAATGAGCTGAATTCCAGAGATCAAGTGAGAGTGACTGTCCTTGACAGCAAAGCAACATTTGACTGAGTGTGGCATCAAAAACAAAGAACAGTACATCACAGGATCAGGCTATTCGGCCCTCCAAGCCTGCGCCAATCTTGATGCCTGCCTAAACTAAACCTTTCTGCACTTCCGGGGCCCATATCCCTCTATTCCCAACTATTCATGTATTTGTCAAGATGCCTCTTCAACGTTATTATCGTACCTGCTTCCATCACCTCCCCTGGCAGCAAGTTCCAGGCACTCATCACCCTCTGTGTAAAGAACTTGCCTCGCACATCCCCTCTAAACTTTGCCCCTCTCACCTTAAACCTATGTCCCCTAGTAACTGACTCTTCCACCCTGGGAAAAAGCTTCTGACTATCCACTCTGTCCATGCCGCTCATAACTTTGTAAACCTCTATCATGTCGCCCCTCCACCTCCGTCGTTCCAATAAAAACAATCCGAGTTTATCCAACCTCTCCTCATAGCTAATGCCCTCCAGACCAAGCAATATCCTGGTAAACCTCCTCTGTACCCTCTCCAAAGCCTCCACGTCCTTCTGGTAGTGTGGCGACCAGAATTGCATGCAATATTCTAAGTGTGGCCTAACTAAGGTTCTGTACAGCTGCAGCATGACTTGCCAATTTTTATACTCTATGCCCCGACTGATGAAGGCAAGAATTCCGTATGCCTTCTTGACTACCTTATCCACCTGCGTTGCCACTTTCAGTGACCTGTGGACCTGTACGCCCAGATCTCTCTGCCTGTCAATACTCCTAAGGGTTCTGCCATTTACTGTATACTTCCCACCTGCATTAGACCTTCCAAAATGCATTACCGCACATTTGTCTGGATTAAACTCCATCTGCCATTTCTCCTCCCAAGTCTCCAACTGATCTCTATCCTGCTTTATCCTCTGACAATCCTCATCACTATCCGCAACTCCACCAACATTTGTGTTGTCCGCAAACTTACTAATCAGACCAGCTACATTTTCCTCCAAATCATTTATATATACTACAAAGAGCAAAGGTCCCAGCACTGATCCCTGCGGAACACCACTAGTCACATCCCTCCATTCAGAAAAGCACCCTTCCACTGCTACCCTCTGTCTTCTATGACCGAGCCAGTTCTGTATCCATCTTGCCAGCTCACTTCTGATCCCGTGTGACTTTACCTTTTGTACCAGTCTGCCATGAGGGACCTTGTCAAAGGCTTTACTGAAGTCCATGTAGATAACATCCACTGCCCTTCCTTCATCAATCATCTTCGTCACTTACTCAAAAAACTCGATCAAGTTAGTGAGACACGACCTCCCCTTCACAAAACCATGCTGCCTCTCGCTAATAAGTTTGTTTGTTTCCAAATGGGAGTAAATCCTGTCCCGAAGAATCCTCTCTAATAATTTCCCTACCACTGACGTAAGGCTCACCGGCCTATAATTTCCTGGATAATCCATGCTACCCTTCTTAAACAAAGGAACAACATTGGCTATTCTCCAGTCCTCTGGGACCTCACCTGTAGCCAATGAGGATGCAAAGATTTCTGTCAAGGCCCCAGCAATTTCTTCCCTTGCCTCCCTCAGTATTCTGGGGTAGATCCCATCAGGCCCTGGGGACTTATCTACCTTAATGCTTTGCAAGACACCCAACACCTCCTCCTATTTGATAATGAGATGACTGAGACTATCTACATTCCCTTCCCTAGGCTCATCATCCACCAAGTCCTTCTCTTTGGTGAATACTGATGCAAAGTACTCATTTAGTACCTCGCCCATTTCCTCTGGCTTCACACATAGATTCCCTTCTCTGTCCTTGAGCGGCCCAACCCTTTCCCTAGTTACCCTCTTGCTCTTTATATACGTATAAAAAGCCTTGGGATTTTCCTTAATCCTGTTTGCCAATGACTTTTCACGACCCCTTTTAGCCCTCCTGACTCCTTGCTTACGTTCCTTTCTACTGTCTTTATGTTCCTCAAGGGATTCGTCTGTTCCTAGCCTTCCAGCCCTTATGAATGCTTCCTTTTTCTTTTTGACTAGGCTCACAATATCCCACGTTATCCAAGGTTCCTGAAACTTGCCAAACTTATCCTTCTTCCTCACAGGAACATGCTGGTCCTGGATTCTAATCAGCTGACGTTTGAAAGACTCCCACATGTCAGATGTTGATTTACCCTCAAACAGCCGCCCCCAATCTAAATTCTTCAGTTCCTGCCTAATATTGTTATAATTAGCCTTCCCCCAATTTAGCACTTTCACCCGAGGACTACTCTCATCCTTATCCACAAGTACCTTAAAACTTATGGAATTATGGTCACTGTTCCCGAAATGCTCCCCTACTTATACTTCGACCACCTGGCCAGGCTCATTCTCCAATACCAGGTCCAGAATGGCCCCATCCCTAGTTGGACTATCTACATATTGTTTCAAGAAGCCCTCCTGGATGCTCCTTACAAATTCTGCCCCATCTAAGCCCCTAGCACTAAGTGAGTCCCAGTCAACATAGGGGAAGTTAAAATCACGCACCACTACAACCCTGTTACCTCTACATCTTTCCAAAATCTGTCTACATATCTGCTCCTCTATCTCCCGCTGGCTGTTGGGAGGCCTGTAGTAAACCCCCAACATCGTGACTGCACCCTTCCTATTCCTGAGCTCCACCCATATTGCCTCGCTGCATGACCCATCCGAGGTGTCCTCCCGCAGTACAGCTGTGATATTCTCATTAACCAGTAATGCAACTCCCCCACCCCTTTTACATCCCCCTCTATCCCGCCTGAAGCTTCTAAATCCTGGAACATTTAGCTGCCAATCCTGTCCTTCCCTCAACCAAGTCTCTGTAATAGAAACAACATCATAGTTCCAAGTACTAATCCAAGCTCTAAGTTCATCTACCTTACCTGGTATACCTCTTGCATTGAAACAAATGCACTTCAGACCACCAGTCCCGCTGTGCTCCGCAACATCTCCCTGCCTGTTCTTCCTCTCAGTCTTACTGGCCTTATTTACTAGTTCCCCCTCATTTATTTCACTTGCTGGCCTACTGCTCTGGTTCCCACTCCCCTGCCACACTAGTTTAAACCCTCCCGAGTGACGCTAGCAAACCTCACAGCCAGGATATTTGTGCCCCTCCAGTTTAGATGCAACCCGTCCTTCTTGTACAGGTCCCATCTGTCCCTGAAGAGATCCCAATGGTCCAGATATCTGAAACCCTCCCTTCTACACCAGCTGTTCAGCCACGTGTCTAGCTGCACTATCTTCCTATTTCTAGCCTCACTGGCATGTGGCACAGGGAGTAATCCCGAGATTACAACCCTTGAGGTCCTGTCTTTTAACTTTCTACCTAACTCCCTAAACTCCCCCTGCAGGACCTCATCACTCTTCCTGCCTATGTCGTTGGTACCGATGTGTACCACAACATCTGGCTCTTCACCCTCCCCTTTCAGAATGCCCCCTGTCCGTTCAGAGACATCCTTGACCCTGGTACCAGGGAGGCAACATACCATCCTGGAGTCTCTTTCACATCCACAGAAGCACCTATCTGTGCCCCTGACAAGGAGCCTAGTAAAGTTCAAGTCAATGGGAAAACTTTTCACTGGTTGGAATCATACCTAGCACAAAGATGGTTGTGGTTGTTGGAGGCCAATCATCTCAACCCTAGGACATTGCTGTTGGAGTTTCTCAGGGTAATGTCCTAGACCCGACCATCTTCAGCAGCTCCATCAATGACCTTCCCTACATCATGCAGTCAGACATGGGGATGTTTTCTAATGATTGCACAATGTTCAGTTCCATTCCCAACTTCTCAAATAATGAAGCAAACTATGCCTGCATGCAGCAAGAACTAGACAGCATTCAGATTTGAGCTGATAAGTTGAAAGTAACATTTGAGCCACACGTGCCAGACAATGACCATCTCCAACAAGAGAGAATCTAACCAACTCCCCTGGATATTCAACAATATTACCAGTGCTGAATCTCGTAGCATCAACAACCTTGTGGGTCGTCATTGACCAGAAACTTAACTGCACCAGCCAGAGAAATGCTGTGACTACAAGAGCAGGCCAGAGGCTGGGAATTCTGTGGTTGGTAACTTACCTCCTGACTCCTCAAAGCCTGTCCACCATCTACAAGGCACAAGTCAGGAGTGTGATGGAATACTCCCCAGTTGCCTACATGAATACAGCTCCAACAGCACCAGTAACTCAATGTATTGGCACCCAATTCACCACCTTAAACATTTGCTCCCTCCACCACTGACGCACAGTGGCAGCAGTGTGTACCATCTACAAGATGCACAGCAGCAATTCACCAAGGCTCCTTCGACAGCACCTTCCAAACCCGCGACCTCTACCACAGGGGCAGTAGGTGCATGGGAACATCAACATCTGCAAGTTCCCACCCAAGTCAGACATCATCCTGAATTAGAAGTATACTGTTCTTTCACTGTTGCTGGATTAACACACTTTACAGGGTATCTATTATATCTCATGTCAGCCTTAGCTTAGCGGTAGTGCTGTCACCTCTGAGGTGAGGTCCAAAAAGGCAGCTTACCACCACCTTCACAAGAGCAATAAGGACTGGTAATAAATGCTGAGCTTGCTAGCTACGCCGCATCTCACCAACGAATATGAAAAAAGAACACACAGCTTCTCAGTGCTACCAACTGAGCCATGGCTGACATGTAAACCTTGTATAGGACAGAGACTTTATATTGAATAGAAACATTAGATATAGCACATATATATAAACACCTACACATACAGATGATTAACCCATAGAATATATATATGTAAAATATAGAATACACAGAAGCCCTCAATTTTTGAGTTCCCGTTAGTAAACTTGGTTGCTGCTGTAAAAATTCCACATTGCTGAGTTGGGTCACATGCAGAGAGAGTTGCAGGAACCCGGGGAGTTTCAGTCAGCGGCCAGGGCGGAAAGTCGGCAGAATCGCGGCGATTCCTGCGCCTCCCTCTAGCGGCGATCCCCCGCCCCGTAACAGAAACTGGGAAAAGGAAAGCAAATGATCGTGTGCGAACATCTCAACATAGCCTGCGCCACAGGCACGGGAGCCACATGCATACAACATTTTACATCTCCATCACTTAGAGTTATAGAGAGATACAGCACCGAATCAGGCCCTTCGGCCCGCTTCTCCAGAACTGGACCAGCGGCAGCACACTTCCACTCCCCCACCCTCACTGATTCCACCCGTAACTCAGTGAAATTGCACCAATAATTAATAGTAATATTTTGTGTATGTATGTTTTTCTGGACATTGGGGAGTGGATACAGTGATGGACAGTGTCAGTGTGGAGTGGATACAGTGATGGACAGTGTGTGCGGGTCAGTGGGGAGTGGATACAGTGATGGACAGTGTGTGTGGATCAGTGGGGAGTGGATACAGTGATGGACAGTGTGTGTGGATCAGTGGGGAGTGGATACAGTGATGGACAGTGTGTGCGGGTCAGTGGGGAGTGGATACAGTGAAGGACAGTGTGTGCGGGTCAGTGGGGAGTGGATACAGTGATGGACAGTGTGTGCTGGTCAGTGGATACAGTGATGGACAGTGTGTGCGGGTCAGTGGGGAGTGGATACAGTGAAGGACAGTGTGTGCGGGTCAGTGGGGAGTGGATACAGTGATGGACAGTGTGTGCTGGTCAGTGGATACAGTGATGGACAGTGTGTGCTGGTCAGTGGATACAGTGATGGACAGTGTGTGGGTCAGTGGGGAGTGGATACAGTGATGGACAGTGTGTGCTGGTCAGTGGGGAGTGGATACAGTGATGGACAGTGTGTGTGGGTCAGTGGGGAGTGGATACAGTGATGGACAGTGTGTGCTGGTCAGTGGGTAGTGGATACAATTATGGACAGTGTGTGTGGGTCAGTGGGGAGTGGATACAGTGATGGACAGTGTGTGCTGGTCAGTGGGGAGTGGATACAGTGATGGACAGTGTGTGTGGGTCAGTGGGGAGTGGATACAGTGATGGACAGTGTGTGCTGGTCAGTGGGTAGTGGATACAATGATGGACAGTGTGTGTGGGTCAGTGGGGAGTGGATACAGTGATGGACAGTGTGTGTGGGTCAGTGGGAAGTGGATACAGTGATGGACAGTGTGTGCGGGTCAGTGGGGAGTGGATACAGTGATGGACAGTGTGTGTGGATCAGTGGGGAGTGGATACAGTGATGGACAGTGTGTACTGGTCAGTGGGGAGTGGATACAGTGATGGACAGTGTGTGCTGGTCAGTGGGGAGTGGATACAGTGATGGACAGTGTGTGATGGTCAGTGGGGTGTGGATACAGTGATGGACAGTGTGTGCGGGTCAGTGGGGAGTGGATACAGTGATGGACAGTGTGTGCTGGTCAGTGGGTAGTGGATACAATGATGGACAGTGTGTGTGGGTCAGTGGGGAGTGGATACAGTGATGGACAGTGTGTGTGGGTCAGTGGGGAGTGGATACAGTGATGGACAGTGTGTGCTGGTCAGTGGGTAGTGGATACAATGATGGACAGTGTGTGTGGGTCAGTGGGGAGTGGATACAGTGATGGACAGTGTGTGTGGGTCAGTGGGGAGTGGATACAGTGATGGACAGTTTGTGCGGGTCAGTGGGGAGTGGATACAGTGATGGACAGTGTGTGTGGATCAGTGGGGAGTGGATACAGTGATGGACAGTGTGTACTGGTCAGTGGGGAGTGGATACAGTGATGGACAGTGTGTGATGGTCAGTGGGGTGTGGATACAGTGATGGACAGTGTGTGCGGGTCAGTGGGGAGTGGATACAGTGATGGACAGTGTGTGATGGTCAGTGGGGTGTGGATACAGTGATGGACAGTGTGTGATGGTCAGTCGGGAGTGGATACAGTGATGGACAGTGTGTGTGGGTCAGTGGGGAGTGGATACAGTGATGGACAGTGTGTGCTGGTCAGTGGGGAGTGGATACAGTGATGGACAGTGTGTGATGGTCAGTGGGGAGTGGATACAGTGATGGACAGTGTGTGATGGTCAGTGGGGAGTGGATACAGTGATGGACAGTGTGTGTGGGTCAGTGGGGAGTGGATACAGTGATGGACAGTGTGTGCTGGTCAGTGGGGAGTGGATACAGTGATGGACAGTGTGTGATGGTCAGTGGGGAGTGGATACAGTGATGGACAGTGTGTGATGGTCAGTGGGGAGTGGATACAGTGATGGACAGTGTGTGCTGGTCAGTGGGGAGTGGATACAGTGATGGACAGTGTGTGATGGTCAGTGGTGTGTGGATGAAATGCTGGAGATTTTATTATGGAAAGGATGGAGTGTGCGTCTGCACTATATGACAGTAGTAGTATTGATAAATTAGAACGAATGAAAAGAAAGTTTGTGAGACAGTAAGTTAAGGCAGAAAGGGATATCGCACGAGCACAAGCCCATTTGAAGGAACTTTATTCCAAAATGATAAACACTTATAACACAATCTGAACATTAAGCCTTTGCAATGATTCATTTTTGTTTCCAAAATAATATCACACATATTTTCATGAAGGTCACTGTGCCCATTACAGGGCACTGGGGAGTGAATATGAAATTATAACTCACATTAGACTTGCAGACCCATGCTTTTCCTGGCATTTTTTAATTGTTTTCTCTTCCTCAACTGAAAATTCCAGGATTTTGCTCCACATCAGCATAATGGCACTCTTACCTCATTGGTCAGTTTTAATGTGTCACCTGGATAAAGTGTCATCAGCCTATTCACCCTTAAGCAGTATCACAGCTGTGCTAGATCCTATCTGCATTCAACCCAACATTCACAAACAGATAGGGGTCACTGCAGGATGAGGAACTACAGCTGATTTTTCTTAGAATCATAGAATAGTTACAAAATCGAAGGAGGCCATGCGACTTGTTGAGCCCATGCCAGCTCTCTGCAAGAGCAATTTAGATAGTCCCACTCCCCCGTCCTTTCCCCATAAGCCCTGTAAATTTTTCCCTTCAGGTGTTTATCCAAAACCCTTTTTAAAGTCACAATTTTGCCTTCACCACCCTTTCAGGCAGTGCATTCCAGAATGTAGCCACTCATTGCGTAAAAATTATTTTCCTCATGTCACCTTTGGTTCTCTCGCCAATCACTTTAAATCTGTGTCACTGGTTTTCAACCCTTCTGCTGAAGAGAACAGTTTTTCTGTAGTTACTGTATCTGGACTCCTCATGATTTTGAACACTTCTAACAAATCTCCTCTCAACTTAAATAAAAACGGAAAGTGCTGGAAATACTCAGCAGGTCTATCAGCATCTGTGGAGAGAGAATCGGAGTTGATGTTTCATGTCTGTGACCTTTCATCAGAACTTTCTTTGCTCTAAAGAGAACAACCCCAGCTTCTCCCATCTGTCCATGTAACTGAAGTCCCTCATCCCTGGAACCATTCTCATAAATCTTTTCTGAACCCTCTCTAAAGCCTTCACATCCTTCCGAAAGTGAGCTGCCCAGAATTGGACACAATACTCCAGTTGAGGCTGATCCAATGTTTTATACAGGTTCTTCAAAAATTCTTTGCTTTTATACTCTATGCCTCTATTTATAAAACCCAAGATCCCAAAAAACCTTTTCAACCACTTTCTCAATCTACCCTGCCACCTTCAACAATTCGTGCACCTATACCACCAGGTCTCTCTGTTCCTGAGCCCTCTCTAGAATTGTACTCTCTTTCCCTCCTAGAGTGCTGCACCTCAAACAGTAGCACCTGGTCTGACATCAGCTAACTCAGCACTGACCAGAGATGGAACCTGGGCTCTCCAGGTTACACATTGGTTTTACCAACTGAGCTATCAAGAAAATCTTGTTTAAAACTGTCAGTGAGAGGGGTAGTACGTATTTAGATTCTATAAAACATATCCATATTGTTACGACCAGGTGAGAAAGAGGTCTAGGGTTCCCTTTCAGCCTTCACCTGGTCTTACTATAACAGGGTTTTATTTTTAAACACACTGGGCTGAATTTTATTAGGGCATTTGCCAGCCGCCACCGAACTCCCGCGATGTTAATTGCGGGGGTTCATTTCCATAGAGGCTGCCCACCCCCACCCCCACCCCCCATATTACATGTGGTGAGGCGGGACATTCGGCGCAGTGAGAGACATTTTGACAGCTGTGCAGCAGGTACCTTGTCCCTATTTTAAGCCCCAGCACCTGCTTCCTGACAGCTGTCAAAGAAATACTTACCTGACTGCTGAAGGGTGCGGCTGCTGTCAATCTGGCAGCAAAGCAGAAAGTGCTGGGGAAACCCAACAGGTCAGGAAGCAGCTGTGGAGAGAGAAGCAGAGTTAACTTGACCTGGCTCACAAACCTGAAAATTAACTCTGCTTTTCTCTCCACAGATGCTGCCTGACCTGCTGAATTTCCCCAGCACTTTCTGCTTTGCTGCCACATACTTACCCTGCTGTGTCCCAGTGTCCTGTGAAGTTGTGATCCTCTTCTCCCACTCAAGTGTGACATTACTTCTTGTAGGCGTGCTGCACCTGGGTGAATAATCTTTAATTTTGCACATTGCAGGATGTGAGACTTAAATATACCATAAAAGGCAAATACACACCGGAAATAAAACCATTAATGAAGAATAATTACCTACTATGAGCATCTAATCATCTGACTGTGAAAAGGTGCAAACTAATATGCATTTGGAATCTGTATTCATTTCTCTGCTAACTGTTATGTGAAAATACATGTAACTGTAATTATACCATCTTTGTTAAAAAAAACAGGAAAATATGTTCGTATTCTAACTGCATTGCAAACTACAAATATTACACCAATAAATATGATCAACTTACACAGAAGCAAAGAGTTTGTGAACATGTGTCAATGTGTAATAGTAGAAAAACCATGACAGCAGCACAGATTACACCCCCCAGTCCTGCATTGGTTTTCAAACATGTGCAAGACAAACCTTGCAGCCAGACATTAGAGCTGTTACACAGTGGAGTCAGCTTTGCATTTAAAGGACCACACCAAAAGCCAAGGATGGCAGAGGGGTTCTCTAGGGTAGCCCCACAGTTTAGTGATGCCTCCTGCTCAATCTCCTCCAGGCTGTGCGGGCAAAGTGGGAGGTCCTTTTCACCAGTGATGGTAAGAAGAGGCCCTCCCGCCTGAACAAGGCAGTCTGGCTGGAGGTGGCAGAGGAGGTGAGTAGCCTTGGGGCTATCCGGCATCAAAGGGTCCAATGCAAGAAGGGGATGAACGATCACTCTCCCAGCCAGTCGGGGCCCACTAGGCCTCGTGTGCACAGGGTACGAGCGCCAAAGGACTATCATAGCAGCAGCCATCCTGCAGTAAGGCTGCTAGCGCAGAAGTGGCACCACGTAGGAGAATCTACAAGCATTTCCAACAAGCATCCTGACACAGATGGGTCTGCATGGGTGACACAACACTCTAGAAAGGCCAGAAACAAAATCGTCTTCACTAACACTGCAGTGCATTTACTGTGTGAGTGAAGTGTGCCAGCATGTATTGATCGTGGCTCCTCCCATTACATCATTGGCCTTCCAGAATTGCCAATGTATACAATAACATCATTGAAATGCCAGTATCACTCATGTGCATCTCCATGGATGCAGTAATTTGGACAATGGCTGCAGCTAATGGTGGACGCAAAGATGTTGTAGATGCGGACTACTGCACAACAGGTGAATGAGGGTGCTGTGCGGTGTGCAGAGCCCACGGTGGTTCCTATGGCGTGGAGAACCTTTGAGAAATGATGCACTGCCGTGTATCCCTAGCTTGCTGCTCACCCTGCATGCGGTGCCTGGATGTTCTCTGGATGTTTCCATGTGCCTTCCCTGCTACAAGACCTCAGCGTCATCATCGTCTGAGGATGAGTCCTGCTCTTGTCTCTCCTCATCCTGCAAGGCGACCCACTATTGACTGTATAGTTGTGCAGAGTACAGCAAACAGCAACGATGCAAGCTACCCTTTCCAGCCTGTACTGCAGGGCACCACCCGATCTATCCAGGCAGCGGAGTCGGGTTTTCAGCATGCCGGTCACCTGCTCAATGGTGGCTCTTGTAGCTCCGTGGCTGGCAGTGTATCACTCTTCTGCAGCAGTGCTGGGTGTCTCACCATGTCAGGAGCCATGTCTGCAAGGGGTAGCCCTTGTCTCCAAGAAGCCACCCCTCCATCTGAGCCATTTCAGTGAACAGCAACGGCAGCTGTGACTGGTGCAGGATGAAGGCATCATGGCAGCTGCCTGGAAAGCGGGCACAGATTTTCATGAATCACTTCCGGTGATCACATACGAGCTGGACATTGATTGAGTGAAAGCCCTTACAGTTTACATATTCAGCTGGTCACCCGGTGGGAGCCTTGATGGCCACATTGGTGCAACCCATGACGCCTAGCACCTGTGGGAATTCCACGATGGAGCCGAAACTGGTGGCCCTCTGGGCTTTGCTTCCTGGGTCCGTTGTGAAGTGAATATAGTCACCAGCCCTCTGGAACAGGGCATCAGTGACCTCCCTGATGCAGCAGTGCACTGCTGACTGTGTGACCCCACAAAGGTCTCTGGTGGGCCCCTGAAATGATGCAGAGGCGTAAAAATTGAGAACTGCTGTCACTTTGAGGGCCACAGGCATAGGATGTCCCCCGAATCCCCTGGGCTGCAGGTCATCATTCAGCAGGGCACAGAGATGTGTCACTGCCTCTCTTGACATCCGCAATTGCCTCTGACACTGGCGCTCTGACATCTGCAGGTATGTCATGTGGGAACTGTAGCTGCGCGGTGATCTGTAGTGGCGCGCTCTCCTCGGGTGCTGCTGCTCACGACTGGGGGCCTCTGTGGGGGCTGCATCTGCCTGTTAGTTTTGCCTGCAGCACATATGGATCCTCACAAGAAGTAAATCAGTGAATATCGGGTGAACCATCCCCAACTTCAGGTTACAATTCAACTCGGTTCCTTCAATGCTTCCTGACAGGGCAGAGATTGATGTTGAGTGGTACATCAGGTGCTTTCATGCAGCAGCTGTGTGGCATAACATTGCCCGGCTTAGCTTCCATTAACAGTGGCACCGCATGACCACATAAAGATTGAACATGCTGCATAGAATGAACCACAAGACATATAAGCTTCACATGCCTACCGTCTGTGGCACTCTCCCCAGATACAGGGTGACTCGAGTACCATTGCTCCTTGAATGACAGAGGCAGTCAATGGCACAGAGCTGCCGACCATTACGGAGGGCAGAATCTCAGTGGCTCCCTTTAAGAATGCAGAGTGAGACCCCTGAATATCCCCCCTCCCTCCTCCCTTTAAAGAATGCAGAGTTAGACCCCTGAATATCCCCCCTCCCTCCTCCCTTTAAAGAATGCAGAGTTAGACCCCTGAATATACGCCCCCCTCCCTTCTGTAATGCAGAATGAGACCTCTGAATAACAGCACTTACCTTCGCTGGCGACAACTTCTGCCTCTGAGAACCCGCCGGCTGTTCAAATTGTGAATGGGATGGCACGTGGCAGCCGCCCATTCAGCAAAAAATCCAAAATTGTCAATGGAGGGGCGGTGGGCTGCATAATCAGCAAAGGTAAGTACCGTTTACCATATGTTAATTGTGGTGCCGCTGCCATGCGGCAGGGGGCCTCACCAAGGTCCTGCCACCGCTGGTAATATGCGGCGGGCCCTTCTCAATGTCATGGGTTGAGGCGGGCCTCTCTCCGCAGCATTTTACCGGCCCCCGCGCCGCGGTCCGCAGTGTCAAGGGGCTTGTAAAATTCAGCCCACTGTGTTTTTAGCTCCCCCTTGGTGAATCCTTGTTCACCGCTTTCCAATTATAAGGCAAAGAAACCAGCACAAACAGGCTTTCTCAGGTCTAAAGAAGAAAAGTGAAATTTATTAAACTTAGACTGTAATTCGGTTAATGCCTACGGATACAAAACGCGTCCACGCTAGCGTGCATATGCAGATAGGGACAGAAAGAACAGAAGAAAAATAAAGTGGTAAAGTTTGAGGCAATATCTGAAGGGTTGTTGCTATGGTTCTTCGAACTCACTGTAGAGTCCTTGATTGTAGGTAGACCTTGCTTTTCGTTGGGGTCCAGTACTCTTCTTAAACCTTGTTCACCGAAGGAGACTTTTCTCTCTTGGGCTTCATGTGTCTTCAGTGGGTTTTGGTGTTTCGTGAGAAAGAGATGGGAGCAGAGAGGAGGTCTTCTTCAGTCTAGGAGCATTCTGCCTTCTCTGCAGGCTCTCAGTTCAAACTCTGCAACAGCCAGTTAGTCATGTGACTAACTGGTCTGACCATGTCTGTTTGTGGATTGAATTGGAGCAGGGCATAGCTCTTTTGTCTATAAGCACTGACTGTTAATATGCAAAAATGTCTTTTCAGCCAGGGGCCTGTCAACCCCTTGTCACAGGCCTTCTCTTCCCAGCAACAATTTGAAATTCAATGTCCACATAGCAAAATTAATGTGCCTCATTCTTGGCAGGTGGGGGCCTGCATGACAATATTATTTGAGCTGCACGCCAATCATTGATAACCACACTGCCAACAGAAGTAAAGCTGCCTTGTGTTTGGTTACCAATTGTCTCAGGGAGCACTTGGAAGACAAATCATTAATTAATTACATGTTAGTCATTGGACTTGGAAAGAGTGTAGCTGGCCTACTTTGATTTTCTTAAAAATATTTTCTCAAATTCCTGTCAGGATAATACAATTTTATGGAACATACAACGTGATCTCTCTCTGACTGCCATTCAAGATGAATGCCATACCCACATCCTGATGAGCCCAGGGCTCATAGACAAGTGTTTTGAACAGACGTTTTTGTATTTAAATAAGACAGAAGGTTCCAGTCACTTGCATGTTCTTTCAGAAATTGCGCTGGTGATTTTCCAGTTGTGGTTTTCAGAAATGTCATGCGGATTGTTGGAACACACTCATGCTTCCAGTATCACAGACACTTTACTTTCACTTCTTCCTCTTGTCATTTCCCAGCTTTGTGCAGCACATTTTCATTTAATTTAACTCTTTCCCACCTGACAATTTTCTAAGGACGCACTTCTTTCTAGTATGAGGTGCTGTTCACAGTTTACTTTGCCACATAACAGCAGACTTGGTTACATTACACTCAGTCCCTCATCTAAGAAATTGATATACATTGTAAACAGCTGAAACCCTAGGACTGATTTCTATGGTATCCTGCTGATTGCAGCATGCCAACCTGAAAATGACCCATTTATTCCTACTCGGTTTTCTATCCTTTAGCCAATCCTCAATTCATGCGAATATGTTTTTGTGATGTTGATTGAGGGATAAATATTGGCCAGGACACTGGGATAACTCCCCTGCTCTTCCTTAAAATAGTGCCAGCTTGGTTTAATGGCACCTGGAGTGTCAGCCTAGATTTATGTACTCAAGTCTGTGGAGTGGGACCTAAACCCACAACTTTCTGACTCAGAGGTGAGAGAACTACCAATGGAGTCATGGCTCACACCTGAGTTCATGAGTCTAAACACTGGAAAATAGAGATCAGAAATTCTATTGAATTAACTTTTTAAAAAATCTGTTTACTGAACAAAAGAAGTTGACTGTAAATCAACAACTGTCCAACAATCACAAAGTGTTGATTCTATCCAAGGACTGTGTGATGTTTCAGTGCTTCAGATTAGACTACCCTCGTCAAAAATAAGGGCCAAATATAAGACGAATGCGGAAGCTCCTCAGATGTTTTGTTAAAAGTTCAGTCTGATCCAATGAAAGGAGTTTGTATGAAAAGGGCAGGATCAGGAGGTTGAAATCTATCTCAGTCTGGTTCTTGAACTTTGATTAATTCTGCTCTCTGTCCAATAGGTTGGTGAGTAACTGCTGTTAGGGAATAACTCTAAATAGCTGGTTTGTAACTAAAAGTAAAGGGAAAGGTCTATAGTTTTTTTTAATATAGTCGGTAGTATTTGTTTTTAGGGAATCAAGGTCCCCAGTGTAAATAATCTAATTTTTGGGTAATTTAAGGGAGTAAGTTAAGGGTAAGTCATGGCAGGGCAGCTCGGCAATGTGGAGTGCTCCTCTTGTGCAATGTGGGAAGTCAGGGACACTTCCAGTGTTCAGGGCGAACACGTGTGCAGGGAATGTCTCCAGCTGCAGCTACTCGAAATCTGCGTTTCAGATCTGGAACGGCAGCTGGAGACATTGTGGAGCATCCACGAGGCTGAGATCATCGTGGATAGCACGTACAGGGAGGTGGTCACACCGCAGGTAAAGACTGCTCAGGCAGAAAGGGAACGGGTGACCGCCAGACAGAGTAGAAGAACTAGGCAGGTAGTGCAGGAGTCCCCTGGGTCCATCTCCCTATCTAACAGATTTTCCACTTTGGATACTGTTGGGGGAAGATAGCTTCTCAGGGGAATGCAGCAAGAGCCAAGTCTGTGGCACCACAGGTGGCTCAGCTGCAGAGGAGGGGAGGAAAGGGAATGGGAGAGCTATAGTGAGAGGGGATTATATCTAAGGGGTACAGATAGGCGTTTCTGTGGCTGCAAGCGTGACTCCAGGATGGTATGTTGCCTCCCTGGTGCTCAGGTCAAGGATGTCACGGAGCGGCTGCAGGACATTCTGAAGGGGGAGGGTGAACAGTCAGAGGTCGTGGTGCACATTGGTACCAACGACATAGATAAAAAGAGGGATGAGGCCCTGCAACAAGAATTTAGGGAGCTAGGTAGCAGATTAAAAATCAGGACCTCAAAGATTGTAATCTCTGGATTACTCCCTGTGCCACATGAGTATAGGAATAGGAGGATAGAGCAGATGTATGCGTGGCTGAGGAGATGGTGCAGGAGGGAGGGCTTTAGTTTCCTGGCTCACTGGGTCTGTTTCTGGTAAAGGTGGGACCTGTACAAGTTGGACGGGTTGCACCTGAACTGGAATGGGACCAACATCCTTGCAGGGAGGTTTGCCATTCCTGTTTTGGGGTAGGGGGGGAGGGGGGGGGCGGGGTGGTTTAAACTAATTTGGCAAGGGGATGGGATACAGAGTGGAGGTACAGTAGGGGGTGATGTACAGTCAAATATAGAAGAGAAACTGAGTCAGTCTGGAAGGCAGAACAAATATCGACCTGCTAAGGCACAAGTGAAAAATGCAAGGCTGGATTGCAACTATTTTAATGCAAGGAGTCGAACTAGTAAGGCAGATGAATTGAAGGCGTTGATTAGCTCATGGGATTATGATATTATTGCTATCACAGAGACATGGTTGAGGGAGGGACAGGACCGGCAACTCAATATTCCAGGTATAGAATCTTCAGGCGAGACAGGGGAGGGGAGAAAAGAGGTGGTGGTATTGCACTGTTGATCAAGAGTCAATTACTGCAGTAAGGAGGGATGAATCTTAGAAGGTTCCTCAAATGAGGCCATATGGGGAGAACTTAAAAACAAAAAGGGGGCAATCACTTGGCTGTGAGTGTACTACAGGCCTCCAACAGTCAGGGAGAGACAGAGGAGCAGATATGAAGGCAAATCTCAGAGAGGCGTAAAAATAATATGTTATAACAGTAGGGGATTTCAACTTCCCCAATATCAACTGGGATAGTATTAGTGCAAAAGGCTTAAAGGGGGCAGAATTCTTAAAATGCATACAGGAGAGCTTTTTGAGCCAGTACGTAGAAAGTCCTACAAGAGAAGGGGCAGTACTGGACTTAATCCTCGGGAATAAAACCGGACAAGTGGTAGAAGTGTCAGTGGGGGAGCATTTCGGGGATAGTGACCATAACTCTGTAAGATTTAAGGTAGTTATGGAAAAGGGCAAAGATGGACCAGAAATAAAGGTACTGAATTGGGGGAAGGCCGATTTCAATATGATAAAACAGGATCTGGCCAAAGTGGACTGGGAGCAGCTACTTGTAGGAAAGTCTACATCAGACCAGTGGGAGTCATTCAAAGAGGAAATAGTGAGAGTTCAGAGCCAACAAGAACCCGTGAAGGTGAAGGGTAGGACCAACAAGTCCAGGGAACCCTGGATGTCAGGGGATATAGAGGATTGGATAAGGAAAAAAGGAGGCTTATGGCAGATCCCAAGCGCTGAAAATGGCAGAGGCCCTACGGGAGTATAGAAAGTGTAGGGGGGGTACTTAAAAAAGCAATTAGGAGAACGAAGAGAGGACATGAAAAATCACTGGCGGGCAAGATAAAGGAAAATCCTAAGGCGTTTTATAAGTATATTAAGGGCAAGAGGATAACCAGGGAAAGAGTAGGGCCCATTAGGGACCAAAGTGGCAATCTGTGTGTGGAGCCGGAGGACATAGGTGAGGTTTTAAATGATTACTTTTCATCTATGTTCACTATGGAGAAGGACAATGTACGTGTAGAGATCAGGGAGGGGGATTGTGATATACTTGAAGATATAAGCATTGAAAGGGAGGAAGTATTAGCTGTTTTAGCGGGCTTAAAAGTAGATAAATCCCCTGGTCCAGATGAGATGTCCAGACTGTTATGTGAGGCAAGGAAGGAGATAGCAGGTGCTCTGGCACAAATTTTCAAATCCTCTCTGGCCACAGGAGAGGTACCAGAGGATCGGAGGACAGTGAATGTGGTACCATAATTCAAGAAGGGTAGCAGGGATAGACCAGGTAATTACAGACCAGTGAGTCTAACATCAGTGGTTGGGAAACTATTGGAAAAAATTCTGAGAGACAGGATTAATCTCCACTTGGAGAGACAGGGATTAATCAGGGATAGTCAGCTCAGCACGGCTTTGTCAGGGGGAGATTGTGTCTAACTAATTTGACTGAATTTTTCGAGGCAGTGACTAGATGTGTAGATGAGGGTAAAGCAGTTGATGTACAAAGAACAAAGAACAGTACAGCACAGGAACAGGCCATTCGGCCCTCCAAGCCTGCGCCAATCATGATGCCTTCTAAACTAAAACCTTCTGCACTTCCGGGGTCCGTATCCCACTATTCCCATCCTATTCATGTATTTGTGAAGATGCCTCTTAAACGTCGCTATCGTACCTCCTTCCACCACTTCCCCCGGTAGCAAGTTCCAGGCACTCGCCACCCTCTGTGTAAAAAAACTTGCCTTGCACATCCCCTCTAAACTTTGCCCCTCGCACCTTAAACCTATGTCCCCTAGTAACTGACTCTTCCACCCTGGGAAAAAGCTTCTGACTATCCACTCTGTCCATGCCGCATCTTAACTTTGTAAACCTCTATCATGTCGCCCCTCCACCTCCGTCGTTCCAGTGAAACCAATCCGGGTTTATCCAACCTCTCCTCACAGCTAATACCCTCCAGACCAGGCAACATCCTGGTAAACCTCTTCTGTACCGTCTCCAAAGCCTCCACATCCTTCTGGTAGTGTGGCGACCAGAATTGTACGCAAAATTCCAAGTGGGGCCTACCTAAGGTTCTGTACAGCCAATTTTTATACTCTATGCCCCGACCGATGAAGGCAAGCATGCCGTATGCCTTCTTGACTACCTTATCCACCTGCATTGCCACTTTCAGTGACCTGTGGACCTGTACGCCCAGATCTCTCTGCCTGTCAATACTCCTAAGGGTTCTGCCATTTACTGTATACCTCCCACCTGTATTAGACCTTCCAAAATGCATTACCTCACATTTGTCCGGATTAAACTCCATCTGCCATTTCTCCTCCCAAGTCTCCAACCGATCTATATCCTGCTGTATCCTCTGACAATCCTCATCACTATCCGCAACTCCACCAACCTTTGTGTTGTCCGCAAACTTACTAATCAGACCATCTACATTTTCCTCCAAATCATTTATATATACTACAAACAGCAAAGGTCCCAGCACTGATCCCTGCGGAACACCACTAGTCACATCCCTCCATTCAGAAAAACACCCTTCCACTGATACCCTCTGTCTTCTGTGACTGAGCCAGTTCTGTATCCATCTTGCCAGCTCACCTCTGATCCCGTTTGACTTCACCTTTTGTACCAGTCTGCCATGAGGGACCTTGTCAAAGGCTTTACTGAAGTCCATGTAGACAACATCCACTGCCCTTCCCTCATCAATCATCTTCATTACTTTCTCAACAAACTCGATCAAGTTAGTGAGACACGACCTCCCCTTCACAAAACCATGCTGCCTCTCGCTAATGAGTCCATCTGTTTCCAAATGGGAGTAAATCCTGTCCCGAAGAATCCTCTCCAATAATTTCCCTACCACTGACATAAGGCTCACCGGCCTATAATTTCTTGGATTATCCTTGCTACCCTTCTTAAACAAAGGAACAACATTGGCTATTCTCCAGTCCTCTGGGACCTCACATGTAGCCAATGAGGATGCAAAGATTTCTGTCAAGGCCCCAGCAGTTTCCTCCCTTGCCTCCCTCAGTATCCTAGGGTAGATCCCATCAGGCCCTGGGGACTTATCTACCTTAATGTTTTTCAAGACGTCCAACACCTCCTCCTTTTTGATAATGAGATGACTGAGACTATCTGCATTCCCTTCCCTCAGCTCATCATCCACCAAGTCCTTCTCTTTGGTGAATACTGATGCAAAGTACTCATTTAGTACCTCGTCCATTTCCTCTGGCTCCACGCATAGATTCCCTCCTCTGTCCTTGAGTGGGCCAACCCTTTCCCTGGCTACCCTCTTGCTCTTTATATACGTCGAAAAAGCATTGCGATTCTCCTTAATCCTGTTTGCCAATGATTTTTCAAGACCCTTTTTAGCCCTCCTGACTCCTTGCTTAAGTTCCTTCCTACTTGCTTTTTATTCCTCAAGGGATTCGTCTGTTCCCAGCCTTCTAGCTCTTACGAATGCTTCCTTTTTCTTTTTAACTCGGCTCACAATATCCCGCGTTATCCAAGGTTCCCGAAACTTGCCAAACTTATCCTTCTTCCTCACAGGGACATGCCGGTCCTGGATTCTAATCAACTGACGTTTGAAAGACTCCCACATGTCAGATGTTGATTTACCCTCAAACAGCCGCCCCCAATCTAAATTCTTCAGTTCCTGCCTAATATTGTTATAATTAGCCTTCCCCCAATTTAGCACCTTCACCCGAGGACTACTCTTATCCTTATCCACAAGTACCTTAATACTTATGGAATTATGGTCACTGTTCCCGAAATGCTGTCCTACTGAAACTTCGACCACCTGCCCGGGTTCATTCCCCAATACCAGGTCCAGTATGGCCCCATCCCTAGTTGGACTATCTACATATTGTTTCAAGAAGCCCTCCTGGATGCTCCTTACAAATTCTGCCCCATCCAAGCCCCCAGCACTAAGTGAGTCCCAGTCAATATAGGGGAAGTTAAAATCACCCACCACAACAACCCTGTTGCTTTTACATCTTTCCAAAATCTGTCTACATATCTGCTCCTCTATCTCCCGCTGGCTGTTGGGAGGCCTGTAGTAAACCCCCAACATCATGACTGCACCCTTCCTATTCCTGAGCTCTACCCATATTGCCTCACTGCATGACCTCTCTGAGGTGTCCTCCCGCAGTACAGCTGTTATATTCTCCTTAACCAGTAATGCAACTCCCCCACCCGTTTTACACCCCCCTCTATCCCGCCTGAAGCATCTAAAACCCGGAACGTTTAGCTGCCAATCCTGTCCTTCCCTCAACCAAGTCTCTGTAATAGCAACAACATCATAGTTCCAAGTACTAATCCAAGCTCTAAGTTCATCTGCCTTACCTGTTATACTTCTCACATTGAAACAAATGCACTTCAGACCACCAGTCCCGCTGTGCTTAGCAACATCTCCCTGCCTGCTCTTCCTCTCAGTCTTACTGGCCTTATTTACTAGTTCCCCCTCAGTTATTTCACCTACTGACCTACTGCTCTGGTTCCCACCCCCCTGCCACACTAGTTTAAACCCTCCCGAGTGATGCCAGCAAACCTCGCAGCCAGGATATATGTGCCCCTCAAATTTAGATGCTACCCGTCCTTCTTGTACAGGGTCTACATGGACTTCAGTAAGGCTTTTGATAAGGTCTTGCATGGGAGATTGGTTAAGAAGGTAAGAGCCCATGGGATCCAGGGCAATTTGGCAAATTGGATGCAGAATTGGCTTTGTGGCAGGAGGCAGAGGGTGATGGTCGAGGGTTGTTTTTGCGAATGGAAGCCTGTGACCAGTGCTGTACCACAGGGATCGGTGTTGGGACCCTTGCTGTTTGTAGTGTACATTAATGATTTAGACGTGAACATAGGAGGTATGATCAGTAAGTTTGCAGATGACATGAAAATTGGTGGTGTTGTAAATAGTGAGGAGGAAAGCCTTAGATTACAGGACGATATAGATGGGCTGGCAAGATGAGTAGAGCAATGGC
The DNA here is from genome assembly GCF_036365525.1 of Heterodontus francisci. Lineage (NCBI taxonomy): Eukaryota > Metazoa > Chordata > Chondrichthyes > Heterodontiformes > Heterodontidae > Heterodontus > Heterodontus francisci. The sequence continues at coordinate 31,389,661 of NC_090413.1, forward strand.
AAATGGAAGGTATTCCTGAGAAGTGTGAGGTGATGCATTTTGGGAGGACTAACAAGGCAAGGGAATATACAATGGATGGTAGGACCCTAGGAAGTACTGAGGGTCAGAGGGACCTTGGTGTACTTGTCCATAGATCACTGAAGGCAGCAGCACAGGTAGATAAGGTGGTTAGGAAGGCATATGGGATACTTGCCTTTATTAGCCGAGGCATAGAATATAAAAGCAGGGAGGTTATGATGGAGCTGTATAAAACACTAGTTAGGCTACAGCTGGAGTACTGTGTACAGTTCTGGGCACCACACTATGGGAAGGATGTGATTGCACAGGAGAGGGTGCAGAGGAGATTCACCAGGATGTTGCCTGGGCTGGAGCATTTCAGCTATGAAGAGAGACTGAAAAGGCTAGGGTTGTTTTCCTTAGAGCAGAGAAGGCTGAGGGAGATATGATTGAGGTATACAAAATTATGAGGGGCATTGATAGGTTAGATAGGAAGAAACTTTTTCCCTTCGCGGAGGGGTCAATAACTAGGGGGCATAGATTTAGGGTAAGGGGCAGGAGGTTTCGAGGGGATTTGAGCAAAAATGTTTTCACCCAGAGGTTGGTTGGAATCTGGAACGCACTGCCTGAAGGGGTGGTAGAGGCAGGAACCCTCACAACATTTAAGAAGTAGTTAGATGAGCACTTGAAACGCCATAGCATACAAGGCTACGGGCCAAGTGCTGGAAAATGGGATTAGAATAGTTAGATGCTTGATGGCTGGAATGGACACGGTGGGCTGAGAGACCTGTTTCTGTGCTGTATAACTCTATAACTCTATCTATGAACAGTAGCAGATCATTCAGACCCTTGAGCCTGTTCCAGAGTCACTTTAACCTTGTCATTAGAGCATAAGAACATAAAGAATTGGAGGAGGAATAGGCCATTTGGCCCTTTGAGCCTGCTTCGTCGTTCAATAAGATCATGGCTGATCTTGTACTTCAATTCCCTGTTCCTGCCCTAGCCCCATAATCCCATAATTCCCCTAGTATCCAAAAATCATCAATCTCATTTGTTAATAATCACTAAATCATGAAAAATTAATTGGAATGCAGTATTTAGAACTCTGGCTGATTTTCCACTCCCTAATTGAGGGATGTTGGCACCACTTGTAAATATTACTGCCGCCAACTCACAGAATAATCGTGGTGAAGGATGCTATATCCATCCCTTCATGCCTGTGCCAGTGCCTGCCCATCAACTGGACTTATACGCTCTAATCCCATTTCCCAACATCTTTTTATATTCTGCCTTCTCAAATCTTACCTGATTTCATTTCAGGAGAGAAGGAGGAAAACAAAAATAAGACACAGCCGACTCTCACTTGAGTGGCACTGCAAAGCTGTGACTCAGAGAGGAGCAGCATGGCTTCGACAGAGAATGCATCTCCAACAGAAGATTCCTGCATGTCAGGGCCATATGTGAGTCCTGACCTATGATGGTGTCTGAGTCCCCCCTGCCTGCACAATCTTCCTGGAGAGAGACAATTTACAGGCCACGTCTGGGAGCCCCGTCCATTTACGGATGGTGGGTGGGCTCCACAGGTGGTAGGGCCAAATGGAGCACCCAAAGAGATTGAGTAGACTAGGCCTATATTCCCTAGAGTTTAGAAGAATGAGATGTGATCTTTTCAGAGGGCTTGACAGGGTAGATGCTGGGAGGATGGCTGGAGAGTCCAGAACTGGGGTCACAGTCTCAGAATAAGGGGTTGACCATTTAGGATTGAAATGAGGAGCTATTTCTTCACTCAAATCGTTGTTAATCTTTGGAATTCTCTACCCTAGAGAATTGTAGATGTTCATTGAGTTTATTCAAGACTGAAATCCATAGGTTTTTCAATACTAAGGGAATTAAGGGAGGTGGGGATAGTGTGGGAAGGTGGAGTTGACATGGAAGATCAGCCATGAGTGGTAGAGTAGGCTCAAAGGGCCGAACAGCCTACTCATACTCCTATTAATATTCTTATTATTGAAACACATCTCTGTTGTCAAAGAATCGAGTCCTTACCAGCTCTCTGTACAGCAATCCAGTCCTCTTCCCTCACTCTATTCCCTTGGCCTGCAAGTTTATTTTCCTCAAGTGCCCATCCAATTTCCTTTTGAAATCATTCATTATCTCCGCTTCCACCACTGTCATAGGCAGTGAGTTCCAAGTCTTTACCATCTGCTGCGTAAAAAAGATCTTCCTCAAATTGCCCCTGCATCTCTTGTCCAAAACCTTAAATCTGTGTTCTCTAGTCCTTGTATGATCAGCTAATGGGAACATCTTTCCTTTGTCTTCCTTATCTAAACCCATCATAATCTTGTACACCTCAATCAAATCTTCCCTCAATCTCCCAATCACAGAATTGTTACAGCGCAGAAGGAGGCCATTCGGCCCATCATGTCTGCACCAGCTCTCCGAATGAGCAATTCACCTAGTGCCATTTCCCCACCTTCTTCCCATAACCCTGTACATTCTTCTTTTCAGATAACAGTCTAATTCCCTTTTAATTGTCTCGATTGAACCTGCCTGCACCACACTCTCAGGCAGTTCATTCCAGATCTTAACCACTCACTGCATGAAAAAGTTTTCCCTCATGTCGCCATTGCTTGTCTTGCCAATGACCTTAAATCTGTGCCCTTTTGTTCTTCATCATGAGTGGGAACAGTTTCTCCCTATCTACCCTGTCCAGACTCCTCATGAATTTGAATAGTTCTATCAAATCACCTCTCAGTCTTCTCTTCTTCAATGAAAACAGTCTCAACTTCTCCAATCTATCTTCAGAACAGCAGTTCCTCATCCCTGGAACCATTCCCGTGAATCTTTTCAAGAAGAAAACTCCAGCTTCTCCAACCTAACCTTGAGCTAAAATCCCTCATCCATGGAACCATTCTGGTAAGTCTGCTCTGCACCCTCTCAAGGACAGTCACATCCTTCCTATGGTTACCATAGCTGGACATGAGGCATAAAGTTTGGAATGATAAGTGGTAGTTTGAATGGTAAGTTGTTTTCTACACCACAGCAATAATGATACTTTGATTTCATTCCAGTGAGTAATGAAATTCCATTTTCACACAGATAAGTTGTTACAAACGATATCAAAACCTTAACAGCCCTGTCTGACAATTTGGTGAAACCTGCTCACATTCGGACCCAAATCTCAGCCAAATGATTTTATTGGAATTCAATCTTGAGTCCACCATTGGTTGAGATCCGCAGGAGGTTCTCCTGTCTTTGTATTGATATGTTTTGCGGTATGGGAACTTCAGGAAAATCTGTGAAAGGGTAACGGATTCCCTGTTTGCATTTCCCATTTAGGGAAAGTTATCATGTAGTTGCCTTACCAGTTCAGTGAGATGTTGCTTAATGTTTAACACTGTCCTGCAGCTGTAGTTCATTCGTTGCCAGGAATTCATGCATGTTTGGGAAAATCTCAGTGCTGTTTTCCTCCACAAAGCAAGCCAGAATTCGAGCTTTTTTACCATTGACTCAATTTTGTCCTGGATATTGAAGATGGTTGCAATCAGCCCTTGAAGTCCTGGATGTAGTTCATTCAGGTAAGAGAATACGTCTGACAAGTAGCCCAACCGCAAGAGCCAGTCTGTGTCATGCAGTTAGTGAGAGCATGGAAATGTGTGGACTGTTGAAGAATAACTTGACCTCAGAGTGAAGTTCAAAGAAATATGCCAAGACCTTGTCACGTGCTAGAAATCAAATCTCCAATTGGAGCAATAGCTTGATGTGCTCGCTTCCCAACTCATTACATAGAGCGGGAAATTTTCTGGAATTCAACAGTAGAGCTTTTATAATGTTTACCATCTTTAGAGCATTGCCTTGTGTTACAACCAGGGGCCTAGGGGTTCCCTCTCAGCTTTTGCCTGGTATAACCACAACAGGGTTTAATTTTTTAAAAACACCGTGTTTTTTAACTCCCCCTCAGTGAATTCTTGTTCACTGCATTCCAATTGTAAGGCAAAGAAATCAATCAGACAGGTTTTCTTAGATTTAAAGAAAGGTCGGAGTTTATTAATCTTAAACTCTAATTCGGTTAATGACTACGAATACCTGATGTGACTACGCTAGCATGCATTTGCGATAAACACACATGCAGATAGAGACAGAAGTAGAAAGAATAAAGAGAAGTATGAGGCAATAGCTGGGTTTCATTTACGGTCCTTTATGTTCGATGTAGAGTCTTTGGTTGCCGGTAAGTCTTGCTGTTTCGTTGGGGCCCAGTGCACGCTTTAAAACTTGTTTCGATGTAGGAATCTTTTCCCTCTTGAGGTTTAAGTGACTTCAGTGGATCCGGAGATTAGTGAGAGACAGACAAAGAGAGAGACAGGCTCTCTTCTTCCAAGTTAGTTGCAATCTGCAGTCTGACTCAAGCTGTCCTGTGAGCAGTTCAAAACCAGACCTGGGCCAGCGGGCTAGTCATGTGACTTGCTGTTTAAACAAACTCCTGCGTTTTGCTGATTTTAAAGCTCTTGGTGGGGGCGTGTAGTGCTGTCTCTTACACCAATGAGATGTGGATCACCATTGCCCAGACTAATCTCTGTTAATTGAATCAGTGAGCAGTTCCCATTGTCTTTCCCTAGGCGACTGTCTCTTAGAATGCAAGTTTTTTTTCCAGCCATTGCTGCTCTCTTTAAACAAGTCATCTCTCCACTCCAGCAACAGTTTAAAATTAATGTTCATGTGATAGAGTCATAGAGTTATACAGCACAGAAACAGGCCCTTCGGCCAATCGTGTCCATGTCGGCCATCAAGCACCTACCTATTCTAATCCCATTTTCCAGCAATTGGTCCTTAGTCTTGTATGCTATGGCGTTTCAAGTGCTCATCTAAATACTTCTTAAATGTCGTGAGGGTTCCTGCCTCTACCACCTCTTCAGGCAGTGTGTTCCAGATTCCAACCACCCTCTGAGTGAAAAATGTTTTCCTCAAATCCCCTCTAAACCTCCTACCCCTTACCTTAAATCTATGTCCCCTGGTTATTGACCCCTCCACTCAGGGAAAATGTCTCATCCTATCTAACCTATCAACGCCCCTCATAATTTTGTATACCTCGACCAGGTCTCCCCTCAGCCTTCTCTGATCTAAGGAAAACAGCCCTAGCCTTTTCAGTCTCTCTTCATAGCTGAAATTCTCCAGCCCAGGCAGCATCCTGGTGAATCTCCTCTGCACCCTCTCCAGTGCAATCACATCCTTCCTATAGTGTGGTGACCAGAACTGTACACAGTACTCCAGCTGTGGCCTAACTAGTGTTTTATACAACTCCATCATAACCTCCCTGCTCTTATATTCTATGCCTCGGCTGATAATGGCAAGTATCCTATATGCCTTCCTAACCACCTTATCTACCTGTGCTGCTGCCTTCAGTGATCTATGGACAAGTACACCAAGGTCCCTCTGACTTTTTGTACTTCCTGTAAATGCTGTTAGCCACTCTCGTGGGGTGTTTCTGGTATCTGCATTTACATAGGAGAATGCGGGGTCTAACTTTTCACATTTTTCAGGGTTGGCTGACTGGACAGTCGGGGTTTCCATTTGGGATTCCTCCCAGACTTCCTTTAACCTGCCCTCTTGGTCCCTTTTTCCCCTTTCCTTTCTAATCTTTTGCCAGCCCTTTGCCTGTCTGTCCCCTTTTGTTCTCAGAAGGGGTCCCTTACAATTCACCAGCCCTCTGCTGGAGGGTCCTCCAAACACCAATACAGGACTTAGGGGTGCAGATTTCACTATAGGTTGGGGTTTCCCCTCAACCTGGCTCATGTGGCAACTCCTATAGTACACCACCACATCTTTGCGGAGTTTTGGCCAGTCAAACTGCTGTCTTATGCGGGCTTTGGTTTTTTGTATACCGACATGTACAGCCACTGTAATCTTATGGGCCATTCTAAATAATTCTGTCTGGTACCTCTGCGGTGGGGGGGGGGGGGGGGGGCGTGTAGTGCTGTCTCTTACACCAACAAGATGTGGATCACCATTGCCCAGACCAATCTCTGTTAATTGAATCAGTGAGCGGTTCCCATTGTCTTTTCCTAGGCGACTGTCTCTTAGAATACAAATTTTTGCCAGCCACTGCTGATCTCTTTAAACAAGTCATCTCTCCACTCCAGCAACAGTTTAAAATGAATGTTCATGTGACAAATTAATATGCCTCAATCTTGGCAGGTGGGGGTCTTCATGACACCAGCATGTCCTTCGAGTTGGTAGGCATGCTTTCAGCAGCGACTATTTCCCTAAGTATACTGCAATGCACCCAAATCACATTGGGATCTCCTGCTGTGATACACATCACTACTCCACTGTGATGACTAGTCCGTAACATTGCACCATCGGTGCAGATGCCAATACATTGTGAGCAGTCAATATCATGTTAATTTATGAAACTATCAACCAATCAGAAAATCTCCTCAGCTGTTCTTCTGGTCAGCAGCTTCTGGCAAAACAAATATGTGCACCTTCGTAAATATACATCACGTACAGCAGAAGGTGAGCGAAGCCTTCTGCATTTGTGGATTCACCAGCTGCAGAGCAAAGTACTGTCTGCAAATGACATGGTTCACTAATGAAGTTAGAACATCATTGGGCATATCATTAATTCAATGTGATACTGTGTTGTATGATAATGGCACTAACTGAATTAAATTTTGGGCCTTCTGTCGAAGCATAATGGTTCCCACGCCTGTAGCCACAGGTAATATCAGTTCCTGTGCTATGGTGTGAGGTTTTCCTGACTTTGCAACCCTGAAATTGACTAAGTAAGAGGTTTTAAGTACCTTAACATTGTCATAGGGCACAACAGAGTGCAAAACTGTCTTGCTCACCATTAGCTGCATCTGCGTCGGCTTGAAGATTTTTGGCGTGTTTTGTTTCCAAGGGCTGAATTTTACTGCAGACTTCAGGACTACCCAAACTTCGGGACCAAATGGAGATCCTGAGCCCCTGCTGAGAGCAAGACCAGTGAAGCAGTCTTGCCGGAGGTGGCCTCCTAATTGGCTGCCTCCTCGCTTGCCGTCCTATTAAGGATGGCAGATGGGCTACAAATGCTGCTGGTTCATCAAAGGGCTGGTAGCTCTAGAGCTTCAGCAGCCCCACTGGGAGAGATGGGTGCTGCATAAGCAAGTCAGAGGCAGCCAGGGGCAGCCTCAACAATGGAGGTGCCCTCAGAAGCATAAATTTAAATGAGAAATTCAGAGAGGCCAAGCTGTTAGGCGCCTCAGAGTGCAGAAGAAGTCCCTCTGGCGAATGCATTTGGACTGCGGGTGAGTGAGATTAAATGGAGTGAGAGCACAAGAGAAAGCAGTGGAAATTTGTGAGACAGAGCAAGCTGAGGGAGCACGAGTGGAGTGGATGTGTAAGAGGATCCGCCGTTAGAGAGGTTTTCGTGCATCCCCCACAGAGATGTCTCGTGTACCCCAGGGTTATGCGTAGCAGAGTTTTGGACCTGTTTTTTAAAATAGAGTAAGTAAGGACAAACTGTTGTTTCCAGTTGCAGGACAGTCAATAACCAAAGGACACAGATTAAGATAATTGGTAAAAGAATCAGAGGGGAGAGTATTTTTTTTAAATGCAGAGAATTAAGATCTGGAATTCAGTGCCTGAAAGGGTGGTAGAAGCAGATTAATTTTCAAAATGGAATTGGCTATCTAATTGAAAAGAAAAAGTTTGAAAGGCTCTGGAGAAAGAGCAGGGGAGTGGGACTAATTGGTTAGCTCTTTCAAAGAGTTAGAACAAGCAGGAATGACCAAATAGCTTCCTCTGGCTGTACCATTCTATGATAATAAATTTGTGTCCATCAGATTATGTGTGCAATGTGAGCTATTGATACCAGATTGCTGTCTGAATAGTCATACAGTCCTCTTCACCACATTCACAGTACACTATAATTAGCTGCAGAAGCTTTAATAGATAGATTTTTGATCTCTCGGGGAATCAAGGGATATGGAGAGTGGGCAGGAAAGGGGAGCTGAGGTAGAAGATCAGCCAAGATCATATTGAAGAGTGGAGCATGCTCAAGGGGCCATTTGATCTATTCTTACTTCTATTTTTTATGTTCTTAGTGAGTTTAATTCTTTCATGGCAACATCTACTTGCACTGGATGCTCCTTGTTATGAATGGGGTAAAGTGCTACCTCGATTACAAAGTAAAAAGAAAGACTTGCATTTATATATCACCAATCACAACCTCAGATGTACCACATCGCTTTGCAGTCAATGAAGTACTTTCTCTTGAAGTGTAGGCTCTATCATAATGCAGGAAACATGGCAACAAATTTGCAAACAGCAAGTTCCTACAAATGGTAAAAGGATAACGACCAGATAATCTGCTTTAGTGATATTGTTTGAGGGATAAATATTGGCCAAAGCTACCCTGCTCGTCTTCAAATAGTACCATGGAATATTTTATGTCCCTGTGAGAGCAGATGAGGTCTCAGTTCAACATCTCATCTGAAAGAAGGCACTCCCTTGGTATTACACTGTGCAAATTTTATGCTCAAATCTTTGGAGTGGGACTTGAATCCACAATCTTCTAACTCGGAGGTAAGAGTGCTATCCATTGAGCCACAGTTGACATTGAGGTGGAAGTTAATAATGCACTCACTATCTTACCTAGTGAGTTCACACATAATGCTCATCAATGAACACTTTAACTGGGTGACCGCTTTGCGGAACATCTCCGCTCAGTCTGCAAGCAGGACCCTGAGCTTCCGGTTGCTTGCCATTTCAACACTCCCCCCTGCTCTCATGCTCACATCTCTGTCCTGGGATTGCTGCAGTGTTCCAGTGAACATCAACGCAAGCTCGAGGAACAGCATCTCATCTACCGATTAGGCACACTACCGCCTGCCAGACTGAACATTGAGTTCAATAATTTCAGAGCATGACAGCCCCCCATTTTACTTTCATTTTTAGTTATTTTTTCTTCTTTTTTTTTTACATTTATTTCATTTCATCTTAGTTTGTTCAGTTTGCTTACCCACTGTTTTTTTCAGGTTTTTTTTCAGGTTTGCACTTGCTGCTGTTCAATATTCAGTGTATTCACACCTAATCTGCACTAATGCGTTGTCTTTCAACACACCATTAACATATTGTTTGCCTTTGCTCTGCGACCTTTTGGTCAGCTATGTGGCCTGGTCCAATCTGCACCTTCTCCTTTGTTATCTCTTGCCCCACCCCCACCTCACTTGCTTATAATCTGTGACCTTTCTAATATTTGTCAGTTCCGAAGAAGGGTCACTGACCCGAAACGTTAACTCTGCTTCTCTTTCCACAGATGCTGCCAGACCTGCTGAGTGATTCCAGCATTTCTTGTTTTTGTTTCAGATTTCCAGCATCTGCAGTATTTTGCTTTTACTTTAACCAATAGTACAGTTTTGTCAAATAAAGTGAGCTGCAACCTCAGAGGACATTCTCCCGCAGGGTATAAACCAGCAGAGGTTCAGGGTTCCCTCAGGCTTGGTCAGTTGTAAATTAGTTGTATTTAGTCACATGAAAGGCCAGGAGTGTCAAAGTGTCATCATGAGATGTGCCCAGTGTAATAGATTCAAAGAATAAACCATCACTGTTTAGGATCTAAGTCTAATTTAATTTTACAAAACATGGATACACAATTAGAAATGTTTTATATGGTTTAATGAAAAAAAAGCTCCTGCAACAACAGTTCACCAAGAAAATCAGGATAGGGTTCCAACTTACACCATACTGAACTGCTGAGCCAAGGGATCAGCGGAAGGCAACTCCACGCACAAGGTCTACTTACAGTTAAAGGGCTGAAGAGTCGCTTTGTCTCGTTACTTTCAGTAGAGTATGAGCACTATCAGATGTTTAAACATTTTACTCTCAGGCTTCTCTGCATGCTGTACTGAGGTGAGGGGGTGGGGCTAGGAATCTTTACTGCACTACTTTTATCCCCCCCCACCAACCCAGTTCAAGACCACCATGGCCAAAGGGTTAGGACCATCTCATCCACTACAACCCTCTCAATTACAGCTGGAGTGGGGGTGTGGGTGGGGATGTGCAGAGATTATAAATTAAACAGTACTGAAGGCTATTCCTTTGCTGAACTCACAATAAGCCTTACGACAAATTTCAATGGACAATATTTTCTTGCATGTCAAGTCCAACTTTCAGCTGACCTGATCAGGCTTCCCAGACAAACTTTGAACAAAGGTTTCTAGAAAACTAGGATCTGAGGTTATTTATTTAACGAATAAATTTTTCTCCGCTCCTCACTGCCAGTGTTGACACTTACTGGGGTTGGTTCCGTGGGCACCAGCCAACCTCCACTTCCTTACCCGTGCCAACTCACATCGCATCAGCAGCTTATTTGTTCACTGTAGAGGCCTGCTACCAGACCCGAACCCGACGGGACCCGACGACATGTGTCTGCTTCAGGTCGGGTCGGGCCCATCTTCAGGGCTCGGATTGGAACGGGATGGGCCGAGTCCAGGTCGGGTCGGGCCGGACACACGGTAAGTGCTCTGCTGGTAAGTATTAAAATTAAAAAACAATCCTGAGCTGGGAGTCCGGGACGAAACTGAGTCTGTGCAGTGAGCGACTGACGTTACTGTGACCTCATCGCGCATGCGCTGCAGCTTCCTGGAGCTTCCCAGTTGGAAGGTAAGCAAAGGGATGGTCGGTCGGGCTTGGTTGGGTCAGGCTCGGGGCAAAATTGGAGGGGCTCAGGCCGGGTCGGGCATGGGTCCGCTGTGGATCGTTCGGGTCGGGTTCTTTTTTCCCCGACCTGAGCAGGCCTCTAGTTCACTGGTCCAATCACAGTCTAACCCAAGGTTGTCTTCACCCGTGTCTAGGCATGTTCCAGCAGGCACCGCTGGATAGTGGTGAACAGCAAGACCCCTGAGTGAATTACACCTCCCTCAGCAAAGGCACTGAGCTCAATATATAGCAGGTCTGCTGTTCCAGGTGAGTTAGGTAACTCAGCACAGGCCTAGGATTATCTGTTAGACCCTGTACCACATCAGGCATAGCCTTTATTCAATAGGTTATAGGGGATTTGCGTCTAATCGTAATTACAAATATCAGTTTTGAACCATTCTTCAGATTTTTTACTACAGAAATAGTATCTGATCCGCCCACCTTTTAATATTCCTAGAGGCCTGAGACTATGGGCTAAACGTAGAGCAGGTCCATTAGCCTCTGATCGAAGATCTGCGAAACATCAAACTGTTTTTTCTCGATCGGATGCTGAAGGACCTGCTGCAAATTAATAGAATTTTCAGTTATTGTCTAGAATTTGTATTTTTTATTTTTCCAACTGGTGAAAACTTCACTGTGCTTCCTGGTGTGGGCTGGAGTACAGGAATCATCTTCTGTTCTGATCCAGGTGGAATTCTGCTGCTCTGGAGAAAGATTCTAATCTACTGATTACTTCAATCACAAACTATATCGCAGCCAGCTTGCAATTTAGTTCCTAGTAGCTGCTCAAAAACTGACTGATTCAAATAATTCCCTGCCTCCTGCTCATTCCACCCCTCTCCCCAATACTTATGTATTCATTATTAACTACTGGCTTTTTAAACCAGGGAGCCCAGAGGCACAACAAGACTAGCAGACGAAGATGGGAGGACCAATTGGGCTTCCGTCCTAACTCAATCTGTGTTTCACCTTCTTCCTCTTGGGTCGAGACTTCCTCTTGGTTTTCCAGTCAACAATCTGCTGTGATTGTCGCTTTAGCACTGCTCTTGTGATAATGTCACCACTATCATCACTGCTGTCATCATCGCCGCCATCATCATCATCATCATCATCATCTGCAATCAGAAAACTCTCAGTTACCCATCACTGGGGAGGGGAAGAAACAAAGAAAGAATGCAAGACAGAGAGGCGGACAGAGACGGAGAGATAAAAAGGCTAAGAGAGAGAGAGAGAGAGAGATAGGCAGAGAGATGCTCGTAATCCCGATTCCTGCGAATCCCTGCTTGAACTCACTCCTTCTCCCAATCTGACTCCTGTGATTTTTTTTTGATACTCTTGCATCCAGTCATTCACATAGGGAGCTGTTCCTGCTGACATTAGGGGCTGGTTTCCTGAAACCATTCCCGGTGCAGGCTATTTTCAACACAAGGAGCAGGGGAAGGAAGGATCATTATGCCACCAGATCCAAGATTCAGGCCAATTAAGGTGCTTGGAGAGCTCATTAAGAGCTCGTTAACAGTGGGCGTTGAGATTTTCACAGGCGCACATTGGTTACACACGCTGTCTGGGGCAGGCCAGATGAAGGAAGGCAGGTACACAGTGAGGAGCCAGTCAAGGAGTGAGTTCAAGCAGGGATTTGCAGAATTATTCCAGACTCATATAAGTTTAAATGGCACAAAAACGGGGACTCAGCCATTGACAAACAGGTGCCCTTGGTGCTGTTCAGTTGCCAGGAGAGTGGACAGCAAGTGGTTGGGCAGTGCAGGGGGTCGGAAGGCAGCAGCTAGCAATGGAGCCATGACTCTCAGATTTTACACCCAGCGGCAATGGAGTGCAACACCCTCCACAGGCCAGAGCTCCAAACATCACGAGGGCAGGGGAGAGGAATGATGGGCAGGAAGGACACGGAGGCTATACCCTCCGCATAGGATCTATCACCAAAGAAGAAGCTACCTGGAGATGACAGAGATTCAGTGCCGTAGGCGACTGCGACTCTCCAGGCAGATGGTCACAGACATCTGTGCCCTTGTCGCTGAAGACCTCACACCTCGCAGCACTGGTCGTCATGCCCTGCCAGTGGCTGTCAAAGTCACTGCGGCATTGAATTTCTTCATTTCTGGCTCCTTCCAAGGATCAGCTGCAGACCTTGGTGGCATCTCGCAAATGGCTGTACACCACTGCATCTCGCAGGTCACTGATGCCCTATATGCCTGAGCTGGACAATACATTAATTTCATGACAAATGAAGCCTCACAGGCACAGAGGGCATGGATTTCACCACCATCTCTGATGCAGGGCATCATCGATTGTACCCCTTTGGCCATCAAGGCACCCAGTGACTGGCCAGTCAGAATCATCAACAGGAAGGGCTTCCACTCCTCAACATTCAGCTGGCCTGCAACCACATGAGCTTCCTTCAGGTGTGTGCTCTCTTTCTTGGCATCTGCCATGACTCCTTCGTCCTCCGACAGTCCAGGCTGCCAGAGATTTCATTCCACCCTCCAAAGTCCATCGATGAATCCAAGGGGACGAGGGATATCCTTTGAAGAGATGGCTTCACACCCCTCTTCGAGAGCCCCAGACAGAGGGACAGAGGTGATACAACCAATGCCACCTGCTCACTAGCTCCACCATTGAGCAGGCCATCAGGCTTTTCCAAATGTGATTCCAGTGCCTGGGCCAGTCGGATGGCGTCCTTCAATACATTCCTGCAAGGGTCTTGGTCATTGTGGTGGTCTGCTGCATCCACCATAACATGGCCCTCCAGAGAGATGTGTAACTTGAGGACAGTGAGGAGCTGGAGCCAGATAACTCATCGAAGGAAGAGGAGGAGCAGGAGGTGACAGAGGAAATAGAGGATGCAGAATACCAAGGTGCCTCGGCTGCACAAGAAGATGGCAGGGCATGCTGCAAGGCGCAAATGTCTTGACAGGATGCCATGAATCTCATGGATCATTTGATTCAGGAACATTTCGACTGAGTCTCTCTGACCCAGGATGAAGGGCGTGGTATGGAACTCACTCTGAGGTACCAGTGCTCGCACATCCATTCAAGACATACGAACACACAAATAAACTAGGAGCAGGGGTAGGCTATTCGGCCCCTCGAGCCTGCTCCACCATTCTATAAGAACATGGCTGATGTTTGTGGACTCAACTCCATTTTCCTGCCCACCCCCGATACTCTATGACTCCCTTCTTTGTCAAGAATCTGTCTACCTCTGCTTTAAAAACATTCAATGACCCTGCCTCCACCACTCTCTGGGGAAGAGAGTTCCGCAGACTCATGACACTCTAAGAGAAAAATTTTTCCTTATCACTGTCTTAAATGGGAGAGCCCTTATTTTTAAACTGTGTCCCCTAGTTTTAGTCTCTCCCACAAGGGAAAACATCATTTTAACATCCACCCTGACAAGTCCCCTCAGGATCTTATATGTTTCAATAAGATCACCTCTCATCCTTCTAAACTCCAATGAATACAGACCCAACCTGTCCAACCCATCCTCATAAGATAACCCTCTCATCCCAGGAATCAGTCGAGTGAACCTTCTCTGAACTGCTTCCAATGCAATTATATCCTTTCTTAAGTAAGGAGACTAAAACTACAGTAGGGAGGGAGTTGCCCTGGGAGTCCTCAACATCGACTCTGGACCCATGAAGTCTCATGGCATCAGATCAAACATGGACAAGGAAACCTCCTGCTGATTACCACCTACCACCCTCCCTCAGCTGATGAGTCCGTACTCCTCCATGTTGAACACCACTTGGAGGAAGCACTGAGGGTGGCGAGGGCACAGAATGTACTCTGGGTGGGGGACTTCAATGCCCATCACCAAGAGTGGCTCGGTAGCACCACTACTGACCGAACTGGCCGAGTCCTAAAGGACATATCTGCTAGACTGGGTATGCGGCAGATGGTGAGGGAACCAACAAGAGGGGAAAACATACTTGACCTCGTCCTCAAAATGAGGTGTCAACCTGGTGAAGCTACAACACAGGACTATCTGCGTGCCAAACTGCGTAAGCAGCGTACGATAGACAGAGCTAAGCGATCCCATAACCAACGGATCAGACCTAAGCTCTGCAGTCCTGCCACATCCAGTCGTGAATGGTGGTGGACAATTAAACAACTAACTGGAGGAGGTGGCTCCACAAATATTCCCATCCTCAATGATGGGGGAGCCCAGCACATCAGTGCGAAAGATAAGGCTGAAGCATTTGCAACAATCTTCAGCCAGAAGTGCTGAGTTGATGATCAATCTCGGCCTCCTCCTGAAGTCCCCAGTATCACAGATGCCAGACTTCAGCCAATTCGATTCACTGCGCGATATCAAGAAATGACTGAAGGCACTGGATACTGCAAAAGCTATGGGCCCTGACAATATTCCGGCAATAGTACTGAAGACATGTGCTCCAGAACTTGCCGCGTTCCTAGCCAAGCTGTTCCAGTACAGCTACAACACTGGCATCTACCCTGCAATGTGGAAAATTGCCCAGGTATGTCCTGTACACAAAAAACAGGACAAGTCCAACCCGGCCAATTACCGCCCCATCACCCTACTCTCAATCATCAGTAAAGTGATGGAAGCTGTCATTGACAGTGCCATCAAGCGGCACTTGCTTAGCAATAACCTGCTTAGTGACGCTCAGTTTGGGTTCCGCCAGGGCCACTCAGCCCCTGACCTCATTACAGCTTTGGTTCAAACATGGACAAAAGAGCTGAACTCAAGAGGTGAGGTAAGAGTGACTGCCCTTGACATCAAGGCAGCATTTGACCGAGTATGGCATCAAGGAGCCCTAGCAAAACTAAGGTCAATGGGAATCAGGGGGAAAACCCTCTGCTGGCTGGAGACATACCTAGCACAAAGGAAGATGGTTGTCGTTGTTGGAGTTCAATCATCTGAGCTCCAGGACATCACTGCAGGAGTTCCTCAGGGTAGTGTCCTAGGCCCAACCATCTTCAGCTGCTTCATCAATGACCTTCCTTCAATCATAAGGTCAGAAATGGGGATGTTCGCTGATAATTGCACAATGTTCAGCATCATTCGTGACTCCTCAGATACTGAAGCAGTCCGTGTAGAAATGCAGCAAGACCTGGACAATATCCAGGCTTGGGCTAATAAGTGGCAAGTAACATTTGCGCCACACAAATGCCAGGCAATGACCATCTCCAACAAGAGAGAATCTAACCATCTCCCCTTGACATTCAACGGCATTACCATCGCTGACTCCCCCACTATCAACATCCCAGGGGCTACCATTGACCAGAAACTGAACTGGAGTAGCCATATAAATACCATGCCTAATAATAAATACAACAGCAGGTCAGAGGCTAGGAATCCTGAGGCGAGTAACTCACATCCTGACTCCCCAAAGCCTGTCCACCATCTACAAGGCACAAGTCAGGAGTGTGATGGAATACTCTCCACTTGCCTGGATGGGTGCAGCTCCAACAACACTCAAGAAGCTGGACACCATCCAGGACAAAGCTGCCCGCTTGATTGGCACCCCATCTACAAACATTCACTCCCTCTGCCACCGACGCACAGTGGCAGCAGTGTGCACCATCTACAAGGTGCACTGCAGCAATGCACCAAGGCTCCTTCGACAGCACCTTCCAAACCCGTGACCTCTACCAACTAGAAGGACAAGGGCAGCAAATGCATGGGAACAGCACCACCTGCAAGTTCCCCTCCAAGTCACACACCATCCTGACTTGGAACTATATCGCCGTTCCTTCACTGTTGCTGGGTCAAGATCCTGGAACTCCCTTCCTAACAGCACTGTGGGTGTACCTACCCCACATGGACTGCAGCGGTTCAAAAAGGCAGCTCACCACCACCTCTCAAGGGCAATTAGGGATGGGTAATAAATGCTGGCCTGGCTAGCAACGCCCACATCCCATGAATGAATAAAAAAAACTAAAACTGTACATAATACTCTAGATGTGGTCTCACCAATGCCCTGTACAACTGTAGCAAAACATCTCTACTTTTATATTCCATTGCCCTTGTAATAAATAACAATATTGCATTAGCATTCTTAATCACTTGCTGTATCTGCATACTAACTTTTTGTGTTTCGTGTACTGGGCCACCCAGATCCCTCTGCATCTGGAGTTCTGCAATCTCTCTCCATTCAAATATATTGATTTTCTATTTCTCCAGCCAAAGTGGACAGGTTCACACTTTCCCACAATATAATCCATCTGCCAAATCCTTGCCCTCTCACTAACCTATTGTTACGACCAGGTGAGAAAGATGTCTCGGGGTCCCTCTCAGCCATCACCTGGTCTTACTGTAACGGGGTTTAATTTTTAAACACACCCTGTTTTCAGCTCCTCTTTGGTGAATCCTTTAACATCACTTTCCAATTATAAGGCAAAGCAACCAGCACAACAGGTTTTCTCAGGTTTAAAGAAGAAAAGTGAAATTTTATTAAACTTAAACTCAAATTCGGTTAACACCTACAGATACGTGACACGCCCATGCTAACATGCACACACGATATACACATGCAAATAGAGACAGAAAAGAGCAGAAGAAAAAATAAAGTGGAAAAATTTGAGTCAATATCTGAAGAGTTGTTACGGTTCTTCGAGCTCACTGTAGAGTCCTTGATTGTAGGTACATCTTACTTTTCGTTGGGGCCCAGTATTCTTCTTACAACTTGTTCACTGTAGGAAACTTTTCTCTCTTGGGGTTCATGTGTCTTCAGTGGATTCAGAGGCTTGTGAGAAAGAGATGGGAGCAGGCATAGAGAGAACTTCTCAGTCCAGAAGCAAACAGACTTTCTGCCTTCTGTTTGTACAAATGCAAAAAACTCAAGTTGCCCAGCAGGTTAGTCATGTGACTAGCTGGTTTGACCATGTCTGTTTGTGTATTCGGCCATCTTAACAGTCAACCTGGAGTGCGAGCTCCCCCACCTTCATAATCTGGTGATCAAAAGTCCATTGTGGGTTGAATGTGTCAGGAAATGGCTGCTTTGTCCTTCCAAACACTGTCTGTTAATATGCAAATGTCTTATCCAACCACGGCTGATCTGTTTAACAAATCCTTTCTTCACTCCAGTAACAGTTCAAAATCAATGTTCATGACAAAATTAATGTGCCTCATTCTTGGCAGATGGTGGCCTAGCTTGACACTATCCATATCTGTTTGTAGCCTCCTTATGTCCTCTTCCCAACTTACTCTCCTACCTATCTTTGTGTCATCAGCAAATTTAGCAACCATACCTTCGGTCCCTTCATCCAAGTCACTGATATAGATTGTAAATAGTTGAGGCCCCAGCACTGATCCCTGTGGCAACTACTAGTTGCAGCTTGCGAACCTGAAAACGACTCATTTATGCCTACTCTCTGTTTCTTGTTAGCTAACCAATCCTTTATCCATATTAATATGTTACCCCTATACCATGGACTCTTGTTCAGTAACCTTTGATGTGGCATCTTGTCAAATGCCTTCTGGAAATCCAAGTGCACCATGTCCACAGGTTCACCTTTATCCACATTGCTTGTTACTTCCTCAGAGGACTCTAATAAATCAGTCAATCAGGATTTCCCTTTCACAAAACCATGTTGACTGCCTGATTGCATTGAGATTTTCTAAATGACCTGAAAGACACAGCCTGAAACATCTGAACTCTTACTGCCAATGAAGGATGCACATCTGCCCAGAAGCTTTGCTCTTACCATGGACGAACCCTTGATCTCCTACACTGCCTCATAGCACTTTTCTTATGCCAGCAATAAAAGGTGTCTCAGACGTGTGGCTTAAAGTCTCATTATTTATACAGCGCTAAGAAAACAAAATAATGCACAGAGACAGTACGATGACCCAGTGGTCCCCTTGTGGCCTCAGAGGGGGTGGAGGCAGCCTGCTCACTTGTCACTGCTTGCGACTGAGATGCATGTGATGGTTGTCCTCATCATGGAGGTGCCCATGGGGGCAACTCCAGAGGCTGCTGCACCTGCATCATTGTTGCAAAAGCCTCCGTCACTTGGTCCTGTAGCACAGTGGCCCCTGCTGTCAGAGGACCAAGGAGGCCGAGGATAATGAAGGCACCCAGTGAGGAGTAGCACCCTCATACTCCTCTGTGACAACCTCAGCCCTTGGCGGGCGCATTGGATGCCTGAAGGGGAGCACCAGCTGGCGTGCAACTGGCGTCCCCTCCAAACATCTCAGTGCCACCAGTACCACTGACCAGTCCAGGCTACATTGTGTGGAATGCATCCGGAATGCACCCTGTGTACATCAGTGCACAATTCTTGCATACACTGCCACATATGGCTCTCCACAAGATTGGCCACTATCTCAATGGAGGACCCGTGCGGTCATAGCTCAGTGCCATTGGGATGCACATGAGTTGGATGGACTCCTCCATCCTCTGCCCATGACCCTGCACTGCATCAGAGAACTGACATGTGGGAGCACATTTTCTGCTGCTGGTTTGGGTACAGCTTCCTTTCTTGTGACCCCTGAGGCCCTACATCTGTGGCCAGCTGAGCAGGGCTGTCTGATCTCCCTAATCCAAGAGGGATTGCCCACAGCTCCCTCTGCCTCTGGCACCTCCTCCTGCCCACTAATGCCATGCTGTATGTCCTCACCCAGTGACACACTCTCTAACTGTACACAAGGCCACACCAAAGTGAGAGCATTTGTGCTTGTGGACTTGCGCTTGTAAGGTGTGATGGTGCTCCTTGATTTTTGCTACTGCTCTTGGGCTGATACTTGGGAGGGCAAGGCTCTCTGTGGATGGACACATGCACCAGTAGGAAACACAAGAAAAGATCATGAGAGGTAGCCTTGGAAAGCAGAAGCCTCTGCAGTGCTGAGGTTTCCCAATGCAACTCAGTTTGGGATGCAGTCAGATGCTGTAGTGAAATGCACCTCCTTAATAAGCGCATGGCCTTCTGTAATCACCATCTCCACCATGGGTGCCCATTTCGCCAGGGCAGACCTCCTCCTGTCCTGCAATCCTGGCTATTTGTATTGCTCAATCTTCCATGGGTGTTAACACTAGAATTTAGGGATACCGCCTCCTGTTTGGACCCTCTTCCTGGCATTGTGTACCTGTTTCTCCTGCAAGTGCAAAAGAGACCGTGATAAACCACTGCTGTCCTGTAGGGCCAATGTCATCTGCTCTTATTCATTAGCAGGAGCAGCTCTTTGGCTGTGCACCATTAAGTGCCCTGGGCATGCACTCTTTCCATGTTCAGGGGCAGCATGTGACCTGGGAGTCTTCAGCAGGTGCGTCTGCTGAAGGGTGAATACCCAGGGATCTGTCCTGAGGGTTGGGGTGGCAGTCACCTTGTTAGAGTTTATGGGATCTTTGAGGCATTTCCAACACTTGTTCCAGGACCTCCAGGTGACACTTCTGCCTCTCACAGCTGCAGCAATGTCCTGCCAGGCCTGTTTTATCTGTGTGGGTAGCCTCCTCCGGCCAGCCTCTGGGAACAGGACCTCCTTCCTCTCCCTCACGGCCTCTAACATAGCCTCAAGGTCTGCATTGGAGAAATGAGGGGCAGCCCTGCCCCGGGTTCCAGTCCTTGGGCTCTCCTGGGACATCTTGGAGACGACAGCAGATTGAATTATACAGCAGCAACAGTAATGGCTGCTTTGGTCTGTTTAAATTGGGCCCACAATTGTACAGTCCTGCCTCTGTTCTCCCCCCTGCAGCCTCTAATTGGATGGAAAACCCATCTCCATATCAATTAAGGGATCGCACCCCATAAGTATTGTGCATAATTTCAGTTTCCCAGCGGAAGTTGCGTTTGTGATCCAGAAACAGTTCAGATTTGTATTTCCCGCTCCCTATACGAAGATTTAGCCCAGATCTTAGATATTGCAGAATCACATACCAGCTGCTCCAAGGTTAGGAAATGGGGGGGAGCTGCTGCAGCAAGATGTTGGTCCCCTACTCAGGTGTGCAGTTGTAAAGGAGACAGAAGATGAGGAACATGCTCCAAGTTTTGCTGCAAAAACTTCAGCAAGCAACTGACATGAATCAGTAGGGAGGACCAGACATTGCCAGGATTATCCAAATCCCTCATGATGAAGCACTCTGCCATTACAATGTGAGTGCTAGATTATTTTATTTTCTAAGCTTGTTTCCTGCTATACTGCATTAATTATGAACGGTCACTGAACTAGTAACCCAGAGGCCCAGGCTAATGCCCTGGGGACACGGGTTCAAATCCTACCAGAGCAGCTGGTGGAATTTAAATTCAATTAATTAGTAAATTCAATTAATTAATAGAAGTTTCAAATTGAAAGCTAGTCTCAGTAATGGTGCCATGAAACTATCGTTGATTGTTGTAAAAATCCATCTGGTTCACGGATTACCTCATTACAGAAAAAATGCTATTGCACTAGAGAGGGTACAGAGGAGATTTACGAGGATGTTGCCAGGACTGGAAAAATGCAGCTGTGTGGAAAGATTGGATAGGCTGGGGTTGTTCTCCTTGTAACAGAGAAGGCTGAGGGGGGATCTGATTGAAATGTACAAAATTTTGAGTGGCCTGGATAGAGTGGAGGTGAAGGGTCTATTCACCTTAGCAGAGAGGTCAGTGAAGAGGGGCATAGATTTAAAGTGATTGATAGAAAAATTAGAGGGGAGATGAGGAGAAATGTTTTCACCCAGAGGTTGGTGGGGGTCTGGAACTCCCTGCCTGAAAGGGTGGTTGAGGCAGAAACCCTCAACTCATTCAAAAGGAGTCTGGATATGCACCTCAAGTGGTGGGATTAGAATAGCTGGATCGCTTTTTGGCTGGCACAGACATGATGGGCCAAGTGGCCTCTTTCTGTGCCTTAAACCTTCTATGATTCTATGACCTTTAAGGAAGGAAATCAGCCACCCTTATCTGGTCTGGCTTACATGTGACTCCAAAGCACAGTGGCGCAGTGGTTAGCACCGCAGCCTCACAGCTCCAGCGACTTGGGTTCAATGCTGGGTACTGCCTGTGTGGAGTTTACAAGTTCTCCCTGTGTCTGCATGGGTTTTCTCCGGGTGCTCCAGTTTCCTCCCACAAGCCAAAGACTTGCAGGTTGATAAGTAAATTGGCCATTAGCAATTGCCCCTAGTATAGGTAGGTGGTAGGGAAATATAGGGACAAGTGGGGATGTGGTAGGAATATGGGATTAGTGTAGGATTAGTATAAATGGGTGGTTGATGGTCGGCACAGACTCGGTGGGCCAAAGGGCCTGTTTCAGTGCTGTATCTCTAAACTAAACAATGTGGTTGACTCTTAACTGCCCTCTGAAATGGCCTAGTAAGCCTAGTAATGCCCTAGTAAGTTGTCAAGGGCAGTTAGGGATGAGCAACAAATGCTGGCCTTGCCAGCGATGCCCACATCCCATGAAAGAGTTTTTTTTTAACGTTACATCAAGAATAAAGTTGGTTATAGAAACAACAATTGGTAACCGGAGCCGCAGCTTTAAAAAGCTAAAAATGCAACGTGGTGCTAATTTTTGTTATGAAGGGAAATCAAATTTAGTTCCTCACCATCATACATATCAAGCTTTTGGGCTGTTGGAAGCTTCACTCTCATGTTGTAAAATGGAAGTTTGCCTTCCACGCTGGCATGGAACTGGAACACAAGCAAAAAGATAGTATATGCATCACCGCAGGAGAATGGGGAGTTAGAACAAGTACCTGCAATCCTCAATATTTATGGGGCTCCCCCCAATAACTGAACTCTCCTAACCCAGGTAATAGGGGACTCCCCTACCCACTCGCCCTACCCACACAAATTGGTGCTGCTCGTGATGCTCGCATTCCAAGAACAAATTAATGAAAGGATAAAGAACCTGCACAATGCATCTTCTCACCTCATCATCCTCGATCAGTTGCAGTGTCTTTTTCATGTTGATTCCTTCAAGGTCTTGATACAGTTGAAGGAGTTTGTCCTCTGTTAGTGACAGCAAGTCCAACACATACTCATCTGAGGTGGGGCTCAGTACCATGGCTGGAACGCTGCTCTTTGACTTCAGAATTGAGACACAAACTAGTTATGTGAAAATCTCCATTAGCCCTGCATTAATGTAGCACCTTTCAACATTGATACATCATTACATGACCATTGCATTGTGGAGTACAATTCCCATTTTGCAAACTACATCATGTGAAAAACTTTATTTTAATGTATTCTCAACCAAAACATTGTAACGCATTCAAATAGTCACAGGAAGGCATTTAACACAGAATTATTACAGTGCAGAAGGTGGCCATTCGGCCCATCGTGCCTGCACTCGCTCTCTGAAAGAGCAATTCTCTCAGTCCCATTCCCTGCCTTATCCCCATAACCCTGCACATTCTTCCTTTTCATAAATGTGGGAGGCATGATTGGGAAATTGGGAAATTTGCTGATGACACAAAAATTGACCGTGTAGTTGATAGTGAAGAGGATAGCTGTAGACTCCAGAAAGATATCAATGGCTTAATTGAGTGGGAAGAAAAGCGGCAAATAGAATTCAAACCAGAGAAATGTAAGGTAATGCATTTGGGGAGGGAAAATAAAGCGAGGGAATACACAATAAACGAGAGGATATTGAGAGGGCTAGAGGAAGTGAGAGACCCTGGAGTGCATGTCCACTGGTCCCTGAAGGTGGCAGGACAGTAGACAGAGTGGTGAAGAAGGCACATGGAATGCTTTCCTTTATTGGCTAAGGTATAGAATACAAAAGCAGGGAGGTAATGCTGGAACTGTATAAAACGCTGGTTAGGCCACAGCTGGAGTATTGTGTACAGCCCTGGTCACCACTTTACAGGAAGGACATAATTTCACTGAAGAGAGCACAGAGGAGATCCACAAGAATAATGCCAGAGCTTGAAAGTTGCAGCTATGAGGAAAGATTGGACAGGGATGCCTTCCCTTGAACAGAGGAGGACGAGGGGTGACCCAACAGAAGTGCACAAAACACCAGTGACAGCAAACGTAAGATCTCACTCTGCCTCTCAACAAACTTATCTATATTCAGGAACTGGAGGAAAAATTCCATACAATATTCTGGAATTGATAAGATTAGTAACCATCTGAATACTCTGGAATTGATCGGTTACTCACTTGATTACTCTAGAATTGATCAGATTATTCACTGACTCAATCACTCTGGAATAGATCAGATTAGTCACAGGCTGAATACTCTGGAATTAATCAGATTATTCATCAGGCTGAATACTCTGGAATTAATCATATTACTCACCGGCTGAATACTCTGGAATTGATAAGATTACTCACAGGCTGAATACTCTGGAATTAATCAGATTACTTACCAGCTGAATACTCTGGAATTGATCAGATTACTCACCGTCTGAATACTCTGGAATAGATCAGATTAGTCACAGGCTGAATACTCTGGAATTGATCAGATTACTCACCGGCTGAATACTCTGGAATTAATCAGATTACTTACCAGCTGAATACTCTGGAATTGATCAGATTACTCACCGGCTGAATACTCTGGAATTAATCAGATTATTCATCAGGCTGAATACTCTGGAATTGATCAGATTACTCACCGGCTGAATACTCTGGAATTAATCAGATTACTTACCAGCTGAATACTCTGGAATTGATCAGATTACTCACCGTCTGAATACTCTGGAATAGATCAGATTAGTCACAGGCTGAATACTCTGGAATTAATCAGATTATTCATCAGGCTGAATACTCTGGAATTAATCATATTACTCACCGGCTGAATACTCTGGAATTGATAAGATTACTCACAGGCTGAATACTCTGGAATTAATCAGATTACTTACCAGCTGAATACTCTGGAATTGATCAGATTACTCACCGTCTGAATACTCTGGAATAGATCAGATTAGTCACAGGCTGAATACTCTGGAATTGATCAGATTACTCACCGGCTGAATACTCTGGAATTAATCAGATTATTCATCAGGCTGAATACTCTGGAATTGATCAGATTACTCACCGGCTGAATACTCTGGAATTAATCAGATTACTTACCAGCTGAATACTCTGGAATTGATCAGATTACTCACCGTCTGAATACTCTGGAATAGATCAGATTAGTCACAGGCTGAATACTCTGGAATTGATCAGATTACTCACCGGCTGAATACTCTGGAATTGATCAGATTACTCACCGGCTGAATACTCTGGAATTGATCAGATTACTAAATGGCACAAATAGTCTGAAAGTGATCAGCTTTTATGTGTGTGGCCATCACTTACAATTTGCACATGCTGCAATTTCTCATAGATGTGTTCCACGCCTGCTTTGATGGACATGGTGATGTGGCTGACGTTTTCAAGGTGCTCCATTATCTTATCTCGCCGGTTCTGCTCATCGTTCAGGTGAGTTTGTAACTCCATTAATAACTTCTGCTCACTGTGTTAAAAACCATAAGGAAAGCAGAAACATTTGATTTAAAGCAATAAGGAATGAATGGAGAGCTCGGCATAAATGGCAGACCCAGATCCAATACTAATTCTAACACATAGGTGGCCTACAAACAATGGCATGGCTCCCTGTCACAGCAACAGGACTGGGAACAGCAGACTTTGCAGTACGATAGTAAGCAGGAAAGACGAGAAAGAGAGAAGGGAAAGTGAAAACGAATGAGAAAAAGATAAGGAAGGAAGAAAGGGGAGGGAGGGAAAGGAAATAAGAGAAAAAAGAGAAAGGAAGAGGAAAAGGAAATCATAAAATCATACAAACAGAACATAAGAATGTAACTTAAGGAGTAGGCCATTTGGCCTCTCAAGCCTGCTTTTCTGTTCAATAAGATCAAAGCTGATCCGATCATGGTCTTAACTCCACTTTCCTGCCTGCCCCCCATAACCCTCGACTCCCTTGTAGATCAAAAAATCTGTCTAACTCAGCCTTGAATATATTCAATGATGCAGCCTCCATTTCTCTCTGGGTAGAGAATTCCAAAGATTAATGACCCTCTGAGAGAAGAAATTCCACCTCTTTCCTATATTAAGTGGGAGACCCCTAATTCTGAAACAGTACCTGATAGTTCTAGATTTCCCCACGAAGGGAAACATCCTCTCAGCGTCTACCCTGATAAGTCCCATCAGAATCTTACATGTTTCAATGATCACCTCTCATTCTACATGCCCAACCTGCTCAATCTTTCCTCATAAGACAAACCCGCTTCATCGCTGGAATTGACCTAATGAACCTTCTCTGAACTGCCTTCAATGCAAGTATATCCGTCCTTAAGTAAGGAGTTCAAAACGATAGGCAGTACTCTAAGTGCAGTCTTACCAATACCCTGTACAATTGTAGCAAGACTTCCCTACTTTCATACTCCATCTCCCTTGTGATAAAGACCAACATTCCATTTACCTTCTTAATTAGTTGCTGTTCCTGCATGCTAACTTTTTGTGTTTCATGTGCAACAACACCCAGATCCCGCTGTACTGCTGCATTCTGCAGTCTTTCCATTTAAAGGTATCAAAGACTATCAGGGGTAGATGGAAGTGTGGAATTCGAAACACAAACAGATCAGCCATGATCTTATTGAATGATGGAGGAGGCTCAAGGGGCCGAATGGCCTACTTCTGCGCCTAATTCATATGTTCGTAAACAATATTTTGCTTTTCCATTCTTCCTACCAAAGTGGATAACCTCATATTTTCCCACATTATACTCATTCTGCCAAATGTTTGCCCACTCAATTAGCCTATCTATATCCCTTTGCAGACTCTCTGTATCCTCCTCGCAACTTGCTTTCCCACCTATCTTTGTATTGTCAGCAAATTTGGCTACAATATACTCGGTCCCTTCATCCATAGATTGTAAATTGGTTGAAGCCCCAACAATGATCCCTGTGGCACCCCACTAATTAGTTTGCCAATTTGAAAATTACCCATTTATCCTGACTGTCTGTTCCTGTTAGTTAGCCAATCCTCTATCCATGCTAATATATTACCCCAACACCATGAGCTCTTGCTTGTGTAGTAACCTTTTATGTGGCACCTTATCGCATGCTGTTGGAAATCCAAATACACTACATCTACTGGTTCCCCTTTATCTACCCTGCTCATTATATCCTCAAAGTACTCTAATAAATTTGCCAAACATGATTTTGCTTTCGTAAAACCATGTTGACTCTGCCTGATTGCATTATGATTTTCTAAATGTCCTGTTACTACTTCCTTAATAATGGGTTTCAACATTTTCCCGATTGCAGCTGTTAGGCTGACTGGCCTATAGTTTCCTGCTTTCTCTTTCCTTCCTTCTTGAATAGAGGTGTTGCCTGTGCGGTTTTCCAGGCCGCTGGAACATTTCCAGAATCTAGGGAATCTTGGAAGATTACAACTAATGCATCCACTATCTCTAAAGCCACTTCTTGTAAGACCCTGGAATGCAAGCCATCAGGTCCAGGGGACTTGTCAGCCTTAGTACCATCAGTTTTCCTAATACTTTTTCTCTAGTGATGGTGAAGGAGGCCAGGTGGCCCATGTGCCTGTGCCGGCTCTTTAAATGAGCTATCCAATTCATCCCACTTTCCTGTTACATTCTCAGCCCAGCTTCAAAAAGGCAGTTGAAAGACAAAAAGAAATAAACAAGCATCAAAAGTGATTGGGAGTAAAGTAGAATCTGAATGGGTTACATCAGCAAGCAATACAAAAATTCAATTCAGAAGTAATGAGGATAGGGAGGGGAAGGAGGATTTATAGAAGGAAAGAGAAAGAAAGTTATTGCTGTATTTCAGTAGTGAACAAACAGAAGCAAAGAAGAAAACAAAAATAATACTGGACCAATCTCCGCAAGTGGATTGTTGGAGTTAATGCAGTATTTAATGTGTGACTGGGGTGCACAGCTTCAATCTTTAGGTTGGTCTTAAGAAGGCCAAACTCAGTAGTGGGCAAGCTACAGATGACACCAGGATTTCCATTCCAGAGTACTGTCCTGGAGCCCCTGTTGGATAACAGTGAGGTCTTTGCTGGAGCGATACTAAACTTATTCTTAATGTCCAATAGCCCTGCATCTTCCTCCAATTCAACATTGATCCACTTTTCCCTTAAAAGATGCAATGGTCTCTGCCTGAACTATCACTTGGAGTAAAGCATTCTATGCTCCAACAACAAATCTGGCAGCCATTCCTACAAATTGAATTTTTTGATGAAGTAACAGAGAAGGTTGATGTAGGGAATGTGACGAATGTTGTTTATATGGATTTTAAGAAAGCATTTGATAATTTACCACATAGAAGACTGATTGACAAAACTGAGGCTCATGGAATAAGAGGGCGAGTCTCCAACTGGATAAAAAATTGGTTTACGGACAGAAAACAGCGAGTTGTAGTAATGGTTGTTTTTCAGACTGGAGGATGGTAGACAGTGGTGTTTCCCCAAGGGTAAATACTGGGACCACTGCTTTTTTTTGCTATATATAAATGAATTGGATCTTGGAATACAGAGTAGATTCTCAAAATTTGCTGATGACACCAAACTTGGAGGTGCGGCAAATAATGAGGATGATATGAACCACCTGCAACAGGACATGGATAGGCTAGCAGCATGGGCAGACAGGGGGCAGATGGAATTTATACTGTGTTACTACTGAGGCGGAAGGAGTGCACTGTTAATTCAGTTCCACTTCTCCACAGGTCACAGCATATCAATAAATTTTCCCACCTACTGAAAAACAGCTAATTACATACTCTATTTGTCCCCCAGAATAAAGCACACCAACCAGGTTTATTTAACCAACAATAAAATTAACTATTTATTCATAAATAAGTCTTAGCCAATAATGAGATAAATCTATATTCAAAAAGCTCCTTATTTCCCTAGCTCTCATGCACACACACTCTCCTCTCTGCTCCAGGCAGGTCAAAGCCAAAATTTCAAATGCCTGCTCGTTGTCCACCTCACTGGCTTTTTAAAGGGTCCAAAGTGAAAGCAACCTTCCTGAACATGGTCACATGTCCAGACATAGAATCTCCCTTGTCATTTAAAGAGTTGCTCTGAGGAAGGTCAAATGCCTGTGGTTTCCTTGAAATTGCCTGCTTTTCTGCCCTTGGGTACAAGTTCAACTTCCCTTCAAAGCATCCAGAAAGTTAAGCTTTTGTTTTGAACTTCCTTTCAAAATATTGCAAATTTTTTCAGCTATCTGCAGATGTCTTAATGTCGACTAAAATCCTGTTTCAGTTTTTTTAAAACACACAGAATCTTAAGTTCTTAATACAAAACAAAAACCTAGTAACAACTGACAAGTGTGAGGTGATGCATTTTGGCAGAAGGAATAGGGAAAGGCAATATATACGAACATATGAGTTAGGAGCAGGAATAGGCCCCTCGGCCCCTTGAGCCTGCTCCGCCATTAAACAAGATCATGACAGATCTGATTGTAACCTCAACTCCACATTCCCACCTACCCCCAAAACCTTTCACCACCTACCCCACTTGCTTATCAAGAATCTATCTACCTGACCCGACATGGAGTGCAGCAGTTCAAGAAGGCAGCTCACCACCATCCTCTCAAGGGCAATTAGGGATGAGCAATAAATGCTGGCCGAGCCAGTGACGCCCACATCCCAGGAACAAATTTTTAAAACTTCAAAGACTCTCCTTCACCTCCTTTTGAGGAAGAGAATTCCAAAGACTCGCGACTCTCAAAGAAAAAATTTCTCCTCATCTCTGTCTTTAAACAGTGACCCCAAATTCTAGATTCTCCCACAAGAGTTCCACATCCATCCTATCAAGACCCCTCAGGATCTTATGTGCTTCAATCAAGTCGTCTCTTACTCTTCTAAACTTCAGTGGATACAAGCCTAGCCTGTCCAATCTTTCCTCATAAGACAACCCGCCCATTTCAGGTATTAGTCTAGTAAACCTTCTCCGAACTGCTTTCAAAGCATTTACATCCTTCCTTAAATAAGGAGACCACTCCTTAATGGCACAATTCTAAAGAGTTTGCAGGAACAGAGGGACCTGGGGGTGCATGTGCATCGATCTTTGAAAGTGGCAGGACATATTGAGAGAGTGGTTAGTAAAGTGTATGGGATCTTGAGCTTCATAAACAGAGGCATTGATTACAAAAGCTGGGAAGTCATGCTGAACCTTTATAAAGCTCTGGTTAGGCCCCAACTAGAGTATGGCATCCAGTCTGGTCATCACACTTCAGGAAGGATGCGAAGGTCCTTGAGAGGGTGCAGAGGAGATTTACCAGAATGGTTCCAGGGATGGAGGATTTTAGTTTCAAGGTTAGGTTGGAAAAACTCCTTAGAACAAAGGAGATTGAGGGGAGATTTAATAGAAATGTACAAGATTATGATGGGCTTAGATAAGTTAGACAAGGAAAAACTGTTCCCATTAACAAACGGCACAAGGACTAGGGGACACAGATTGAAAGTTTTGGGCAAAAGATGTAGGGGAAATAGGAGGAAGCACTTTTTCATGCAGTGGGTGGTAAAGACCTGGAACTCGTTGCCCACGAGGGCGGTGAAAGAGAGGATCAATGACTTCAAGAGGAGATTGGATGGCGACCTGAGAGAAATAGAGTGCAGGGTTACGGGGATTAAGCAGAGGAGCGGGACTGACCGCATAGCTCTGTGGAGAGCCAGCAGGGACCCGATGGGCCAAATTACTTCCTTCTGTGCCGTAAATGATTCTAAATTATGCTTCTACCTGGGACCAATGTCTGATGAAAAATCAGATATTCAACGTGGGTTACACTAGTTCCAGCTAGTTAGGTGCCTGGTGATACAGAAATTCACTGAAGAGGCTTCGACTTGATGCGCCAATGATACTAGTATTGACCAACTGTTTAAATTTAATTCGAAAAGTTAACTTACTACTCAGATTTCAAAAAGGCACAAAAGGCACCTGATGTGATGTTTATGCGGATAGAACAACAACGCTGATACTGTTCCGCACTCTCCAGGAGGCTGGCCTCAAGAATACTGGACATGTCTGCCAACCACCCCTACACATATGGATTTGCCACAATTAATTAAAATAAATAAATGACCATTGATTTGAGCCTTACATCATGAACCCAGTGCTTACAGCAAGCTAAGCTTGGGAAGCTTATACATTCCCAGCATATAATGAACCTTGAAGGATGTCATTCTGGTACAGTGTGTAACCTCACTGGTCCCGGTGTAGAGGACGTCAGTCTGGTACAGTGTGTAACCTCACTAGTCCCGGAGTAGAGGATGTCAGTCTGGTACAGTGTGTAACCTCACAAGTCCCGGAGTAGAGGATGTCAGTCTGGTACAGTGTGTAACCTCACTCGTCCCGGAGTAGAGGACGTCAGTCTGGTACAGTGTGTAACCTCACGAGTCCCGGAGTAGAGGATGTCAGCCTGGTACAGTGTGTAACCTCACTAGTCCCGGAGTACAGGATGTCAGTCTGGTTCAGTGTGTAACCTCACTAGTCCCGGAGTAGAGGATGTCAGTCTGGTACAGTGTGTAAGCTCACTAGTCCCGGAGTAGAGGATGTCAGTCTGGTACAGTGTGTAACCTCACTAGTCCCGGAGTACAGGATGTCAGCCTGGTACAGTGTGTAACCTCACTAATCCCGGAGTAGAGGATGTCAGTCTGG
Organism: Heterodontus francisci; assembly: GCF_036365525.1. NCBI lineage: Eukaryota > Metazoa > Chordata > Chondrichthyes > Heterodontiformes > Heterodontidae > Heterodontus > Heterodontus francisci. Next base: position 31,420,873 of record NC_090413.1, read on the forward strand.
TACAGTGTGTAACCTCACGAGTCCCGGAGTAGAGGATGTCAGTCTGGTTCAGTGTGTAACCTCACTAGTCCCGGAGTAGAGGATGTCAGTCTGGTACAGTGTGTAACCTCACTAGTCCCGGAGTAGAGGATGTCAGTCTGGTACAGTGTGTAAGCTCACTAGTCCCGGAGTAGAGGATGTCAGTCTGGTACAGTGTGTAACCTCACTAGTCCCGGAGTACAGGATGTCAGCCTGGTACAGTGTGTAACCTCACTAATCCCGGAGTAGAGGATGTCAGTCTGGTACAGTGTGTAACCTCACGAGTCCCGGAGTAGAGGATGTCAGTCTGGTACAGTGTGTAACCTCACTAGTCCCGGAGTAGAGGATGTCAGTCTGGTACAGTGTGTAAGCTCACTAGTCCCGGAGTAGAGGATGTCAGTCTGGTACAGTGTGTAACCTCACTAGTCCCGGAGTACAGGATGTCAGCCTGGTACAGTGTGTAACCTCACTAATCCCGGAGTAGAGGATGTCAGTCTGGTACAGTGTGTAACCTCACGAGTCCCGGAGTAGAGGATGTCAGTCTGGTACAGTGTGTAACCTCACAAGTCCCGGAGTAGAGGATGTCAGTCTGGTACAGTGTGTAACCTCACTCGTCCCGGAGTAGAGGACGTCAGTCTGGTACAGTGTGTAACCTCACGAGTCCCGGAGTAGAGGATGTCAGCCTGGTACAGTGTGTAACCTCACTAATCCCGGAGTAGAGGATGTCAGTCTGGTACAGTGTGTAACCTCACGAGTCCCGGAGTAGAGGACGTCAGTCTGGTACAGTGTGTAACCTCACTAGTCCCTGAGTAGAGGATGTCAGTCTGGTCCCGGAGTAGAGGATGTCAGTCTGGTACAGTGTGTAACCTCACTAGTCCCGGAGTAGAGGACGTCAGTCTGGTACAGTGTGTAACCTCACTAGTCCCGGAGTAGAGGATGTCAGTCTGGTACAGTGTGTAACCTCACTAGTCCCGGAGTAGAGGATGTCAGTCTGGTACAGTGTGTAACCTCACTAGTCCCGGAGTAGAGGATGTCAGTCTGGTACAGTGTGTAACCTCAGCAGTCCCGGAGTAGAGGATGTCAGTCTGGTACAGTGTGTAACCTCAGCAGTCATGGAGTAGAGGATGTCAGTCTGGTACAGTGTGTAACCTCAGCAGTCATGGAGTAGAGGATGTCAGTCTGGTACAGTGTGTAACCTCAGCAGTCATGGAGTAGAGGATGTCAGTCTGGTTCTGTATCTCTTTACTTCCTGCCCATTCATGTATCTGTCTAGATACATCTTAAAAGACGCTATCGTGCCCGCGTCTACCACCTCCGCTGGCAACGCATTCCAGCCATCCACCACCCTCTGCGTGAAGAACTTTCCACGCATATCCCCCCTAAACTTTTCCCCTCTCACTTTGAACTCGTGACCCCTAGTAATTGAATCCCCCACTCTGGGAAAAAGCTTATTGCTATCCAACCTGTCTATACCTCTCATGATTTTGTACACCTCAATCAGGTCCCCCCTCAACCTCCGTCTTTCTAATGAAAATAATCCTAATCTGCTCAACCTCTCTTCATAGCTAGCGCCCTCCATACCAGGCAACATCCTGGTGAACCTCCTCTGCACCCTCTCCAAAGCATCCACATCCTTTTGGTAATGTGTCGACCAGAACTGCACGCAGTATTCCAAATGTGGCCGAACCAAAGTCCTACACAACTGTAACATGACCTGCCAACCCTTGTACTCAATACCCCGTCCGATGAAGGAAAGCATGCCGTATGCCTTCTTGACCACTCTATTGACCTGCGTTGCCACCTTCAAGGAACAATGGACCTGAACACCCAAATCTCTCTGTACATCAATTTTCCCCAGGACTTTTCCATTTACTGTATAGTTCACTCTTGAATTGGATCTTCCAAAATGCATCACCTCACATTTTCCCTGATTGAACTCCATCTGCCATTTCTCTGCCCAACTCTCCAGTCTATCTATATTCTGCTGTATTCTCTGACAGTCCCCTTCACTATCTGCTACTCCACCAATCTTAGTGTCGTCTGCAAACTTGCTAATCAGACCACCTATACTTTCCTCCAAATCATTTATGTATATCACAAACAACAGTGGTCCCAGCACGGATCCCTGTGGAACACCACTGGTCACATGTCTCCATTTTGAGAAACTCCCTTCCACTGCTACTCTCTGTCTCCTGTTGCCCAGCCAGTTCTTTATCCATCTAGCTAGTACACCTTGGACCCCAAGCGCCTTCACTTTCTCCATCAGCCTGCCATGGGGAACCTTATCAAACGCCTTACTGAAGTCCATGTATATGACATCGACAGCCCTTCCCTCATCAATCAACTTTGTCACTTCCTCAAAGAATTCTATTAAGTTGGTAAGACATGACCGTCCCTGCACAAAACCATGCATATGAAGGCCGGGTCGTGCACCAAAACCTGGGAGGAGCGAGTAGCCAAGGTACAACAAAAGTTGAGCATGTGGAGGCAGCGATCTCTCTCCATTGTGGGTAAGAACCTGGTCATCAGGTGCAAGGCGCTCACGTTGTTGCTGTACGTGGCGCAGGTCTGGCCCATACCCCACTCCTGCGCTGTGGCGGTCACCCGAGCCATTTTCCGCTTCGTCTGGGGATCTAAAATGGACCGGGTCCGGAGGGACACGATGTTCAAATCTCTGGACAAGGGCGGGAAAAATGTACCCAACGTGGCCCTCATCCTGATGACCACCTTCGTGTGCGGCTGCATCAAGCTGTGTGTAGATCTCCAGTACGCAAACTCCAAGTGTCACTTTGTGCTGAGGTTCTATCTGTCCCCGATGTTGCGAAGGATGGGCCTGGTCACATTGCCGCGGAACGCTCCATGCAGTTGGACCGTGCCGTACCACCTATCCTTCGTGGAGCAGTTTCTGCGGGAAAACACCTTTGACCACCGATCCATCAGGCAGTGGTCTGCACGGAATGTCCTCAAGGCCCTACGGGAAAAGGAGGCGGTGGATCCTGTCGGATGGTTCCCCGAGCTGACCATCAAAGTCATTTGGCGGAATGCCTCATCACCAGAACTTTCAAACAAGCACCAAGATGTAGCTTGGCTGGTGGTGAGAAGGGCCCTCCCCGTCAGATCCTTCCTGCACGCCCGAAGTCTCGCCCCCTCCGCACAATGCCCCCGCGGTGGCTGTGGTGGGGAAGAGACGGTCGCCCACCTCCTCCTGGAATGTGTCTTCGCAAAGCAGGTGTGGAAAGAGATGCAGTGGTTTTTGTCGAGGTTCATCCCAAGCAGCTCTGTAACACAGGAGTCTGTGCTCTACGGGCTGTTCCCAGGGACGCACACCGAGACAAACATCAACTGCTGCTGGAGGGCTATCAATTCGGTGAAAGACGCCCTTTGGTCTGCCCGAAACTTGCTGGTCTTCCAGCGCAAAGAGTTGTCCACCGCCGAATGTTGCAGACTGGCACATTCCAAGGTCCAGGACTACGTGCTGAGGGACGTACTAAAGCTTGGGGCAGCCACAGCAAAGGCTCAATGGGGAAAGACCACAGTGTAAGGTCCCCCCACCAAGCTGAACTGAGGGGCTGGATCCATGGAAAACCCCTCAAACTGTATCGGGAAAATTTTCATTTGCTGTAAATTTAAAAATGTAATTGGCATGACAAATGTGAAAGGGAAGGGTTGTGAAGCAACACATGATTGTATTGAAGGAAACTGATCTCCCTTGCAATGTTTGTATTTTTTGGTGCTGTTTGAAACTGTTTGGCAATGTATTTTTTACAGATTTTTATGAATAAAGTATATTTTGGAAATAAAAAAATAAAAAAATATAGAGGTACTGGAGAGGGTGCAGTGAGGATTTACAAGGATGATACCAGAAATGTGTGGGTATATATATCAGGAAAGGATCAACAGGCCGAGTCTCTTTTTTCTTGAAAATAGTTTGCGGAGGTGACCTCATAGAGGTCTTTAAAATGATGAAAGGTATTGATATAGTGGATATAGGGAGAATGTTTCCACCTGTGGAGAAGAGCGTAACTAGAGGCCATCAATATAAGATAGTCACCAAGAAATCCAATCAGGAATTCAGAAGAAACTTCTTTACTCAGAGAGTGGTGAGAATGTGAAACTTGGTACAATACGGAATGGATGAAGAGAATAGTATAGATGCATTTAAGGGGAGGCTACACAAGCATATGAGGGAGAAGGGAATAGAGGATTATGATAAATTTAGATGAGGAAAGATGGGAGGAGGCTCGATTGGAGCATAAGCGCCGGCATGGACCAGATGGGACGAATGGCCTGTTTCAGTGCTGTGTATTCTATGTAATCCTAAAGCAAGTTAAAAAAAAGTCAAGTGATGCTTTTAATCAGGAACTGTGTGTACAAGTGTTGAGACGGCCTTGTAACCCAATCCATGTTATAGGCAGCAATGTTTTTACGAGTGGAAGCCTGTGATCAGTGGTGTACCACAGGGATCGGTGCTGGGACCCTTGCTGTTTATAGTGTACATTAATGATTTAGATGTGAATACAGGAGGTATGATCAGTAAGTTCGCAGATGAAACGAAAATTAGTGGTGTTGTAAATAGTGAGGAAAAAAGCCTTAGATTACAGGATGATATAGATGGGCTGGTAATATGGGCGGAGCAATGGCAAATGGAATTTAATCCTGAGAAGTGTGAGGTGATGCATTTTGGGAGGACTAACAAGACAAGGGAATACACAATGGATGGTAGGACCCTAAGAAGTACAGAAAGTCAGAGGGACCTTGGTGTACTTGTCCATAGATCACTGAAGGTAGCAGCACAGGTAGATAAGGTGGTTAGGAAGGCATATGGGATACTTGCCTTTATTAGCTGAGGCATAGAATATAAGAGCAGGGAGGTTATGATGGAGATGTATAAAACACTAGTTAGGCCACAGCTGGAGTACTGTGTACAGTTCTGGTCACCACACTATAGGAAGGATGTGATTGCACTGGAGAGGGTGCAGAGGAGGTTCACCAGGAATTTGCCTGGGCTGGAGCATTTCAGCTATGAAGAGAGACTGAAAAGGCTAGGGTTGTTTTTCTTGGAGCAGAGAAGGCTGAGTGGAGACATGATTGAGGTGTACAAGATTATGAGGGGCATTGATAGGTTAGATAGGAGGAAACCTTTTCCCTTAGCGGAGGGGTCAAGAACCAGGGGGCATAGATTTAGGGTAACGGGGAAGGAGGTTTAGGGGAGATTTGAGGAAACATTTTTTCACCCAGAGGGTGGTTGGAATCTGGAATGCACTACCTGAAGAGGTGGTGGAGGCAGGAACCCTCACAACATTTAAGAAGTATTTAGATGACCAATTGAAACGCCACAGCGTACAAGGCTACAGGCCAAGTGCAGGAATATGGGATTAGAATAGTTGGGTGTTGTATGGCCGGCACAGACACGATGGGCTGAAGGGCCTGTTTCTGTGCTGTATAACTCTATGACTCTAATATCCAGGTTGAGAATATGAGCAAGGCATAGACAAACATGGGAAGTTTTTACCCGGCTACTGTTGTGTCTCTCCTCACGGGAGCTATGCGAGAGCAGTATGCATCAGAGTAGCTCCACATCAATCACAGCGCAAGTGATGTAGCGACATAGTGTGAGAGTTTCATAAGAACACACACACGAAAAGCCTGATCGGATCTTTGCGGGGCCACCATAGTGGCCCTGGGCTGGGCTTTTGCAGGCACAGACAGGGCCAATAATTACAATTTTAAATGCTTCTGTAGAAGCTGGGCACTTCAAAATAAAAATACTGGATAATAAGGCGTCCGGTTCAAATCTGTACCTGACAGGGGACAGACCACCTGAAAACTGAACTGTCCAGTATAAAACCGGATGAATGGCTACCCCACTCTTCCCAAAGTCCTGTATTAATCCCAAACTAACCCCACTGCCCTGCACTCCCCCTTCTCCCATAGCCCTTCCTTTATTTCAACTATTCATCCTCTTTCCCTTTATGGTCTTTCTATATTGGGATGCCCAAACTGCACACAGTACTATAAATGTGCCCTATACAAATTCATCATCATGCTCTCTGCACCGATTTATAAAACCCAAAATGCAATTTTCCTTTTTTATGGCTTCATCCATCTACACTACTATTTTCATAGATTTATTTATTTGAGCTGCTAGATATCTCTATTCGTCCTCACACTTCAGCATCTGAGGTGTGAGGACTATCAACCAAACTTGAAGCAAGCAAAGCCTCATAATTAATACATCAGTGCTGCTCCTAGATCTACAGTATTCATTTTACTAAAAATACCTCTTCTAAACCTGCAACTGACCTAGTGTCTTCTCAAACTCTGAATGTGTTTGAATTGAAATGATTAAACTGAATTAGCCCAGCTTGATTCCTGTTGTGAACATGAATCACACATCTATATGCCTTATCTAGCAGTGTGTCAATAATGTAGATTGTACAGTACAAGGAAAAAAGTCTGTTGGGCTGCCTCAGTGATAAGCCATAGGGTGTTGAGAACAAAACTAATCTACACACATGGGCAGGGAATACAGATACATTCTTCATACCTGGAGAGTTTGGTTTCACCAGAATATTTCAGATGGTCATACTCTGCCTGCAGTCTCTCTTTCTCCCCCCTCAGCTGCACCATCTGTTTCTCATTCTCAAGTTCCAGCTCTTCCAAGTGCTTCAAGGTCTCTCCCTGCATCGCAAAGCGTTTCACTACATCCTGCAACCGAGAGCAAGACACAGGCTGAAGCCAGACAAGCTCAATATCCTGCACATGTCAAATTGTAACACAAACACCACTCAACATCACATTCTACTGCAACATATTTCTAGTTTTATATTTTTGGGTTTCCTTATTCTATGAGTCCATGGTTCAGACTACTCTGGTAAGGGAGCCCGAGCATCCCATGTCTCCGAGAATGTTTTCACCTGCCCAGATAGCTACAATTATTCACCAATGTGTCTAGGGATTAAACAGAGAACCATATTTATTTTATCTCAATTATTGCTTTTACCTCCACCCCACCCCAGATAGTGGCAGAATAATACAATATTATTGCCATATTTGCATTAGGCTTGAACTAGCACACAAATTTATTAAACAGTAATAGAATAAGTAGCAGTAACATAAGACATATACTTACAGATCTGCAATGAACGAGGGGAAAGTAATTTTTTTAAGTTTATGTTCTTTAATTTTTCTCACAGAATACTGGAGCTGACTGGCCAGAATCTCAAAACATTCCAGGCAGGCACATTGCTGACTACCTTTAATAAGTAACCAGGAGCCAATGAGCCCTATACAGAGCATGAAGTGAGGCCTCATATACAGAGACCAGGACTCAGTGTCTAGACTGGAGTCATAGCTCCATGAATCTTTGAGTTGCACCTCTTCCCCGAGTGCCCCTCACCTGTACATCACTAACACCGGTCACTGTTTTGATCCATAGGAAGGATTCCTCAAATGTGTTGATGGCCCTTTCCTCGGTCCCAGTCTCCTGTGTTTCCGGTCGCTCAAAGTGCAGCTCATCAGAGTGAGCAGCTGCTCGCATTGCCTGAGGAAATCACCACAGAAACAGTTTATTATCATTCACAGACATTTGATGAGTTCTCCAATGGTATAAGCAACTAGTGATGTTTCACAAGATAGGGACTAGTCAAAACTATTTCACTAGAGCCTCAGTTACAGTTAATACTCCTCCGGATGAGATCTTTAGATTCTGGGATGATCCTCGCTCTACACTGAGTCAACATCGAAGCAAAGCACAACCTCATCCCTTACCCATAATGTACTGCACAAATCGACAGGGCATGGTTCCAGGATAGTGAAGCTGCCTTGATTGTGCAGGGTTTAATGGGTGGCATAGCAGTGATTTTAAGTTCAGAAGCATTGTCTTGGCTGAGCTGGGAATGCTGGAGTACATCAGAGAAAGCTTGGATTCAAATATTGCCATTTCTCATAAATCTATGTGTGCAGTAATCAAAGGCCCCTTCTACGTGCTTCTTACCCGTCTCTCTGCACGTTCTGCTTGTGTTCTCTTTTCCTCAGCCAGCTTCTTGTACTCAGTGAGAATCCTTTCCCGTTCCCGTCGCTCCTTATGCATAACCTCCTCATGCTGCTGGAGCTCTGCCTGCTCAGTGAAATCACACAAATACCATTACTGTTACAGTACAAAGAGGTGGTACCACAGCACAGTCACTGTAGTGATATGCTGAGGCTCCAGTGTCGTTACACGGATGCCATAGAGTCTACTACTATATTCACGCTTAACATCTTGCTCATGTTAATTTTCTCATCAGTCTCCACATCTGACTTTCAACGACTCCATTCTCAGGGCTTTATTACTGACACACTTGTTGTCACAGTGTTCCTGGCCATAAACAGAACTGCCAGAGTGCTGCCATTTTTAAAGCTTCTGAAGAAATGCTAAACATTTCTTTTCCCCTCGATTATACTTACTCTTTATAAAATATGAGTGCAATCAAGACCCAATTTCCATTCTCTTATCACTTCCACACTCCACTTTTCCAATGCTCTCCTGACCGGCCTCCATAAACCTCAAATGTCTTACTGTACCCTATTCTGCAACCCTCCACTCAGCCCTACTCCATCCTCAGTGACCTGTGTTGGCTTCCAGTCCCCCAAGTCAGATTTAAAAATTCTCATCCTTCTGCTTGCATCTTTCCATGGCCTAGCCCATTCCTATCTCTGTAACCTCATCCAGCATTAACACACCTAACATCCCACCTGTCGAGAACCCTTAATTCCTTTCAGTCTAGCATATTTTGAATCCCTTTCTCTCCACTATTGGTGGCCAATGTTTTTGTTTATGCCTCTGTGAAGCACTTTGACAGTGTTTTTACAAATAAAAGGTGCGATATAGAATCATAGAATGATACAGCACAGAAAGAGGGCATTTGGCCCATCGTGCCAGATAATTAATCCTGCCTCCCCCCCCCCACTCCTCTTTCCCCACAGCTTGTATTTTTTCCCCTTCAAGTATTTAGCCAATTCCAATTTGAAAGTTACAACTGAATCTGTTTCTGCCACCCTTTCAGACAATGTCTTCCAGATCACAACAACACTGAAAAATTTCCTCATGACACCTCTGATTCTTTTGACAATCTAGTTACCTCTGGGTCCTCAAGTTATCAGCCCTTCTGTCACTGGAAACAGTTTCTCCTTATTTACTCTTATCAAAACCAATCATGATTTTAAACACCTCTATCAAATCTCTTAACCCTCTCTGTTCTAAGGAGAACAATCCTAGCTTCTGCAGTCTCGCCACTTAACTGAAGCCCCTCCTTTTTTTTTTAGAATTAGAATTAGAACATTACAGCGCAGTACAGGCCCTTCGGCCCTCGATGTTGCGCCGACCTGTGAAACCATCTGACCTACACTATTCCATTTTCATCCATATGTCTATCCAATGATAGACATGTGATATCCTCTCTGATACCATTCTAGTAAAATCTCTTTACACCTTCTCCAAGGCCACGACATCTTTCATCATGTGTGGTGTCCAGAATTGAACACAATGCTTCTTGCTTTTGTATTCTTTTCCTCTTTGAATATTAATAAAGTCAAGGATCCCACATGCTTTTAAAAAAAAAAGCAGCCTCAACTTGTTCCGCACCTTCAAAGATTTGTCTACATATACATCCAGGTCTCTTGGTTTCTGCACCCACTTTAAAATTGAACCATTTAGTTTACATTGACTCTCCTCATTCTTCCTACCAAAATGTATCGCTTCACAGTTCTCTGCATTAAATTTCAGCTGCCAATATCTCTCTGCCCATTTCACCAATCTGCCTGTGTCCTCCTGAAGTCTGCTCATATCCTCCTCATTGTTTACTACATTTCCAAGCTTTGTATCATTTGCAAACTTTAAAATTATGCCTTGTATATCCGTCCAGGTCATTAATGTATATCAAAAAGAGCAGTGGTCTTAATACTTTCTTTCTTTCTTTCTTTTGGGCCTCCTTATCTCGAGAGACAATGGATACGCGCCTGGAGGTGGTCAGTGGAGTAACCTCTCCATGGCGCATGCCTGGGCAAATTTATGGAGGTTGAGAGTTGCCCAGTCGTCAAAACCCCCCTCTCGGCCTTTCTGGTGGGGTCCAAAGGAGTGCAGGACACGACGTTTGGCACCAGTATGGCTGCAGGAACTGCCGGAAACATGCCAAAGGTGACACATGACCGCCTACGGGGTTCCGCTCCGGATTTTCTGTTAGGGTTTACTCCCTTAGCCTTGGTCTCTCCCGAGACGCCCACAAGGCAGTGGGGTTGTTGGGGCCCCTACACAGGTGTAGGATGGTGCCGGTGGGAGGAGGGGATGCAAGGGGGAGGGGTAGAGGGAGGGGGTGGGGGGGGGGTGCAGGGGAAGGGGGTGCGGGGTGAAGATGGTGCGACCCTAGGAGGCAGTTATTCAGCTACTTTTGTGACACCATTGAAATAACTTCACATCAATACCAGAATGATAGTATAACTCTGAAGTTGGGTTCTGACCTGACTCCAGAGAGATGTGTGTGAGAGAATCCCTGGAGAATTGGTCTCTCCAGCTTAACAGTGTACAAAGAATAAATTAACTGAGTTAGCATTGCATGTAGTATAAATGCAGTGTCAAGCCAAGTTCAATAAACATTCTTAATACTGATCCCCTGAGAACACCACGGAATACCTCCCTCCAGTCTGAAAAAATAACTACACTACTTTCTGTTTTCTGTTCTTTAGCCAATTTTGTATCCATGCTGCCACTATCATTTTAATCCTGTGAGGTTTAACTTTGCTAACAAGTCTATTATGTTGTATTTCATCAAACGCCTTTTGGAAGTTCACATACACAACATCAACCGCACTACCCCCTTCATCCTCTCCGTTACTTTGTCAAAGAACTTGATCAAATTAGTCCAACAAATTTGTGCTGAGTTTTATTTATTAGCCCATACATTTCCAATTGCCAATTAATTTTGTCCTGAATATTGTCTCCAAAAGTTTTCCCACCACTGATGTTAGGCTGACTGGTCTGCAGTTGCTGGGTTTTTTCCCTCTCCCCTTTCTTAAATAGAGGTGTAATATTTGCAACTCTCCAGTTCTCTGGCACCAGCCTCATATCCAAGGAAGATTGGAAGATTGTGGCCAGAGCCTCTGCAATTTTACATTTACTTCATTGCATCTAATCCGGACAGGGTGACTTTTCTACTTTTAGGACTACCAACCTGTTAAGTACCTTCTCTTAATCTATTTTTATCCTATCCAATATCACTACTGCTTCCTCCTTTACTGCTACGCTGGTAGTATCCTCTTCTCTACTGAAGACATATGCAAAGTACTCATTTTGTGCCTCAGTCATGCCCTCTGCTTCCACAAGAAGATTTCCTTTTAGTTCCCTAATCGTCCCCACCCTTCTATTATTTGTGGATTTATAAATGACTTTTGGGTTCTTGTTTATATTAGACATTATTCTATTCTCATACTGTCCCTTTGTCGCTCATCCTTTTTTTAGATCTCTTCTGTACTTTCTATGTTCAGCTTGGTTCTCTACTTCATCCTTACCTTAAACCTGACAATTGTCATAAGCCTTCTTTATTTATCTCAGTTTAACCTCCATGTTCTTTAGTTATCCAATGAGCTATAGCTTTAGATGCCCTTCCTTTCCCAGAACACGTTTACTCTGTACCTGAATCATCTCCTCTTTGAAGGCCTCTGATTTTTTTTATTCTTTCATGGGATGCGGGCATCGCTGGCAAGGCCAGCATTTGTTGCCCATCCCTAATTGCCCTTGAACTGAGTGGCTGGCTAGGCCACTTCAGAGGGCAGTTAAGAGTCAACCACATTGCTGTGGGTCTGGAATCACATGTAGACCAGACCAGGTAAGGACGGCAGATTTAATTACATAAAGGACATTAGTGAACCAGATGGGTTTTTACAACAATCGACAATGGTCACCATTAGACTAACTTTTAATTCCAGATTTATTAATTGAATTCAAATTTCACTATTTGCCATGGTGGGATTCGAACCCATGTCCCCCGAGCTTTAGCCGAGGCCTCTGGATTACTAGCCCAGTGACATTACCACTACACCAACCGCCTCTGCCGTTTGTTTAATTGCACACTAATTTTTGATTAGAATCCACCTGGGTCAGACCCTTTTTCAACTCACTGAAGTTAGCCCTCCTCCTGTAAATACTTTTACACTTGATTGTACCTTGTCCTTTTCCATAACTATTCTAAACCTGGTGATATTATGATCTCTAACTGAAACAAGTTCCACTTGCCCTACTTCATTCCCCAGAACTAGATCCAGCACTGCTTCCTTCCTCTTTGGGCTGGAAACACACTGATTAAGAAAGTTCTCTTATATACATTTTAGGAATTCCTCCCTGTCCGTGCTGTTTACACTGTTACTATCCCAGTCCATATTAGGGTAATTGGAGTTCTCCATTATCAATAGTCTGTAGTTCTTGCATGTTTCAGTAATTTGCCTGCAAATTTGCTCTTCTGTTTTCTTCACACTATTCAGTAGCCTATAGTACACACCCAGTCGCATAATCTTTCCTCATTGTTGCTTAATTTTAACCAAATAGAATCTGTTCTTGGTCCCTCAACCTACTCCTGCTCCTAATTTGTATGTTCGTATGTTTGTATAGCTCTTTCAAGGAGCCAACACCAAATTGCTCCTTCTGTGCTCTTTGATTCTATAATCCATGACTGAGTCTGACCAGTCCTCTCCAGTGCTAAAATAGTTTCTTGGATTAATACTGCCACCCACTTTTCTTCCTTCCCTATCTTTTCTGAATATTTTGTAGCCAGGAATATTAAGTTCCTAATTCTCCCCTTCTTTGAGTCAGTTCTGTTATTGCCATTATAACACAGTGCCACATGGTGACATGCTTTAGTTCACCCACCTTATCTAATATGCTGCATGCATTTATGTACTCCAAACCCATCTTAGGTTGCCTCGTTGCCGGTCATTTTAATTCTCCACCTTGCTCCCACTCTGACCTTTCTGTACTTGGCCTGCTGCAGTTTTCCAATGAAGCTCAATGCAAGCTCAAGGAACTTTTGACTGGGCACTTTACAGCCTTCTGGACTCAACACTGAGTTCAACAATTTTAGATCGTAACCTCTGCCCCTAGGTGATTTTGTTTTGCTTTGCTGGTTTGGTTTTTACTCTCTTGTTTCTCTTATTTCCCCTTTGGACAGCAGCTATTCAGGATCCTGCCATTTACACCTCTCGAGACACATCTTTTATTCCTTTACTTTTCGGTTTTTATTTTGGCTGCATTTGCTGACAATGCAACCACTAGGTGGTACAGTATTGGCACATGCGCAAATGCAGCCTCATCGACTGAAACGTCACTGTCTGCGACGTCTCTGGAGCTGCCAGTAATGAAGATGGCGCTGCTCAATTTGTCACAAAAAGCACAGTGGCTGCAATTGCTGCCTCCATCCCAACCCAACAATACCTGTGCTAGTACAGAATCAAATAATCCCATTGTATGGCATCTTTCAATTTGCTGTTTGCATGATGCTTATCATTCTAACATATTGGATTTGGAACTAGATTCATATGGATCCTAGATTCATTCTGTTACACAATTACAGCAGTGCAAATGGATTCTGGGCTATAATTCAGAGAGAAGCCATCGCTCTTCTCTTCGCCGCTCCTTCCCGCATGTGTCTGCTCGCTGCTTCTCCCTCCTCAGCCATTTGCTCCCACCCTTGCTGCTTCCTCACCTCGGCGGCTCGCTCCCCGCTCCCCCCCCCCAGTGATGGCCGCTCGCTCCAGGCCTTGCCCCTTCCCTCTACTTGCACAGGTAGTTATCCATGACACAAGAAGCATCCTGGAACAGGAATTGCAAGTTGCTGTTGTTGAATTTCTTGTAACCTCCCCTTCTCATACACATGGTCAAGGTACAAGAAAAAAGTTGTCTTTTCATGGTGCATTACCATCACTGCCTCTCTATTTCAGTCCAGTGTTCCACAGATCTTTTCTCTATTTGCTGCTCTGCAGCTCCTAAACTCTCCCCGGTGCACAAGCTAGGTTTGTCCAATGGAGGAGGTGGGGACCAAGCTGGGAACTGGGGAATACTGACACTTGTGATGCAAAAGGCCAAGCCTGGCGGCCAATACTGATGACAGCTGATTCTGGGTGCAAAATGGAGGCAATGCTCCAAAACCACATGGACCAACCTTAAAATGACTGTGGGGTGGGGGGAAGGGGAATCGTGTTCCCAATGATCCACCCTTTTGTTGAATCCTCAGTGTAAAGATCTTGGATACCTGTTCTGATTCAAGCTTTTCAAACCCCAAGGTCATCAGAGACCTACAATTGTTGATGTCCTAGCCATTTTTTTTTAAATTCACAGTCACGGAAACAAAAAACACTCCCTGGAATGATAACAGTTTTCCTTTGGTTAGCAGAGTTTTTGGGAAATTAGAACCCCACCCCCCCCACCCCCGACTGGAGCAAGTCAATTTTTGCAAGGAGTCTCCAACCTGAACAGTTTCCCAGGAATTCAAAGAACATTCTGAAGGGGGAGGGTGAACAGCCAGTTGTCATTGTGCACATAGGCACCAATGATATAGATAAAAAACGGGATGAGGTCCTACAAGCAGAATTTAGGGAGTTAGGAGCCAAGTTAAAAAGTAGGACCTCAGAGGTAGTAATCTCAGGATTGTTACCAGTGCCACGTGATAGTCAGAGTAGAAATGAAAGAATAGTCAGGATGAATGCGTGGCTTGAGAGATGGTGCAGGAGGGAGGGGTTCAGATTTTTGGGACATTGGGACCGGTTCTGGGGGAGGTGGGACTATTACAAATTGGACGGTCTACACCTGGGCCAGACTGGAATCGATGTCCTTGGGAGTGCTTTTGCTAACGCTGTTGGGGAGGGTTTAAACTAATGTGGCAGGGAGATGGGAACCAAATGAGGAGGTCAGTGGACAGTAAGGAGGTAGTAACGAAAGCCTGTAAGGAACTAGATAATGAAGACAGCGTGACTAAGGGGAAGAGTAGGCAGGGAGCAGATGATGAAAGCAAAGGGACTGGTGGTCTGAGGTGCATTTGTTTTAATGCAAGACGTGTAGTAGGTAAGGCAGATGAACTTAGGGCTTGGATTAGTACCTGGGAGTATGATGTTATTGCTATTACTGAGACTTGGTTGAGGGAAGGGCATGATTGGCAACTAAATATCCCAGGATATCGATGCTTCAGGCAGGATAGAGAGGGAGGTAAAAGGGGTGGAGGAGTTGCATTACTGGTCAAAGAGGATATCACAGCTGTGCTGAAGGAGGGCACTATGGAGGACTCAAGCAGTGAGGCAATATGGGCAGAACTCAGAAATAGGAAGGGTACGGTAACAATGTTGGGGCTGTACTACAGGCCTCCCAACAGCGAGCGTGAGATAGAGGTACAAATATGTAAACAGATTATGGAAAGATGTAGGAGCAACAGGGTGGTGGTGATAGGAGATTTAAATTTTCCTAACATTGACTGGGATTCACTTAGTGTTAGAGGTCTAGATGGAGCAGAATTTGTAAGGAGCATCCAGGAGGGTTTTCTAGAGCAGTATGTAAATAGTCCAACTCGGGAAGGGGCCATACTGGACCTGGTGTTGGGGAATGAGCCCGGCCAGGTGGTTGAAGTTTCAGTCGGGGACTAATTTGGGAATAGTGATCACAATTCCGTAAGCTTTAAAATACTCATGGACAAAGACGAGAGTGGTCCTAAAGGAAGAGTGCTAAATTGGGGGAAGGCCAACTATACCAAAATTCGGCAGGAGCTGGGGAATATAGATTGGGAGCAGCTGTTTGAAGGTAAATCCACATGTGATATGTGGGAGGCTTTTAAAGAGAGGTTGATTAGCGTGCAGGAGAGACATGTTCCTGTGAAAATGAGGGATAGAAATGGCAAGATTAGGGAACCATGGATGACAGGTGAAATTGTGAGACTAGCTAAGAGGAAAAAGGAAGCACACATAAGGTCCAGGTGGCTGAAGAAAGACGAAGCTTTGAAAGAATATCGGGAATGTAGGACCAATCTGAAACGAGGAATTAAGAGGGCTAAAAGGGGTCATGAAATATCTTTAGCAAACAGGGTTAAGGAAAATCCCAAAGCCTTTTATTCATATATAAGGAGCAAGAGGGTAATTAGAGAAAGGATTGGCCCACTCAAGGACAAAGGAAGAAAGTTATGCGTGGAGTCAGAGAAAATGGGTGAGATTCTAAACGAGTACTTTGCATCGGTATTCACCGAGGAGAGGGACATGACGGATGTTGAGGTTAGGGACAGATGTTTGATTACCCTCGGTCAAGTCGGCATAAGGAGGGAGGAAGTGTTGGGTATTCTAAAAGACATTAAGGTGGACAAGTCCCCAGGTCTGGATGGGATCTATCCCAGGTTAATGTGGGAAGCGAGTGAGGAAATAGCTGGGGCCTTAACAGATATCTTTGCAGCATCCTTAAACATGGGTGAGGTCCCGGAGGACTGGAGAATTGCTAATGTTGTCCCCTTGTTTAAGAAGGGTAGCAGGGAAAATCCAGGTAATTATAGACCGGTGAGCCTGACGTCAGTGGTAGGGAAGCTGCTGGAGAAGTTACTGAGGGATAGGATCTATTCCCATTTGGAAGAAAATGGGCTTATCAGTGATAGGCAACATGGTTTTGTGCAGGGAAGGTCATGTCTTACCAACTTAATAGAATTCTTTGAGGAAGTGACAAAGTTGATTGATGAGGGAAGGGCTGTAGATGTCATATACATGGACTTCAGTAAGGCGTTTGATAAGGTTCCCCATGGTAGGCTGATGGAGAAAGTGAAAGCGCATGGGGTCCAAGGTGTACTAGCTAGATGGATAAAGAACTGGCTGGGCAACAGGAGACAGAGAGTAGCAGTGGAAGGGAGTTTCTCAAAATGGAGACGTGTGACCAGTGGTGTTCCACAGGGATCCGTGCTGGGACCACTGTTGTTTGTGATATACATAAATGATTTGGAGGAAAGTATAGGTGGTCTGATTAGCAAGTTTGCAGACGACACTAAGATTGGTGGAGTAGCAGATAGTGAAGGGGACTGTCAGAGAATACAGCAGAATATAGATAGATTGGAGAGTTGGGCAGAGAAATGGCAGATGGAGTTCAATCAGGGCAAATGCGAGGTGATGCATTTTGGAAGATCCAATTCAAGAGTGAACTATACAGTAAATGGAAAAGTCCTGGGGAAAATTGATGTACAGAGAGATTTGGGTGTTCAGGTCCATTGTTCCTTGAAGGTGGCAACGCAGGTCAATAGAGTGGTCAAGAAGGCATACGGCATGCTTTCCTTCATCGGACGGGGTATTGAGTACAAGAGTTGGCAGGTCATGTTACAGTTGTATAGGACTTTGGTTCGGCCTCATTTGGAATACTGCGTGCAGTTCTGGTCGCCACATTACCAAAGGGATGTGCATGCTTTGGAGAGGGTGCAGAGGAGGTTCACCAGGATGTTGCCTGGTATGGAGGGCGCTAGCTATGTAGAGAGGTTGAGTAGATTAGGAATATTTTCATTAGAAAGACGGAGGTTGAGGGGGGACCTGATTGAGGTGTACAAAATCATGAGAGGTATAGACAGGTTGGATAGCAAGAAGCTTTTTCCCCAGAGTGGGGGATTCAATTATTAGGGGTCATGAGTTCAAAGTGAAAGGGGAAAAGTTTAGAGGGGATATGCGTGGAAAGTTCTTTATGCAGAGGGTGGTGGGTGCCTGGAACGCGTTGCCAGCGGAGGTGGTAGATGCGGGCACGATAGCATCTTTTAAGATGTATCTAGACAGATACACGAATGGGCAGGAAGTAAAGAGGTACAGACCCTTAGAAAATAGGCGACATGTTTAGATAGAGGATCTGGATCGGCGCAGGCTTGGAGGGCCGAAGGGCCTGTTCCTGTGCTGTAATTTTCTTTGTTCTTTGTTCTTGTTCTTGGAATTCTTATCTCTTGGTCTTTCCTTTCTCCCACAGCCCGCAGACTTTTAAAGCCCCAGATGGATATCACTTAACCACCACTTCTTGATTTACCTCATCTTTTCTTACTGCTTTCATCCTCAATGGTGCCTGCACTTTAGGCCCTAGCCCTTCAGCTGGTTTAAATGTACCTCGTTGTCTCAATGTTCTGTGATCAACTCCAGCCAAGAAAATCCCACTCAGATAATATACTGTTCTCAAACGCAAAATAACTAGCTTGTGGGGATACCTACCGACCTAGCAACAGCACTCAAAGCTTGCCCGGAACTGTGAAAATATCAGGATGTGTGGGCACACTCCCTAAGAAGCACCTCCACAACCTGAAGGAGCTCAGATCAGGCAACAAACAGTTCACATCCTGCCCAGGCCTCAGCCTTCCTGACCCATCAATGGCCAGTACTACCCACAAGTACACAACTCCAAGACCCCAAGTGAGATTATGAAATAACTGTGTTGTGTTCAAACTGTTACCTTGGCTGTGTCACGAGACAGTTGGGCATCCGTGTTCATGACCTGCAGCTCCTTCAGTTCCTGTTGTTGCTGCAGGATCTCAGCTTCCAGTACATCCAGTTGTTTCTGAAAGGTCACACTCTCCTCCTGGAAGTAGCAACATTATGAACTCAAAACAAACAGAACATAGAAAAATAACCAAAAAACATTACATAACAATGGACTACACTGTGCTTCGTACTAGATTAAGCCATCAATTTCTGATCTGAATATTTCTAAATGCTTCTGAGGAGCTAAAGAGCTGCATAGATTTACACTCACTCTTCTGCATGCTAAACCAGTGGATAAGATCAAAGCTCCGCAGTCCTGCCACATTCAGTCGTGAACAGTGGTGGTTAATTAACCAACTAACAGGAAGAAGAGGCTCTATGACCATCTGCATCTTCAATGATTAAGGGTGCCCAGCACATCAGTGTAAAAGACAAGGCTGAAGCACTTGCAACCATCTTCAGCCAGAAATGCCGAGTGGATGATCCATCTCGGCCTCCTCCTAGGGTCTCCACCATCACAGATGCCAGACTTTAGCCAATTTGATTCAGTCCACATAATAGCAAGAAACAGCTGAGCGCACTGGACATAGCAACTGGGGAATCTTCCAAGCCAAGGGAGGCGGTGGCGCAGTGGTATTGTCACTGGACTAGTAACCCAGAGACCCAGGGTATTGCTCTGGAGACATGGGTTCGAATCCCACCACAGCAGAAGGTGGAATGTGAATTCAATTAATAAATTTGGAATTAAAAGCTAGTCTAGTGATGAAACCATTGGCGATTGTTGTAATGTCCTTTAGGGAAGGAAATCTGCTGTCCTTACCTGATCTGGCCGACATGTGACTCCAGATCCACAGTAATGTGGTTGACTCTTAAATGCCCTCTGAAATGGTCTAGCAAGCCACTCAGTTGTATCTAACCACTACGACATCAATAAGAAAGAATGAAACCGGACGGACCACCCGACATTGCTCTGGGCACCAGAAACGACAATGGCAAACCCAGCCCTGTCGACCCTGCAGAGTCCTCCTTACTAACATCTGGGGGGGCTTGTGCCAAAGTTGGGAGAGCTGTCCCACAGATTAGTCAAGCAACAGCCTGACATAATTATACACGCGGAATCATGTCTTACAATGTCCCAGACACTGCCATCACCATCCCCAGGTATGTCCTGTCCCACCGGCAGGACAGACCCAGCAGAGGTGGCAGCACAGTGGTATACAGTCGGGAGGGAGTTGCCCTGGGAGTCCTCAACATCGACTCCGGACCCCATGAAGTCTCATGGCATCAAGTCAAACTTGGACAAGGAAACCTCCTGCTGATTAGCACCTACCGCCCTCCCTCAGCTGATGAGTCAGTACTCCTCCATGTTGAACACCACTTGGTGGAAGCACTGAGGGTGGCAAGGGCGCAGAATGTACTCTGGGTGGGGCACTTCAATGTACATCACCAAGAGTGGTTTGGTAGCACCAATACTGACAGAGCTGGCTGAATCCTCAAGGACATAGCTGTTAGACTGGGTCTGCAGCAGATGATGAGGGAAAAGCATACTTTGCCTCGTTCTCATCAATCTGCCTCCCGCAGATGCTTCTGTCCATGACAGTATTGGTAGGAGTGACCACCGCACAGTCCTTGTGGAGACGAGGTCCCGCCTTCACATTGAAGATACCGTCCATCGTGTTGTGTGGCACTATCACCATGCTAAATGGGATAGATTTCGAACAGATCTAGCAATGCAAAACTGGGCATCCATGAGGCGCTGTGGACCATCAGCAGCAGCAGAACTGTACTCAACCACAATCTGTAACCTCATGGCCTGGCATATCCTCCACTCTACCATTACCATCAAGCCAGGAGACCAACCCTGGTTCAATGAAGAGTGCAGGAGGCCATGCCAGGAGCAGCACCAGGCATACCTCAAAATGAGGTGTCAACCTGGTGAAGCTACAACACAGGACTATTTGCATGCCAAACTGCGTAAGCAGCATGTGATAGACAGAGCTAAGCAATCCCATAACCAACAGATCAGATCTAAGCTCTGCAGTCCTGCCACATCCAGCTGTGAATGATGGTGGACAATTAAACAACTAACTGGAGGAGGTGGCTTCACAAATATCCCCGTCCTCAATGATGGGGGAGCCCAGCACATCAGTGCGAAAGGTAAGGCTGAAGCATTTGCAACAATCTACAGCCAGAAGTGCTGAGTTGATGATCCATCTCGGGCTTCCTCCTGAAGTCCCCAGCATCATAGATGCCAGACTTCAGCCAATTCAATTCTCTCCGCGTGATATCAAGAAACGACTTAACGCTCTCAATTCCAGGGAATAAATCCTCATTTGTATAATCCATACAGGTTATAAAGTCTGCAGGAAAGATATCGCAAATGGTAGAGGGGAGCAGTCAGCTGAGAAGATGAACTGTTTTTCTTCAAGTGACTACATAGGGACAGGTAACATCTTTTAAAATGGAATTGGGTAAGCATTTGAAAAGGAATAATATGGGGAAATCCCACAGAAATGGGACTAGACTAGAAATCTCTATTCAATTTGGGCAGCACAGTGGCGCAGTGGTTAGCACCGCAGCCTCACAGCTCCAGCGACCCGGGTTCAATTCTGGCTGCTGCCTGTGTGGAGTTTGCAAGTTCTCCCTGTGTCTGCGTGGGTTTCCTCTGAGTGCTCCGGTTTCCTCCCACATGCCAAAGACTTGCAGGTTGATAGGTAAATTGGCCATTATAAATTGCCCCTAGTATAGGTAGGTGGTAGGGAAATATAGAGACAGGTGGGGATGTGGTAGGAATATGGAATTAGTGTAGGATTAGCATAAATGGGTGGTTGATGGTCGGCACAGACTCGGTGGGCCGAAGAGCCTGTTTCAGTGCTGTATCTCTAAATAAAATTAAAATAAAATAATAATATGGGGAAATCCCACAGAAATGGAACTAGAGTAGAGATCTCTATTCAATAATAATATGGGGAAATCCCACAGAAATGGGAGTAGAGTAGAAATCTCTATTCAATAATAATATGGGGAAATCTCACAGAAAT
Source organism: Heterodontus francisci (assembly GCF_036365525.1). Lineage (NCBI taxonomy): Eukaryota > Metazoa > Chordata > Chondrichthyes > Heterodontiformes > Heterodontidae > Heterodontus > Heterodontus francisci. The sequence continues at coordinate 31,442,415 of NC_090413.1, forward strand.
GGGAGTAGAGTAGAGATCTCTATTCAATAATAATATGGGGAAATCCCACAGAAATGGGAGTAGAGTAGAAATCTCTATTCAATAATAATATGGGGAAATCCCACAGAAATGGGAGTAGAGTAGAGATCTCTATTCAATAATATGGGGAAATCCCACAGAAATGGGACTAGAGTAGAAATCTCTATTCAATAATAATATGGGGAAATCCCACAGAAATGGGAGTAGAGTAGAGATCTCTATTCAATAATAATATGGGGAAATCCCACAGAAATGGGAGTAGAGTAGAGATCTCTATTCAATAATAATATGGGGAAATCCCACAGAAATGGGACTAGAGTAGAGATCTCTATTCAATAATAATATGGGGAAATCCCACAGAAATGGGACTAGAGTAGAAATCTCTATTCAATAATAATATGGGGAAATCCCACAGAAATGGGAGTAGAGTAGAGATCTCTATTCAATAATAATATGGGGAAATCCCACAGAAATGGGAGTAGAGTAGAGATCTCTATTCAATAATAATATGGGGAAATCCCACAGAAATGGGAGTAGAGTAGAAATCTCTATTCAATAATAATATGGGGAAATCCCACAGAAATGAAACTAGAGTAGAAATCTCTATTCAATAATAATATGGGGAAGTCCCACAGAAATGGGAGTAGAGTAGAGATCTCTATTCAAAGAACTAGCACCGACATAGGCACGACAGACTGAGTGGCCTCCCTCTATGCTGTAATTTCTGATTCTAAATGTGAATTAAGAGGTCAACTCATCCCTTCCCAAACCTACAAAGGGGCTTTGTCCCATGTATAACCAGCACAACTCCATCAACAGTAGGTTTTGGGGCCTCCAATTCAGTTATTTACTTTGCAACACTAATATAAAAGCAAAATACTGCAGATGCTGGAAATTTAAAATAAAAACAGAAAATGCTGTCTAGTAGGGTAGATAAAGGGCAACCAGTAGATGTAGTATACCTGGATTTCCAAAAGGTATTCAATAAGGTGCCACATAAAAGATTAATAGAAAAGATAAAGGCTCATGGTGTTGGGGGTAATATATTAGCGTGGATAGAGGATTGGTTAACAGACAGGAAGCAGAGAATGGGCATAAATGAGGCATTTTCAAGTTGGCAGGCAGTGAATAGTGAGGTGCCGCAAGGATCAGTGCTGGGGCCTCAGTTATTTACACTCTATATTAATGACTTGGATGACGAGACAGAGAGTAATGTATCTAAGTTTGCTGATGATACAAAGCTCAGTGGAAAGGTAAGCTGCGGTGAGGATGCAGAGAGGCTGCAAAGAAATACAGACAGGCTAAATGAGCGGGAAACTAGATGGCAAATGGAGTATAATGTAGGGAAGTGTGAAGTCGTTCACTTTGGTCGTAAAAATAGAAAATCACAGAATCACAGACTAATACAGTGCAGAAGAGGCCCTTCGGTCCATCGAGTCTGCACCGATGCATTAAAGACACCTGACCTGTCTACCTAATCCCATTTGCCAGCACTTGGCCCATAGCCTTTAATGTTATGACATGCCAAGTGCTCATCCAGGTACTTTTAAAGGATGTGAGGCAACCTGCCTCTACCACCCTCCCAGGCAGGGCATTCCAGACTGTCACCACCCCCTGGGTAAAAAAGTTCTTCCTCAAATCCCTCTTAAACCTCCCGCCCTTCACCTTAAACTTGTGTCCCCTCGTAAATGACCCTTCAACTAAGGGGAACAGCTGCTCCCTATCCACCCTTTCCATGCCCCTCATCATCTTGTACACCTCAATCAGGTCACCCCTCAGTCTTCTCTGCTCCAGCGAAAACAACCCAAGCCTATCCAACCTCTCTTCATAGCTTAAATGTTCCATCCCAGGCAACATCCTGGTGAATCGCCTCTGCACCCCCTCCAGTGCAATCACATCCTTCCTATATTGGTGACCAGAATTGCACACAGTACTCCAGCTGTGGCCATACCAAAGTTCTGTACAACTCCAACATGACCTAACTGCTTTTGTAATCTATGCCTCAATTGATAAAGGCAAGTGTCCCATTTGCCTTTTTCACCACCCTATTAACCTGCCCTTCTGCCTTCAGAGATCTATGGACAAACACGTCAAGGTCCCTTTGTTCCTCGGAACTTCCCAGTGTCAGGCCATTCATTGAATACTTCCATATATTTTTTTAAAAGGTGTGAAACTGGTAAGCGTTGATATTCAGAGAGACTTGGGAGTACTCGTACAAGGAACACACAAAATTACCATGCAGGTGCAGCAGGCTATTAGGAAGGCAAATGGCATGTTGGCCTTTATTGCAAGGGGATTGGAGTACAGGAATAAAGAAGTCTTACTAAAATTGTACAGGGCTTTGGTGAGACCGCACCTGGAATACTGCGTGCAGTTTTGGTCTCCACATTTAAGAAAGGTTATACTTGCACTGGAGGCAATGCAGCAAATATTGACTAAATTGGTTCCTGGGATAAAGGGGTTGTCCTATGATGAGAGGCTGAGTAAATTGGGCCGATATTCTCTGGAGTTTAGAACAGAGAGGCAATTTAATTGAGACATACAAGATTCTGAAAGGGCTTGATAGGGTAGAAACTGAGAGATTGTTCCCTCTGGTCAGGGAATCTAGAACACAGGGACACAGTCTCAGAATAAGGGGCCAATCATTCATTCCCTGTGGCTATCCCCCTCTCTAACAAGTATACCGTTTTGGAGACTGTTGGGGGGGTGGGGGTGGCCTATCAGGGGAAAACAGCAGCAGCCAGAGCAGTGGCACCACGGCTGGCACTGTTGTTCAGCAGGGAGGGACAAAGTGCAGAAGAGCAATAGTTATAGGGGACTCGAGAGTCAGGGGCACAGATAGGCGCTTCTGTGGACGTGAAAGAGACTCCAGGATGGTATGTTGCCTCCCTGGTGCCAGGGTCAACGATGTCTCTGAACGGATAGGGGCATTCTGAAGGGGGAGGGTGAAGAGCCAGACGTTGTGGTACACATCGGTACCAACGACATAGGCAGGAAGAGTGATGAGGTCCTGCAGGAGGACTTTAGGGAGTTAGGTAGAAAGTTAAAAGACAGGACCTCTAGGGTTGTAATCTCAGGATTACTCCCTGTGCCATGTGCCAGTGAGGCTAGAAATAGGAGGATAGTGCAGCTAAACACGTGGCTGAACAGCTGGTGTAGAAGGGAGGGTTTCAGATATCTGGACCATTGGGATCTCTTCAGGGACAGATGGGACCTGTACAAGAAGGACGGGTTGCATCTAAACTGGAGGGGCACAAATATCCTGGCTGTGAGGTTTGCTAGCGTCACGCAGGAGGGTTTAAACTGGTGTGGCAGGGGGGTGGGAACCAGAGCAGTAGGACAGCTAGTGAAATAAATGAGGAGGGCATAGTAAATAAGGCCAGTAAGACTAAGAGGAAGAGCAGGCAGGGAGATGTTGCGGAGCACAGCGGGACTGGTGGTCTGAAGTGCATTTGTTTCAATGCGAGAAGTATAACAGGTAAGGCAGATGAACTTGGATTAGTACTTGGAACTATGATGTTGTTTCTATTACAGAGACTTGGTTGAGGGAAGGACAGGATTGGCAGCTAAATGTTCCAGGATTTAGAAGCTTCAGGCGGGATAGAGGGGGATATAAAAGGGGTGGGGGAGTTGCATTTCTTGTTAATGAGAATATAACAGCTGGACTGTGGAAGGACACCTCGGAGGGGTCGTGCAGCGAGGCAATATGGGTGGAGCTCAGGAATAGGAAGGGTGCAGTCACGATGTTGGGGGTTTTCTACAGGCCTCCCAACAGCCAGCGGGAGATAGAGGAGCAGATATGTAGACAGATTTTGGAAAGATGTAGAGGTAACAGGGTTGTAGTGGTGCATGGTTTTAACTTCCCCTATGTTGACTGGGACTCACTTAGTGCTAGGGGCTTAGATGGGGCAGAATTTGTAAGGAGCATCCAGGAGGGCTTCTTGAAACAATATGTCGATAGTCCAACTAGGGATGGGGCCGTACTGGACCTGCCATTGGAGAATGAGCCCGGCCAGGTGGTCGAAGTTTCAGTAGGAGAGCATTTCGGGAACAGTGACCATAATTCCATAAGTTTTAAGGCCCACTCAAGGACAGAGCAAGGAATCTATGTGTGGAGCCAGAGGAAATGGGCGAGGTACTAAATGAGTACTTTGCATCAGTATTCACCAAAGAGAAGGACTTGGTGGATGATGAGCCTAGGGAAGGGAGTGTAGATAGTCTCAGTCATCTCATTATCAAAAAGGAGGAGGTGTTGGGTGCCTTGCAAAGCATTAAGGTAGATAAGTCCCCAGGGCCTGATGGGATCTACCCCAGAATACTGAGGGAGGCAAGGGAAGAAATTGCTGGGGCCTTGACAGAAATCTTTGCATCCTCATTGGCTCCAGGTGAGGTCCCAGAGGACTGGAGAATAGCCAATGTTGTTCCTTTGCTTAAGAAGGGTAGCAAGGATAATCCAGGAAATTATAGGCCGGTGAGCCTTATGTCAGTGGTAGCGAAATTATTAGAGAGGATTCTTCGGGATAGGATTTACTCCCATTTGGAAACAAACAAACTAATTAGCGAGAGGCAGCATGGTTTTGTGAAGGGGAGGTCGTGTCTCACTAATTTGATTGAGTTTTTTGAGGAAGTGACAAAGGTGATTGATGAAGGAAGGGCAGTGGATGTTATCTATATGGACTTCAGTAAAGGCTTTGACAAGGTCCCTCATGGCAGACTGGTACTAAAGGTGAAATCACATGGGATCAGAGGGGAGCTGGCAAGATGGATACAGAACTGGCTCAGTCACAGAAGACAGAGGGTAGCAGTGGAAGGGTGTTTTTCTGAATGGAGGGATGTGACTAGTGGTGTTCCGCAGGGATCTGTGCTGGGACCGTTGCTCTTTGTGGTATATATAAATGATTTGGAGGAAAATGTAGCTGGTCTGATTAGTAAGTTTGCGGACGACACAAAGTTTGGTGGAGTTGCGGATGGTGATGAGGATTGTCAGAGGATACAGCAGGATATAGATCGGTTGGAGACGTGGGCGGAGAAATGGCAGATGGAGTTTAATCCGGACAAATGTGAAGTAATGCATTTTGGAAAGTCTAATGCAGGTGGGAAGTATACAGTAAATGGCAGAACCCTTAGGAGTATTGACAGGCAGAGAGATCTGGGTGTACAGGTCCACAGGTCACTGAAAGTGGCAACGCAGGTGGATAAGGTAGTCAAGAAGGCATACGGCATGCTTGCCTTCATCGGTCGGGGCATGGAGTATAAAAATTGGCAAGTCATGCTGCAGCTGTAAAGAACTTTAGTTAGGCCACACTTGGAATATTGCGTGCAATTGTGGTCGCCACACTACCAGGAGGACGTGGAGGCTTTGGAGAGGGTACAGAAGAGGTTTACCAGGATGTTGCCTGGTCTGGAGGGCATTAGCTATGAGGAGAGGTTGGATAAACTCGGATTGTTTTCACTGGAACGACGGAGGTGGAGGGGTGACATGATAGAGGTTTACAAAGTTATGAGCGGCATGGACAGAGTGGATAGTCAGAAGTTTTTTCCCAGGGTGGAAGAGTCAGTTACTAGGGGACATAGGTTTAAGGTGAGAGGGGCAAAGTTTAGAGGGGATGTGCGAGGCAAGTTCTTTACACAGAGGGTGGTGAGTGCCTGGAACGTGCTGCCGGGGGAGGTGGTGGAAGCAGATACGATAGCGACGTTTAAGAGGCATCTTGACAAATACATGAATAGGAAGGGAATAGAGGGATACGGACCCCGGAAGTGCAGAAGGTTTTAGTTTAGACAGACATCAAGATCAGCGCAGGCTTGGAGGGCCGAATGGCCTGTTCCTGTGCTGTACTGTTCTTTGTTCTTTTGTTCTTTGACTGAGATGAGCAGAATTCTCTACCCCAGAGGGTTGTGGATGCTCCATTGTTGAATACATTTAAGGCTGGGATAGATAGATTTTTGGTCTTGCAGAAATCAAGGGATATGGGGAGTGGGCAGGAAAGTGAAATTGAAGCCCAAGATCAGCCATGATCGTATTGAATGGCGCAGCAGGCTCGATGGGTCATCTGGTCTCCTTCTGTTCCAATATCTTGTGTTATTATGTTTTGGGCACTGCAGCTCAGGAAGGATAAATTGATCTGGGGATGGAGGGGTTGCTGGTGTGCAGTGCAAATTCACCAGAGTGATACTGTGATTCAGAGGGCGAAACTATATGACAGGTTGAATTACTTGAACTGTTTTCCTTTTTAAGATTGTTTCCCTTGCTCTGGATTCCAGGTGGGCAAAACCTTAAAATTATGGTCGGACCATTTAGGAGTGAAATCGGGAAGCACTTTTTCACACGTCGGGTAGTGGAAATCTGGAACTCAATCCTCCAAAAGGTTGTCGATGTTGAGGTTCAACTGAAGTGTTCAAGACTCAGATCCATAACATTTTGTTACAAAAGGGTATTAAGGGTTCTGAGTCAAAGGCAGGGAAATAAGGCTGAGGTACAGATCAGCCATGATCTGACTGAATGGCGGAACAGGCTGGAGGGGCTGAATTGTCTCCTCTTGTTCCTGTGAGTTCTGTAATATAATAGAGTCTAAGTGCTTGCATACTACCTGTCCAGATGACCTAGTGCCAAATGACACTGTTTTGGGAAATCAATTTGCAGATACAAGTTGACAACTTTCCACTTTGCCACCTTCCATAACAGAATCAGTATGAGAGCAGGTTGCTCATGCAGACTTTACCATAATATAAATATGGGTCATATTCATTACTGTTTAACAGTGTTCTTTACAGGGAGTAAAGAAAGAAATTATGGAGACTGTCTTAGCTCGATGTCCCACTTGCGCTGATGACCAATGCATCTCCTGATGTACCTGGGAAAGCAACTGGATGCTGTGGTGAGCTTCGCCCCTCTCCCACCATAGCGACCCTGGGAACTGCAAGGCTACAGCAGGATTATGTTGCAGGTGTAAAGTGAACATACCTGCAGATGCGCCTTCAGTCTCTGATACACCTTCATCACGTGCACTGCCTCACGACACTTCAGCTGGGTTTTCTCCAAACGATTCTCTAGCAGCCGCAAGGTCTGAAACACATACAAGGAAATGAGATATTCAATGATGTCAGAGAGGACTTAAGGGTTTATCTAGAAACTCACTGCTCCATACAAAGAAATTTAAATAAAATCAAACATCTCTATTAATAACCAAGCACAATGTTTAGTGGCAATGATAAAATAAAGTGCCTGTAGTCACCTAATGGTCACAGCCTGATAGGATGTCCTGAACAGTTAACTCCCTACACCCACGGGCCCCTACTCTCAGGGAACTATCTGTACACTGGGGTCTGCCTTTCAGTCTATCTTTCAGAGGAGATTATTAAAAAAATTGTTTATTAAAAAGTGGTCATTGACTTTTCCCAGATTCCCAACATTGGGACAGTCCCTGAACTGGCAGCCTCACCTGTGCATCCTTGGACATGTTCTCCATGATCTCTTGCAGGGTCTGGGCCTCCTGTATGTTCTTACTGTACTGCACCTCCAGATCTAACTGATTTTTCTTCCTCACCTCTGTCACATGCTTCAGAGCATTCAGGCGCTTGACCTTATCACAAACCTTCTGGTCCATGGCCATAACAACATCCTGGACAAGGGACAAGATATGAAAACATTTAAATGGATATTTAATTATAAATTGCCGCATTCGATAGAAAAAGTCTTTATTAAACTGAAAACCAAGTGTTTCAAATTCTGGGACGTCACTGAACGGGCTGGATTTTGTTCTCCCCCAGGTATCAGGTTCTGTGGTGGGCGGGGCCCGAAGACAGCTCCGGATGAGGCCTGCCACAGACCTTGACACCATGAGGGCCCAGCTCGATCGTCGTGCTGGCGGTGAGGCTCCATGGAGGCTTCCCTGCCGCTGGGTGATGGGACCAGACTTTAAATATTCAAATCAATAAAATTAAGCAATTTAGATATATTCACCCGAGACCTTGAGGGCCCGCTACAATGTTCGGCGCAGCAGCTTGCACTCCCGTGCCTTCAGATCCCTGTCTGGGAAAACGTAGCGCCACACTGGTGGGGAGGGGAGAGGACGGGGTCAAATATACATAATGGGTGTAGGGGATGGTGGGAAGGGTTGAACCTTAAAGTTTGTGCAGTTTGTGGAGGGTTGTGGGAAGTTAGTTAGATGTAAAAGATAAGTGTTTTGGGGAAGGGGGAAGGTAAATATATATTGTAATTGTTATTGGGGGGATGGGAAAGGGGCATTAGAAATGTATTTAATTTTGGGGAGGTAGGACTTCAAAAATTTAAACTGGGTGGCAAGGCTGGCTGCCCTTTAAAAAGGGCACCAGCGTCTGTGCACAGGCAGCTGACACCATTGCTGGGGACGGACAGCTCGCCCTCCCATGAGATTAGGAGGTGTGGGCCGCCCTGGCTATTTAAATGAGCCACCGCGCTTGAGATTGTGGTCCGCAGGCCACCATTTTTTTGAGCTCACTGCCAAGATCAGCAGCGGGCTCTTAAAATCCAATCCAATACTTTTCTTGCACTTCATACTAAAAACCACATGTACAAGCGTGGGCCCTTACTGCCCAAGAACCAGAGTCTAACTTTACTCATGCAATAAATCTGGCAATGTAGTATTCCCCAGGGGTTGAATAAAACAACTTGGTTAGTATAATGTGAACTTGAAATGACGCAAGTTCTCTCACATTCTCCCAGCTTTCAGATAACAAAGTAATTATTCTACCACATCCTGTGTCTTAGGCCACACTAAACAAAATTAAACAGCAGCAGAGAGATAATCTAGCAGGTTTTACAGATTACAGAATGTTAAACTTAATGTTACACCTCTTCAGATACAAATATTATAAAAGAGGCAATACTTCACTAGAGGTTTTAATGATTAACAAACCAATGGATTAAAATTGCATTGACTTTTATTGTACAGAATCCCAAAGAGCCAAACCCTTTCCATTCCTTCTCATTGTGCAGAATCCCAGTCCATCAAACTGCTTCCTTTTAACTCACATTGTGTAAGATTCCAATGGCTCAGCTCTATTTCTGAGCAGCTCGCTAAAGCCTCTAACGGTGATTCGTTTCTTTCGTGCTGGAAACAAGCTGATGGTGAGATAGGCAAGGAGAGTGTAATCATACTGAATTCAGAATATCTTGAGCTGCAATGATAACAAGATGGGCTGGCTACCGCTCACATCACTGGCAGCACACAGCTCCCAATTATATGGCAGCAAATTTCCACCTTTTTCCCCACAGCAAACTTCAGAGTCACAGGTGTTACAAAAAGGATGAGCCCCTCTCTGTTTTGGACAGAACACAAATCCCTACCCTGTGACTAGGATCATAGAATTAAAAACAGGGAAGTTTGGTTTGAAACGCTGTTTTTCACCATTCACCATTTGCAAGAGGTTAGGGAACTACCCTTGATGTCTTTACAACTGTCAAGGAAATCCAATAATAACCACCTTTCCACTCTTGTTCCTCAGCGCCACTTTCTCATGACGATCCTGAAATGAATCTTGAACAAGTTTCTCATCAATCTGAAACACAAAATTGAAATCCATTTCAGCCAGCCCAGCAATTTTAAATGAAAAGACACACAATGACATGAGACAGGCGCAAGAATCTGACACAGGACCAGGAGGTGAGTGTGGGGGAGGTGGATTCAGACACAGCAGGGAAGTGCACTTTGACAAGGGGGGGGGGGGGGGGGTGGAATGAGGTACAGGGCACGGGGGGTACAATCTGGTACAGGGCACGGGGGGTGAAATCTGGTACAGGGCACGGGGGATAGAATCTGGAACAGGGCACGGGGGATAGAATCTGGTACAGGGCACATGGGGCAGAATCTGGTACAGGGCACATGGGGCAGAATCTGGTACAGGGCACATGGGGCAGAATCTGGTACAGGGCACGGGGGATAGAATCTGGTACAGGGCACATGGGGCAGAATCTGGTACAGGGCACGGGGGATAGAATCTGGTACAGGGCACGGGGGATAGAATCTGGTTCAGGGCACGGGGGATAGAATCTGGTTCAGGGCACGGGGGGTGGAATCTGGTACAGGGCACGCGGGGTGGAATCTGGTACAGGGCACATGGGGTAGAATCTGGTACAGGGCACGGGGGATAGAATCTGGAACAGGGCACCGGGGGGGGGTGGGTGAAATCTGCTACAGGGCACCGGGGGGGGGGGCGGATCTTGTTCCAGGGCACGGGGGGTGAAATCTGGTACAGGGCACGGGGGGTAGAATCTGGTACAGGGCACGGGGGGTAGAATCTGGTAAAGGGCACGGGGGGTGAAATCTGGTAAAGGGCATGGGGGGTAGAATCTGGTACAGGGAACGGGGGGTAGAATCTGGTAAAGGGCACGGGGGGTGAAATCTGGTAAAGGGCATGGGGGGTAGAATCTGGTACAGGGCACGGGTGGTAGAATCTGGTAAAGGGCACGGGGGGTGAAATCTGGTAAAGGGCATGGGGGGTAGAATCTGGTGCAGGGCACGGGGGGGCGGGGGCAGTGAAATCTGCTACAGGGCACCTAGTTGGGGGGGGGGGGGGGGGTGGAATCTGGTACAGGGCACAGGGGGTGGAATCTGGTACAGGGCACGGGGGATAGAATCTGGTACAGGGCACATGGGGTAGAATCTGGTACAGGGCACATGGGGTGGAATCTGGTACAGGGCACAGGGGGTGGAATCTGGTACAGGGCACGGGGGCTGGAATCTGGTACAGGGCACGGGGGCTGGAATCTGGTACAGGGCACGGGGGGTGGAATCTGGTACAGGGCACGGGGGCTGGAATCTGGTACAGGGCACATGGGGTAGAATCTGGTACAGGGCACGGGGGGTGAAATCTGGTACAGGGCACCGGGGGGGGGGGGGCGGGGGGGTGGTGATGGGTGGAATCTGGTACAGGGCACGGGGGGTGAAATCTGGTACAGGGCACATGGGGTAGAATCTGGTACAGGGCACGGGGGATAGAATCTGGAACAGGGCACGGGGGATAGAATCTGGAACAGGGCACGGGGGATAGAATCTGGTTCAGGGCACGGGGGATTGAATCTGGTACAAGGCACATGGGGTAGAATCTGGTACAGGGCACGGGGGATAGAATCTGGTTCAGGGCACGGGGGATTGAATCTGGTACAAGGCACATGGGGTAGAATCTGGTACAGGGCACGGGGGGGCGGGGGTGGGGGTGGAATCTGGTACAGAGCACAGGGGGTAGAATCTGGTACAGGGAACGGGTGGTAGAATCTGGTGCAGGGCACGGGGGGGGGGGGCACTGAAATCTGCTACAGGGCACCTGGGGGGTGGGGGGGGAGGTGGAATCTGGTACAGGGCACAGGGGGGTGAAATCTGCTGTGGAGCACGGGGAGTAGAATCTGGTACAGGGCACCGGGGGTAGAATCTGGTACAGGGCACGGGGGGTGAAATCTGGTACAGGGCACGGGGGGTAGAATCTGGTACAGGGCACGGGGGGGGGGGGGCAGTGAAATCTGCTACAGGGCACCTGGTGGGGGGGGGGGGGGTTGGAATCTGGTACAGGGCACGGGGGGTGGAATCTGGTACAGGGCACGGGGGGGGTGAAATCTGGTACAGGGCACGGGGGCTGGAATCTGGTACAGGGCACGGGGGGTAGAATCTGGTACAGGGCACGGGGGGTAGAATCTGGTACAGGGCGAGGGGGGTAGAATCTGGTACAGGGCACGGGGGGTGAAATCTGGTACAGGGCACGGGGGCTGGAATCTGGTACAGGGCACGGGGGCTGGAATCTGGTACAGGGCACGGGGGGGTAGAATCTGGTACAGGGCACGGGGGCTGGAATCTGGTACAGGGCACGGGGGCTGGAATCTGGTACAGGGCACGGGGGGGTAGAATCTGGTACAGGGCACGGGGGGTAGAATCTGGTCCAGGGCACGGGGGGTAGAATCTGGTACAGGGCACGGGGGCTGGAATCTGGTACAGGGCACGGGGGCTGGAATCTGGTACAGGGCACGGGGGGGTAGAATCTGGTACAGGGCACGGGGGGTAGAATCTGGTCCAGGGCTCGGGGGGTAGAATCTGGTACAGGGCGTGGGGTGGAATTTTATACAGGGCGTGGGGTGGAATCTGGTACAGGACGCAGGGGGGTGGAATCTGATACAGATTGTTGCAGTATTAGAAGGTTTCAACTTCATGCGTCATTCTTGCCACAGAATTATGTGGACAAGCCCAGCACCAGGTTGTAGGTTGAACAAGAAATGTGTAATGTGGTGCATTTGAACATTGTCCGTTCATATTCTAGGTCCTGAGCCTGGACGCAGACTAGGTATAAATGTTGGGGTCTTCTCTCTGGAGTGACCAAAGCCATTGATTCTGACCTCCATCACAGTGTCATCGCCATTGTCACTGACTCCATCCCCTCCTTGGCCACATATTCAGCCTGTATCATACCATGCAAAACCTTGGAGTCCTGTTTCCTGCAGAGGAAAATTGCTAACGTCTACTTCTGCAACATTGCACACCTCAACTCTTCTACCACGGAAACCTTTATCCAAGCTTTTGTCATCTTTTGGCTTGATTTTCTCAGTCACCTTATTGCTCACCTTCCATCCTCTCCATTTACTCCAATTGGTCCAAACATATCCAACCACAATGCTCAATGACTCATTTATCCATTATTCACATACTCACTAACCTACATTCAGTCAGTGTACCAATCCATTAAATTTACGATGTTCATTTTCAAATCTCTCCATTGTCTCACCATTTCCTCAGTCTCTTCCAGCCATATATCCCATCAAGCATCCTTGGGTCCTCTGACTCTGAGTTTTTCCCCTCCTCTCTTCACCATACCATTAGTGACACCTCCTTCAGCCACCTCAAACCCGCCCACTTGATTGCCCTCCCAATGCTGATTCCTCTCCTCCTCTCACTCCACTTTCTTAAACCCTAACTTTTTAACCAAGCCTTTGGTCACTCCTTCTAATTCTCCTTCAATAGTACAACATCTATTCTTTTTACTATTCTCACTTTTCCCCCTTCTCCCTCTGTGAAACACCTTCGGGCATTTTCTATGTAAAAGGCACTATAGAAATGAAAGTTTGTTGTTGTTGTTTCTCCATCACTGATGAAGACAATTAAAACATACAGATAGGAACTTGTTACAATGAAGGAGAATTTCTGAGCTTGTCAATGAGATCAGTGTAGCTTCCAGGTTGGCTGATCTGATCTTACCATCAGTGCTCCTGCCAGCATTCTGTGCAGGCGCTTATTGTCTTGTCTGAGGTATTGAATGGTCTCCTTGTTTTTCTTGATTTTCCATTGTGAACTTTCATAATAAGCCTTACGATCACCCTCTGAAATAAACCAGTCAATAAGGTTAGGATATTCTGCAACTGTGCACCATCTCACTTTGATCAGCCCATGGATCCAGTCTAATCAGGCATTGGCAGCAAATGGAGAAACACAACAAGTTTTTAAATTGGAGGGAATTTTTGCAGCAAAATTATCCAGACTTTGCCGATGATACCAACTTGGATGTGTGGCAGACAGTGAGGATGATACCAATTGACTGCAACAGGCCATAGATAGACTAGCAGAATGGGCAGACAAATGGCAGATGGAATTTAATACAGAGAAGAGTGAGGCAATGCATTTTGGCAGAAGGGAAAGGGAGAAGCAATATAGACTAAATGGCACAGTTCTAAAGAGTGTACAGGGTCAGAGGGACCTGGGGGTTCATGTGCATAGATCTTTGAAGGTGGCAGGACATATTGAGAGAGTAGTTTCTGTTATAACCAGGTGAGAAAGAGGTCGAGGGTTCCCTTTCAGCCTTCACCTGTATCAAAATCTTGCTCTTTTTTTTTTTGATTGGGAACAATCTGGCTTCCCACTTCCAATTTCTCTCATTTGTGGGTAAAGTCCCGGATGCTAGCACCCAAATTTCTGTTACGACCAGGTAAGAAAGAGGTCTAGGGTCCCCTTTCAGCCTTCACCTGGTCTCACCATAACAGGGTGTAATTTTAAACACACTGTGTTTTTAGCTCCCCCTTGGTGAATCCTTGTTCACTGCTTTCCAACTATAAGGCAAAGAAACCAGCACAAACAGGCTTTCTTAGGTTTAAAGAAGAAAAGCTGAAATTTGTTAAACTTAAACTCTAATTCGGTTGACGCCTACGGATACAGGACGCACCCACACTAACATGCATACGTGATACACACATGCAACTCGAGACAGAAAAGAGAAGAAAAAATAAAGGAAAGTTTGAGGCAATATCTGAAGAGTTTTTGTTACGGTTCTTCGAGCTCATTGTAGAGTCCTTGATTGTAGGTAGATCTTGCTTTTTGTTGGGGCCCAGTATTCTTCTAAAACATTGTTCGCTGTCGATGCCTTTTCTCTCTTAGGGTTCATGTATCTTTAGTGGATTCAGAGACTTGTGAGAAAGAGATGGGAGCAGACAGGAGAGATCTTCTCAGTCCAGGAGTAAACAAACACTCTGAGTTCAAACAGTTTTACAATTCAGAAAAACCCAGGTTGCCAAGCAGGTCTGACCACGTCTTGGATTGTATCACCTTAGCAGTCTCTGGAATGCTCCTCTTATACACAATACCTGGTGATCAAGGTCCATTGTGGGTGGAATGTGTCAGGGAATGGTTCTTTGTCCCTCCAATCACCGTCTGTTAATAAGCAAAGATCTTTTCCAGCCACGGCTGATCTGTTTAACAAGTCTTTTGTTCATTCCAGTAACAGTTTAAAATCAACGTTCATGACAAAATTAATGTGCCTCATTTTTGGCAGGTGGGGGCCTAGCATGACATTAGCAAAGCATATGAGATCTGGGGCTTCATAAATAGAGGTGTTGAGTACAAAGGCAGGGAAGTTATACTGGATAAGCTGAATTATACTGTATAAAGCTCTGGTTAGGCCACAACTAGAGTATTGTGGCCAGTTCTGGTTACCGTACTTTAGGAAGGATGTGAGTGTCCTCGAGAGGATGCAAAGGAGATTTACCAGAATGGTTCCAGGGATGAGAGATTTTAGCTACCAGGTTAGGTTGGAAAAGCTGGGGTTGTTTTCCTTGGAGCAGAGGAGATTGAGGGAAGATATGATAGAGATGTTCAAGATTATGACAGGTTTAGATAAAGTAGACAAAGAAAAGCTGTTCCTGTTAGCTGATGGTACAAGTCTAAGGGACACCAATTTAAGGTTTTGAGTAAGAGATTTGGGTGGGATGTGAATAAGAACTTTTTTTACACAGCAAGTGGTAATGACCTGGAACTCGCTGCCCACAATGTGGTTTAAGCGGAGACAATGAATGATTTCAAAGGAAATTGGATGGGTACTCAAGGCAAATAAGCTTGGAGGGCTACAGGGACAAAGCAGGGGAATGGGACTGATTGGATTGCTCTCCAGAGAGCTGGCATGGACTCAATGGGATATGGCTTCCTTTTGTGCCATAATGATTCTGTGACTCTATGACTTTTACGTCCACATTTAGTTGCAACTTACTGATGCAATAGGTCATCCTTGGCAATAAATATCAGTAAAAGTATCCTCTTATATCCTCTATCTAAGGGAATGGATGCTGGTAAGACTGATAAAATGCCCCCTCTTCAACTTGTTCTGCTCTTCACCTTCCTTTCTGTTTATCTCACATTCACTGAACTATTTTCTCACATCCCGCCCCTTCCTTTTATACCCTTTTCTCCCTCTTTTTTCATTCTCACTTTAACCTGATGCCTTCTCACCCTAATCATTTTGCTTCCCATTCTCCCTTTGTTTCTTTTACCTTCTGTTTACATTGCTCTCTGTCTCCACCATCATCATTGTGGTTCAAATTCTCTCTCTTTCTAGCTCACATTCATTCTTACAAGTAAATCGAGCGGATCAAAGAAATAATTTTTTCCACACACTCTAGGTCAAAATATCTCGAGTTGGCTTCACTGTCCTCAGTCTATCCCAACGTTCTAGGAGTTTTGTTATAAGGGACATGCCCAAGTCACTCTCCTCCACTCAACCTCGTGTATACATTAAACCAACCACTTACCCGTTAAACCAACCAATCACTTACCCAATAACTGGATTTTTTTCTGCAAATCCCAGATCTGTTCCTGCACAGGGATTCGCATACACGGCAGTCCTAGCATCTTCGTCCTTTTGGGCCTCACTTCTTGGTCTGTCTGTCTGTATTCTCTCACCCTCCAAGTCTTTCGATGTCCCGGTACCTACTGAGTTGATAGTCTCAGTGTCCGATTGTCCAGGGCATATTTCTCGCTTTGTCTCGATATTCTATCTTTCTGCCTCTGTATCTACACCTCTTTTTCCATCTTCACTCCTGTACCTATCTTTCTGTCGCTCTCTCCATCTCTCTCGCACTCTTTCTCGATCTAACTCCGTTTGCTCGCCGTATCAATCTCCCGAGCAACAAGCAACAGACCAGTTGCCGAGAAACCACAGTTTCCGTTTCCCGTTGACTTCACTGTAGTTCCGATCAGGATTTTTTCTCGTTACATTTCCCACGAAGCAGGCCTGGGAGTTTATCCCCGACCATCCCCCGTATCTGTTCCCTCCCTCAGTATTGCTCCTCTGACTGTGCAGCTCTGCCTCTTTATTGCACTCGAGCTTCGGCATAGATGATGTGCTGAAATGGGACATGATCCCACAACCTTCTGACTCAGGAAATATATAAACGCAAGTTCTTTCTTTTACCGGTATATTGCTAACTGCACCCAAGGCCAGTTACAGAGCTGGGGTGGGTAAAGAAGAGCGCTGCCAACATTCCCAGTGTCATTATTAAATCCAGATTTTGACATTAGAATTCCATAAAGTACCCAATTTAGAACTAGGGAAACAAAGTCAGTTCTGTGAGTATCTTCCATGTGGTAATTATTAAATATGAGCGGCCGATATTGATACTGCAACGAACAAATGTTTATATAGAAATAAAAGCTTCTGTTTCTGTCTCCACAGATGCTGCCAGACCCGCTGAGTATTTCCAGCACTTTTTGTTTTTATTTCAAATTTTTATATATATTTGTTCATGGGATGTGAGCATTGCTGGTAAGGCCAGCATTTGTTGCCATCCGTAATTGCCCTTGAGAAGGTAATTAGCCACCTTCTTGAACCATTGCAGTGCATGTGGTGTAGTGCAGCCAGAGTGCTGTTGGGAAGGGAGTTCCAGGTTTTTGGCCCAGCGACGATGAAGGAGTGATAATGTTGTTCCAAGTCAGGATGGTGTGTGTCCTGGAGGGGAACTTGCAGGTTGTGGTTTTCCCATGCATCTACTGCCCTTGTGGTAGAGGTTGTGGGTTTGGAAGGTGCTGTCAAAGGAGGCTTGGTGAGTTGCTGCAGTGCATTTTATGGATGATACACATTACTGCCACTGTGCACCAGTGGTGGAGGAATGCTTAAAGTGGTGGCTGCTTTGTCCTGAATGGTGTTGAGCTTCTTGAGTGATTTTGGAGCTACACTCATCTGTGCAAGTGGAGAGTATTACATCAAACTCCTGACTTGTAGATAGTGGACAGGCATTGGGGAGTCAGAAGGCCACAGAATTTTCAGCATCTGACCTGCTCTTGTAGCCATAGTATTTATATGGCTGGCCCAGTTTAGATTCTGGTCAATGGTGATCCCCAGGTTGTTGATGGTGGGGAATTCAGCAATGTAATTTCATTGAATGTCAAGGGGAGATGGTTAGATTCTCTCTTTTTGGAGATGGTCATTGTCTGGCACTTGTGTGATGCGAATGTTACTTGCCACTTATCAGCTGTTAGGCCAGGTGAGGAGGGGGTCACAGTTGCCCCTCTTCCCTTCCTCTTATTTGACCGCAATAGGATTTATTCCTTTTAAACAGTGGTTGTGCTTAGCACCTCCATGAGTGTTTTACCTTTTACCTTTAACGTGATTGTGAAAGAACCAATTGGACAGGTTTTCTTGAGTTTAAACAAGAAAGAGGTGAGTTTATTATACTTAACAATCTAAACCCAATCAAAAAAAAAGCTACTGATTCACACACACATTCACATGAGAATCACACACAAATAGATTACAGAGTGAAAAGTAAATTTTGTGGTTGTATTAGAGTCCAGTATAACTAAAACATTAAATACACACCCTGTGAGGTTGGATGATTCGATGGTCTTCTGGATGAAGTTGTATTCTTGAAGTTTTCGGGTGGTCAAAGTGCACTTTGTGGCTGGCCAGCTTGGCTCAGGGATTTCTTGGAGGAAGACATGTAGGTGGTTCTCCTCCCCTGGTCTCTGTAGCAATCTGTAGGCTTGGAGGGCCCACAGTCATAGATGGTTTTCAAACTTGATGTTTTCTGGAGAGAGAGACAGAAAGAGGCACACAGACTTTCTGCTGCTGCAGTTTCAGTTACTGCTTGTTTCTCTATTCCAGGAAACTCTCAGCTTTTTCAGAGGTGGTCAGATGGTCACATGACTGCCTCAGTGTATTCTCTGGAACCTTCTAATGAGATACAAGGTTCAGAATTGGCTCCACAGGCCCCAGGATGCCAATATTTACATTTGGAGGGGTTTGCTCTTTCAAAATCAATTTGTCAGGATTGCTTTGAATGCCATGCTAATGAAGCAATCCGAGGTGATTCAATTACTTAGAGCAAGCCATTGTTCTGGGTCCAGGCTCCTCTGTCTCCTGTTGGAGGCCTTGGAATGTAAAAAAAGTATTTCATATGCAAATTGCAGTGGCCATCTTGACTGCCAGTTGTTAAAAAGTTAACTGTAGGATTTTTTCCATTAAAAGTTTAATGTAAGTTTCCAACCGATGAAGTAATATTTCTCATTTGGCATGTCATGTTTTCTTGACACAGCCCAAGCCTGACTGTTGTCCAGTTCTTGCTGCATGCAGGCATGGACTGCTTCAGTATCTGAGGAGTCGCGAATAGTACTGAACGCTATGCAATCATCAGAGAACATCCTCACTTCCGACCTTATGATGGAGGGAAGGTCATTGATGAGGCAGCTTAAGATGATTGGGACCAGGACACTATCCTGAGGAACTCCTGCAGTGATGTCCTGCAGACGAAATGATTGGGCTTCAACAACCTGTTTCTATAATTCTATGAATGACAACCATCTTCCGTGGAGAGTTTTCCCCCTGATTTCCCATTGACTTCAATTTTGCTAGGGCTCCTTGATGCTACATTCAGTCAAATGCTGCCTTGATGTCAAGGGCAGTCACTCTCACCTAACCTCTGGAATTTAGCTTTTTTGACCATGTTTTGACCAGGCTGGAGCCAAATGCCCCTAACGGAACCCAAACTGAACATCAGTAAGCAGGCTATTGCTGAGTAAGTGCCGCTTAATAGCACTGCTGGCGACACCTCCATCAGTTTGCTGATAATTGAGAGTAGACTGATGGGGCAATAATTGTCCAGATTGGATTTGTTCTGCCTTCTGTTCACAGGACATACCTGGGCAAATTTCCACACTGTCAGGTAGATGCCAGTGTTGTAGCTGTACTGGAACAGCTTGGCTAGGGGCGTAACTAGTTCTGAAGTACAAGTCTTCAGTACCATAGCCAGGATGTTGTCAGGGCTCGTAGCCTTTGCTGTATCCAGTTGCTTCAGCCGTTTCTTGATATCACATGGTGTAAATTGAGTTGGCTGAAGAATGGCATCTGTGATGCTCAGGAGGAGATGGATCATCCACTTGGCACTTCTGGCTGAAGATGGTTGCAAATGCTTCAGCCTTGTCTTTTGATGGGCTCCTCCATCATTGAGGATGGGGATGTTTGTGGAGCTTCCTCTTTAGGTTGGTTGTTTAATTGTTCACCATCATTCACGACTGGATGTGACAGGACCTGCAGAGCTTTGATCTGATCTGTTGGTTGTGGGATCACTTTTCTGTCTATGCATGCTGATTCTGCTCTTTAGCAGGCATGTAGTCCTGTGTTGTAGCTTCACCAGGTTGACACCTAATTTTTAGGTATCTCTGGTGCTGCTCCTGGCATGCTCTTCCTGCACTCCTCATTGAACCAGGGTTGATTCTCTGGCTTGATGGTATTAGTTGAGTGAGGGATATGCTGGGCCATGAGATTACACATTGTGGTTGAATATAATTCTGCTGCTGTTGATGGCCCACAATGCCACATGGATGCCCAGTTTTGAGCTGCTAGATCTGTTCTGAATCAATCCCATTTAGCACAGCGGCAGTGCCACACAATATGATGGAGGATATCCTCAGTGTGAAGATGGAACATTGTCTCCACAAGGACTGTGCGGTGGTCACTCCTACCAATACTGTAATGGAAAGATGCATCTGCGATGGGTAGATTAGTGAGGGCAAGGTAAAGTAGGTTTATCTCTCTTGGTTCCCTCACCACCTGCCACTGGCAGCACTACTCTTGATGATGGACATTGAAGTCCCCCACCCAGAGTACATTCTGTTCCCTTGTTACCCTTTCTATGCTTCTTTCAAGTGGTGTTCAACATGGAGAAATTGAAGGAGGGTGGTAGGTGGTAATCAGCAGGAGATTTCCTGTCCCATGCTTGACCTGATTCCATGAGACGTCATGGGGTCTAGAGTCAATGCAAAGGACTCCCAGGGCCACTCCCTCCTGACTGTAATACCGCTGTGCCATCACCTCTGGTGGGACAGAACATACCCAGGGATGGTGATGCAGGGGTCTGGGACAGTGGCTGTAGGGTATGATTCAGTGAGCATGACTATGTCAGCCTGTTGCTTGACTGGTCTGTAGGACAGCTCTCCCAATTTTGGCACAAATCACCACAAGTTAGTGAGGAGGACTTTTCAGGGTTGACTGGGAGTGTGTGCCTTTGTCGTTCCGGTGTCTAGGTTTATGTTAGGTGGTCCATCCAATTTTATTCTTTTTCAATTTTTCAGTAGCGGTTTGATACAACTCAGTGGTTTGCAAAGACATTTCAGAGGACAGCTGAGAGTCAACAGCATTGCTGTGAGTCTGGAGTCACATGTAGGCCAGACTGGGTAAGGACGGTAGATTTCCTTCCCTAAAGGAAATTAGTGAACCAGATGGGTTTTTATGACAATCCAATAGTTTAATGATCACCATAACTGAGACTAGCTTTTTATTCTAGATTTATTAATTATTTGAACATTAACACAATATTGTGTCAGGCCATTGATTCTGTTGTGTCTAGTGAAGTATTAAGCATGTATGTGCACCTGGGCTGAATCACTTTTCTCCCCTCCTCGCCTAAGATGTTGAATGTTAATTGTTACAGTGCAGAAGGAGGCCATTTGACCCATCATGTCTGCCCCAGCTCTCCGAATGAGCATTTCATTTAGTGTCACACCCCTGCTTTCTCCCCATAACCCTGCACATTCTTCCTTTTCATACAACAGTCTAATTCCCTTTTAAATGCTTCAATTGAACCTGCCTCCACCACACTCTCAGGCAGTGCATTCCAGACCTTAACCAGTCACTGCGTGAAAAAGTTTTTCCTCATGTTGCTTTTGCACACAGGCATAAGTCATACAGTCATGAGTTCTGCTGAAAGGTCACAGACCTGAAACGTTAACTCTGTTACTCTCTCCACAGATGCTGCCAGACCTGCTGAGTATTTCCGGCACTTTGTTTTTATTTCAGATTTGCAGCACTCGCTGTATTTTGTTGTTATATAAGTCATTAAGCGCTTCTACATCTAAGTGCATCCTTCATCTGTGAGTGGGGGTCGGATATTCAACTGTAGGAAGCAGCACAGTTGAGTCCTGTGTGCTTTCACTGGAGGACTGCACCTCCCAGTGTCATCAGATAGTGACCGGGGCAGCAACAGCCTTTCCCTAACCCTGAACATTGAGACCAGGAATGGAACATGGGCCCTCCTGTTCTGTGTGGCTCAGGTGAGGTCCAGTGTTTGGGAAGTGGCGACGCACCCTGGTGATTTGGAGGTAAGTTACCGACTGGATTTTTCCCGGTGCTAAGTTTTTATTGACTGCCAACCCACATAAAGAAGTTGGTTGTCAGGACTTTGCTGCTCATGGGCACCTGTGCGGAGGCGGAAGCCTGTGCTCAGTTCCGCTTGGACCTGTGAATGTTTAGCGGTCACTGACGGCGGGGCCATTACCTGGCATGGATGTAGCGACAGACCGCGTGGTGTCGGCGTGAGCAGCTCTGGATCCTTTAAAAAGGAGCTTGGGAGCCGGAAAGGCAGTCATAGAGGAACAAGACAAGGGCGAGAGCCTAGGACAGAATAGAGACCCGAAAGGAGAAGGTGAGAGATTGGAACCACAGTGCTTAGCAGTGGATTTGCGCTTGGCTGGTTCTGTAGTCTGAGTGCAATGGGGTGTGTGTGTATTTGGAGGCAGTGGGGTCGGGTTTATTGAACGTAGGAACAAAACTGTATCAAATGGGCCTAAGATGATCATTGCTGAAAGTCGAAGATTATTAGTTTTAGGGAACTAGTGGGTTGTTTGAGTTTAAACTTGTTCCAAACGGAAGTTTGCAAGCACGTACGAATAACCAGCCGCAGCAAGGCTTAGGAGCTCGAAGCCGAAAATACAATGAAGTGACCAGTGTGCTGGAATTTGTAGTTGAAAAGAGTTTATATTGAGAGAGAAAGAGAAAACTTTTATCCATTAATGGACAGGAGTTTGGGGGAATATCAGAAAAGGAAAAAAATCCAATTTATTTGGCACCTTTCACTCCTCGAGGCTGTACCCGAACGGATCACTTTGGGAGTGTAGTTCTTGTGGTTTTTAATCTTTTACAACCTCCTCAACAAGTAGGCAGTGCCTCGCTTTATCGCAGTTCCAACAATGCAGCACTCTCTCATTGCCAGCCCATGTTGTATGCTCAAGTCACTAGAGTGGGGCTCGAACCCATGATCTTCTGATGTAATAAACAAAAGCTACGCAGTGCGTCAAGCTGAAACTCAACCCAGTCCCAGGATACTTTAATCCAAGTGTCAGTTTTGTGCAGGATAACTGGTGAAAAAGTGTAAACTATTACATTACTTCAGGTTGGGGCAAGACGAGTTTTACTAGTGCTGTATTTGTCTGGGGAGTGTTCCACGGGATTATGTGGATGGAATAAAAACAAGAAATGCTGGAACCACTCAGCACGTCTGGCAGCATCTGTGAAAAGAGAAGCAGAGTTAACGTTCGGAACTCTGTTCCGAAAAAGGGTCACTGACCCTAAACGTTAACTCTGCTCTTTTCACAGATGCTGCCAGACCTGCTGAGTGGTTCCAGCATTTCTTGTTTTTATTTCAGATTTCCAGCATCTGCAGTATTTTGCTTTTATGTGGATGGAGTTCTACTCTGCACCTGGGAGGTAACACCAGCTAGGTACAGAGTAATGGCTCTTCTACATCTCTGGTAGCAGAGATTTTGGTGTCTAAACACAAGTCGCTAAGCTGGAAGACAGGTAGAAAAAGGCAATGAAATGTTTGCTTTCATCTTAAGGGGACTGGAATACAAAGGGGAGGATGTGATACTTCAGTTTTACAGAGCCTTGGTCAGACCCTATCTGGAGTACTCTTGTCATTTTGGTTACTGAACTCAGGAAATACAGTCCCCACCACTTATTGTGTCCCTGTCCAAATTCTGGGCACCACACTTTAGGAAGAATGTGATGAGACTGCCATGCGGGACCTTTATCAAAAGCTTTACTAAAATCCATGTAGGCTACATCATATGCACTACCCTCATCAACCCTCCTTGTTACCTCTTCAAAAAATTCAATCATGTCAGTCAGACACTACCTTCCCTTAATAAATCTGTGCTGACTTTCTTGTGTTTAATGTGTGCCTTTCTAAATGAAGATTTATCCTGTCCTTCAGATTTTTTCCAATAATTTTCCCACCACCGAGGTTAGGCGAACTGGCCTGTAATTACTCGATCTATCCCCTTTCTCTCTTTTTGAACAATAGTAAAACATTAGTTGTCCTCCAGACCTCTGGCACCACACCTGTAGCTAGAGAGGATTGGAAAATGATGGTGAGACCCTCCGCTCTTCTGCTTCTCTTAACAACTTAGGATATGTTTCATATGGGCCTGGGGATGTATCCACTTTCATGGATGTTAAACCCCTTAATACTTCCTCTCCCACTATGTAAATGGCATCTAATATTTCAACTCTTCCTCCCTAATTTCAATGTTTGTATCGTCTCTCTCTTTTGTGAAAACAGACGTAAGGTATTCATTAAGAACCATACCAAATTCTTCTGCTTCCACACATAGGTTACTTTTATGGTCCCTAGTGGGCCCTACTTCTCATAGTTATCCTCTTGCTCTTTATGTATTTATAAAAAATCTTTGGGTTTTCACTGATTTTACTTGTCAATATTTCTTCATGCCCTCTCTTTTTGCTTTCCTAATTTCCTTTTAATTTCACCCCAACAGTTTTTATACTCTTGTAAATTTCTGCAGTATTGAGTCTTTGGTATCTGTTGTAAGTTTCCCTTTTTCTCTTTATCCTCTCCTTCACGCCCCTTGACATCCAGGGGGTTCTGGATTTGTTATTCCCTCCCTTTTTCTTTAAGGGAACATACTTGCTCTGAACCCTAGCGATCTCTTCCTGGAATGCTTCCCACTGATCTAACACTGATTTAACTTAATGCAGCTGTTTCCAGTTCACTTTAGCTAAATCATACTCTGCTTAGTAAAACTAGCTTTTCCCCAACAAAGTGATTCCTGACAATGCAGCCGGCCACCGACGTCATCAGGCTGTGCCAAGGTGTGCACTTGCGCAGACGGGCTCCTGCTCTCTGCGCATGCACTGCATTCCGACTTGCCAGGACTGGTTAGCGCATGCACGATGACGTCATCGTGTGGCGTGTGCATCTTCGGGCAACGCGCCTGGTCAGCCTCTGCGCATGTGCTTTACACGTACAGCAATACAACGCTAACTTATTCACCCATGCATCAAGCTCTGCTTTTCTCCCCCCCGCTGCTCTCTTTTTTTTTTTAAACCCCCCCCCCTTGCTGCTCTCTCCGGCTGCTCTGCTCTTTCGGCCGCTCCGCTCCCCACCCCCAGTCCCCGGCTCGGTACGCTCCCCGACCAGGTCCACTGCCGCTGCCCCCCAGCCTCCTCCACCCCCGTCCCTGGCCCACTTACTCGCTTTCTCCCTCCCGCTATTTGTGTGCTGCCATGTGTTTAGGTCAGGTTGCCTTCGTGTGATTATTTGAGCAGTGCCATCTTTAGTCCTGGCAGCTGCCTGAAGTCGCAGACTGTGACGTTACAGTGGCACATGCTGCATTTGTGCATGTGCCACTGCAGCGCCACCTAGTGGTAGCGTTGTCAGCAAACGCAGCCTTTCCCCAATTGGGAACTTCTGCATGAAGGCACCCACTGTACATGGTAGAGGTTGTATACAGAAAATACTGGCAACACTAAGGTCAGGCAGCCTCTATGGAGACTGAAACAGGGTTAACATTTCAGTCGATGACCTTTTATCAGAAGTGGAAGATAGAATCATAGAACGGCTACGGCACAGAAGAAGGCCATCAGAAACACATTTTCTGTTTTATTTCAGATTTCCAGCATCCACACGAATAAGGAATAAGAAGGTAATTAAAATGTGATGCAAACCATTCACTGTGAACAATGTGCTTTTCATAGAATACTAGAAAGGAGGTCACTCAGCCCATCACATCCATGTCAGCTCTCTGCAAGATAAACGCAGCTAGTCCCACTCCCCCGCCCTGCAAATTTTCTCTCCTCCGATAATTATCCAATATGTTTTTGAATGCCATGATTAAATCTGCCTTCACCACACTCAGGCAATGAATTCCAGATCCTAAGCGCACGTTTTTTAAAAAGTTTTTCCTCTTGTTGCCTTTGGTCTTTTGCCATTCACCTTAAATCAGTGTCCTCTGGCTCTCGACCCTTCTACCAATGGGAACAGTTTCTCCCTTTCTACTCTGTCCAGACCCCGCATGATTCTGAACAGCTCTATCAAATCACCCCTCAAGCTTCTCTTCTAAGCAAAACAGCTCCAGCTTCACCAATCTATCCTTGTAACTGAAGTCCCTTATTCTTGGAATTCTTCTTGAAAATCTTTTCTGTATCCTCTCTAATGCCTTCACATCCTTCCTAAAGTGTGGTGCCCAGAATTGGACACAATGCTTCAGTTGAGGCTGAATGTGTTTTATAAAGGTTCACCATAACTTCCTTGCTTTTGTACTCTGTGTCTCTATTTATAAAGCCCAGGAGCCCATATGCCTGTTTAACCATTTTCTGAACTTGTCTTGCCACCTTTTAGTGATTTGTGCACATACCCCTCCATGTGCCTCTGCTCCTGCACCCCTTTTAAAATTGTATCCTTTATTTTATATTGCCTCGACTCATTCTTCCTACCAAAATGTATCACTTCACACTTCTCTGCATTAAATTTCATCTACTACATGTCTGCTCGTTCCACCAGCTTGTCTATCTCCACCTGAAGTCTATCACTATCCTCCTCCTTTAGCTCAAAATACTTGCAAATTTTGTGTCATCTGCAAATTTTGAAATTGTACCCTGTACACCTGAGTCTAGGTCATTTAAAATATATCTAGAAAAGCAGTGGTCCTAATACCAGTCCCTGGGGAACCCCACTGTATACCTTCCTCCAGTCCGAAAAACAAAACATTCACCACTGCTCTGTTTCCTGTCACTCGGCCAACTTCATATCCAAGTTGCCACTGTCCCTTTTATTCCATGGGCTGTAAGCCTATTATTTGGCACTTTATCAGATGCTGTTTGGAAGTCCATGTACACCACATCAACCCGCTTTATCCCCATTAACCCTCTCTGTTATCTCACCAAAAACCTCAATGATATTCATTTCACACGATTTCTTATTAGATGTTAAAGATGAACAGCTTTTAGGCAAGTACAGAGCCAGGGAATGGTGGGACAGGAGGATTGAGATGGGGTGGTTGGGAAAAGGACAGTTCTTAGGTTGGAGGGCAGAGTACATAGTATTTTGCTTTTGCCTCAGTGTATGATGATACCAGGGCTAAAAGGTTTACATTTTGAGGTTTACATTATACAAGGTTGTATAAATTTGTCTTGTATTCCCTTAACTCTAAAAGGTTGAGGGGTGTTGCAATTGAGGTGTTAAAATGATAGGAGTACAATAGAGTAAATACAGAAAAAATTATTTCCTCTGGTAGGGGAATCCAGAGTAAAGGAGCATAATCCTAAAATTAGAGCTAGACCAACTAGGTGAAGGTGTCGAGGATTATCAAGCAAAGGGGGATAAATGGAGTCATAGTCATTTACGGCAAGGGAAGAGGCCATTTGGCCCATCAAGTCTATGATTCAGCCCATCGCGTCCATGTACATTTGAGGTACAGATCAACATGATTCAATTGAATGGTGAACCAGGTTCAAGGAGCTGAATGGCCTCCTCCTGTTTCTCAATGCTGACAATGGGTATCTCACATGAAAAGCCATGCAATGCTCAGCATTTAGGATAGCACTGTCAAAGACAGCAGAAACTATTGAGGAAGCTGAGTCAGCCAACATGGGATGTGATTAAAGTGTAAACAAGGCAAGCTGAAGCCTGTTCCAGAGCAGAGTCCAAATCCTCTGCCCCAGACAGCTTGAGAAGAACCAGTCAAACACAGGACACTGGAGTAAAATCCAATCAGTCAGTCACAAATAATTCCAGGAGGTGATGGTGAGCATGAGTCAACACTGTCCTGAAAAAGGTTCCATTTATCTGATGGTCTGCTGAAAATCACAAGACATGCACATTTAGAGTTGTTTCCTGTGAGGAGAGAGGGAAAGACCCTGGGTTGTAGGATTCCCATTGGGTGAATCCCATGGAGTTATTGATTGTGTTGTAAGTTTTCAGATGGCCGTGTTCCTGAGCGTTGCAGTGATCCTCCTGATCATACTTCAGACTGTGACATCAGGCCCCAGTCCCGCTGATGAGATGGGTAAGAGTGACTATTCTCTTGGTTCTTTTCACACATGCTGCTACTGATGGGCAATGTAGATACTTGGTGCGATAAGCTGGGGGACGTTTAAAGCTGTACAGGTGTCTGCCAGGCATTGTGTTAGTGTTGTATGCGAGTAGTCTGTATATATTCTGACTCCATGAAGTAATAAGGCTGGGATGAGATATACTGAACTACCATTTCCAGTTTAGAAGTGTAGGGCTGTATTTATACACCAGAGACTGGGCTGGAAGATACAGATGGAGGCTCAGAAAACCGAAGTGCAGAGAAACATTCTCACTTTTCATTGCATCTCCAGCCTGTATGAAGACTTTGCCAAGTTCCTAGTATCCCTGGGCTTGTTTGCAAGGCTCCACCCAATTCACAGTATCTCTGAACCAGCCAAAGCAATAAATTTTCTGTTCAGATGCTTAACGAGCGATGCAAGCTCTCACTCAGAACAACTGGTGATTGGTATTTGGCTGTACAGAGGCAATCTCGTTATTTTTTAATTCCATGTGGGATGGGGCAACTGTTCTGAAATTCCTAAAGAATCAGGAGGCTTTGGATTTGACAGCTCAGATTAAACCTGTTTGCTCAATACTTGCACTTTGCACTGAATCTTCGAGATGGGCACTAAAGATTTGGTCCTCTTACACTGTCATATAGTCTAATGTTATGAATCACACAATGTGGGGAAATCCAGTAATCAGCCTGGGAATATGTGCAGCATACAAATTCTGGAGCTGGGTGGGGCGGTGGGGGGGATGTGGACCGAGAGTGGGTGGAAGGGTAATGAGTTTAAGCCACCATATGAAAAGATTACCTTTAAATTCTACCACCATTCTGAAAATGAGTTACAGAAATTACAGCACAGAACAAGGCTTTTCAGCCCACTGCACCTATGCCGTGACTAGTTTTTCAATTGACATCTAATTTTCTACTATCTTTGTACAATCTGTGTAACCCTGTTTTATTTAATCTCGACTCAGGTAACTCCAAATCTCTCCGTTTCTTGGCACTTGGTGATTGGGGTGGGCTCCCATATTCACCATATACAACACCTGTGGAGAAAAGTACTGCCCAACAAATGGGTGTTGTGGCTGAGATGATGGGCACCGACTTTGTTCTATCTCTGGGGGATAACTTTTATTACGATGGAGTTGACAATGTAACTGATAAAAGATTTCAGGTAATGTTTTCATTTTCTTCTTACTCCAGAAGAGAAGGTAGATAGTGGTTTATAGATGGGCCTGTGTATTGAAATGCAGGTGGAATGGGGTGTGGTTGTAGCAGGGCCAGTTAATGTCGATCAGTTCTCTAACACAGCTTAAATAAACACTAAAATGGGCTGGTGCAGGATGGCAGGAACTTCTGAGAGCATCTGACCGTGCCCCAAACAACAACAACTTGCACTTAGAGCTTTTAACATAGTAAAATGTCCCAAGGTGCTTCACAGGAGCAATTATCGAACAAAATTTTTGATACTGAGCTATATGAGGTATTAGGACAGGTGATCAAGAGCTTGGCCAAGAAGTAATTTTTAAGGAACGTCTAAAAAGGAAGATGGAGAGGGAGATTTAAGCAGGGAATTCCAGAGCTTAGGTCCTATATAGCTGAAGGCACAACCACAAATGGTGGAGCAATTTTAAAGTCAGGATGTGCCAAAGGCCAGAAATGGAGGCGCGTAGACCTTTCGGAGGGTTGTAGGGCTAGATCAAGCTCCAGAGATAGGGAGAGGTGAGGCCATGGAAATTAGACTTCAAATCTTTCCATTTGTGAGAAACAAATGCACATTTATTACCTCATTTGGATTACAGCTGATAGCATCAAATGCCCCCCAAAATAAGCAACCTCATGGATTGGGGTCAGGGTTTCATCAGAGTCAGCACTGAATCTTGGTGTGAGATGGTATCTGCTTCAATGGCTCACAAGGCTTAGGTTGGTTTGAGGCCAATAGATTGATAATCAGAGGTTGCAGTGTTCTTTGTGATCACAGGAAACTTTTGAGGAAATCTTTTCTGCCAAGTCACTGAAGGACGTACCCTGGTTTGTTGTAGCAGGAAACCATGATCATTCGGGCAATGTAACAGCACAGATCGAGTATTCCAAAGTTTCCAAAAGATGGTGAGATGGGTTAAGTTTCCTGCAGTTTCCCATTTCTCCAACATCACTGCTGTTTCTGATGAATTTGTCTAAACATTGTGTTTTGATTTTCAGGAACTTTCCACATTATTACTACGACCTAAATTTCACAATTGCAGGCTCTAATACCACTGTTACAATCCTGATGCTGGACACTGTCCTGCTCTGTGGAAATTCTGATGACTTCCAGGGGAGGGAACCAGAAGCACCAAAGGATTATAGGGTGGCTAACACACAACTGGAGTGGATCAGGGACAAGCTGAAGAATTCCAGGTATGTACACAATGTGCTTTTCCCTGTGGTGAAGAGTCAGTCTCTGAGGTTGTTCTGTAAGTCTGTAATGTTATCTAACTGTGTAAAGAAAAAACTTGCATTGAGATAGTGCCTTTTATTCCCTCAGAATATCTGTGCTCCAGATTAATTACATTTAGAAACGCAGGCACTGTTATGTAGATAAAGATGGCAGACATTTGGCACAGTGGCGCAGTGGTTAGCACCGCAGCCTCACAGCTCCAGCGACCCGGGTTCAATTCTGGGTACTGCCTGTGTGGAGTTTACAAGTTCTCCCTGTGTCTGCGTGGATTTTCTCCGGTTGCTCCAGTTTCCTCCCACAAGCCAAAAGACTTGCAGGTTGGTAGGTAAATTGGCCATTATAAATTGTCCCTAGTATAGGTAGGTGGTAGGGAAATATAGGGTCAGGTGGGGATGTGGTAGGAATATGGGATTAGTGTAGGATTAGTATAAATGGGTGGTTGATGGTCGGCACAGACTCGGTGGGCCGAAGGGCCTGTTTCAGTGCTGTATCTCTAAACTAAACTAAACAACAATGATGGTTGAGAGATAAATGCTGGCCAGGACGCTGGGAGAACTCTCCTGCTCTTCTTCAAATGGTGCTACATCCACCTAAAACAAGTAGATGGGACCTCAGTGTAATGTCTTGTATAAAAGACAGCACTCCAAACAACATAGTACTCAGTACTGCACTGAAGTGTCAGCCTACATGTGCTGAAGTCCAAGGATGGGACTTGTACCCTTGACCTTCTGACTGATGCTACCATTGAGCCAAGCCTGGCACCTCGCAACTTTAATGCAATTTTTCTTTAAAAAGCTGGGAACTTGGGCAGCTTCACTGAAGCATCCCTTAAACCTGCCCCCTTTTCCCTGATGGCTCAATTAGTAAATATGCCAGCTGGTGTGGTAAGTCACACAGATCAGAAGGTCCCAGTTCATTACTGAATCTGTTGAGTTAGCTGATCACTGCTGGGATAGGTGCTGGGGTATACAATTGGTCGCCAAGCCTCTGGATGAGAAAAGGGAAAAGAATCAGCACAGTTTATGCTTCCGATTGTTATTCTGTATGGAAAGTGAATATCGGGTGAGAGCAGGGCCAGGTGGAAAGTCCAACATGATTCAGCTCATGTTTGAAGAATGCTCAAGTGCATTTGCCACCAACAGGGTGACTCATACATGTGAACTGTAGGAACTAGCACATGCAGAACAGGGGTCGTAAATTGGCAGGAAAAACTACAATCGTGGGAAAAATGCTACATTTCTAACAAATTTGATTTTGACTGTATATAAAAAAAAAAAAATTGGAGGAAGCTTTCACCAACTCTTCGGTGCACAGTCTTCGGAATGGTAGGAAATGCATGAGAATTTTTTTCCAAAAGTGAATCCTGACTGTCCCATTACCTGGAAATGGATTCTCATTGCTGTGTTTTAGGTAGTCATAGAGAGATACAGCACTGAAACAGACCCTTCAGCCCACCGAGTCTGTGCCGACCAACAACCACCCACTTATACTAATCCTGCATTAATCCCATAGTCCCTACCACATCCCCACCATTCTCCTACCTACATTAGGGGCAATTTACAATGGCCAATTTACCTATCAACCTGCAAATCTTTGGCTGTGGGAGGAAACCGGAGCACCCGGCGGAAACCCACGCAGTCACAGGGAGAACTTGCAAACTCCCACAGGCAGTACCCAGAATTGAACCCAGGTCGCTGGAGCTGTGAGGCGGCGGTGCTAACCACTGCGCCACTGTGGTCATTGAGTAAATAATCACAATGAATTGGCACAAAAATTTATTACACTCAGAGGCAGCTGTTCACTCTAACTGCCTGATGGGATGGGAGCTGCATTAACAGAAATGCCTGTCCAGCCTGACTAGTAATCCCTCCTAATAACAAAAACCCTTGACCCCTGTGTCCTTCATCACTGCTGAAAATCCTTCAAAGAATGTAAGCAATCGGAGCAAGAGTAGACCATCTGGTCCCCCCCCCCACCCCGAGCCTGCTCCACCATTCAATATGACCATGACTGACCTTCTGCCTCAACTCTACTTTCCTGCCCACTCCCATATCACTTGATTCCCTGAGAAACCAATAATCTATCTATCTCCACCTTGAGTACACTCAACGATGAAGCAACCACAACCTTCTGAGATAGAGAATTCCAAAGGTTCACCACCCTCAGCTCAGCCCTAAATGGTCTGCCTCTTATTCTGAGACTGTATCCCCTGGTTCTAGACTCCCCAGCCAGGGGAAACATCCTTCCTACATCTACCCTTCGAGCCCTGTAAGAATTTTGTATGTTTGAATGAGATCACCTCTCATTCTTCAAAACTCCAGACAATAAAGGCCCAGTCTATTTAATCTTTCCTCCATAGGACAATCCCTCCATCCCAGGAATTAGTTTGGTGAACCTTCGTTGCACTCCCTCTGTGGCAAGTATGTCTTTTCCTTGAGTAAGACGACCAAAACTGCACACCATACTCCAGGTGTGATCTCAGCAAGGTTCTATATATTTGCAGCAAGACATCTTTACTCTTATACTCAAATTCCTTTGTAATAAAGGCCAATATACCATTTGCCTCCTTAATTGCTTGCTGTACCCGCATGTTAGCTTTCAAGGACACATGAACAAGGACACCCAAATGCCTTTGAAGTTTAACACTTCCCAGCCTCTCGCCATTTAAGAAATATTCTATTTGTTTTTCCTACCAAAGTGGATAATCTTACATTTCTCCACATTGTATTCCATCTGCCAAATTTTTTCCCACTCGCTTAGCCTCTCCAAATCCCTTTGAAGCATAGAAAATAGGAGCAAGAGTAGGCCCTTTGGGCCTGCTCCACCTTTCAAAAAAGATCATGGCTGATCGTCTAATTCAGTACTCTGTTCCCACTTTCTCCCCATATCCCTTGATCCCTTTGGTATTAAGAAATATATCTATCTCCTTCTTGAATATATTTAATAACTTGGCCTCCACTGCCTTCTGCGGTAGAGAATTCCACACGTTCACCATCCTGAGTGAAGAAATTTCTCCTCATCTCTGTCTTAAGTGGGCGACTTCTTTAGTTTTAAATAGTGACCCCTGGTTCTAGATTCTCACAAGGGGAAACATCCTCTCCACATCCACTCTGTCAAGACCCCTCAGGATCTTGCATGTTTCAATCAAGTCGCCTTACTCTTCTAAACTCCAGCGGATACAAGCCCAGCCTGTCCAACCATTCCTCGTAAGTCAGCCCACCCATTCCGGGTATTAGTCTAGTAAACCTTCTCTGAACTGCCTCCAATGCATTAACATCCTTCCTTAAACAAGGAGATCAATACTGTATACAGTACTCCGTATGTGGTTTCACCAATGACCTGTATAACTGACACATAACCTCCCTACTTCAGTATTCAATTCCCCTCACAATAAACAATAGCATTCTATTAGCTTTCTTAATTACTTGCTGTACCTGCATACTAACCTTTTGCGATTCATGCACTAGATCCCTCTGCATCTCAGAGCTCTGCAATCTTTCACCATTTAGATAATATGGTTTTTTTATTCTTCCTGCCAAAATGGACAATTTCACATTTTCCCACATTATACTCCATTTGCCAGATCTTTGCCCACTCACTTAACCTATCTATATCCCCTTGTCCTTATGTCCTCTTCACAACTTACTTTCCTACCTCTAAATGTACCACATCTGCCAATTCCCCCTTATCTATTTTGTTAGTTACATCCTCAGAAAAACTCCAACAGGTTTGTTAAACATGATTTCCCTTTTATAAATCCATGTTGACTCTGCCCAGTCCTACCATTATTTTCTAAGAGTCCTGTTATCACATTCTTTATTATAGATTCTAGCATTTCCCTACGACTGATTTTAGACTAACAGGTCATTAGTTCCCAATTTTTCTCTGTCCCTCCTTTTCTTAAATAGTGGAATTACATTTGCTACCTTCTAATCTGCAGGAACTGCTCCAAAATCTATAGAATTTTGGAAGATGATCACTACTACACCAACTATCTCTATAGCCACCTCTGGGATGTAGATTATCAGCTCCAGATGATTTATCAACTTTCAGTCCCATTAACTTCTCCAGTACTACATTTTTTGTTACAAGTACTAATTTCTTTCAGTTCCACATTCTCGCTAGTCCCTTAGTTCTCTAATATTTCTGGGGAGTTTTTTGTATCTTCCTCCATGAAGACAGACACAAAGCATTTGTTTAGTTTTTTTGCCATTTCTCTATTATGCATTCAACGATACTGAGGGAAGTGTGAGTGGAAATTGCGGAAGCATTGGCCATAATTTGTTAGTCTTCCTTAGACTCGGGTGGTGCCAGAGGACAGGAGAGCTGCAAATGTTATACCCTTGCCCAAAAGAGGGTGTAAAGATAAGCCCAGCAACTACAGGTCTGTCAGTTTAACTTCAGTGGTGGGGAAACTTCTAGAAACAATAGTTCAAAACAAAATTAATGGGCACATGGACAGATGCAGGTTAATTAAGAAAAGCCAGAATGGATTTTTCAAGGAATAATCATGTTTAACTAACTTGTAGGAGTTTTTTTGAAGAGGTACCAGAGAGGATTGATGAGGGTAAAGCTGTTGATGTGGTGTACATCGACTTCCAGAAGGCTTTTGATACAGTACCACACAACAAACCTGAGCAAAGTTATAGCTCATGGAATAAAAGGGACAGTAGCAACATGGATAAGAAATTGGCTATGTGGTGGGAAACAGAGAATAGTGATTAATGGGTGTTTTTTGGACTGGTGGAAAGTTTGTAGTGGAGTTCCCCACGGGTCAGTATTGGGACCCTTGCTCTTCCTGTACCCCTTGGTGTACAGGGCACAATTTCAAAATTTGTGGATGATACAAAATCTGGAAGCATTGTGAACTGTCAGGAGGATAGTGTAGAATTTCAAAAGGACATAGACAAGTTGGTGGAATGGGCGGACAAGTAGCAAATGAAGTTCAATGCAGAGAAATGTGAAGTGATTCATTTTGGTAGGAAGAACATGGTGAGACAATATAAGATAAAGGGTATACCCTAAAGTGGGTGCAGGAGCAGAGGGATCTGGGTGTATAATGTGCAAAAGTCATTGAAGGTGGCAGGACAAGTTGAGAGAGCGGTTAATAAAGCAGTCCTCTGCTTTATTAATGGGGGCATAGAGTACAAGAGCAAGGAAGTTATGTTGAACTTCTATAACACACTAGTTTGACCTCGGCTGGAGTATTGCATCCAGTTCTGGGCACTGCACTTTAGGAAAATTGTGAAGGCATTGGAGAAAAGATTTATGAGAATGGTTCCAGGGAAGAGGAACTACAGTTATGAAGATCGATTGGATAAGTTGGGACTGTTTCTCTTAGAGAAGGCCGAGAGGTCAAAATCATAAGGCGTCTGGACAGAGTAGATAGGGCGAAACTGTTCCCTCGTGAAACGATCGAGAATGAGAGAGTGTAGATTTGAAGTAATTTGCAAAAACGACATGAGGAAAAAGGTTTTCACGCGGCGAGTGGTTAAAGTCTAGAATATACACTGCCTGAGAGTATGATGCAGGCATGATTAATCGAGGCAATCAAAAAGGAATTAGACATTTATCTAAAAAGGAAGAATGTGCAGGGTTACAGGGAGAAGGTGGGGAATAGTCCTAGGTGAATTGTTCATTTGGAGAGTCGGTGCAGACACGATGAGCCGAATGACTTCCTTCTATGCTGTAATAATTCTGTGATTCTGAAGTAGGGACTTAAAGAGATGGGAATTGCAGTTTGGGGATGGAATTTGAGTGTGGGGCCTAAACAGATGAAGGCACAGCTTCCAAGGATGGTGCAAAGATGGGATGCACAGAAGGCTAGAGTTAGAGGACTCCTTGTGATAGTAGCTTTCAGCCATTTAGGCTATACCCTCGAACTCCCTCCCAAAACCTCTTCACTTCCCTACTTTTTACCCTACCACATCAACCCTTTAATTTCATTCAATCAATTTTTCTAATTCTATGGTTTGGTCCACTCCCTCCGCATAAATGCGTTGAGATGTTATATGCAAGTTGCTATGTTTGTCAGGAGGGGTTAAAGATATTCATTTAGTTATGCCATCTTTTTAAAAATTTCTATGTTCTCTTTCATGCTTAAAATGATCAGCTTCCTTTCTTGTTTCCAACAGATCAGACTTCCTGATTGTTGCTGGTCACTACCCAGTTTGGTCAATTGCTGAACATGGACCCACCAGATGTCTGGTACAGAAGCTGTACCCTCTCCTCACTCAGTACAGGGTCAGTGCATACATCTGTGGGCATGACCACAACCTGCAGGTAAGAAACTGTCAATACTGGCAAATCCTTCGAGGTCCATATAAGTAATTGTTCATGCACCCAACCTGGCCAAGAGTTTCCATACTATGCTGTGATGGTCTATGTGAATACTATATATTGGTAGATGTTGTCAGTAAAGTTACTTTTCATTAGTGCTCAGTTTTGATGTCTACGAAGTTTGGCACCTCAGTAGATTTTAACATTTTCTCCTCTTCTCAGCATACTGATTGTTGCAGGTTTTATAGGCCTGGCTGCCAATTGATACCTGTGACCATGGGCAGTCACGGCTGAGCCCCATCCTGTCTGCATCACTTGTGTGGGAGTTCTGGTTATCTTTCCCCTTAGAACATAAGAAATAGGATCAGGAGTAGGCCATTCAGCCCCTTGAGCCTGCTCTGTCATTCGATAAAATCATGGCTGATCTGATTGTGGCCTTAACTCCACTTTCCTGCCTGCCCCCATAACCCTTGACTCCCTTGTAAATCAAAAATCTGTCTAACTCACCATTGAATATATTCAATGACTCAGTCTCCACTGCTTACTGGAGAACAGAATTCCAAACAGTAAGGAATCTCTGAGAAGAAATTTCTCCTCATCTGTGTCTTAAATGGGAGACACCTTAATTTGAAACTGTGCCCTCCAGTTCTAGATTCCCCGATGAGGGGAAACATCCTCTCAGCATCTACCCTGTCAAGCTCCCTCAGAATCTTGTATGTTTCAATAAGTTCACCCCTCAAAACTCTAAACTCCACTGAGATTAGGCCCAACCTTTCCTCATAAGACAAACCCCTCATCCCAGCAATCAGCCTAGTGAACCTTCCCTGAACTGCTTCTAATGCAAGTACATCCCTCCTTAAATAAGGTGACCAAAACTGAATGCAGTACTCTGGGTGCAGTCTCACCAATGCCTTGTACAGTTGTAGCAAGACTTGCCTACTTTTATACTTCATCGTCGTCATAAAGGCCACCATTCCATCTGCCTTCCTATTTACTTGCTGTACCTGCATGCTGACTTTGTGATTCATGTACAAGGATACCTAGGTCCCTCTGCAGCACAGCATTCTGCAGTCTCTCTCCATTTAAATAATCTGCTATTTTATCTTTCCCACCAAAGTGAACAACCTCACATTTTCCCACATTATACTCCATCTGACAAATTTTTGCCCACTCACTTAACCTATCTATATCCCTTTGCAGACTCTTTGTATCCTCCTCACAACTTGCTTTCCTATCTATCTTCATGGGCCTGTTTCTGGTGAAGGTGGGATCTGTATAAGATGGACGGGTTGCACCTGAACCAGAACGGGACCAGCATCCTTGCTCGGAGGTTTGCTAGTGCTGTTGTGGGAGAGGTGGGGGGGGGGGGGTTTAAACTAATTTGGCAGGGGGATGGGATACAGAGTGGAAGCACAGGTGATGTACAATCAAATATAAATGTGAAGCTAAGTCAGTTCGGAGGTCAGAGTAAATGTAGATCTGTTAAGGCTCAGGCAAATAATGCAAGGCTGGATTGTATCTATTTTAGCACAAGGAGTCTTACTAGTAAGGCAGATGAATTGAGTACATTGATTAACACATGGGAATATGATATTGCTATTACTGAGACATGGTTGAGGGAAGGGCAGGACTGGCAGCTTCATATCCCAGGGTATAGAATCTTCAGACGTGATCGGGCAGGGGGTAAAAGAGGAGGTGGCATTGCACTGTTGATTAAAGAGACAATTACTACAGTAAGGAGGGATGATATCTTAGAAGGTTCCTCTAATGAGGTCATATGGGTAGAACTTAAAAACAAAAAGGGGGCTATCACTTGGCTGGGAGTGTACTACAGGCCTCCAACCAGTCAGGCAGTGGTAGAGGAGCAGATATGTAGGCAAATCTCAGAGGTGCAATAATAGGGTAATAATAGTAGGGGATTTCAATTTCCCCTATATTAGAGGGGATAGTATTAGTGCAAAAAGCTTGAAGGGGGCAGAATTCTTCAAGTGCATTCAGGAGAGCTTTTTGAGCCAGCATGTAGAGAGTCCTACAAGAGGAGGAGCGGTACTGGACTTAATCCTCGGGAATGAAGCCGGACAAGTGGTAGAAGTGTCAGTGGGGGAGCATTTCGGGAATAGTGACCATAACACTGTAAAATTTAAGGTTGTTATGGAAAAGGACATAGAGGGACTGTAAATAAGAGTACTGAATTGGGGGAAGGCAGATTTCAGTATGATAAAACAGGATCTGGCCAAAGTGAACTGGGAGCAGCTTCTTATAGGAAAGTCTACATCAGACCAGTGGGAGTCATTTAGAAGGGAAATTGTGAGGGTTCAGGTGCAGCATGTTCCTGTAAAGGTGAAGAGCAGGACGAACAGGTCAAGGGAACCCTGGATGTCAAGGGACATCGAGGATTGGATAAGGGGAAAAAAAGGAGGCGGATGGCAGATTCAGGGGGCTGAAAACAGCGGAGGCCCGAGAGGAGTATAGAAAGTGTAGGGGAGTACTTATTAAAAAAAAAAAAGTAGTGAAGAGAGGGCGTGAAAAATCACTGGCAGACAAGATAAAGGAAAATCCTAAGGCGTTTTATGAGTATGTTAGGGGCAAGAGGATAACCAGGGAAAAAGTGGGGCCCATTAGGGATCAAAGAGGCAATCAGTGTGTGGAGCCGGAGGACATAGGTGAGGTTTTGAACGATTACTTTTCATCTGTGTTCACTATGGAGAAGGAGGATGCAGGTGTAGTGATCAGGGAAGGGGATTGTGATATACTTGATCAAATTAGCATTGAAAGGGAGGAAGTATTAGCTGTATTAGCGGGATTAAAAGTGGATAAATTCCCAGGCCCAGATGAGATGTATCCCAGGTTGTTATGTGAGGCAAAGGGAGGAGATAGCAGGGGCTCTGACTCAAATATTCAGATCCTGTCTGACCACAGGAGAGGTACCAGAGGTCTGGAGGACAGCGAATGTGGTACCATTATTCAAGAAGGGTAGCAGAGATAAACCAGGTAATTACTGGCTGGTGAGTCTAACATCAGTGGTAGGGAAATTATTGGAAAAGATTCTGAGATAGGATTAATCTCCACTTGGAGAGGCAGAGATTAATCAGGGATAGTCAGCATGGCTTTGTCAGGGGGAGATTGTGTCTAATTAACTTACTTGATTGAATTTTTCAAGGAGGTGACTAGAGGTGCAGATGAGGGTAGAGCAGTTGATGTAGTCTACATGGACTTCAGTAAGGTTTTTGATAAGGTCCCGCATGGGAGATTGGTTAAGAAAGTAAAAGCCCATGGGATACAGGGTAATTTGGCAAATTGGATTCAAAATTGGCTTAGTGGCAGGAGGCAGAGGGCGATGCTCGAGGGTCGTTTTTGCGAGTGGAAGCCTGTGACCAGTGGTGTACCGCCAGGATCGGTGCTGGGACCCTTACTGTTTGTAGTGTACATTAATGATTTAGACGTGAATATAGGAGGTATGATCAGTAAGTTCGCAGATGACACGAAAATTGGTGGTGTCGTCAACAGTGAGGAGGAAAGCTTTAGATTACAGGACGATATAGATAGGCTGGTAAGATGGGCGGAGCAGTGGCAAATGGAGTTTAATCCTGAGAAGTGTGAGGTGATGCACTTTGGGAGGTCTAGCAAGGCAATGGAATATAAAATGGATGGTAGGACCATAGGAAGTACAGGGGGTCAGAGGGACCTTGGTGCTTGTCCATAGATCACTGAAGGCAGCAGCACAAATAGATAAGGTGGTTAGGAAGGCATGTGGGATACTTACGTTTATTAGCCGAGGCATAGAATAAAAGAGCAGGGAGGTTATGATGGAGCTGATTAGGCCACAGTTGGAGTGCTGTGTACAGTTCTGTTTGCCACACTATAGGAAAGATGTGATTGCAATGGAGAGGGTGCAGAGGAGATTCACCAGGATGTTGGTAGGGCTGCAGCATTTCAGTTATGAAGACAGACCTGATAGGCTGGGGTTGTTTTCCTTGGAGTGGAGAGACTGAGGGGGTACCTGATTGAGGGGCATTGATGGGATAGATAGGAAGACACCTTTTCCCTTAGCGGAGAGGTCAATAACTAGGGGGCATAGATTTAAGGTAAGGGGCAGGAGGTTTAGAGGGGAGTTGAGGAGGAATATTTTCACCCAGAGGGTGGTTGGAATCTGGAACACAGTGCCTGAGGGGGTGGTAGAGGCGGGAACACTTACGACATTCAAGAAATATTTAGATGAGCACTTGAAACTCTATAACATACAAGGCTACGAGCCAAGTGCAGGGAAATGGGATTAGTTAGGACGGGTGCTTGATGGTTGGCACAGGTGTGTTGGGCTGAAGAGCCTGTTTCTGTGCTGTAAAGCTCTGACTCCATGACTGTAACTTGCTTTCCTATCTATTCATATTGTCAGCAAATTTGGCTCCAATACAGTTGGTTCCTTCATCCAAGTCATTACTATAGATTGTAAGTAGTTGAGGCCCCTGCACTGATCCCTGTGACACTCCACTAGTTACTGTTTGCCATCCTGAAAATGATCCATTTATCCCAACACTCTGTTTCCTGTTTAGGTGGCCTCTCCTCTATCCATGCTAATATATCACCCCAACACCA
This sequence comes from Heterodontus francisci, assembly GCF_036365525.1. Taxonomy (NCBI): domain Eukaryota; kingdom Metazoa; phylum Chordata; class Chondrichthyes; order Heterodontiformes; family Heterodontidae; genus Heterodontus; species Heterodontus francisci. The sequence goes on from NC_090413.1 coordinate 31,483,614, forward strand.
TGAGTTCTTATCTTGTACAGTAACCTTTTATGTGGCGCCTTATCGAATGCCTTTTGGAAATCCAAAAACACTGCATCTACTGGGGGTTCACCTTTATCCACCCTGCTTGTTACATCCTCAAAAAACTCTAATAAATTTGTCAAACACTATTTCCCTTTCACAAAACTATGTTGACTCTGCCTGTTATTTTCTAGATGTCCTGATACTACCTCTTTAATAACAGACAGCTGGCTAACAGGCCGAGAGTTTCCTGATTTCGGTCTCCCTCCTTTTCTTAAATAGAGGTGTTACATTTGCGGTTTTCCAATTCGCTGGACCTTTCCAGGATCTAGGGAATTTTGGAAGATTACAACCAATGCATTCACTATCTTAGCGTGTATCCAAGGGTCTTAAAGGAAGTGGCTGCAATCAGGTCTGCGGGACCTATCAGCCTTTTCTCCCATTCATATACCCATTACTTTTTCTCTACTCATAGTGATTGTTTTAAGTTCCTTCCTCCCTTTTGCCTCCTAATTTTCTACTATTTATCTCTAGACCAGGGGCACTATAATGTCCTGACCATTGTCCTAGTTGAGATTAACTACCTCAGCATATGCTGAGGATGAAACTTTGGACCTTCTGATCTGGTTTGGATCACTACCATACTGGGTATTCATTATCCACTGAGCAAAAGGGGGATTGTGAGCCCACAAAATGTAAAACTGGCAGATTTGTTGGATTTCTTCAGCCATTGGTTCCCTCCCAACCTCGCCCAGCAATGAGTATGGTGTGGCAGTGGAAGTCTGTTAATGTCCAATTGAAGCTATATTTATATTGACATTACAACACCAGCATTGGATGTGATTCATGAAATCCCAAGTTTCTTAACAATTTTCTCCTACTTTCCCTTGTTTCAGTTTATTCAGGATAGTCATGGGATTGGCTACATCCTAAGTGGAGCTGGAAACTTCATGGAATATTCAATGAAGCACAGGCACCATGTTCCGAAGGGGTGGCTTAAATTTTTCTATGCGGACATCAGCTCTTTGGGAGGCTTTGCTTATGTAGAGATCACCCCAGATCAAATGATGATCACCTATATTGAGGCCCTTGGTAAATCCCTGTATTGGACCACTATCCCCAGACGGTCAGATAGATGAAGCATCTGGTTAGGTATTATGAAAGACATAAGAAAGCACAGTCCTAAGCGGGAGACCCCAGCTGTTTTTATTGTTTCAAATTTAACAATTGACTCTGACTCCCTTTCATTTACATTTAAAATTCAGGTGTCTGTTGAAAATTAATTTTTATTGGCACATTCTCTTGAATATAACATTCGCTAACCTCCTATGGATTCAAGAGCTTTGCGTTCTGCTGGTAATACCTGCAAATAGACAGTTTAATACTAAGGATCCCTCCCCTTTTAGTTCAGTATTCTTTTCATTTTATTTTTCATTACATTTTGTATTTCTTGAATCCATTGTTGACTCAGATAATATGATGCATGTGGCAGAAATACATTAGTACATTAAACTTGTTTCTGCTGGCACAGAGAGTAATGCTGTTTTAAGTTTAAGAAATTTGTTAATGATCTCTGACTCAGCTGGGTCAAGGAACTAGGAGAAAGGGAACAAATATTGCAGAATGAGCTTGAGTGAAGGCAAGCGAATAGAGTAAGGGGAACGATCTCCACATTCGGCTATTCTAAACGGAGATCCGTGACACTCCATTCCAGAGAAGCCAGCTTGGTGCTTCCTGGATCTACTTCAAGAAGAGCAAGGACTCCTGCAACAAGCAGGAGGACTCTTGCTGCAAAAAGATGTAACCCAATGGGCTTCCCTTAGCACACCATTTTCAGCTAGAACTCTAAATACTAAGGGACAGACTTTCATCTGTAGACAGACCCCAACCACTTAATCCACATGTAGCAAAGTGTATGATTCAACTGTAGTTTGTTGGTATAACGGTCTCAATAATACAAGTTATGCCAGCAAAAACCGTCAGAAGCAGCCAAATAACCCATTAATATATTCAGTACATTAGCTCCTGCAATACTAGTTCTGATGTTTGAATTTGGATCAACTTGAACTTTTTTTTGTAAGTTTTCTAAGCCTGTTTTCAGATGTGATTTTTCTTAATATCCTGGGATTCTTTTGTACAATTCTTGATTTCTAAGTTTATGAATAAATACTGAATTAATTATCTAATGTTGGCAAGTTATTTTTGCAGCCGCCCTGGCATTACACATGAGCATAGCAGAGGTCATATCTTCACTTAATCTCAAATCCAGCATCAGACCTTCCTGGTATATCTTTGCCCATGTGCTGACATCTCACTGTACTGATCTCCCAGGGGCACACTGATTCCTTGTGCATCTGGTTTCAGCTCTTCTCTGAAGTACACAAATCAAACACAATGTATACTTACCTTCTTGGGTTTCTTTTGTTTTAGAAGATTTTTAGCGTCCATGTTTTAGACTACTCATAATTGTGAGCAAAAATTGAATTGTAGCAGCCACATAACATTTTTACACTACTTGTCAAACTTAATTAATTTCCTACTAAGCAAGAAGTTAAAGAATTTGCAACCACTGTGCTAAACCAGAGTTATCCAATAGAAATTGTTGACTAGCACGGGTGTGGCTACAGCAACACTATTTATCCACACATAATACAGGTAAAGGTACGCAACATGTATATTTACTCAACACATACCACCATTCAGTAACAAAGGAAGTAAAGCACGCACAACAAGCAAGACATTCTGCTTTTCATCTTACTATTTCACCAACAATGCACAAAAAGATTAAAGAGCTCACCCATGCAAATCACATGGCCAGTGGTGTCTATTACTCATTTACTAATCAAAAATACAATTATCCATGTGGCTTATAGTTATTGCATTGGACGACACTGCTAAACTATGAAACAAATAATTTTCTTGCATAACCGTTCTTTCCTTTTTCTCACAATCTATGCAAGTTACCTGGTCTATCTTCAAAGGATCCACCCAAGCTTACTGATACAAAAAAGGTTAAAAACCCTAAAAAAATGACCAGAACCCAATGAATTTAAATGATGAAAGGTCACGGACCTGAAACTCTAACTTTGCTTCTCTCTCCACAGATGCTGCCAGATCTGCTGAGTAATTCCAGCATTTCCTGGCTTCATTTTAGATTATTTCCAGCATCTGCAGTATTTTGCTCTTGGATTTAAATGATTGGCAAAATCAAAGAGAACTGCCAATCCAAAATATTTAAACAAATCATAAAATGTTTGTATTGAATTGAAAGGTTTGGCTGCTCCCCAGGAAACTGGCACAGGCAAGATAGGCCAAATGGCCTCCTTTAATGCTGCATCATTCTATGATGCTAAGATGCAGGCTTGAGTCCTAGTATTCAATGATCATTCATGTGCACCAGCAATTGCTCAAAACATTGGACAGCCTGCCCAAGAGCTGCAGCACGACATCAGACTGCATGGAGCAGTTTGCCTTCAGCTTCTGTGATGCTCTAGTAAACATAATCAGTACTCTGCAGTCTACCATGGAGCGTGTACTCACCTCCATCGATGCAGCAACTGGACCCTCCATCCACAAGTCAAATCCTTTCAAAACTTTGAACATGTACCTTTTAACTTCTGCTACACTAAATATAGGCATTATTTTTCAAATTTTAATATCTCAATACAATTTTCTCACTTCAGCACTTACAGGAGAAGTGCTGCGACCACAAATATAGGTAGAAAAGTAACTTGTGAAGAGGACCTAAGGGGGCTACAAAGGGATATAGATAGATTAAGTGAGTGGGCAAAGACCTGGCAAATGGTGTATAATATGGGAAAGTGTGAAATTGTCCACTTTGGCAGGAAGAATAAAAAAGCATATTATCTAAATGGTGAGAGATTGGGCGGCGCAGTGGTTAGCACCGCAGCCTCACAGCTCCAGGGACCCGGGTTCGATTCTGGGTACTGCCTGTGCGGAGTTTGCAAGTTCTCCCTGTGACCGCGTGGGTTTTCGCCGGGTGCTCCAGTTTCCTCCCATAGCCAAAGACTTGCAGGTGATGGGTAAATTGGCCGTTGTAAATTGCCCCTAGTATAGGTAGGTGGTAGCGAATATGGGATTACTGTAGGGTTAGTATAAATGGGTGATTGTTGGTCGGCACAGACTCGGTGGGCCGAAGGGCCTGTTTCAGTGCTGTATCTCTAAATAAAAATTAAAAAGCTCTGAGATGCAGAGGGATCTGGGTGTCCTAGTGCACGAATCACAAAAGGTTAGTATGCAGGTACAGCACATAATTAAGAAAGCTAATAGAATGTTATTTATCGTGAGGGGAATTGAATACAAAAGAGGTTATGCTTCAGCTACACAGGGCATTGGTGAGGCCACATCTGGAGTACTGTGTACGGTACTGGCCTCCTTATTTAAGGAAGGATGTAAATGCATTGGCGGCATTACAGAGAAGGTTTACTAGACCAATACCTGAAATAGGTAGGCTGTCTTACGAGGAAAGATTGGACAGGCTCGGCTTGTATCTGCTGGAATTTAGAAGAGTAAGAGGCGACTTGATTGAAACATATAAGATCCTGAGGGGTCTTGACAGGGTGGATGCGGAAAGGATGTTTCCCCTTGTGGGAGAATCTCAAACTAGGAGTCACTGTTTAAAAATAAGGGGTCGCCCATTTAAGACAGATGAGGAGAATTTTTTTTCTCTCAGAAGGTTGTTAGTCTTTGGAATTCTCTTCCTCAAAAGGCACTGAAAGCAGAGTTTTTGAATATTTTTAAGGCAGTTTCTTGATATAAAGGGGGTGGAAGTTTTCGGGGGTAGGTGGAAATGTGGAGTAATCAGTTCAGCCATGAACTTATTGAATAGTGGAGCAGGCTTGAGGGGTCAAGTGGCCTACTCCTGCTCCTAGTTCGTATGTTCTATATTGCCTTCATAGACCTCACCAAGGCCTTTGATCTTGTCAGCAGAGACGGACTCTTCAAACTGCTACGGAAAATAGGCTGCCTTCCTGGACTCTCCTCTTTCCATGAGAACATAATTGACATCTGTCAGTTATAATGGTTCAACATCAAGCGCTTTCAAGATCAGCAGCGGGGTAAAGTCGGGCTGCAGAGAGATCTGGGCGTACAAGTCCACGGGTCACTGAAAGTGGCAACGCAGGTGGATAAGGTAGTCAAGAAGGCATACGGCATGCTTGCCTTCATCGGTCGGGGCATAGAGTATAAAAATTGGCAAGTCATGCTGCAGCTGTACAGAACTTTAGTTAGGCGTGCAATTCTGGTCGCCACACTACCAGAAGGACGTGGAGGCTTTGGAGAGGGTACAGAAGAGGTTTACCAGGATGTTGCCTGGTCTGGAGGGCATTAGCTATGAGGAGAGGTTGGATAAACTCGGATTGTTTTCACTGGAACGATGGAAGTGGAGGGGCGACATGATAGAGGTTTACAAAGTTATGAGCGGCATGGACAGAGTGGATAGTCAGAAACTTTTTCCTAGGGTGGAAGAGTCAGTTACTAGGGGACATAGGTTGAAGGTGAGAGGGGCAAAGTTTAGAGGGGATGTGCGAGCCAAGTTCTTTACACAGAGGGTGGTGAGTGCCTGGAACTTCCTGCCAGAGGAGGTGGTGGAAGCAGGTACGATAGCGACGTTTAAGAGGCATCTTGACACATACATGAATAGGATGGGAATAGAGGGATACGGTCCCCGGAAGTGCAGAAGGTTTTAGTTTAGGCAGGCATCAAGATCGGCACAGGCTTGGAGGGCCGAATGGCCTGTTCCTGTGCTGTACTGTTCTTTATAATGAAAGCTAAATACTGCGGATGCTGGAAATCTGGAACAAAAACAAGAAATGCTGGAACCACTCAGCAGGTCTGGCAGCATCTGTGGAAAGAGAAGCAGAATTAACGTTTCGGGTCAGTGACCCTTCTTCGGAACTCTGTACTGTTCTTTGTTCTTTGCATCCTGGTGCCCATTCTCTTTGGCATATTCTTCTCCATGCTGCTATTGTACACTTTTGGCAACTTAAATAGTGTGTCCACCTGTACACCAGAGCTGATGACAAACTGTTCATCTTGGTAAGACCAGGCCAAGACCAAAGTGCGTAAAGTCCTAGTTCGTGAGTTGCGGTTTGCTGATGATGCAGCGCTGATATCCCATATTGAAGTTCACTTGCAGCAGCTTGTAGATCAGTTCTCCTGGGCCTGCGAGGAGTTTGGACTGACGAGCAGCATGAGGAAGACCAAAGTTATGGGCCAGGACGTAGAGACGACACTTTCCACCAACATCAACAACCTCACTTTGGAGGTTGTTGACAGCTTCACATACCTTGGATCAACAATCACTGGCAACCTGTCCCTCAATGCCGAAATCAGCACCAGATTGCCAAGGCTGCAACTGTCATCTCAAAGTTGAGAAGACTAGTGTAGACCAACAGCAAACTAACCAAAAATACAAAGCTTTGTTTGTACGAGGCTTGTGTTCTCAGCACACTCCTTTATAGTAGCGAAGCATAGGCAAATTATGCAAGCCAAGCAAACAGGCTGAGGGGCTGAACAGCTTCCACTTCCGCAGCCTCAGATGGATATTAGGCATTTCCTGACAGGACATGTTAATGTCTAATAAGTTCTGTTAATGGATGTTAAATACCTAGTAGTTGAAGGTAGTAGGGTTAACAGGTGTTGGGTATTGTTAGGAGTGGAGAAGTAAGCTCTGTGACAAGCAATAAACAGCCTCCACCAAAGTATCCGAGTCTCAGTGTCTTCTTCACACGCATGGTTTGGAAGTTTCTCTAACATTGGTAGCAGACGATGGTTGCCTGAAAGTGAAGATTGGAGACTAAGATTTGTTTTCAGACAGGAGATTAGATTGAAATTTTTTTTTTTGAAGAAAAATAACTGAAACCAGGTGTAAGATGTCGGGATCTGATTTTCCACCACTGTTTTGTGAAGCTGAACCTTATGATCAATGGAAGAATGAAGTTAATCTATGGACATGGGTTACGTCTTTTACCAAAAAGGAAGCAAGGAATAGCCCTTGCACTTTCACTTCCGCCAGAAGCAAGATCAAGAGCAAAGTGTTCTCGGAGCTAGAGGCTTATTATTTGGACAATGAGGAACGTTTGGAAAATGTCTTAAAATTTATGGATAAAATTTATATGAAAGTTGACTTATTGAGTGCCTATGAGGCACGGTCAGACTTTGATAAATTTAGAAAAATGGATGGTTTCTTCCATAGAAGAATGGAGTTATGGAGTTTAACTGACTATATGCAAGGTTGCAGCGATTGTACTTTGAAATTCCTAAATCAGTACTTGCCTTCAAATTGTTGGATTGTGCCATGATATTGAACATGGCTCTTGGTATTACCCAGCATTAGATTCAAAGAAAGAGATACGCTTTTTGATCAGATGTATGAAGCCCTGAAAAATCTTTGGGAAAACATTGCTTTCCGGCCTCTTCAGAGGAGGTTTACTAGATTGATACATGGAGTGAACGGGTTGTCTTATGAGGAAAGGTTTGATTGAAGTATATAAGATCCTGAATGGTCTTGACAAGGTGGATGTGGAAAGGATGTTTCCTCTTGTGGGTGGGTCGTGAACTAGGGGGCACTGTTTTAAAATTAGGGGTCACCCTTTTAGGACAGAGATGAGGAGAAATCTTTTCTCTGAGGGTTGTGCGACTTTGGAACTCTGCCTCAGAAGGTGGTGGAGGCGGGGTCATTGAATATTTTTAAGGTGGAGGTAGATAGATTCTTATTAGGCAAAGGAATCAAAGGTTATCGGGTAGATGGGAGTGTGGAATTTGAGACACAAACAGATCGGCCATGATCTTATTGAATGGCGGAGCAGGCTCGAGGGGCCGAATGGCCTACTTCTGCTCCTAATTCGTATGTTCATGGTTCTTCAGTGGTGACACTGAAGATGGAGGATACAATGCTAGCAGCATTTCGAGGCTGTTCAAATATGGGGCCCAAACGTCAGTACGAAAGAAGAATCACAAACAAAATGAATGAGGTTAGAGACCCTCTTGGCAGCTGTAACAGACAGCAAGAATTGGGCAATTATGGCAAAAGGATAAGCCCCAGGAATAATCATGGGGTGGTCAACAGGTGTTTCTGATGTGACTCAAAAGTAACACTATGCATTGCATTGTCCAAAAAGGAATAACAGGGTTTTTGAGATGACACATGACGTGGAAGGTTCAGAAGGCGAGAATGACGCTACTGATCAATCAGAAGGAATTGTACTGGTCACAAGAAGCTTCAATCCAGTAATGTGTGTCCTAGTCACAGATTCGTTCAATTGCACAGTACTAGACAGTGGGTGTATGTCCACGGTATGTGGTGTGGACTGATTAAAGTGTTACCTGGATTCTTCAAGTAAGGAAGACTGAAGTATGGTCAAAGAATATGACAGTTCTACCTGTTCCACGTTTGGGGATCACAACACATTGAAATCACGAAAAAGAGTGGTAATTCCGTGTAAATAGCAGGGGTAAACCATTTTATTAGTTATGGATATAGTATGCAGTGAAATACCTTTGCTGTTAAGTAAATCGTCTCTGAAAAAGGCTCAGATGAAATTGGATATGAAACATGAGGCGATTCTCTTTGGGAAATCTTAGCTTTACAGTTTACACAGTCGGGACATTATTGTATTCCTTTAGTGAGACCTAACATCTCTAAGCAGGATGTTAAAGAAGTGTTAATGGCATGGGGGGCGGGTAGGGATTTAAAGGAGAAAAGGCAAATTATTTCAAGACTACATCGACAGTGTGCAAATCCATCTGGTCATGTTGAAGATTCCGTGAAAAGATGCAGGGATAATAGATGACTATGCTAAACTTATCGAGGATATCAGTGAAAAATTTTATATTTTTAAAAAAATACAGGAGGATGAGTCTCCCATTAGCAAGGGACGTTTATGAAACTGTAGCGATACACTTGAAGGTATGGGATAAAGACAAAAACATTTTTCTTCTACACTTTATAGACATAGTGACTAGATTCAGTCTGTCAACGGTAATTTATAGTAAAGACAAAAATGTAATAGTGGACAATGTTACGACCAGGTGAGATAGGGGTCTAGGAGTTCCTTCTCAGCCTTTGCCTGGTCTAACCGTAACAGGGTTTAATTTTAGAAACACCATGTTTTTAGCTCCTCCTCAGTGAATCCTTATCCACTGCTTTCCAATTGTAAGGCAAAGAAATCAGACAGGTTTTCTTAGATTTAAACAAGAAAGGTGGAAGTTTATTAATCTTAAACTATAATTCAGTTAACGATGATGAATATGCGATGTGACCACACCAGCATCAATAAACACACACGCAGAAAGAGACAGAAAAAATAGAAAGAATAAAGGGGAAATGTTTGAGGCAATATCTGGTAGTTATTTACAGTCCTTTGAGTTCAATGTGAAGTCTTTGGTTGCCGGTAAGTCTTGCTGTTCGTTGGGGCCCAGTGCACGCTTTAACTTGTCTCAATGTAGGAGTCTTTTTTGTCTTGAGGTTTATCTGTCTTAATGGGTCCAGAAGCTTGTGAGAAAGCGAGAGAGTGCCAGTCTGGAGAGACGCTGTCTTGTTCCAGGTTCAGTTACAATCTGCAGTCTGACCCCAAACTGTCCTGTGTCTAGTTCAAAAAGCCTGGACCAGCCAGTTAGTCATGTGACCAGCTGGCGTAACCACTTCTGCGTTTGTGGATTCCAAAGCTCTTGGTGGGGGTGGGGGGTGTAGTGTTATCTCCCAGCCCGACAAGATGTGGATCACTATTGCCCAGCTCAATCTCTGTTAATTGAATCAGTGAGCAATTCTTTTGTCTCTCCAAGCACTGTCCCTTAGTATGCAAATGTCCTCCAGCCAAGTGTCTAGTGCTCTCTTGTAAAACAAGTCATATCTTCACTCCAGCAACAGTTTAAAATTAATGTTCATATGAAATTAATAGCAGGTGGGGGTCTTCATGACACGTCCACACCCAGGGGAATGAAATGTGATTTTTTTTTAAAAGAGCATTTCATTAAAAGGGACTAGAGAGAAGATAAGTACAGGAAAACACACATCCATCTCTCTCATTCATTCAGAAATCCTGACAGTGGTTACAGCCTGTCTTTTTTGGTAGCAGTGCTGCTTTAAACTGCCCTATTTGGCATCACAATAAACATGTGGTTTTTGGGGAAGTTTTTCAGTTTGCACATTTCCATGACTGGCTAGGGTGTCTTTGTTCTTGTTAAGGTCTGCAGGGGAGGGTTAGATTTAATTAGCCCTAGGTTGGAGTTCTGCTCGGGCAGCGGCAGTGGGCGGTTCCACTCTGAGCTCTCTTTTAGTGCTTTGATGAGTTATGCAAGGGCTTTTCAACTTAGGGGATGGCTGGTTCCCTTTTTTTCCTGACTCTGGGGGAGATTCTTTGCTAATCTTCCGTTTGTCCTCTGGGACGCTCCTGCTTGCAGGTATTTGCCCAGATTCTACTGCACTCCCCTGCGGCACTTCAATTAGGTGAGGCATCACCCTCACGGTTTCTCTGCCCTCAAGGACTTTCTTTGTCTTGGCAGGTTCCTGTAAATGCTGTTAGCCACTCTGGTGGGGTGCTTCTGGTATCTGCATTTACATAGGAGGATGTGGGGTCCAACTTTTCAAACATTTTGGGTTGGTTAACCGGACAGTAGGGTTTCCATTTGGGATTCCTCCCGGGCTTCCTTTAACCTGCCCTCTTGGTCCCTTTTTCCCCTTTCTTTTCTAACCTTTTTCCAGCCTTGTGCCTGCCTGTCCCCTTTTGTTCTCGGCAGGAGTCCCTTACAGTTCACCGGCCCTCTGCTGGAGGGTCCTCCAAACACCGATACAGGACTTAGGGGTGCAGATTTCACTGTAGATTGGGGTTTCCCCTCAACCTGGCACATGTGGCAACTCCTACAGTACTCCACCACATCTTTGTGGAGTCTTGGCCAGTCAAACTGCTGTCTTATGTGGGCTTCAGTTTTTCATGTGCTGTCATGTACAGCCACTGTAATCTCATGGGCTATTCTTAATATTTCTCTCTGGTACCTCTGCAGCACCTCTAGGTGGTGAATCACTGTCCACTCCTTGCTCTCAGGTCTGTGAGGAGAACTCCATTTCCTCATCAGTATCTCATTCTTTAAGTCCTGGCAATCAGGGACTCCCTCTGCTCCAAATTCAGACTGGGCAGCCTGTGCAAACTCTCTCAATACTGGGTCAGCTCGCTTAGCCTCAGCTAGGGAAAATCCATTTAACTCATTCTCTGAGTTTTCTAACTTTCCAAAGAAAATGTCAGACAGACCTCATGGTCATCTGCCTGCAGTGCCAATTCAGTCTCCTCTGGGGGAGCTGGTTTGATCATGGCCTAATTCACTTTTCATTCAGGGAATGCCACTGCCCTGTTTCTCTGACCTCCTGTGGTGTCTCTTTCTCTACTGGGGAAGCTACCACCTTCGTCCCCGCCAGATCATTACCTCGGAGCAGGTCAACCCCATCCACAGGCAAACTAGGGACAATCCCTATGGTCACCGGTCCCCAAACTAGGTCGCACTCCAAGTGCACCCGGTGTAAAGGTATAGGCATACACTGCCCACTATTCACCACCATTCTAGTGTTTACTGCACTCTCTGGGGGAAAGGTCAGGTCTTTTCCCAGTAAAAGGGATCTAGTGGCCCCTGTATCCCTGAGAATTACTATGGGCTTGCTTGCCCCACTCAAGGGTTATGGGCTACTCTCCCTTCAGACTCAAAACCCTGATAACCTTTAGGAATCCTATTAAAATTTCCTGCACTTGCAGCCGTAAGCTTCCTGGGTCTCACTCTTACTGCAGTTAAAACCGCAGCTTGTTCTGCTGTGCTTTCCATCAGGGTCCCATCTCCATCACTAAGCAGGTGTCCCTGATTAACTCTACAGGTTTCCCCTTTAGTTTCCAGCAGTCAGCTCTTAAATGCCTGCTTTATTACAATGGAAGCACACAGATCTCCGGGTCTCACTCCTACTTACAGCACCTTCCTTTTTGGCTAGAGGAGGGCCCCCCTGTGTTTCCTGCTTTTCCTTCCCTCCCAAGACTACTTGGGCTTCGATCACCTTCCCACCCTTTGTCCTTTTCGGATTTGTGGGGGTGATTAGGAAAGGTTTTCCCCTGGAAAACCGACTTACAAATGAGAGCAAACTCATCAGCCAGCACTGCGGTTTGCTGAGCTCTATGAACCTTCTGTTCCTCTACATGTGTCTTTATGGAGAGTGGGAGAGAGATTTAAAATTCCTCGAGCAAAATTACTTCTGAGATTTTCATAGCTGAGCTGCACTTTAAGAGCCCTCAGCCACTGGTCAAAAGCCAGCTGCTTCTTTCTCTCAAATTCCAGGTAAGTTTGATTAGCTTGTTTCTTGAGGATTCTAAACTTTTGGCAATCGGCTTCCGTTACTAACTCTCATGCCCCGGGGATAGCATTTTTGGTCAGTTTATAATCTGATGAACTCTTATCTGGCAACATGGAATAAACCTCATGGGCCTTTCCGGTTCGCTTGCTTTGTAGCAAGAGAGTCCACCCTCAGCTGACTACTTTAACTGCCTTAATAAAAGCAAAATACTGCGGATGCTGGAAATCTGAAATAAGAAATGCTGGAACCACTCAGCAGGTCTGGCAGCATCTGTGAAAAGAGAAGCAGAGTTAACGTTTCGGGTCAGTGACCCTTCTTCGGAACTGACAAATATTAGAAAAGTCACAGGTTAGAAGCAAGTGAGGTGGGGGTGGGGCAAGAGATAACAAAGGAGGTGTAGATTGGACCAGGCCACATAGCTGACCAAAAGGTCATGGAGCAAAGGCAAACAATATGTTAATGGTGTGTTGAAAGACAAAGCATTAGTACAGATTAGATGTTAATGCACTGAATATTGAACAGCAGCAAGTGCAAACCTGAAAAAAAAACAGTGGGTAAGCAAACTGAACAAACTAAGATGAAATGAAATAAATGTAAAAAAAAAAAGAAAAAATAACTAAAAATGAAAGTAAAATGGGGGGCTGTCATGCTCTGAAATTATTGAACTCAATGTTCAGTCCGGCAGGCTGTAGTGTGCCTAATCGGTAGATGAGATGCTGTTCCTCGAGCTTGCGTTGATGTTCACTGGAACACTGCAGCAATCCCAGGACAGAGATGTGTGCATGAGAGCAGGGGGGAGTGTTGAAATGGCAAACAATCGGAAGCTCAGGGACCTGCTTGCGGACTGAGTGGAGATGTTCCGCAAAGCGGTCACCCAGTCTGCGCTTGGTCTCCCCAATGTAGAGGAGACCACACTGTGAGCAGCGAATTCAGTATACTACACTGAAAGAAGTACAAGTAAATCGCTGCTTCACCTGAAAGGAGTGTTTGGGGCCTGGGATAGTGAGGAGAGAGGAGGTAAATGGGCAGGTATTACACCTCCTGCGATTGCAGGGGAAGGTGCCATGGGACGAGGACGAGGTGGTGGGGGGAATGGAGGAGTGGACCAGGGTGTCGCGGAGGGAACGATCCCTTCGGAATGCTGACAGGGGAAGGGAGGGGAAGATGCGACTGGTAGTGGCATCACGCTGGAGGTGGCGGAAATGGCGGAGGATGATCCTTTGGATATGGAGGCTGATGGGGTGGAAAGTGAGGACAAGGGGAACCCTGTCACGGTTCTGGGAGGGAGGGGAAGGGGTGAGGGCAGAGGTGCGGGGAATGGGCTGGACACGGTTGAGAGCCCTGTCAACCACAGTGGGGGGAAATCCTCGGTTGAGGAAAAAGGAGGTCATATCAGAAGCACCGTCATGGAAGGTAGCATCATCAGAGCAGATGCGTCGGAGACGGAGAAACTGGGAGAATGGAATGGAGTCCTTACAGGAGGTAGGGTGTGAAGAAGCGTAGTCGAGGTAGCTGTGGGCTATAATGGATATTAGTAGACAACCTATCCCCAGAGATGGAGACAGAGAAGTCGAGGAAGGGAAGGGAAGTGTCAGAGATGGACCATGTAAAGGTGAGAGAAGGGTGGAAATTGGAAGCAAAGTTGATAAAGTTTTCCAGTTCGGGACGGGAGCAGGAAACGGCACCGATACAGTCATCGATGTACCGGAAAAAGAGTTGGGGGAGGGGGCCTGAGTAGGACTGGAACAAAGAATGCTCGACATATCCCACAAAAAGACAGGCATAACTAGGACCCATGCGGGTACCCATAGCGACACCTTTTACTTGAAGGAAGTGCGTGGAGTTGAAGGAGAAGTTGTTCAATGTGAGAACAAGTTCAGCCAGGCGGAGGAGGGTGGTGGTGGATGGGGACTGGTTGGGCCTCTGTTCCAGGAAGAAGCGGAGAGCCCTCAAACCATCCTGGTGGGGGATGGAGGTGTAGAGCGATTGGACGTCCATAGTGAAGAGGAGGCGGTTGGGACCAGGAAACTGGAAATTGTCAAAATGACGTAGGGCGTCAGAAGAGTCACGGATGTAGGTGGGAAGAGACTGGACCAGCGGAGAAAAGATAGAGTCTAGATAGGAAGAAATAAGTTCAGTGGGGCAGGAGCAGGCTGACACAATGGGTCTGCCGGGACAGTCCCGTTTGTGGACTTTGGGAAGGAGGTAGAAGCGGGCTGTCCGGGGTTGCGGGACTATGAGGTTGGAAGCTGTAGAGGGAAGATCTCCAGAGGAGATGAGGTCAGTGACAGTCCTTTGGACGGTGGCTTGATGTTCGGTGGTGGGGTCATGGTCCAGAGGGAGGTAGGAAGAAGTGTCGGTGAGTTGGCGTTGAGCTTCTGCAAGGTAGATGTCGGTACGCCATACGACAACAGCACCACCCTTGTCTGCAGGTTTGATGACCATGTCGGGGTTAGACCTGAGAGAACGGAGTGCCTCAAGTTCAGAGGGGGACAGGTTAGAGTAAGTGAGGGGGGCAGAGAAATTGAGATGACCAATGTCTCGCCGACAGTTTTCAATGAAGAGATCAAGAGCGGGTAAGAGGCCAGGGGGAAGGGGTCCAGGTAGAGGGAGAATGCTGGAGGCGGGTGAATGGGTCTGCTGGTCGGGGGGAGGACTCCTGGTCAAAGAAGTGAGCCCGGAGGCGACGGATGAAGAACTCAACGTCATGCCGAGCGCGAAATTCATTGAGGTGGGGGCGTAAGGGGATAAAACTGAGACCTTTGCTGAGTACAGAACGCTCAGCATCAGAGAGAAAGATGAAATGAAATAAATGCAAAAAAAAGATTGTAAAAAATGTAAAAAAAAAGAAGAAAAAATAACTAAAAATGAAAGTAAAATGGGGGGCTGACATGCTCTGAAATTATTGAACTCAATGTTCAATCCGGCAGGCTGTAGTGTGTCTAATCGGTAGATGAGATGCTGTTCCTCGAGCTTGCGTTGATGTTCACTGGAACACTGCAGCAATCCCAGGACAGAGATGTGAGCATGAGAGCAGGGGGGAGTGTTGAAATGGCAAGCAACCGGAAGCTCAGGGTCCTGCTTGCAGACTGAGCGGAGATGTTCCGCAAAGCGGTCACCCAGTCTGCGCTTGGTCTCCCCAATGTAGAGGAGACCACACTGAGCAGCGAATTCAGTATACTACATTGAAAGAAGTACAAGTAAATCGCTGCTTCACCTGAAAGGAGTGTTTGGGGCATGGGATAGTGAGGAGAGAGGAGGTAAATGGGCAGGTATTACACCTCTGCCCATTTTACTTTCATTTTTAGTTATTTTTTCCTCTTTTTTTTACATTTTTTACAATCTTTTTTTTGCATTTATTTCATTTCATCTTAGTTTGTTCAGTTTGCTTACCCACTGTTTTTTTTTCAGGTTTGCACTTGCTGCTGTTCAATATTCAGTGCATTAACACCTAATCTGTACTAATGCTTTGTCTTTCAACACACCATTAACATATTGTTTGCCTTTGCTCCGTGACCTTTTGGTCAACTATGTGGCCTGGTCCAATCTACACCTCCTTTGTTATCCCCCACCTCACTTGCTTATTACCTGTGACTTTTCTAATATTTGTCAGTTCCGAAGAAGGGTCACTGACCCGAAACGTTAACTCTGCTTCTCTTTTCACAGATGCTGCCAGACCTGCTGAGTGGTTCCAGCATTTCTTGTTTTTACTTTAACTGCCTTGCCAGTTTTCAAAAGACACAAAAGAATACTTCCACGTCTCCCTCATTGAATTTTGGGATCAGTTGAGAAAGTTTTAACAATTCTGTACCCAGCCCTGAATTCTGCTCCTCCACGTTGGCTATGGTTTCACTGGGGTTACTCTGTCACCCCCTGGTTAACTCAAGTCATGTCAGCTCTCTCTCGTCGCATTCTTTCTGGCAGGTTCTTTCTCTCTCCTCCCTCTCTTTTTCTTTCTCCTGTCTTGCTTTCTCTCCCTCCTCTCTCTTTTTCTTCATGTTCCTTCTGGAAGGTTCTTTCTTTCTCTTTCTCCTGTCTCTCTCTTTCTCTTTCCCTGTCTTTTAATTCAAGTTTCCTCTGTTCCAATTGGATCTTTGCTTGCAGTATCCAGTCTGGGTCGACTTCTAACCCTGTTTCTGCTTCGTCCGATTGAAGGGAAAAATGGTTGGCCACTAGTCTTAGGAGTTGTGACTTCTAGCCTTGCCACATATGGTGATCCCACACTGCTCATCCATTATCCTCAACTCCTTCAGTCAGTGCTTTTAACTTATTCCAAGTTACTTCACCCTGGCTTGGGGAGCTACTAGCTTCAGTTGCAGACATGTTGGTATTCTAGCACACATATGCACAAGAAAACCTGTATCGAAATCTTTTCTCTTTTTGTTTGGGATCAATTTGACTTCCCACTTCCAATTTCCTCATTTGTCTGTGGGTCAAATCCAGAATGCTAGCCCCCAAGTTCTGTTATGATCAGTTGAGATAGGGGTCTAGGGGTTCCCTCTCAGCCTTTACCTGGTCTAACCGTAACAGGGTTTAATTTTAGAAACACTGTGTTTTTAGCTCCCCCTCAGTGAATCCTTATCCACTTATCTAATCGTAAGGTCAGGCAGGTTTCCTTAGATTAAATGAAGAAAGGTGGAAGTTTATTAATCTTAAACTCTAATTCGGTTAACGACTACGAATATGCGATGCGACCATGCTAGCATACATGCGCGATAAACATACACGCAGATAGACAAAAAAAGTAAAAAGAATAAAGGGGAAAAGTTTGAGGCATTATCTGGTAGTTATTTATGGTCCTTTGAGTTCAATATGAAGTCTTTGGTTGCCGGTAAGTCTTGCTGCTCGTTGGGGCCCAGTGCACGCTTTAACTTGTTTCGATGTAGGAGTCTTTTCTCTCGTGAGGTTTACGTGTCTTCAGTGGGTCTGGAGGCCTGTGAGAAAGCAAGAGGGAGCCAGTCAGGAGAGAAGCTGTCTTGTTCCAGGTTCAGTTACAATCTACAGTCTGACCCCAAACTGTCCTGTGTCTAGTTCAAAAAGCTTGGACCAGCCGGTTAGTCATGTGACCAGCTGGCATAAGGACTCCTGCCTTTGTGGATTCCAAAGCTCTCGGTGGAGGGGAATGTAGTGCTGTCTCCCACCCCGACAAGATGTGGATCACTATTGCCCAGCTCAATCTCTGTTAATTGAATCAGTGAGCAATTCTTTTGTCTCTCCAAGCACTGTCTTTTAGTATGCAAATGTCCTCCAGCCAAGTGTCTGGTGATCTCTTGTAAAACAAGTCATTTCTTCACTCCAGCAGCAGTTTAAAATTAATGTTAATATGACGAAATTAATATGCCTCATTCTTGGCAGGTGGGGGTCTTCATGACAGCAAGATAATGGAAAGGTGGATAGGAATGGGAGTGGGAGCACCACTAGATTTCTAACTGAAAATGGAGGAGAATTTGCCAATTATGAGTTATAGAACATAGAACATAGAACATACAGCACAGAACAGGCCCTTCGGCCCACAATGTTGTGCCGATCCTTTGTCCTCTGTCAAGGACAATTTAATCTATACCCCATCATTCTCCTTTATCCATATACCTATCCAAAAGCCTTTTGAAAGTCCCTAAAGTTTCTGACTCAACAACTTCCCCGGGCAAGGCATTCCATGCCTCGACCACTCTCTGGGTAAAGAACCTTCCCCTGACATCCCCCTTATATCTCCCACCCTTCACCTTAAATTTATGACCCCTTGTAACGCTTTGCTCCACCCGGGGAAAAAGTTTCTGACTGTCTACCCTATCTATTCCCCTGATCATCTTATAAACCTCTATCATGTCACCCCTCATCCTTCTCCTTTCTAATGAGAAGAGGCCTAGAATGTTCAGCCTTTCCTCGTAAGACTTATTCTCCATTCCAGGCAACATCCTGGTAAATCTCCTCTGCACCCTCTCCAAGGCTTCCACATCCTTCCTAAAATGAGGCGACCAGAACTGCACACAGTACTCCAAATGAGGCCTTACCAAGGTCCTGTACAGCTGCATCATCACCTCACGGCTCTTAAATTCAATCCCTCTGCTAATGAACGCTAACACCCCATATGCCTTCTTCACAGCCCTATCCACTTGAGTTGCAACTTTCAATGATCTATGCACATAGACCCCAAGGTCTCTCTGCTCCTCCACATGCCCAAGAACCCTACCGTTAACCCAGTATTTTGCATTCATGTTTGTCCTTCCAAAATGGACGACCTCACACTTTTCAGGGTTAAACTCCATCTGCCACTTTTCAGCCCAGCACTGCAACCTATCCAAGTCCCCCTGCAGACGACAATAGCCCTCCTCGGTATCCACAACTCCACCAACCTTTGTATCATCTGCAAATTTACTGACCCACCCTTCGACTTCCTCATCCAAGTCGTTAATAAAAATCACAAACAGGAGAGGACCCAGAACTGATCCCTGCGGCACGCCACTGGTAACTGGGCTCCAGGCTGAGTATTTACCATCTAAGACCACTCTCTGCCTTCTATCAGTTAGCCAATTCTTAATCCAACTGGCCACATTCCCCACTATCCCATGCCTCCTGACTTTCTCCATAAGTCTACCATGGGGGACCTTATCAAATGCCTTACTAAAATCCATGTACACCACATCCACTGGTTTACCCTCATCCACTTGCTTGGTCACCTGCTCAAAGAATTCAATCAGGCTTGTGAGGCAAGACCTACCCCTCACAAAACCGTGCTGACTGTCCCGAATCAAGCAGTGTCTTTCCAGATGCTCAGAAATCCTATCCCTCAGCACCTTTTCCATCAACTTGCCTACCACCGAAGTAAGACTAACTGGCCTGTAATTCCCAGGGTTGTTCCTATTCCCTTTCTTGAACAGGGGCACAACATTTGCCACCCTCCAATCACCTGGTACCACCCCCGTCAGCAGAGAAGATGAAAAGATCATTGCCAGCGGCTCTGCAATTTCATCCCTTGCTTCCCATAACATCCTTGGATATACCCCGTCAGGCCCGGGAGACTTGTCTATCTTCAAGTTATTCAAAAACCCCAACACATCTTCCCTCCTAACGAGCACTTCCTCGAGCTTACCAGTCTGTTTCACACCGTCCTCTTCAGTAATACACCCCTTCTCATTCGTAAATACCGAAGAGAAGTACTCATTCAAAACCTCACTTATCTCTTCCGGCTCAACACACAGTCTCCCGCTATTGTCCTTGACCGGACCTATGGTCCCCCTGGTCATCCTCATATTTCTGACATACGCGTAAAAGGCCTTGGGGTTTTCTTTTATCCTACCCGCCAAGCATTTTTCATGCCCTCTCTTAGCTCTCCTAATCCCTTTCTTCAGATCCTTCCTGGCCATCTTGTATCCCTCCAGAGCTATGCCTGTGCCCTTTTTCCTCAACTTTATATACGCATCCTTCTTCTTCCTAACAAGACTCTCAACCTCTCTTGTCAACCACGGTTCCCTCACATGACCATCCCTTCCCTGTCTGACAGGGACATGCTTATCAATGGCCCCTACTATCTGCTCCTTGAAAAAGTTCCACATTTCGACCGTGCCCTTCCCTGCCAGCATATGCTCCCAACTTATGCTCCTCAGTTCCTGCCTGACAGCATCATATCTACCCTTCCCCCAATTGTAAACCTTGCCCTGTTGCACATACCTATCCCTCTCCATTACCACAGTGAATGCTACAGAATTGTGATCACTATCTCCAAAGTGCTCGCCCACCAACAGCTCTATCACTTGCCCTGGTTCATTACCTAGTACCAAATCCAATATTGCCTCCCCTCTGGTCGGGCAGTCTACATACTGAGTCAGAAAAGCTTCCTGGACATACTGCACAAACACTACCCCATCCAAACTATTCGATCTAAAGAGTTGCCAATCAATATTTGGGAAGTTGAAATCCCCCATAATTACTACCCTGTGACTTCTGCTCCTTTCCAAAATCTGTTTCCCAATCTGCTCTTCCACCTCCCTGCTGCTATTGGGGGGCCTATAGAAAACTCCCATCAAGGTGACTGCTCCTTTCCTGTTCCTGACCTCAACCCACAGTGCCTCAGTCGGCAGATCCTCCTCGAAAATTCTTTCAGCAGTTGTTACACTATTTCTAACTAACAATGCCACCCCCCCACCTCTTTTACCACCATTCCTAATCTTATGAAAACATTTTACCACCATTCCTAATCTTATGAAAACATTTTCACACATCAGGAGTATGTGTGAAAATATGAATATTGCAGCAATGCACAAGGCAGCAGAAAGTCCTTTTAGTAATGGAATTTGAGAAAGAAATCATGCCATGATTGATGAAATGCTCAAAAAAATTTTAGCCGACCAACCAGATTGTAAATTGACAACTGCTCTGGTGTGGACAGTACATGCGAAAAACACGCTTCAAATGGTTGGGGGCTACAGCCCCTATCAATCAGTTTATGGCAGGAATCCGAAAATACCTTCGGTAATGTGGGATCATCCCCCGGCTTTAGGGAGACTACAATTAGTTCAATTTTTGTGGCACATTTGAATGCCTTGCATGCAGGGAGAAGAGCATTTATTAAGGCAGAGGTTTCAGAAAAAATCAAGAGAGTCTGAGGTATCGGATCAGGCCATCAGAAAAGAATTTTAATACCAGGAACATGGTGTATTACAATAGAAAAGGGCAGAAAGAATGGAGAGGTCCAGAAAAAGTTATAGGCCTTGATGGCAAAACAGTAATTTTGCAGCATGGCAATCAAATCATTAGAGTACATCCCTCACAGCTTATTGGCACTGATTATCCATTGACAGAATCTGAACAAATGATGGATACTAATGATACACCATGTACTTCACATGCACATATGTCGGACCTTTACGAGCAACAGATTGTGGCAGATAACAGGCCAACTGAGAGTGGACCAAGTGATAGTGAAGATCAAGATAAGGCCACTTATCCCAAAGGTCAACTACCGAAAGTTGGGGCTAGAGTGATGTATATGCCAGAAGGGGCTAGTGAATGGAGGGAAGCCACCATTATAGGAAGGGCAGGAAAGGCCACAAGGAAATACAACAATTGGCTGAATGTGCAAGACAAGGGACAGGATATCAGACCTATAGATTGGCAGAAGGAAGTAAAAATGTGGAAGGCCAGAAAACATAGTGTAAGTTCAGACAGTGGGCCTGAAGATGATCATAGTCCTAGGAAAGGGTCACTAACTTGTGAAAGGAAGTCTGTTCATAGGAGGGACAGGTCGAGTTGTAGCAGTCCAGAAAGGGATAGGAACTCTAGTAGGGGACATGGTTTCACAAGACCAAGGGCCAGAGAGCAGGAAAGGTGTGCCACAAGAAGTTGGAGCCCTTACGATAGAGAAGCTCTAGTGGCAACTAACAAGTTAGATGGTAAGTTGGTAAAGGATACAAAACAAAAAGTGCTTGATAGTGGGAGAGAGTTGGGCATATACATGGAGGTGCCAGAAAGAGGACAACCAGCATTATCCCATAGATGGATCTATACAGAGAAAGTACTTCCCGCTGGTACATCTAAAGCTAAGGCCAGACTTGTAGCTCAGGGATCTGAGGAACAACTAGGCAGCCAAGAAGTTAGAGTAGACTCCCTAACAGCAGGAAAAGCAAGTTTGAGGATTTCCAAGCCCTTTTAGCGACACACTCATGGAAATGTAAGTCCATTGGCATCAAAGCAGCATTTTTGCAAGGGGAGAAATTTCAACGGGAAGTATTTTTAAAGCCACCAAAAGAAGCTGGAGATATAGAGGGGAAATTATGGAAGCTAAACAAGTGTGTTTATGGGCTAAACAATGCATCCAGGGGGTGGTATTTTTCAGTTAGGTCCATCCTACTAAAAGCTGGTTGTATTCAGCTAAAAGCTGATCTGGCAATGTTTTATTGGTACTATGAAGAAAAACTAGCAGGCATTTTCTTGAGGCACGTAGATGACTTGCTGTGGGGAGGATCTGCGGCATTTGAGAAATTTGTGGTAGATAAAGTTCTACAGGAATTTAAAATTGGAAGTCGGGCTTCCGGAGCTTTTAAATATATAGGGTTGAATATTAAGCAGACTAAGTTGGGGGTAATCCTAAATCAACTGTCTTACCTAGAGAACGTTAATAGGATCCCAATAAGGCAGGCCAGGACCTCACAAAGGGAAGACTCTGCAACCAAGGAAGAGGTAGACCAGTTAAGGAACTTAATCAGGCAATTAAACTGGTTGTGCACACAAACTAGACTGGATGCTTGCCATGACGTATTAGAATTGAGCACCATGCTGAAACATGCTACTGTTGAGGACATGTTGAAAGCAAATAAGAAATTGAGTTTAGGTGAACGTATACTCAAGTTTCCAGCCTTGGGTGACCCAGAAGAAATGAAATTAGTCATTTTTAGTGACGCCTCATACGCTAAACCTCCCGATGGTTTTTTGAGCACAGCAAGGTTCATTATATTTTTGGTGGGAAGAAATGATAAACATTGTCCATTATCCTGGGAATCAAAGAAAATAAAGAGGACAGTGAAGAGCACCTTAGCTGCTGAGACACTTGCACTGACAGAAGCGATAGATACAGGTAAGTATTTATCGAGTATTTTAAAGGAACTTATTGAAGGGGCAATCATAGAACAGTACAGCACAGTACAGGCCCTTCGGCCCACGATGTTGTGCCAAACCTTTAACCTACTCTAAGATCAAACTACCTACATACCCTTCATTCTACTATCATCCATGTACCTGTCCAAGAGTCGCTTAAATGTCCCTAATGTATCTGCTTCTACTACCACCGCTGACAGCGCATTCCACGCACCCATCACTCTCTGTGTAGAGAACCTACCTCTGACATCTCCCCTAAACCTTCCTCCAATCACCTTAAAATTATGCCCCCTGGTGATAGCCCTTTCTGCCTTGGGAAAAAGTCTCTGGCTATCCACTCTATCTATGCCTCTCATCATCTTGTACACCTCTATCAAGTCACCTCTCATCCTTCTTCGCTCCAATGAGAAAAGCCCTAGCTCCCTCAACCTTTCTTCATAAGACATGCCCTCCAGTCCAGGCAGCATCCTGGTAAATCTCCTCTGCACCCTCTCTAAAGCTTCCACATCCTTCCTATAATGAGGCGACTAGAACTGAACACAATATTCCAAGTGTGGTCTAACCAGGGCTTTATAGAGCTGCAGTATAACCTTGCGGCTCTTAAACTCAATCCCCCTGTTAATGAAAGACAACACACCATACGCCTTCTTAACAACCCTATCAACTTGGGTGGCAACTTTGAGGGATCTATGGACGTGGACCCCAAGATCCCTCTGTTCCTCCACACTGCCAAGAATCAGAGAAAGATTTTCCTACAGAATGCTATATCGATAACCATTCCCTCTGGGACAATGTCCATTCGACACAAAGAGTCATGGAAAAAAGGTTGAGGATTGCTCTCGTGTGTATAAAAATGTTGGAAAGAAAAGAAATTGTCAAAATAAAATGGGTCGACGCAAGTCATCAGTTGTCAGACTGTTTTACAAAGAGAGGTGCTTGTTCAAAGAAATTGTTGGATGTCCTCGAAGAGGGCTGCCTTGTGTTATGTGTCAGGAAAAAGTGGAAACTTTTTAATGTTAAGATCGCTTTGTAATTCTTTAAACAAGTTTTTTTGTTTGAAGGAAGGGGGGAAATATACAGTATGTTAATGGCTGGTGCTGTTGAAGGTAGATGGTATCATCATGTAAGAAAAGAAAAATGTATTATTTTGTTTCTCTTTTTCATTATATATATATTGTGCGTTTAATTTAAAGAAAAGAGGGGAATCTGTTAGTGTCCAATAAGTTCTGTTCATGGATGTTACCATAGACATAGAATATAGAAACACAGAAAACAGGAGTAGGCCATTCGGCCCTTCGAGCCTGCACCACCATTCAATACGATCATGGCTGATCGTCCAAACTCAGTAACCTGTTCCCGCTTTCTCCCCGTATCCCTTGATTCCTTTAGCCCTAAGAACAATATCTAACTCTTTCTTGAATATATTTAATGATTTGGCTTCAACTACTTTCTGTGGTAGAGAATTCCACAGGTTCACCACTCTCTGGGTGAAAAAATCCCTCCTCATCTCGGTCCGAAATGGCTTACCCCTTATCCTTAGATTGTGACTCCTGATCCTGGACTCCCCTGCCATCGGGAACATCCTTCTTCCTGCATCTAGTCTGTTCAGTCCTGTTAGAATTTTGTAGATTTCTATGAGATCCCCTCTCATTCATACCCCTCAGGATAGGCAGTGGCATAGTGGTATTATCACTGGACTAGTAACCCAGAGACCCAGGGTATTTCTCTGGGGACATGGGTTCGAATCCCACCACAGCAGAAGGTGGAATTTGAATTTAATTAATAAATCTGGAATTAAAAGCTAGTCTAATGATGGCCATGAAACCATTCTCGATTGTTGTAAAAACACATCTGGTTCACTAATGTCCTTTAGGGAAGGAAATCTGCTGTCCTTACCTGGTCTGGCCTACATGTGACTCCAGACCCACAGCAATGTGGTTAACTCTTACATGCCCTCTGAAAAGGCCTAGCAAGCCACTCAGTTGTACCTAACCGCTACGAAGTCAATAAAAAGGAATGAAACCGGACGGACCACCCGGCATCGACTTAGGCACAGGAAACGACAATGGCAAACCCAGCCCTGTCAACCCTGCAAAGTCCTCCTTACTAACATCTGGGGGCTCGTGCCAAAGTTGGGAGAGCTGTCCCACAGACTAGTCAAGCAACAGCCTGACATAGTCATACTCACGGAATCATACCTTACAGACAATGTCCCAGACACTGCCATCACCATCCCCGGGTATGTCCTGTCCCACCGGCAGGACAGACCCACCAGAGGTGGCGGCACAGTGATATACAGTAGGGAGAGAGTTGCCCTGGGAGTCCTCAACATCGACTCTGGACCCCATGAAGTCTCATGGCATCAGGTCAAACATGGGCAAGGTAACCTCCTACTGATTACCACCTACCGCCCTCAGCTGATGAGTCAGTACTCCTCCATGTTGAACACCACTTGGAGGAAGCACTGAGGGTGGCATGGGCATAAAATGTATTCTGGGTGGGGGACTTCAATGTCCATCAACAAGAGTGGCTCGGTAGCACCACTACTGACCAAGCTGGCCGAGTCCTAAAGGACATAGCTGCTGGACTGTGTCTGCGGCAGGTGGTGAGGGAACCAACACGGGGGAAAAACATACTTGACCGCGTCCTCACCAATATGCCTGCCGCAGATGCTTCTGTCCATGACTGTATTGGTAGGAATGACCACCGCACAGTCCTTGTGGAGACGAAGTCCCGCCATCACATTGAGGATACCGTCCATCGTGTTGTGTGGCACTACCACCGTGCTAAATGAGATAGATTTCGAACAGATCTAGCAATGCAAAACTGGGCATCCATGAGACGCTGTGGGCCATCAGCAGCAGCAGAATTGTACTCAACCACAATCTGTAACCTCATGGCCCGGCATATCCCCCACTCTACCATTACCATCAAGCCAGGAGACCAACCCTGGTTCAATGAAGAGTGCAGGAGGGCATGCCAGGAGCAGCACTAGGCATACCTCAAAATGAGGTGTCAACCTGGTGAAGCTACAACCAGGACTATCTGCGTGCCAAACTGCGTAAGCAGCATGCGATAGACAGAGCTAAGCGATCCCATAACCAACGGATCAGATCTAAGCTCTGCAGACCTGCCACGTCCAGCCGTGAATGGTGGTGGACAATTAAACAACTAACTGGAGGAGGTGGCTCCACAAATATCCCCATCCTCAATGATGGGGGAGCCCAGCACATCAGTGCGAAAGATAAGGCTGAAGCATTTGCAACAATCTTCAGCCAGAAGTGCCGAGTTGACGATCCATCTCGGCCTCCTCCCGAAGTCCCCAGCATCACAGATGCCAGGCTTCAGCCAATTTGATTCACTCCGCGTGATATCAAGAAACGACTGAAGGCACTGGATACTGCAAAAACTATGGGCCCTGACAATATTCCGGCAATAGTACTGAAGACCTGTGCTCCAGAAATTGCTGCGCCCCTAGCCAAACTGTTCCAGTCCAACACTGGCATCTGCCCTGCAATGTGGAAAATTGCCCAGGTATGTCCTGTACACAAAAAGCAGGAGAAGTGCAACCCGACCAATTACCGCCCCATCAGCCTACTCTCAATCATCAGTAAAGTGATGGAAGGTGTCATCGACAGTGCCATCAAGCGGCACTTGCTTAGCAATAACCTGCTCAGTGACGCTCAGTTTGGGTTCCGCCAGGGCCACTCAGCTCCTGACCTCATTACAGCCTTGGTTCAAACATGGACAAAAGAGTTGAACTCAAGAGGTGAGGTGAGAGTGACTGCCCTTAACATCATGGCAGCATTTGACCAAGTATGGCATCAAGGAGCCTGAGCAAAACTGAGGTCAATGGGACCAGTGGGGAAACCCTCCGCTGGCTGGAGTCATACTTAGCGCAAAGGAAGATGGTTGTGGTTGTTGGAGGTCAATCATCTGAGCTCCAGGACATCACTGCAGGAGTTCCTCAGCGTAGTGTCCTCGGCCCAACCATCTCCAGCTGCTTCATCAATGACCTACCTTCAATCATAAGGTCAGAAGTGGGGATGTTCGCTGATGATTGCACAATGTTCAGCACCATTTGTGATTCCTCAGATACTGAAGCAGTCAGTGTAGAAATATAGCAAGACCTGGACAATATCCAGGCTTGGGCTGATGTGGCAAGTAACATTCGCGCCACACAAGTACCAGGCAATGACCATCTCCAACAAGAGAGAGTCTAACCATCTCCCCTTGAAATTCAACGGCATTACCATCGCTGCATCCCCCACTATCAACGTCCTAGGGGCTACCATTGACCAGAAACTGAACAGGAGTAGTCATATAAATACCATGGCTACAAGAGCAGGTCAGAGGCTAGGAATCCTGAGGTGACTAACTCACCTCCTGACTCCCCAAAGCCTGTCCACCATCTACAAGGCACAAGTCAGCAGTGTGATGGAATACTCTCCACTCGCCTGGATGGGTGCAGCTCCAACAACACTCAAGAAGCTCAACACCATCCAGGACAAAGCAGCCCGCTTGATTGGCACCCCATCTACAAACATTCACACCCTCCACCACCGACGCACAGTGGCAGCAGTGTGTACCATCTACAAAATGCACTGCAGCAATGCACCAAGGCTCCTTAGACAGCACCTTCCAAACCCGCGACCTCTACCAACTAGAAGGACAAGGGCAGCAAATGCATGGGAACACCACCACCTGCAAGTTCCCCTCCAAGTCACACACCATCCTGACTTGGAACTATATCGCCGTTCCTTCACTGTTGCTGGGTCAAAATCCTGGAACTCCCTTCCTAACAGCACTGTGAGTATACCTACCCCAAATGGACTGCAGCGGTTCAAGAAGGCAGCTCACCACCACCTTCTCAAGAGCAATTAAGGATAGGCAATAAATGCTGGCCTAGCCAGCAACGCCCACATCCCTGAATGAATAAAAAAAAAATTCTTCTAAACTCTGGAAAATACAAGCCTAATCGACCCAATCTCTCTTCATACGTCAGTCCTGCCATCCCAGGAATCAGTCTCGTAAACCTTCGCTGTACTCCCTCCAAAGCAAGAACATCCTTCCTCAGATAAGGAGACGAAAACTGCACACAATACTCCAGATGTGGTCTCACCAAAGCCTTGTAAAGCAAGACATCTTTGCTACTGTACTCGAATCCTCTCGCTATGAAGGCCAACATACCATTTACTTCTTAACTGCCTGCTGCACCTGCATGCTTACTTTCAGCGACTGGTGCACAAGGACACCCAGGTCTCGCTGCACCTCCCCCTTTCCCAATCTGTCACCGTTCAGATAATAATCTGCCTTTCTGTTTTTGCCACCAAAGTGGATAACCTCACATTTATCCACATTATACTGCATCTGCCATGTATTTGCCCACTCACTCAACCTGTCCAAATCACACTGGAGCTTCTCTGCATCCTCCCCACAGCTCACACTCCCACCCAGCTTTGTGTCATCTGCAAACTTGGATATATTACATTTAATTCCCTCATCTATATCAATAATATATATTGTGAATAGCTGGGATCCTTGCACTGATCCCTGCGGTACCCCACTAGTCACTGCCTGCCACTCGGAAAAAGACCCGTTTATTCCTACTCTTTGTTTCCTGTCTGCCAACCAGTTCTCTATCGATTTCAGTACCTTACCCCCAATCCCATGTGCTTTAATTTTGCACGCTAATCTCTTATGTGGGACCTTATCGAAAGCCTTCTGAATACACCACATCCACTGGTTCTCCTTTATCTATTCCACTAGTTACATCCTCAAAAAATTCCAGTAAATTTGTCAAGCATGACTTCCCTTTCATAAATCCATGTTGACTTTGTCCGATCAGGTCATGGTTTTCCAAGTGCTCTGCTATTACATCTTTTATAATGGACTCTAGCATTTTCCCCACTACTGATGTCAGGCTAACCGATCTATAATTCCCTGTTTTCTCTCTGTCTCCTTTTTTAAATAGTGGGGTTACATTAGCTACCCTCCAATCCGTTGGAACTGTTCCAGAGTCTATAGAATTTTGAAAAATGACCAGCAATGCATCTACTATTTCAAGGGCCACTTCCTTAAGTACTCTGGGATGTAGATTATCAGGCCTTGGTGATTTATTGGCCTTCATTCCCACCAATTTCCCAAACACCATTTCCCTACTAATACTGATTTTGTACAGTTCTTCCTTCTCACTAGACCCTATGTTCCCCAACATTTCTGGGAGGTAATTTGTTTCCTCCTTTGTGAAGACAGAACCAAAGTATGTATTTAACTGGTCTGCCATTTCTTTGTTCCCCATTATAAATTCCCCTGTTTCTGACTGCAAGGGACCTACGTTTGTCTTCACTAATCCTTTTCTCTTCACATATCTATAGAAGCTTTTACAGTCAGTTTTTATGTTCTCTGCAAGCTTACTCTCATACTCTATTTTCCCCTTCTTAATCAATCCGTTTGTCCTCCTTTGCTGAATTCTAAACTGCTCCCAACCCTCAGGTTTGCCACTTGTTCTGGCCATTTTATATTTCTCCTCCTTGGCTCTAATACTACTAATTTCTTTTGTAAGCCACAGTTGAGCCACCCTTCCTGTTTTATTTTTGCGCCAGACAGGAATGAACAATTGTTGTAATTCATCCATGCGCTCTTTAAATGCTAGCCATTGCCTATCCAATGTCAACCCTTTAAGTAAATTCCCCAATCTATCATAGCCAACTTGCGTCTCATACTTTCATAGTTTCCTTTATTTAGATTCAGGATCCTAGTCTCGGAATCAACTCTCTTACTCTCCACCTTAATGAAGAATTCTATCATGTTATGGTCGCTCTTCCCCAAGGGACCCCGCACAACAAGACTGTTAACTAATTCTTTCTCATTACACGATACCCAGTCTAGGATGGCCTGTTCTCTAGTTGGTTCCTCAACGTATTGGTCCAAAAAACCATCACGTACGCACTCCAGGAATTCCTTCTCTACAGTATTATTGCTAATTTGGTTTGCCCAATCTATATGTAGATTAAATTCATCCATAATTACAGTTGCACCCTTATTGCATGCGTCTCTAATTTCTTGTTTAATGCCATCCTCTACATCACCACTGCTGTTTGGAGGTCTATATACAAACCCCACCAACGTTTTCTGCCCCTTGGTGTTTCTTAGCTCCACCCATACAGATTCCACATCAGGATTCTCTGAGCTAATATCCTTCCTCACTATTGTATTGATTTCCTCTTTTACTAACAACGCTACTCCACCTCCTTTCCTTTTTTGCCTGTCCTTCCTAAATATTGAATACCCCTGGATGTTCAGTTCCCATCCTTGGTCACCCTGCAGCCATGTCTCCGTAATCGCAACTATATCATATCCACTTACATTTATTTGCACGGTTAATTCACCGACCTTAACATCTGACATGTGGGAGTCTTTCAAACGTCAGCTGATTAGAATCCAGGACCAGCATGTTCCTGTGAGGAAGAAAGACAAGTTTGGCAAGTTTCGGGAAGCTTGGATAACACGGGCTATTGTGAGCTTAGTCAAAAAGAAAAAGGAAGCATTTGTAAGGGTTGGAAGGCTAGGAACAGATGAAGCACTTGAGGAATATAAAGACAGTAGGAAGGAACTTAAGCAAGGAGTTAGGAGGGCTAAAAGGGGTCATGAAAAGTCATTGGCAAACAGGATTAAGGAAAATCCCAAGGCTTTTTATACATATATAAAGAGCAAGAGGGTAACCAGGAGCCAGAGGAAATGGGTGAGGTGCTAAATGAGTACTTTGCATCCGTATTCACCAAGAAGGACTTGGTGGATGATGAGCCTAGGGAAGGGAGTGCAGATAGTCTCAGTCATCTCATTATCAAAAAGGAGGAGGTGTTGGGTGTCTTGCAAAACATTAAGGTAGATAAGTCCCCAGGGCCTGATGGGATCTACCCTAGGATACTGAGGGAGGCAAGGGAAGAAATTGCTGGGGCCTTGACAGAAATCTTTGCATCCTCATTGGCTACAGGTGAGGTCCCAGAGGACTGGAGAATAGCCAATGTTGTTCCTTTGTTTAAGAAGGGTGGCAAGGATAATCCAGGAAATTATAGGCCGGTGAGCCTTATGTCAGTGGTAGGGAAACTATTAGAGAGGATTATTCGGGACAGGATTTACTCCCATTTGGAAACAAACAAACTTATTAGCGAGAGACAGCATGGTTTTGTGAAGGGGAGGTCGTGTCTTACGAATTTGATTGAGTTTTTTGAGGAAGTGACGAAGATGATTGATGAGGGAAGGGTGGTGGATGTTGTCTATATGGACTTTAGTAAAGCCTTTGACAAGGTCCCGTATGGCAGACTGGTGCAAAAGGTGAAGTCACATGGGATCAGAGGTGAGCTGGCAAGATGGATACAGAACTGGCTCAGTCACAGAAGACAGAGGGTAACAGTAGATGGGTGTTTTTCTGAATGGAGGGATGTGACTAGTGGTGTTCCGAAGGGATCAGTGCTGGGACCGTTGCTGTTTGTAGTATATATAAATGATTTGGAGGAAAATGTAGCTGGTCTGATTAGTAAGTTTGTGGACAACACAAAGGTTGGTGGAGTTGCGGATAATGATGAGGATTGTCAGAGGATACAGCAGGATATAGATCGGTTGGAGACTTGGGCGGAGAAATGACAGATGGAGTTTAATCCGGACAAATCTGAGGTAATGCATTTTGGAAGGTCTAATGCAGGTGGGAGGTATACAGTAAATGGCAGAACCCTTAGGAGTATTGACAGGCAGAGAGATCTGGGCGTACAGGTCCACAGGTCACTGAAAGTGGCAACGCAGGTGGATAAGGTAGTCAAGAAGGCATACGGCATGCTTGCCTTCATCGGTTGGGGCATAGAGTATAAAAATTGGCAAGTCATGTTGCAGCTGTACAGAACCTTAGTTAGGCCACACTTAGAATATTGCGTGCAATTCTGGTCGCCACACTACCAGAAGGACATGGAGGCTTTGGAGAGGGTACAGAGGAGGTTTACCAGGATGTTGCCTGGTCTGGAGGGCATTAGCTATGAGGAGAGGTTGGATAAACTCGGATTGTTTTCACTGGAACGACGGAGGTGGAGGGGCGACATGATAGAGGTTTACAAAGTTATGAGTGGCATGGACAGAGTGGATAGTCAGAAGCTTTTTCCCAGGGTGGAAGAGTCAGTTACTAGGGGACATAGGTTTAAGGTGCGAAGGGCAAAGTTTAGAGGGGATGTGCGAGGCAAGTTTTTTACACAGAGGGTGGTGAGTGCCTGGAACTTGCTGCCAGGGGAGGTGGTGGAAGCAGATATGATAGCGACGTTTAAGAGACATCTTGATAAATTAATGAATAGGATGGGAATCGAGGGATATGGGCCCGGAAGTGCAGAAGGTGTTAGTTAGGCAGGCATCAAGATCGGCGCAGGCTTGGAGGGCCGAATGGCCTGTTCCTGTGCTGTACTGTTCTTTGTTCTTTTGTTCCATTATCCATTCTATAATAGCATGCCCAGAACTGCATATGTGATCTCACCGACATCTTGTTCAGATCATCAACACCTCCTTGCTTTTGTACTCAATGTCGCATGTCAAAAATCCATAATCCCATTTGCTTTTATAATGGATTTTCCAAACCTTCATCTCTGTTCCCCCACTTAATTGAAAAATATCATTTTGGGGTGTATTATTTCATATTTCTGTGCGTGTCATCAATCTGCATGCCCCCCAACCTATAGTCTCCTAAATTCTTCAGTTGACAAGTTGATGTCAGTAATTGACATCAGTACCTCCATGCCTTTTCCTGTGCTTATACCATAACTGCTGCCAATTTTTCTCTTGCAAATGACAGGTTGAAGTTGTCCCTTCTTGTAGTTACCAGAAGATGATTGTCATGAAAACCCTATATGCCAAAGGGGAAGTTTTAATTTCATTGATTGGAATCTTACATTAGACTTTGAATGGAAAAATCTTGCAAGTAACTTTTTAAAAACTGGCAGCCAATACGGTCACTGCAATTTACATTTGAAACACCAGAAGATTAAAACTGGAGACAAAATGTCTCACCCAACCTAGCCAGAACAATGGTTGGCTCTCAGTGATTGAATTACCGAGAATGGCCTTATCAACATGGTTGTCAGGGCCATCTACACCCATTAACTGTAGAAGAGCCAACCCTCCTCCCTCCCCCCACCACCAAGTGTGACTGGACATCTGGAAGCATTTGAAGCATATAGCACCTTGAATCTTAGAAGATTCCAGAAAAACCTCATAAAACAACAAAGGGGTTTGATAGAATCATGTGACCGAATGCGCAGCACTGGAGAAACTGTAAGCTTTGTCACACAGACCACAGAGGGGAGTAACTGAAAAGCCATCAACAAAGCAGGTCTCTATCTTTATATCCCCAGAAAATATTAGAAGATCCAGCAGTGTCTGGGAACCCCCTCAATCCTACAGACTGCCACAGCCAGCAACCAGAGGATGAGAATCAACTCCCTCTTCTGCCTTCATGAGCCCTGAGCAAAGCAAGTCCACTACCTTGCACGTGGTCCAACAAGGACTTCGGGAATACAATTTCAGCTGAGGACCATTGAACTCTCAAACTATTTAAATTCCATTTATTCTGGACTTAATCCAATTACCAAATCAGTTTTCCCTCTAATCTATTTGTGTGCGTGTGACTTGTGTGAATGTGTTGCGTATTTTTAACTGGGTTAGAGTGCTAAGAGTAATAAACTTGCATCTTTCTTGGTTAAACTCAAGAAAACCTGTCTGGTTCTTTTGCAATCACATTAGAGGAACATGAGCAGGTGCTCACTGAATTGATAAATTCAACCACATTAAAAAAGGATAAACCCTGTTGCGGTCAAATGAGAGAAGGGGCAAAAGGGGAACCTGAGACCCCCTCCGCACCTGGCCGTAACTTGATGTATTCCAGCTGTCCTGATGAATATCTGGATTGGTCACAACAGGACAGTTTCGACCAGATAACAGAAATTAGAGAAAGAATGACGGATTCTTACACTATCGGCTGATCCCTGAGGGGAGGGAGTGGGATTGTGGTCAGAGTGAGGGGAGCGGGTGGGATTGGGGTCGGGCTGAGGGGGTGGGATTGGGGTCGGAGTGAGGGGAAGGGGGGATTGGGGTCGGGCTGAGGGGAGGGGGTGGGATTGGGGTCGGGCTGAGGGGAGGGGGTGGGATTGGGGTCGGGCTGAGGGGAGGGGGTGGGATTGGGGTCGGGCTGAGGGGAGGGGGTGGGATTGGGGTCGGGCTGAGGGGAGAGGGTGGGATTGGGGTCGGGCTGAGGGGAAGGGGTGGGATTGGGGTCGGAGTGAGGGGAAGGGGTGATTGGGGTCGGGCTGAGGGGAGGGGGTGGGATTGGGGTCGGAGTGAGGGGAAGGGGTGGGATTGGGGTCGGGCTGAGGGGAGGGGGTGGGATTGGGGTCGGGCTG
The DNA here is from genome assembly GCF_036365525.1 of Heterodontus francisci. Lineage (NCBI taxonomy): Eukaryota > Metazoa > Chordata > Chondrichthyes > Heterodontiformes > Heterodontidae > Heterodontus > Heterodontus francisci. Next base: position 31,517,982 of record NC_090413.1, read on the forward strand.
AGGGGAGGGGGTGGGATTGGGGTCGGGCTGAGGGGAGGGGGTGGGATTGGGGTCGGGCTGAGGGGAGGGGGTGGGATTGGGGTCGGGCTGAGGGGAGGGGGTGGGATTGGGGTCGGGCTGAGGGGAGGGGGTGGGATTGGGGTCGGGCTGAGGGGAGGGGGTGGGATTGGGGTCGGGCTGAGGGGAGGGGGTGGGATTGGGGTCGGGCTGAGGGGAAGGGGGGAGGTGGGGATTGGGGTCGGGCTGAGGGGAAGGGGGGATTGGGGCCGGGCTGAGGGGAGTGGGTGGGATTGGGGTCGGAGTGAGGGGAAGGGGGGATTGGGTTCGGAGTGAGGGGAAGGGGGGATTGGGGTCGGAGTGAGGGAAGGGGGGATTGGGGTCAGAGTGAGGGGAAGGGGGGATTGGGGTCGGAGTGAGGGAAGGGGGGATTGGGGTCGGGCTGAGGGGAAGGGGGGATTGGGGTCGGAGTGAGGGGAGGGGGTGGGATTGGGGTCGGGCTGCGGGGTGGGGGTGGGATTGGGGTCAGGCTGAGGGGAGGGGGGTGGGATTGGGGTCAGAGTGAGGGGAGGGGGTGGGATTGGGGTCAGAGTGAGGGGAGCGGGTGGGATTGGGGTCGGGCTGAGGGGGTGGGATTGGGGTCGGAGTGAGGGGAAGGGGGGATTGGGGTCGGGCTGAGGGGAGGGGGTGGGATTGGGGTCGGGCTGAGGGGAGGGGGTGGGATTGGGGTCGGGCTGAGGGGAGAGGGTGGGATTGGGGTCGGGCTGAGGGGAAGGGGTGGGATTGGGGTCGGAGTGAGGGGAAGGGGTGATTGGGGTCGGGCTGAGGGGAGGGGGTGGGATTGGGGTCGGAGTGAGGGGAAGGGGTGGGATTGGGGTCGGGCTGAGGGGAGGGGGTGGGATTGGGGTCGGGCTGAGGGGAGGGGGTGGGATTGGGGTCGGGCTGAGGGGAGGGGGTGGGATTGGGGTCGGGCTGAGGGGAAGGGGGGAGGTGGGGATTGGGGTCGGGCTGAGGGGAAGGGGGGATTGGGGTCGGGCTGAGGGGAGGGGGTGGGATTGGGGTCGGAGTGAGGGGAAGGGGGGATTGGGTTCGGAGTGAGGGGAAGGGGGGATTGGGGTCGGAGTGAGGGAAGGGGGGATTGGGGTCGGGCTGAGGGGAAGGGGGGATTGGGGTCGGTGAGGGAAGGGGGGATTGGGGTCGGAGTGAGGGAAGGGGGGATTGGGGTCGGAGTGAGGGGAAGGGGGGGATTGGGGTCGGAGTGAGGGGAAGGGGGGATTGGGGTCGGAGTGAGGGGAGGGGGGATTGGGGTCGGAGTGAGGGGAGGGGGTGGGATTGGGGTCGGAGTGAGGGGAAGGGGGGGATTGGGGTCGGAGTGAGGGAAGGGGGGATTGGGGTCGGTGAGGGAAGGGGGGATTGGGGTCGGAGTGAGGGGAGGGGGTGGGATTGGGGTCGGAGTGAGGGGAAGGGGGGATTGGGGTCGGAGTGAGGGAAGGGGGGATTGGGGTCGGAGTGAGGGAAGGGGGGATTGGGGTCGGTGAGGGAAGGGGGGATTGGGGTCGGAGTGAGGGGAGGGGGTGGGATTGGGGTCAGTGAGGGGAAGGGGGGATTGGGGTCGGAGTGAGGGGAGGGGGTGGGATTGGGGTCGGAGTGAGGGGAGGGGGTGGGATTGGGGTCGGTGAGGGGGAGGGGGTGGGATTGGGGTCGGAGTGAGGGGAGGGGGTGGGATTGGGGTCGGAGTGAGGGGAGGGGGTGGGATTGGGGTCGGAGTGAGGGGAGGGGGTGGGATTGGGGTCGGAGTGAGGGGAAGGGGGGATTGGGGGTCGGAGTGAGGGAAGGGGGGATTGGGGTCGGAGTGAGGGAAGGGGGGATTGGGGTCGGTGAGGGAAGGGGGGGATTGGGGTCGGAGTGAGGGAAGGGGGGATTGGGATTGGGGTTGGTGAGGGAAGGGGGGATTGGGGGTCGGAGTGAGGGGAGGGGGTGGGATTGGGGTCAGAGTGAGGGGAAGGGGGGATTGGGGTCGGAGTGAGGGGAGGGGGTGGGATTGGGGTCGGAGTGAGGGGAGGGGGTGGGATTGGGTTCGGAGTGAGGGGAGGGGGTGGGATTGGGGTCAGAGTGAGGGGAGGGGAGGGGGTGGGATTGGGGTCGGAGTGAGGGGAGGGAAGGGGAGGGGATTGGGGTCGGAGTGAGGGGAGGGGGTGGGATTGGGGTCGGAGTGAGGGGAGGGGGTGGGATTGGGGTCGGAGTGAGGGGAGGGGGTGGGATTGGGGTCGGAGTGAGGGGAGGGGGTGGGATTGGGGTCGGAGTGAGGGGAGGGGGTGGGATTGGGGTCGGAGTGAGGGGAGGGGGTGGGATTGGGTTCGGAGTGAGGGGAGGGGGTGGGATTGGGGTCAGAGTGAGGGGAGGGAAGGGGAGGGGATTGGGGTCGGAGTGAGGGGAGGGGGTGGGATTGGGGTCGGAGTGAGAGGGGAGGGGAGGGGAGGGGGGTGGGATTGGGGTCGGAGTGAGGGGAGGGAAGGGGAGGGGATTGGGGTCGGAGTGAGGGGAGGGGAGGGGGGTGGGATTGGGGTCGGAGTGAGGGAAGGGAAGGGGAGGGGATTGGGGTCGGAGTGAGGGAAGGGAAGGGGAGGGGATTGGGGTCGGGGGGAGGGGAGGGGGTGGGATTGGGGTCGGAGTGAGGGGGAGGGGAGGGGAGGGGGTGGGATTGGGTTCGGAGTGAGGGGAGGGGGTGGGATTGGGGTCGGAGTGAGGGGATTGGGGTCGGAGTGAGGGGAGGGAAGGGGAGGGGATTGGGGTCGGAGTGAGGGGAGGGGGGTGGGATTGGGGTCGGAGTGAGGGGAGGGGGGTGGGATTGGGGTCGGAGTGAGGGGAGGGGGTGGGATTGGGGTCGGAGTGAGGGGAGGGGGGTGGGATTGGGGTCGGAGTGAGGGGAGGGGGTGGGATTGGGTTCGGAGTGAGGGGAGGGGGTGGGATTGGGGTCAGAGTGAGGGGAGGGAAGGGGAGGGGATTGGGGTCGGAGTGAGGGGAGGGGGTGGGATTGGGGTCGGAGTGAGGGGAGGGGGTGGGATTGGGGTCGGAGTGAGGGGAGGGGGTGGGATTGGGGTCGGAGTGAGGGGAGGGGGTGGGATTGGGGTCGGAGTGAGGGGAGGGGGTGGGATTGGGGTCGGAGTGAGGGGAGGGGGTGGGATTGGGTTCGGAGTGAGGGGAGGGGGTGGGATTGGGGTCAGAGTGAGGGGAGGGAAGGGGAGGGGATTGGGGTCGGAGTGAGGGGAGGGGGTGGGATTGGGGTCGGAGTGAGGGGAGGGGAGGGGAGGGGGTGGGATTGGGGTCGGAGTGAGGGGAGGGAAGGGGAGGGGATTGGGGTCGGAGTGAGGGGAGGGGAGGGGGTGGGATTGGGGTCGGAGTGAGGGAAGGGAAGGGGAGGGGATTGGGGTCGGAGTGAGGGAAGGGAAGGGGAGGGGATTGGGGTCGGGGGGAGGGGAGGGGGTGGGATTGGGGTCGGAGTGAGGGAAGGGAAGGGGAGGGGATTGGGGTCGGGGGGAGGGGAGGGGGTGGGATTGGGGTCGGAGTGAGGGGAGGGAAGGGGAGGGGACTGGGGTCGGAGTGAGGGAAGGGAAGGGGAGGGGATTGGGGTCGGAGTGAGGGGAGGGGATTGGGGTCGGGGGGAGGGGAGGGGGTGGGATTGGGGTCGGAGTGAGGGAAGGGAAGGGGAGGGGATTGGGGTCGGGGGGAGGGGAGGGGGGTGGGATTGGGGTCGGAGTGAGGGAAGGGAAGGGGAGGGGATTGGGGTCGGAGTGAGGGGAGGGGGATTGGGGTCGGAGTGAGGGGAGGGAAGGGGAGGGGATTGGGGTCGGAGTGAGGGAAGGGAAGGGGAGGGGATTGGGGTCGGAGTGAGGGGAGGGGAGGGGAGGGGGTGGGATTGGGGTCGGAGTGAGGGGAGGGAAGGGGAGGGGATTGGGGTCGGAGTGAGGGGAGGGGAGGGGATTGGGGTCGGAGTGAGGGGAGGGGGTGGATTGGGGTCGGAGTGAGGGGAGGGAAGGGGAGGGGATTGGGGTCGGAGTGAGGGGAGGTGATTGGGGTCGGAGTGAGGGGAGGGGAGGGGAGGGGAGGGGGTGGGATTGGGGTCGGAGTGAGGGAAGGGAAGGGGAGGGGATTGGGATAAACGCCATTTTGTCTCCCACGCGCCTGAATTTCAAACCGAACGGTCAGTTTGATGATGTCACAATTACGGAACAAGAGTGCCGATCCCGGCCTATATGGGCGATTAGTTGATTGACAGCATTTTCCGCCAATCGATGCTGTGTATAGGATCAAGGTGTCCAATAGAGTGTGCCAGGAACCGGCAGTTCCGCTTCTCAAGCGCAGTCTCGTGGTGTTGGCGGGTGAAGCGGCCTGAGAGGACGGCTTGGGAAAGGCTTTGTGGGCAGCAGCGGAGAACTGCAGGTATTGGCGCAAGCTCCGTGTGCTGCTCGTAATAGATTATAAATTCTCACCAAAGTTGTGAAGATCGAAACTTTAGATTCAGATTGCCAATGGTAATCGGGTGATGTGTGAAGTTATGATTGGCAGCTTCCCCAGCCAATCATAGATTCAGCTCAACGATAGGGATGGGAGCCAATGAAAGACTTCGGATGGACAGGCAGCCCAACAAATGGAGGCGGTGTA